>NC_133326.1:395972645-396651395 GCF_042186555.1 Aquarana catesbeiana | reverse complement strand
AGACGTTCAGCAACGTTAATGTTGTTACCTGATTGGGATTAATGCATCCCATACGGAGTGATGCAAGGTTTTAAATGAGCACTTTTGTGAAGCTGGAGTGGCGGGGTTATCAGAGAGTGATAAGTTTCACAATCCTTTATATGTTGCAAAGAATAATATTCACACATGTAGGAATTGAAGCAAAAGCATTTATTCACACATAGACTCCTGTAAATCAGGAGACTTTTGGTCGCATTATTGCGACAGGACGCCAGTTTTCTGCCCAGCTTCCAATTCACATATGTCACCACGTTTTTTGAAAGTTGAAATCATCATGTATATACACATACACACACATATAAAGAATTGCTTTTCATCATTATTTTTATCTTTATGTCGTTAAAAATGTTTGCATATATTTATGCACCATACACACATATTTAGTCTTTTCTTGTAGACACTGATAGTGGTGTTGGATGCACATCTTTTTATCACATGCATATAGACCCAATTCCAATTCTTACCCTATACACCGTTTACATTATACCGCAGCCACCAGCTCACATAGTTTGCCCATACTTGCACCTATCCGTATGATAATTTATACGTTTGAACGTCAAATTCCAGCACCCATCTCATTATTGTGGTTTTGAAAAATAACAAACATGTTTTTCAAAAACCTTGAATAGAATTTTTTATTATTTATATATGTTGACATTTGCCAATATGAATACATTTCATTTATATATTCATGTCTTCATTAGTGATTCCACTATAGGACGCACATCCAATCACATCTATGCCAAAAAGATCCCACACAGACTAACGATCAGCTGTTTCAAATCAGATAGTCAATATGTAGTCATGTGGTAGATAAATTATGTGTATATAAGTGGTGATCACTTTCGTACAAACCAGCTATGAGTAAGCGCTCTATGGGAGCGTGAAACGCGTTAGCGGTTAAGCTGCATTATCCCAACAAAGCCATGTACGGATTTTAATCATGTTATTACTTTTTCAATAAAGAGGATTTTATTTTTCACTTTTCCAATCCGGAGTGCGGCTGTCCAGATTTTTCCATCACATACATACCTCTTAAAAAATACATTGGGTGTTTGCTTTTCAAAATATGGTCATTTTGGTAATGTTTCCACTGTCCTGGGGCTCTAGGGCCTCCAAAAAATGTGATTGGTAGTCAGGAACTCAGATGTGTAATTTATGCCCCTGCAATGCCTGAAGGTGCTTATTGGATTTTAGGCCCCTCTATGTGGCTAGGTGACTAAGTCTCACACATGGTATAAACATATTTAGGAGGTGTAGCAGAATGTGTTTTAATTTGTAATGATAACTATACCTATGATGTGTGTTGGAAATATCTTATTAATTGACAATATTTTATTAACTGTGCAAAAAATACATTTTAATTTTCTTTCCTGCTTTTCCAAAAGCTTGTGGCAAAAATTACATTTTCAAAAGACGCATTATCCCTTTCAGAAAATAATTTTTGGGGGGGGTGGGGTTGCTTTCCAAAATGTGCTCATTTTGTGGGTGTTTCTCTTGTCCTGGTGCTTCAGGGACTCAGGATGCTTTGCATTCAGTCCATCCTGTATATCAGTATTTGTGAGATCTCTTGTAATATCCCTGGCATTCTTCTCCCCCTGTTCTTGCTGTTTGGTTGCTTCATGCTCCTGTGTGGTTAACCTAATTCCTTCACAGTTGTGTCCTTTGTGGTATCATTGGTTCTTTGTCTATGTTCCTTTTTGGACCTAGGCATGAATCCTCTTTGTCTGGAACATTTGAGAAGTCTAATTTTCCTATCTCAGCTAATTTGTTATATTTCAAAATGAACAGAGAAGGATGCAGGTTGTGTGAGAAAAAATATGTTTCATTGGCAACAAAAGCATAAAATAACTTGCACAGGGAACTGTGACCAAATACTTTTCTCTTGGCAATCAGCCGTGCAGTGGCAGAGGTGAAATCCAGTAGAGAGGAGTAGATAATCCTTAATTCCTGAAGGTAAAACAAACCTTAAAGCATGCTTACAGCACAAATGCAAAGGTGCTGCAAGTATGTGTTATGGTTCAACTGGTTACTTAATTAATTTTAAACCTTAACTAATTCAGTAATCAGCATTGATCTTATAAAAAGCATTAAACTGCAAATGCAACACACTTTTCACCTTGCTATAACTAGCTCAGGTTTAACAACAGCAAATAGATCTCAGGAAAACAGAGTTGTTGTAAAACCTGAAGGTTTTTTTATCTTCATGCATTTTATTCTATCCCCAATACTTACCTGTGCCTGATCCTGATTCAGCAATGTGTGTGAGAGCGGCTGCTCTCTTCGGTTTATGACTCCTCATTGGCTAAATAATAGCATTTCAGATTAGTTAATTTCCTCTACATCAATTCCCCTTTAAGCACTTCCCACTAGAAAAGCAATGCTTCCATGGGCATTTATCAAACGTTTTCAATATATAAACACAAAAACATGTCATGAACACATCATAAATGTGATAGTAGCATTAATGAGCATTGTTTTGTTCTTAATAATCCATACACGTGTTAATTAGTCCTAAATGCTCTTTACGTTCACTGAGCAAGGTAAAATTCTCTTTCAAAATGAAAAAAACTCTGGAAAATGCGAATGATCAAATCCTTTAGTAAATCACTCCATTGCATTCTTGTAAAGTGCCCCAAGCAATGTTATTTTCCTTTTAGTCCATATTGGATGCAGAAAAGCAGTACTAAACCAAAGTGGTTACTACCTGATTTTAAGTGTAAGAAAGGCTGGCTGCCCACTGTGATAGATTAAAGGAGGAGAGGAGGTCCTCCAATGAATCAGATGATTTAGATCAGGTGTTCATGTTCCTACAGGAAACTTTTAGATAATGGAGTCAGGACCACAATATAAATCATCAATGTTTGACAGGCATGATTGGCCACTTGTGTGAATTGTTTCATTCCTGTGGTCCAATGGCAAACAACATCATTGCACCAACAAATAACAGCAACACCTTTTGAAACAATGCAAGGATGCATGCAATAGATATTCTGTATTTGTAACATGTACCATGAAATGATGTAACAGGGATGATTTTCAAATCCTAGGTTTGTAGATCCATATACCCACACCAATACCACACCAGGCCGATCCACAATAACAACCACCAAAAAACACAGATAAATACTTTTGGAAATACCTATTTCCCCCACCACATAACTTCCTCAACTGTGACATAACACCTATACCACGTAACAACAATAACATCCTCAGCCCCCTCCTCACCACCCCTACCCATACAACCGTATCTTAACTATTCCTACCCCCACCTATCTTCGCTATCGTACAAACTACACTTACATATTTTTATACCTTCCCAACATTCCCAATAGTAGCTTTGCATTGTTAGGCATCACTCTATTCTCTTTCTGCTACTTATCCCACCCACCCCCTTCCCAGTGACAGTGGGTGGGATTTCTGATCCCCACACCTGCTCTCACATTTCAAAATTTGTGGGGCTCTTCCTGTACAGCAGCATCTCTAATTCCCAGGAATCTGTGAATGATGGGACTACAAGTCCCATCTTCCACCACAGTAGATTACTTGTACTTCTCATTGAACACCCTCATAGTTCATTCAGCCAATTCAGCCAAACGCATTTGAGTGAATATAAAATTTTAAACAAATGTGGGTTTAGCAGTTTGTGTAATATGGAAGGACCTGTTTTTGTCCTAAAAAAAAGTTCCCTGGGAACATGATGCTAGATGGTCAACTATTATGGTACATTGTAATGATTGGCCATCCACAATAGCCATATTTTGTCTTCATGTTCTTAAAGTGATTGTAAAGTCTTGTTTTAAAGAAAAATTCAAAAAAACAAAAAAAAACAAACATGTTATTCTTACCTTCTCTGTGCAGTTGGTTTTGCATAGAGCAGCCTTGATCCTCCTCTTCTCGGGTCCCTCTTTGCTGCTCCTGGCCCCTCCCTCCTGCCGAGTGCCCTCACAGCCAGCAGCTTGCTATGGGGGGGCACCTAAGTCGTGTCACAGCTCCCTGTGTCTATTCAGACACGGAGCCCCGACCCCTCTCTCCCCTGATTGGCTAACTGATTTTGATTGACAGCCACGGGAGCAAATGGCGCCGCTGCCAATGGTGTCCCTAGGGGGGCTAGAGGGGGCCCTGACCCCCCCCCCCCAACATTATGCTGTGCCCCACCATGTGACCCCCCAATAAAAATTTTTTTTTTTTTTTTTACAAAAAATCAATGTCTAAGAGGGAGAGAGTTCCCAGTCAGCTCCTGCGGGTGATTCTTCCCCCCTCCCTCTGCTTGCTGACACTGCATAATGTGAGCGCTCACACAACCACGGCCGCCCGATCTGCTCCTTCCCCTGCATCCTCATTGGCAGGGAGAAGAGCGAGTTGCAGGAAGGACTCCACCAGGACTCTCAGTTACTGAAAAAACAGACTGATTTCTCCCATCCTTAGGACAGGAGAAGCAGCCTGTAAATTCCAAGAGATGCCAGGCCAGAGCAGTCAATAGCAGACGCAGGACAGCAAGAGAAGGCTGGGAAACCCCACAGTGGCAGAACACCAGGGCCCAAAGGCAAGACAACCTTTGCAACCCTGATAGTTCTCCCACTGCTTTGGATCCTTATATTTTCTTTTTATGCTGGTGACATATATATCTTGTTTTCTGCCACCCTGGGGGACCCCAATACAGTAGGAAGGGAGCTCAATGCAGAACATGTGAAAGGGCCGTTGTGGGGTCATAGCAAAGGGCCCCAGTATATATTTATATATCTATATCTATATATCTATATATATATATATGTGTATATATATATATATATAGATAGATAGATAGATAGATAGATAGATAGATAGATAGATAGATAGATAGATAGATAGATAGATGCATTTTATAGTTGCCCCCCTACTTTTGTCCCTGTCCTCCCATGTGCCCCCCCTAAATATGAAAGCTGGAGACGCCACTGGCCGCTGCTGTTTCTCAGCCAATCAGGAGGAGAGTCCCGGATGGCTAAGACACTCTTGGACATCGCTGGAGAGAGATGGGGCTCAGGTAAGTAATTAGAGGTTGCTGGGTAGGCTGCTACACACAGAAGGTTTTTTATCTTAATGCATAGAATGCATTAAGATAAGAAAAAAAACCTTCTGCCTTTATAACTCCTTTAAAGTTGCCTATTTGTTGCCATTGTTATGAACTAACTGTCTGTTTTTTGCTGTTTTTTATTGTCACTATTGCTTATTTTTTTCCATGCATTGTCACAGTTGGCTGTCTTTTTCCTGCATTTTGCGAAAAATGCCTTTTTGTTGCCTGTGTACCGTAAATAGGAATGAGCAGCACTGTTGAGATCACTAAATCTTTTCTAATACCATAAGACTGGCAATCACATGTAGTAATGCTTTGGATCTCATACCGCATACAATATATATATCCATGAGGTTGTAGACAGAGGAGTACCTAGGCATCCTTACATACCAAGAAATGCACTTCCATTTTTCAGAATGAATGTAAAACAAAAAGTAAATTATTCAGGGTGCTGCAAGCATGCAGTTGAGGATCTCTCACATTATACACCCAGTTCCAAATTATTACACCAAGTATATTTTTCTCATTTACCTAAATAATTGATGTAAACAACAGTTAGCATAATTCTCATGTTATCAACTATTAAGAGTACAATTCAAATTTTATTGAACAAACCTCCTATTGATAACAGTTTTTTTTTTTTTCGAAATAAAAAACTTACAATGCACTGTTCCAAATTATTACACACAGTAAGTTTAAAAACACTTCTAGGTTGTAAAGAACTGAAAATTGTCATTTGTTGTGTTTGCAACATATTTACTGAAATCAAAAGCTATTTCAATCAAATTTTGAACAACATTTTAACTTTTTAAACATTTTAACAGGTCACGTTACATTTTAACATAGGACCCCTTATTTGATAGCAGCTTCACAAGCAGTGGCGTCACTAGGGTTGGTGTCACCCGGTGCTGAAAAAATTGGTGTCACCCCCCTCCCCCCCACCCTCCACCAAATATAGTCCCCCCTCAGTACAGACCCCTCTCCGCAGTATAGATCACCCTCACTAACAACAGACCTCCACCCTCAGTGCAGACCCCCCCCATCAGTACAGACACCCCCCCATCAGTATAGACCTCCAAACTCAGTGCAGACCCCCATCAGGGTAGAATCCACCCCCTTAGTGCAGACCCCCCATCAGTATAGAATCCCCCCTTAGTGCAGACCCCCACAGTTTAGACACCCCCCCTTTAGTGCAGACCCCCCATCAGTATAGAATCACCCCCTTAGTACAGACCCCCCCATCAGTATAGAATCACCCCCTTAGTGCAGACCCCCCATCAGTATATAACCTCCCCTTAGTGCAGACCCCCATCAGTATATAACTTCCCCTTAATGCAGACCCCCCATCAATAGAGACACCCCCTCTTAGTGCAGACCCCCCATCAGTATAGAATCCCTCTTAGTGCAGACCCCCCATCAATAGAGACACCCCCTCTTAGTGCAGACCCCCATCAGTATAGAATCCCCCTTAGTGTAGACCCCCCATCAATAGAGACACCCCCTCTTAGTGCAGACCCCCATCAGTATAGAATCCCCCTAGTGCAGACCCCATCAGTATAGAATCCCCCCTAGTGCAGAGCCCATCAGTATAGAATCCCCCCTAGTGCAGAGCCCATCAGTATAGAATCCCCCTAGTGCAGAGTCCCCATCAGTATAGAATCCCCCTAGTGCAGACCCCATCAGTATAGAATCCCCCCTAGTGCAGAGCCCATCAGTATAGAATCCCCCTAGTGCATAGTCCCCATCAGTATAGAATCCCCCTAGTGTAGAGTCCCCATCAGTATAGAATCCCCCTAGTGCAGACCCCATCAGTATAGAATCCCCCCTAGTGCAGACCCCATCAGTATAGAATCCCCCCTAGTGCAGAGCCCATCAGTATAGAATCCCCCTAGTGCAGAGTCCCCATCAGTATAGAATCCCCCTAGTGCAGAGTCCCTATCAGTATAGAATCCCCCTAGTGCAGAGTCCCCATCAGTATAGAATCCCCCTAGTGCAGAGTCCCCATCAGTATAGAATCCCCCTAGTGCAGAGTCCCCATCAGTATAGAATCCCCCTAGTGCAGACCCCATCAGTATAGAATCCACCTAGTGCAGAGTCCCCATCAGTATAGAATCCACCTAGTCCAGAGTCCCCATCAGTATAGAATCCCCCTAGTGCAGACCCCATCAGTATAGAATCCACCTAGTGCAGAGTCCCCATCAGTATAGAATCCACCTAGTGCAGAGTCCCCATCAGTATAGAATACCCCTAGTGCAGACCCCATCAGTATAGAATCCCCCTAGTTCAGAGTCCCCATCAGTATAGAATCCCCCCTAGTGCAGAGCCCATCAGTATAGAATCCCCCTAGTGCAGAGTCCCCATCAGTATAGAATCCCCCTAGTGCAGAGTCCCCATCAGTATAGAATCCCCCCTAGTGCAGAGTCCCCATCAGTATAGAATCCCCCTAGTGCAGAGTCCCCATCAGTATAGAATCCCCCTAGTGCAGAGTCCCCATCAGTATAGAATCCCCCTAGTGCAGAGTCCCCATCAGTATAGAATCCCCCTAGTGCAGACCCCATCAGTATAGAATCCACCTAGTGCAGAGTCCCCATCAGTATAGAATCCCCCTAGTGCAGAGTCCCCATCAGTATAGAATCCCCCCTAGTGCAGAGCCCATCAGTATAGAATCCCCCCAGTGCAGACCCCATCAGTATAGAATCCCCCTAGTGCAGAGTCCCCATCAGTATAGAATCCCTCTAGTGCAGAGTCCCCATCAGTATAGAATCCCCCTAGTGCAGACCCCATCAGTATAGAATCCACCTAGTGCAGAGTCCCCATCAGTATAGAATCCCCCTAGTGCAGAGTCCCCATCAGTATAGAATCCCCCCTAGTGCAGAGCCCATCAGTATAGAATCCCCCCAGTGCAGAGTCCCCATCAGTATAGAATCCCCCTAGTGCAGAGTCCCCATCAGTATAGAATCCCCCCTAGTGCAGAGTCCCCATCAGTATAGAATCCCCCTAGTGCAGAGTCCCCATCAGTATAGAATCCCCCTAGTGCAGAGTCCCCATCAGTATAGAATCCCCCTAGTGCAGAGTCCCCATCAGTATAGTATCCCCCTAGTGCAGAGTCCCCATCAGTATAGAATCCCCCTAGTGCAGACCCCATCAGTATAGAATCCACCTAGTGCAGAGTCCCCATCAGTATAGAATCCACCTAGTGCAGAGTCCCCATCAGTATAGAATCCCCCTAGTGCAGACCCCATCAGTATAGAATCCACCTAGTGCAGAGTCCCCAATCAGTATAGAATCCACCTAGTGCAGAGTCCCCATCAGTATAGAATCCCCCTAGTGCAGACCCCATCAGTATAGAATCCCCCTAGTGCAGAGTCCCCATCAGTATAGAATCCCCCCTAGTGCAGACCCCATCAGTATAGAACCCCCCTAGTGCAGAGCCCATCAGTATAGAATCCCCCTAGTGCAGAGTCCCCATCAGTATAGAATCCCCCTAGTGCAGAGTCCCCATCAGTATAGAATCCCCCCTAGTGCAGAGCCCATCAGTATAGAATCCCCCCAGTGCAGAGTCCCCATCAGTATAGAATCCCCCTAGTGCAGAGTCCCCATCAGTATAGAATCCCCCCTAGTGCAGAGTCCCCATCAGTATAGAATCCCCCTAGTGCAGAGTCCCCATCAGTATAGAATCCCCCTAGTGCAGACCCCATTAGTATAGAATCCTCCTAGTGCAGAGTCCCCATCAGTATAGAATCCACCTAGTGCAGAGTCCCCATCAGTATAGAATCCCCCTAGTGCAGAGTCCCCATCAGTATAGAATCCCCCTAGTGCAGACCCCATCAGTATAAGCACCCCTCTCCCCTCCCATAGCGCCCCCCTCCTTGCACATGTCTATCTACTAATCTACTTAGAGTGTACAGTACAGTACCTCAGTACAGCGTGGCCGTGGAAGAAAAAACACACAGAGGTGTGTGTCACTCGGAGCTCCTCCTCCTCACTGGATGTAAACAGTGGAGGAGGCAGCTTCAGTCCGCTCCACGGGGGACACAGAGTGAGCAAGACGAGAGGCACAAGGCAGAGGGCGGTGTCAGCGGCTGCGGTTCTGCTATACATGGGTGCCACCCCTCTGGCGGGTGTCACCCGGGTGCGGTCCGCACCCCCTGCCCCCACCTTGCAACGCCACTGTTTACAAGTCTTGCATCCATTGAACTTGTGAGTTTTTGGACAGTTTCTGCTTGAATTTGTTTGCAAGATGTCAGAATAGCCTCCCAGAGCTGCTGTTTGGATGTAAACTGCCTCCCACCCTCATAGATTTTTTGCTTGAGGATGCTCCAAAGGTGCTCAATAGGATTGAGGTCAGGGGAGGATGGAGGCCATACCATGACTTTCTCTCATTTTATCCCCATAGCAGCCATTGATGCAGAGGTATTCTTTGCAGCATGAGATGGTGCATTGTCATGCATGAAGATGATTTTATTATGGAAAGCATAGTTCTTCCTTCTGTACCAGGGAAGGAAGTGGTCAGTCAGGAACTCCACATACTTTGCAGGGGTCATCTTTACACCTTCTGGGACCCTAAAGGGGCCGTCCAGCTCTCTTTCCATGATTCCGTCCCAAAACATGACTCCACCACCGCCTTGCTGATGTCGCAGCCTTGTTGGAACAGGGTGGCTGTCCACCAACCATCCACTACTCCATCCATCTGGACCATCCAGGGTTGCACAACACTCAACAGTGCACAGGACTGTTTGAAAATTAGTCTTCATGTATTTTTCTGCCCAATGCAGCCATTTCTTCTTGTGAGCATTGGTTAGTGGTGGCCGAATGGAAGGTTTATGTACAGTTGCAAAACTCTGGAGGACTTTACACTTTGATGTTTGTGGGACTCCAGAGGCACTAGCAGCTTCAAATATCTGTTTGCTGCTATATAATGGTGTTTTAGCAGCTGCTCCCTTGATCCGATGCATGGATCTGTCAGAAATCTTCCTCAATGTGCCTTTATCTGCACGAAACCCGCTTTGCTGTGAATCAGCTACAATCTCTTAATAGTGCGATGATCACGCTTAGATTTTTGCGAAATATCTAATGTTATCATACCTCGCCCAAGGCATTGAACTATTTCACGCTTTTCGGCAGCAGAGAGATCCTTTTTCTTCCCCATATTGCTTGAAAATGGTGCTCTGCTTAACCACTTCAGCCCCGGAAGCCCCTTCCTGACCAGAGCACTTTTTACAATTCAGCACTGCGTCGCTTTAACTGCTAATTGCGCGGTCATGCAATGCTGTACCCAAACGAAATTTGCGTCCTTTTCTTCCCACAAATAGAGCTTTCTTTTGATGGTATTTGATCACCTCTGCCATTTTTATTTTTTGCGCTATACACGGAAAAAGACCGAAAATTTTGAAAAAAAATGATATTTTCTACTTTTTGTTCTAAAAAAAATCCAATAAACTCAATTTTAGTCATACATTTAGGCCAAAATGTATTCGGCCACATGTCTTTGGTAGAAAAAATGTCAATAAGTGTATATTTATTGGTTTGCGCAAAAGTTATAGCGCCTACAAACTAGGGTACATTTTCTGGAATTTACACAGCCTTTAATTTATGACTGCCTATGTCGTTTCTTGAGGTGCTAAAATGGCAGGGCAGTACAAAACCCCCACAAATGACCCCATTTTGGAAAGTAGACACCCCAAGGAATTTGCTGAGAGGCATGTTGAGCCCATTGAATATTCATTTTTTTTGTCCCAAGTGATTGAATAATGACAAAAAAAAAAAAAATTACAAAAAGTTGTCACTAAATGATATATTGCTCACACAGGCCATGGGCATATGTGGAATTGCACCCCAAAATACATTTAGCTGCTTCTCCTGAGTATGGGGATACCACATGTGTGGGACTTTTTGGGAGCCTAGCCGCGTACGGGGCCCCGAAAACCAATCACTGCCTTCAGGATTTCTAAGGGCGTACATTTTTGATTTTACTCCTCACTACCTATCACAGTTTTGAAGGCCATAAAATTCCCAGATGGCATAAAACCCCCCAAATGACCCCATTTTGGAAAGTAGACACCCCAAGCTATTTGCTTAGAGGCATGGTGAGTATTTTGCAGCTCTCATTTGTTTTTGAAAATAAAGAAAGACGAGAAAAAAAAATTTTTTTTTTCTTTTTTCAATTTTCAAAACTTTTTGACAAAAAGTGAGGTCTGCAAAATACTCACTATACCTCTCATCAAATAGCTTGGGGTGTCTACTTTCCAAAATGGGGTCATTTGGGGGGGTTTTTTGCCACCTGGGCATTCCATGGCCTCCGAAACTGTGATAGGCAGTGAAGAGTGAAATCAAAAATTTACGGCCTTAGAAAGCCTGAAGGCGGTGCTTGGTTTTCGGGGTCCCGTACGCGGCTAGGCTCCCAAAAAGTCTCACACATGTGGTATCCCCGTACTCAGGAGAAGCAACAGAATGTATTTTGGGGTGTAATTTCACATATTCCCATGGCATGTTTGAGCAATATATCATTTAGTGACAACTTTGCGCAAAAAAAATAAAAAAAATAAAAAATTGTCTCTTTCCCGCAACTTGTGTCACAATATAAAATATTCCATGGACTCGACATGTCTCTCAGCAAATAGCTTGGGGTGTCTACTTTCCAAAATGGGGTCATTTGGGGGGGTTTTGAACTGTCCTGGCATTTTATGCACAACATCTAGAAGCTTATGTCACACATCACCCACTCTTCTAACCACTTAAAGACAAAGCCCTTTCTGACACTTTTTGATTACATAAAAAAATAATTTTTTTTTTGCAAGAAAATTACTTTGAACCCCCAAACATTATATATTTTTTTTAAAGCAAATGCCCTACAGATTAAAATGGTGGGTGTTTCATTTTTTTTTTTTCACACAGTATTTGCGCAGCGATTTTTCAAACGCATTTTTTGGGGAAAAAACACACTTTTTTAAATTTTAATGCACTAAAACACACTATATTGCCCAAATGTTTGTTGAAATAAAAAAGATGATCTTAGGCCGAGTACATGGATACCAAACATGACATGCTTTAAAATTGCGCACAAACGTGCAGTGGCGACAAACTAAATACATTTTTAAAAGCCTTTAAAAGCCTTTACAGGTTACCACTTTAGATTTACAGAGGAGGTCTACTGCTAAAATTACTGCCCTCGATCTGACGTTCGCGGTGATACCTCACATGCATGGTGCAATTGCTGTTTACATTTGACGCCAGACCGACGCTTGTGTTCGCCTTAGCGCGAGAGCAGGGGGGACAGGGGTGCTTTTTTTTTTTTTTTTCTCTTTATTATTATTATTTTTTTATCTTATTTTTAAACAGTTCCTTTCATTTTTTTTTTTTTTTTTTTTAAATCATTTTTATTGTTATCTCAGGGAATGTAAATATCCCCTATCATAGCAATAGGTAGTGACAGGTACTCTTTTTTGAAAAAATTGGGGTCTATTAGACCCTAGATTTCTCCTCTGCCCTCAAAGCATCTGACCACACCAAGATCGGTGTGATAAAATGCTTTCCCTTTGGCTCGAGACAGGAGAGCCAGAGAAAAACACGGAAGACGTTGGGGGGGGGGGCATTCCCTCCCACTGCTTGTAAAAGCAGTCTAGAGGCTAATTAGCTGCTAGGATTGCTTTTACATGAAAGCCGATCGCTGGCTGAAAAGAATGATACCAAGATGATACCTAAACCTGCAGGCATCATTCTGGTATAACCACTCAAAGTCGTGAATGGCGTACCTGAAGACAAAAAAATGGTTAACAATAAAGCACAGTAAACGGTAAGGTATAAAAAATTGCATATCTGAAAAGCAAACATGATAAAACATAATAACAATAAAACATTGCAGAATAGAATACAGTAAAAAAGAGCAGAACAATAGAGAGAGACTAGAGAGAGAGAGATCAATAAAACGACAACTATTTTTTTTTTATTTTATATTTTTGTATGTGTTTTTTTTTTTTTTTTACACTTTTTTTTGTAACTAACTTTTATAACTGTAACCGGTTCCAGGTTCGGGTCTCTCAAAATGCGATGGCATCTTGGGAGACCCTGTGAAAGTGTGCCTAGTCTGTGCAATGCTGTACCCTACGCTAATACTCAACTAGTGAATGGTAGCGTTCAAAACATTCACCAATGCAAAGACCAGGATTGTCAGGACAGGAGGGACAATAATAGCGGGTGTCACGCCTATATCCGCGCTTGCTGCAGACACGACATCTTTTTTGGGGGGGTTAGTTGGGTAGGGGTACTCGGGAGGACATAAAGAAAATGCCTCTCATGCAGCTGACTGCATTTGGTTGGGGATGTGAATGGGGGAAGTACGGGTGCTGCAGAAGCGGTGGGTTCCCAATTAGGATTGGCGAATGCAGCAGGAAGGGCACTATGGGCACGACGGGCCTGTGTTTGTCTTTTTGGTGGCAGCGGGACACTACTTGTGCTTGCCACCTCACCAGCTTGAACTGCACTTATGGGACTCGCCACGTCACCAAGTGTTACTGCAGTGCTGGTTTGACTACGACCGGGGTGTACTAGGCCGCTGGTGCTTGCCAGTTCACCAAAACGCTACAAAAAAAACTGTTAGTGATCGCAGGGATCAGGCCTGACTCTGCGAACGCTGCAGTTATGCGTTTAGTGTTTTGTAAGTGTCAGTGATCGATCGATACTGCACTTGGGTGGGCTGGGCTGGGCCGGGCGGAGGGGCAAAACGCAGGTGCTAGCAGGTATCTGGGCTGATCCCGCTAACACTGCGTTTTTGGGAACCCTAAACTGCTGGGGACGCTAGTATAGATCTGATCGGATCAGATATTGATCCGATCAGATACTATACCACTAAGGGAGGTGTACGGTGCATGCGTGGGTGTTAGCGGTACTGGCGCTAACCTGACGCTGCCTGGGGCTGGTGCTTGCCAGTTCACCAAAACGCTACCAAAAAAACTGTTAGCGATCGCAGGGATCAGGCCTGACTCTGCGAACGCTGCAGTTATGCGTTTAGTGTTTTGTAAGTGACAGTGATCGATCGATACTGCACTTGGGTGGGCTGGGCCGGGCGGAGGGGCAAAACGCAGGTGCTAGCAGGTATCTGGGCTGATCCCGCTAACACTGCGTGTTTGGGAACCCTAAACTGCTGGGGACGCTAGTATAGATCTGATCGGATCAGATATTGATCCGTTCAGATACTATACCACTAAGGGAGGTGTACGCTGCGTGCGTGGGTGTTAGCGGTACTGGCGCTAACCTGACGCTGCCTGGGGCTGGTGCTTGCCAGTTCACCAAAACGCTACCAAGAAAACTGTTAGCGATCGCAGGGATCAGGCCTGACTCTGTGAACGCTGCAGTTATGCGTTTAGTGTTTTGTAAGTGACAGTGATCGATCGATACTGCACTTGGGTGGGCTGGGCCGGGCAGAGGGGAAAAACGCAGCTGCTAGCAGGTATCTGGGCTGATCCCGCTAACACTGCGTTTTTGGGAACCCTAAACTGCTGAGGGCACTAGTATAGATCTGATCGGATCAGATATTGATCCGTACAGATACTATACCACTAAGGGAGGCGTATGCTGCGTGCGTGGGTGTTAGCGGTACTGGCGCTAATCTGACGCTGCCTGGGGCGACGCATATCACCGCCGGGCGATCAGGGGGCTAAACCTTTATTCGGTAATAAACGGCGGGTGCCCTGACACTATAAAAAATAAACGAACTAACCAGCGTCACCCGTAACAGTTATACGGTGATCAGTGGTGAAAGGGTTAACTAGGGGGCAATCAAGGGGTTAAAACATTTATTAGGTAGTATGTGGGGGTCCCTGTCGCTATAAAACGCTGATGGCGAACCTAAATATTTAGGTCCCTAACTAGCGTCACCAGCGACACTAATACAGCGATCAGAAAAATGATCGCTTAGTGACACTGGTGACAGGGGGTGATCAAGGGGTTAAAACTTTATTAGGGGGGGTTAGGGGGTATCCTAGACCTAAAGGGGGGTAATACTAACTGTCCCAACACTGTAACTGTCACAAACTGACACCATGCAGTAATCAGAAAAAAAAAAAAAAAAATACTGCTTGCTGTCAGTTTGTGACAGGGGGGGGGGGTGATTGGGGGGGGATCGGGGGGCGATCGGGGGGGGGATCGGGGGTGTAAAGTATGCCTGGCATGTTCTACTGTGTGTGTGTGTGTGTTGTGCACTCACATGTCTTCTCTCCTCGGCGCTGGGACGGAAACTGCCAAGCCGAGGAGAGATGACATCACATCCTCTGCCTGTGTGAAACTACACACAGGCAGGGGAGGATTCCGATTGGCTGGGAGCGATCGCGAGGGGGGGCCACGATCGGATGGTCTCCCCCTCGCCTCCCGACGCTCCCAGTCAAATGCCGACCGCCGCTGGCACCGGGGGGGGTCCGATCAGACCCCCCGCCCGCGGGAGGCAGATCACGTACAGGTACGTGATTCTGCCTGCCCGTGCCATTCTGCCGCCGTATATGTGCGTTAAGTGGTTAATAATGTGGAACACCCTCCTTTAATAGTTTTTCCTTTAATGGGGCTCACCTGGCAATCTAATTATCACAGGTGTCCGAGATTGTTTTCAGTGATCAAAAGAGCCCTGAGATACAATGCCATCCATGAGTTAAACTGAAAAACAAAATATTTAATCTTTGTGACACTGAAATAGAATTTGCATAATAATTTGGAACAGGGTGTAGATCTGTTATGATAAAATAAATTGGATTATACTGAAACAACTGTGTTTTACTCCCATTCATTTTTTTAAATGATATTATAGAGCCATGCACAGTCTGGGGCACCCAAGTACCTGGCTAAGCTTTTGACCCCCGCTAGTGGCCGAGAAAGGGTTAAGACCACCCGCAAAGCGCCGCTGCAGCAGCACTTTGGCGGCACTGCCCCACTGATTTCAATGGGCAGGGGCGCTTTAGGAGCAGTGTATACACCGCTCCTATAGCGCTGCAAAGATGCTGCTTGCAGGACATTTTTACCGTCCTGCAAGCGCACCGCTCCAGTGTGAAAGCACTCGAGCTTTCACACTGGAGAGACAGGAGAGGCTCTTTACTGGCGCTATGCAGGCGCTGTTTTTAGCGCTGTATCGCCTGTAAAGGGCCTCAGTGTGAAAGTAGCCTAACACACATTCATACATATACTAGGGCCAATTTAGACAGGATTCGATTAAGCTACCAGCATGTATCAAAATTTGTCCTGTTCTCAGGAACCAGCAGAATATTGATCTGTGTATACCCCTCTCTGTTCAACAGTTGAAGCATTCAATCGCCTGCTGCAGTCAATATCTGCTGCTTTGATCAGTGTATTATGATGGGAATGGGGGGGTCGGGGGGCTCCCCACTTTCAGAATACAATACTCAAAGTGTATACCTAGCTTTAGTCTACTGATACAGATTGGGCAAACAAACATCCATCCAGGGATTTAGAGTAGACAGGGAATGGCCTAAGACAACTTACCAAGGGGAGCAAGAAATATACACTATATTACCAAGAGTATTGGGACGCCTGCCTTTACACACACACAAACTTTAATGGCATCCCAGTCTTAGTCCATAGGGTTAAATATTCAGTTGACCCACCATTTGCAGCTATAACAGCTTCAACTCTTCTGGGAAGGCTGTCCACAAGGTTTAGGAATGTGTCTATGGGAATTTTTGACCATTCTTCCAGAAGCGTATTTTTGAGAGCAGACACTGATGTGGATGAGAAGGCCTGGCTCGCAGTCTATGCTCTAATTCATTCCAAGGGTGTTCTATTGGGCTGAGGTCAGGACTGCAGGCCAGTCAAGTTCCTCCATCCCAAACTTGCTCATCCTTGTCTTTATGGACCTTGCTTTGTGCACTGGTCCAAATCATTTGGTGGAGGGGGATTATTGTGTGGGGTTGTTTTTCAGGGGTTGGGCTTGGCCCCTTAGTTCCAGTGAAGGGAACTCTTAACCCCCCTGGCAGTATTCCAAAGTGTGGCTCGGGGTGAGATTTCAGTACCATTAGCGGTAACCCCGAGCCACACTCGGGATCGCATCGCTGGATCCTGGAAGAGGTTACTTACCTTGTTCCCGGGATTCCATGATGTACTCCCACTGTGTGCGGCGGCCAGATCTTCCACCCGATGCACTGTGTGCCCTGGCTTCCGTTCCCTGTGAGCGTCGCGACGCAGGGGGGTGGAACCGGCAGCAAATTCAAACAGTATGAAGCACAACACACACTGATACATTATAATCCTATTGGATTACATTACTAAATAAAATAAAATTGACCTTAGTTTGCCCCCCAGTGCTTTATCCAGTACCCTTGCCTGCAGTTTTACTGTACTTTCTGTCTGGAAACTGCAGAGCGACCATAGCATCAAAAAAGCACGCCTCAAAAGCGGCATATGACCTGCTGGAAAACAGCGACAGCGATACAGAATCACTTGCAGAACTGAGTGATAGCATTTCGTGGGGAAGTTCATCATCAAGCACGGAAAACGATTTCAGCGATGATCCTGCGACTGTGCCCAGTGATGTGCGGCCTTGGTGCTCAATTGACTGAGGTATGGAGCATGCAGCGCCCCCAAGATTCCCATTTACTGGAGCACCTGGTATAAAGTGGATGTGGAAGATGACAACCCATTGGCATACCTCCAACTCTTTTTAACCGATGAAATTATAGAAAAAATTGTTACGGAGGCAAATTGGTACCAGGAGCAACAAGCTGCTATGAATCAGATGTTTGCAAGGGGCAGAAAGTGGGAACCAGTGACCAAAGAGGACATCTGGAAGTTTCTGGGCCTCATAATTCTTCAGGGAGTGGTGGGGAAACCCCTGCAGAAGTGGTATTGGACAACCAACAAATTACTAGCCACTCCTTTTGTTGGCACGGTCATGTCGGAGTACAAATTTTCTCTGATAATGAAATATTTGCACTCTCAAAATAATGAAGAATTTGATGAAATTTCTCATCCAGCACCAAAACTGAAAAAGATTTGGAAGGTATATCAAATTATTCAGAAAAATTTCCAGCAGACCTATGTACCAGATAGAGACATCAGTATCGACGAAAGTCTAATGGCCTGCAAAGGAAGACTTAGCTGGATACAGAATATCGCGTCTAAGAGAGCACGATTTGGCATAAAATCATTCATGTTCTGTGAATCCAGCACTGGTCACATACGGAATTCGGTCCTTTACACCAGGAAAGGAACCAAATTCAAGAAAAGTTTCAGTAATTAGGAATGGCAACCTCTTCCGTTCTTACTTTAATTGAGCCATTGCTGAATCAAGGCTACTGTGTAACCACAGATAATTTTTACACATCTCCAGAACTCTATTGCTCCGTACACACGGTCAGATTTTCCGATGGAAAATGTCCGATCGGAGCGTGTTGTCGGAAATTCAGACCGTGTGTGGGCTCCATCGGACATTTTCCATCGGATTTTCCGACACACAAAGTTGGAGAGCAGGAGATAAAATTTTCCGACAACAAAATCCGTTGTCGGAAATTCCGATCGTGTGTACACAAATCCGATGGACAAAGTGCCACGCATGCTCAGAATAAATAAAGAGATGAAAGCTATTGGCCACTGCCCTGTTTATAGTCCCGACGTACGTGTTTTACATCACCGCGTTCAGAATGATCGGATTTTCCAACAACTTTGTGTGACCGTGTGTATGCAAGACAAGTTTGAGCCAACATCCGTTGCAAAAAATCCTAGGATTTTGTTGTCGGAATGTCCGAACAAAGTCTGACCGTGTGTACGGGGCATTTGAGTTCCTTCTACAGCACAAGACGGATGCATATGGGACTGTTAGAGCTAACAGGCGTGACATGCCGCCAACCTTTGGCAACAAAAAGCTCAAGGCAGGTGAAATAGTTGCCTGGCAGAAAGGCAAAATGATGGCACTGAGATGGCGCGACAAAAAAGATGTGTGCCTAATGAGTACTATTCACAACACCTCTACTGTCATGGTACACAAAAAAGGTGGAAAAGACATAATGAAACCACAAGTCGTGATGGACTACAACAACACCATGGAAGGTGTTGACAGAGCTGACCAGGCCATGACTTTTTATCCAGCGAAGAGAAAGAAACAAAAAAATATTACCAAAAAAATCTTTAGGCATCTTCTTGAACAGTGCCTGTGGAATGCCTTCATTCTTCTAAAAAAAAAAGAGTGACAAGCCTGTGGTTCAAGCAGACTTTGTTTGGAAAGTTGCCGAACTTATACTTCTCAAACACCAAACACCAACGACTGTAAATAGATCTGGATGTCGTGCTGCTGGCGTTGTGAACCCGGAACGCCTGACTGGTCGTCACTTTATGGACCACATTCCACCAACAGAAAAGAAGTCAGCACCCACAAGGATGTGTGGTTTGCTGCTCTAAGCGTGACGACACTGGAAGGAAAATCAGAAAAGAAACCAGGTTCTACTGTCCTGACTGTGACGTCGGACTTTGTGCTGTACCATGTTTTAAAATTTTCCATACCCGGGACGTTTACTGAAGCAATATGACTACTAATATTGCACCCTTGTTTGGCCGAAAAAAATGTCAGTGTTTTTAAGTTATATTATTTACTAAAATTTATTGAATAAAAAGTATTATTATTATTATATTATTATTTGTTATTATTTATAGTTATTTATTATATTATAATTTATGATTTTGTGTTTCAGACTTTATCATACCCGAGATGTCTACTAGACTCTGGTTTGGCCAGATTTAAGTGAGTTATTCCTAAGAATTACAGGCCTACAATATAAAACACCAAATTTCCATGCAAAATAATGGTACCGCTTTCACCACCTAAAATCTGAAATAATCATACCGCCAGGGAGGTTAAGGTGTCAGCATACCAAGACATTTTGGACAATTTCATGCTCCCAACTTTGTGGGAACAGTTTTGGGATGGCCCCTTTCTGTTTCAACATGACCATGGCCTCACAAATGGGCTTCTGGAAGAATGTTCAAACATTCCCACAAACACACTCATAAACCTTGTGGACAGCCTTCCCAGAAGAGTTGAAGCTGTTACAGCTGCAAAGGGTGGGCCAACTCAATATTGAACCTTACAGACACCCCCAAATGCCTATGCAAATGATACAATGAACAGCACACAGTGCTGTTCACACTATCAAAACATAAAGCATTAACGTCACGTCGCTTCAAAATTGAAGCCTCATGTCAAGTCAGTAGGCGTTTGAAGCCTTTCAAAGTTTCCAACTCAAGTCTATGGTAACACTTCGAATATGGTATGGCAGAAAGTTGTGGTTCCGTTGCAGGGCGTTAAGATGAGTTTATTTCCTGTAATGAAATAGGTGTTGGTGGAGCGGTTTTAATGTGCCTTAACGCTCATCAAATGCTTCAAAACTGCCCTTTAGGGCATTTGGGGAGCATTTTTAACTCGTCATTAACTCGTCATTAACACTTGTAAAACGCCAGTCTAACGCCCATTCTAGACCTCATTAATGCGAGTCTAATGCCCATACTAATGATATAGGAGCATGTGAACAAGCCCTAAGATTGCAAAGGAAATAAATTAAATAAAATGATATTACAAAATGGGTTGTTAGCAATTTTATATACTATAATAATAATTTTGACAAAAGTGGAGTTCTCCATTAAATGTAATTGAGAAAATGAAAAACATGCAGCAAATGTGTTTCTGGTGGAAGCTATTTTAAAGATGAACTTGCAATTCAAAAGAATCAAAGTGTGTATACAGTATTTGTAGGCTGGCAACATACTGCTGCTTGCATCTGTTGATTTACAATATTCCATTGTAGAGTGGGTTTATGACAGTATACAAATCATTGAGTTTCTTCACCAAAGCATTTGGACTTGTCACTATCACTAATAACTGCTATTTTGCTTATAGTTTGATGCTCCTAAAATGCCATTACTCTGATTCTTGTGTTCACCCTAGAAAATAATGGTTGGGTTATTTTAGAGCCTTCTAATGCTTGCTTTGTCATGGAAAATATTAGCATGTTGTAAGTCAGTCTTTTTTTGAAGTATTACCTCTCTCTGAGCATGCAACAGTAAAGATCTAGTTAGTAAAATATGACTGTAAAACACTTTCACATTTAACAATCTTGTCTATCGTAATAACATGACAGATGAAAGAATAGGAAATGCTAATGTCTCTTAGTGAGTGGCATAAATGACGCTTTTTGTTTTAAGCTTTACTGATTTGTTTTGCAATAGCAAATCACTTCAACAATACCTCAAAAGGAGTGGATCGTACTGGAGTGTGAGATAGGTCACTTATTCATATTCACAGTGCACCCTAACATTCTGTTTTGTGTCTCCAAAATCCCAAAGCAAATTACTTTTTTTGATCTTTAATCTATGGAAAATGATAAATGCAATAGGCACAGCAGGATACTCTGTGTTGTGCATTATTATCTTGTTGCTCTATGGGCAAATGATCCTGTAACTGTAAGAAACGCTTATGAGTGACATTGTAAAGTGCTTTAGAACTTTTGCAAACCGAGTTGTTGAAGATTTTTTTTTTTTTTTTTAACTTGTTACATAAATTCATTTTTAAATAAGGAAATGTTGTTTACATGTGTTTCAAGCAAACGATAGGCATAATTTCCTTTTTGTTCACTGACACCATCTGCTATTATTTAATTAGTAATGTGAATGTTTCTTTCTGCAGGGGATGAAACCAAAGACCCAAATATTATGTACTTGCCCTAAAGGCCCGGAGTCTCAGTGGTTGTCGCCAGACACAGCTGAGGCTCTTATACTTTGCTTGAGATTGCTGTTTCCTTACTCCCTTAAGCCTCGGTTCACACTGGGACGACTTGTCAGGCGACCTAGGTCGCCTGACAAGTAGCGTCCCGTTCAGTACAATGGACGCAAGTCGCTCCGACTTAGAAAAAGGTTCCTGTACGACTTTGGGGGCAACTTGGGGCGACTTGCATAGACTTCTATACAGAAGTCGTTTTGCAAGTCGCCCCGGCAGTCGTGTGCAGGTCGCCTCGGTGAGGCGACCTGCAAGTCGTGCTGCCTCTGGTGTGAACCGAGGCTTAGTGTAACACAACATGGTATGCCACCTGCTGTTATTGTACAAGGGTATAATCTGTCCCAAAATAGGCTCTGATAATGGTCATTCTGACAAGTTCCCTTTATTCACCACACTGCTGTTTGC
Source organism: Aquarana catesbeiana (assembly GCF_042186555.1). Classification (NCBI taxonomy): domain Eukaryota; kingdom Metazoa; phylum Chordata; class Amphibia; order Anura; family Ranidae; genus Aquarana; species Aquarana catesbeiana. Next base: position 396,629,142 of record NC_133326.1, on the reverse strand, counting down.
TGTTTCAGATAGATATAGAAAAAACACAAGTACCCTCTTTTTGCCCCTCCTCTGTTCCTCTTCCTTTCCTCCTATCTTCAGTCCATTCCCCGTGTGTGGGGGTGTTTTTAGACTGTCGACTGCAGCGCTGGCCATGTTCATAACTCCCAACTTATTGAGATACCAATTAGGGGCATCTATCAGCAAAAGTATGCAGGCATAGGACACACCCCTTGCCACGCCCCTTAAAGGGGAATTGTACAAAAAAACAAGATTGGTTAAACCCACAAGTGCTTTTTTTACCACTGCTATTCCATTATATTGACTTTTGGAATTTACAAATGCAGCAATTTAGAAATCAGATGAAAGGTTTAGCACTGGAAAATACTTTTTCAAAGATATAAAGTGCATTTTATATACAACTATATAGATCAGACCAAAATGAGGGATAAATGGGGAGGAATGAAGGACAGAGGGACATTGCTTCAAATCAGGGACAGTCCCTCGAAATCAGGAACAGTTGGGAGCTATGCTTGTGCAAGATAAATGTATATTAAAACATCTGGGTTCCCGAATAAGCTTAACTGAGAAACCCATTGAACTGAACCATTTTCTGTATATGATTTTATATACAGGAAGGCTATGTTACATAAACCTAATGAGGCTCTAGTAATATGTAAAAGATTGGGGTACAGAGGCAAAAACACACATTTTGATATATAAATGTTATACCTTGTAATTGGCTGGCATTCTGTTATTTTGTTCACATGCTATATTGTGGTGCAAGGTGTCAAACAGAAACTCCTCCATAGAGAATGCGCAGCAAAGAGTTGATAACTAGGCAGGCTTTCAGCACTAAGTGCAGCAGAGGGCACACCTAAGTGCATTCAAATTTACTAGGCTGGTGGATATCTGGAGGAGGAGGCATCCGGGAGAGAGGCAGTATTCATGCCACTCCAGGACCCATGCCACCCTATCCAGAATCGACCTTGTTCTGGGTAACGAGGAAGCGCTAAATGTAGTGGAAGAAATAACCTACGAGCCGAGAGGTGTCTCGGACCATACGCCAGTTATTACTGCTGTGAAGGTAGGGGGGCAATATAGTAGAGGGAGCTGGAAGATTAACCCCTTCTGGCTCGAACTTATAGGAGAGAAGGATAAAATGATGGAGGGGTTGTCAGAGTTCATTAATATAAATTTAGGATCAGCCCCATTGGGGGTGGTTTGGGACTCCCTGAAGACATACCTCCGAGGAGCCTTAATTCAGAAAATCGCATATGTTAAAAAACAGTCACAAGCAGAAGAATTAGGAGCTAAAGAAAGTGCAAGATTGGCAGAGGCGAAGTTCGTGGTAACACCATCCCAAGCTAACTATGAGCGTTGGGTGGGGAGACAGGAAGAGTATAGTAGGGTACTCCGAGAGAAGACGGAAAAGATTAGATCTTTTCAGAGGCGGAGCTTTTTTGGAGAAGGAGAGCGAATTGGGAAAGCTCTGTCTCTGATAATCAAGGCAAATGGCCCCCCGAGTGCGGTGCCAGCAATCGAGGGGAGGGAAGGAGTAATAAAAAAAACTACACTACCCCGATATATTAGGTGAGTTTAGGACATACTTTGAGAAGCTATACAGCTCCTCCAGGGTAAATGTGGAGGGGGAAATGCAGGGCTTCTTTGAGGGGCTGGGGATAACTCCGGTATCAAATGAGGACCGGGAAATGCTAGATGCCCCATTGACTCTCAAAGAATTGCAAAGGGCAGTTGGAGACATGGCGGGCCAAAAGTCTCCGGGCCCGGACGGCCTGCCCATAGAATTATTTAAAAAATATGGGGAGGTATTGCCCCCCTTACTCTTGGAGGTATTTAATGGAGCCAGGGAGGAAGGGACTTTGCCCTCCTCTATGTCAGAAGTTATAGTAATAATTTTGCTGAAAGACGGGAAGAACCCAATAGATATGTCTTCATATAGGCCCATCTCGCTTTTGTGCTCGGACGTGAAGATCTTGGCTAAAGTATTAGCCGCAAGGCTGAATAAGATCATTTCTAAACTAATACATACAAACCAGATCGGGTTTATCCCGGACAGATCTACAAGCACGAACATAAGACGGGTATACCTTAATATGCAAATCCCCATAGAAAATAGCGGCAGGAGAGCAATTCTTTCATTAGACGCAGCCAAGGCCTTTGATTCTCTGGAATGGCATTACTTATGGAAGGTGTTGGCGGAATACCAGTTTGGCCCTGGGTTTGTTCAGTGGCTAAGATTATTGTACAATAATCCGAGGGCCAAGGTGAAAATCAACTGATAGTGCTCGGAGTGGTTCCAGTTGAGCAGGGGTACGAGACAGGGGTGTCCTTTGTCCCCCCTGCTCTTTGCTTTGGCAATTGAGCCCTTAGCTGCTGCTCTGAGGATGGCACAGGGTGTACAGGGGTTTAAAAGAAAGAGAGGGGTGGACAAAGTGGCCTTGTACGCCGATGATATTCTGCTGTTTCTGGCGGATACGCAGGGTTCACTGGAAATAGCTATGGGGATAGTTAAGTAGTTTGGTGTCTTCTCTGGGTTATTGGTTAACTGGGAGAAATCAGTGATCCTGCTCATAGATGCCCTGAATGGGCCCCTCCCTCATCAGGCGTCCCAAGTCCAAGTAGTCAGGCAAATGAAATATCTGGGGATCAACATATCTAGAGATCCAGGTCAGTATATATCCGGAAACCTAGTTCCATTGATGAAAAAGCTGAAGCAGAAGTGTCGAGTGTGGAGACGCCTGCCCCTCTCGGTTGCCGGGCGCTGCAACCTGATCAAAATGGTCTGGTTACCCCAAATCTTATATGTTCTGCAGAACTCTCCTGTTTGGATTCCCAAGCATTGGTTTAAAAAAATAGACAGTGTGTTCAGAGAGCTCATTTGGAAAAATTGGGTGGCCAGGATCGGCTTGCGGACGTTATGGCAATCAGAGGTGAAGGGTGGTCTGGCGGTACCAGATCCACGAGACTATTTCCTGGCAGCCCAACTGCAACAAGTGGGAGGCAGTAATAGGCTAAGAGAAGGGGGAGCGGAGGGTAGCATTCTGTTAAATGACACCAGACATGACACAATTGCAGAGGGATTAGAGGCAGATTCATTTTGTACTAAATGTCCCACTACCCGGATGATGGTCAAGGTTTGGGTACAAGCTAAAAAAACTCTGGGATATACTGGTTTCGCGGAATTCTCCCCACTCTGGGATAATAATAGCCTTAATGAGCTTAAAAAAATGGGGCGCTTTGAGGAATGGGACCGTCAGGGTATTCATTACTTGGCACAGGTGTATAGGGCAGGGAGGCTGAAGTCCTTTCGGGAACTGGTAGAGGAGTATGCAATCACCAACAGGTCATTTTATAGATATCTGCAAATTAGGCACGCCCTGGAGGCACAATTTGGGAAGGAAGCACCAGTATGGTGTGAAATGGCCTCTTTGAGAAAGCTGATTGATGCAAGCTCCACAAGGGGTTTGATCTCTGACATGTATGGATGCCTGAAGGCAGCAGCCCAGGAAGGTTTGGTGGAAAATAAAAACAGGATTAAATGGGAGAAAGATGTGGGAGTACTGTCTGATGATCAATGGGAGTATGTCTTGGCGTCTGGGCCTAGGGTCACTCTCTCTCCCTCACAAGTGATGTCTCACCTTTATTTATCCTATAGGGCATATTATACACCCCTGAAATTATTTGAGTGGGGTAAGAGACCCGACTCGAAGTGTCAAAGATGTGGAGGGGGGTACGGAGATTTGATCCACATGTTCTGGCGATGTCCCAAATTGCATAGCTATTGGAAAGGGGTGGTGGATAAAATAAACCTAGTGTTTGGGACGTCGCTGAGGCTGGAGGCGAGAGAGTGCCTGCTGGGACTGATGGGGGACGGAGTGACCTCAAAGGATATACAGACGGCAAGAGTTAGATGCCTGTTTCAGGGAAGAAAGCTTATTGCACAGCACTGGCAGAGAAAGGAGGCGCCGACGGTGACAGAATGGGAGAATGCAGTAAGGGAGGTGATTTGTAGGGAAAAGTATATTTATAAGAAGAGGGGTAACTATAAGAAATTTGGGAAAATATGGAAAGTATGGCTGGACCAGGATAGGGTTGGACCGGAGGGGGAGGTGGGGTGAGGATGGTATGGGGTGTATGGGATGGTTTGGCGTAGGATGTATGAGATGGTGAACGGTGGGTGGTTGGTAAGGGGTGTAGAAGAATGTATGGATAAAAACGGACAATACCAATGTGCCCGTGATTTTAGTGATAGTCCCTATTTTTGTATTTCTTCTTTCTTGTGCTTCTTCTGCTTTGTGTATGCTGTAATGAAAAATTTTTTTCAAATAAAGAGATTTATAAAAAAAAAAAAAAATTTACATGTATTTATAAAAATGACAATGAGCATTTCACATGTAATGTCAAGTAAAGCGCCAGCTATGCAAACTCTATCCATGAGAAGGCACAAGCAGGAGCAATTCAATCCATAGGCTTTGTGCATCCAATGGCTCAGATATGCTCAGAGGGCAATGTGAATCAGTCAGAAAGCTAGAGGAAAGTCAACGTGTGATGTCAAAAACTGAAGGGTATGGAGGGGTTGGGACTGTGAATTTCGCGGCCGCTCCTCCATTTTCTTAAGCTGCATGTGTAGCAAAATGTATAGCCATGCCACCTCTATGACCACTAGCATTTGACATCACACATGTACTTTAGCTGCCTGACTGATTCATGTGACCCTCTGAGCATATCTGAGCCTATCCAATGGCAGCACCTAGTGGACAGCGTTTACTTCTCATTACTTGTGAGTTGCTTGTTGTAGTTTTATTATTTATAAATGTAAATTTTACTGCACCTAGATGCACCCTCTGTAAATGTTTGAGAGTCTCCACAGTGGAAGCACATGCATTCTAATGGATAGATGAGGGGCAGGTGTGCCTGGAGGTAGCCCAATCCTCATTAAAGGCACATGGGCACATCGGACATCCAGCACACAGCACAATGGCAGCAAAGGTGTACGGTGTGTCTCCTCGCCAATATTACATCAGTAACAAACAAATTGGCACCTATAACTGGCCTTCACAGCAAGGAGCACATGGAAGGGCAACATAGGATATGTAAATGGCGATTGCACTGCACAGGTGCAGTATCACCAAGAACATTAGAGCGGCAAAAATTATCCTAGCACCAGACCTGTAAAGGCTTTTAAAGTGTTGCCTATGGAGATTTTTAGGTACTGTAGTTTGGCTCCATTCCACTGGCATAGGCAATTATAAAGCGTGACATGTTTGGTATCTATTTACTTGGCCTGACATCGTCTTTTATAGTTTACAAACTAATGGGTATTATATTGAGTTTGTGTTCATTCACTAAAATGCATGAAAATTTATTTTTTCCCCCAAAAAAATTGTGTTTCAAAAACTGCTGCACAAATACTGTGTAACATAAAAAAACACCCACCATTTTATTCTCCAGGGCCACTGCTAAATAAATATATATATATAGATAGATAGATAGATAGATAGATAGATAGATAGATAGATAGATAGATAGATAGATAGATAGATAGATAGATATAGATATATATATATATTATATATATAGTGGGGTTCAGCTTCAAGTGGAGAGCTGGGGGGACGCGCACTCCGGCGGAGATCCTCGGGACACGAACAGCAGTGATCAGGGGAAGAAGAAAAACATCCCGGTCGGGAGATCAAACATACGGAACACCGGCCGCCCGGACACTGAGATACATCAGACAAGGGAAGAATCTGGAGATCCCTCAGCAACAGGTACGGCTTGGAAAACTTGTGGATTAACTGCATAAAGACTGTATAAAGAAAAGGGGAAGAAAGAGGTCAAGGAGAAGGGAAATAGCAGAACATAAGAATATAAAAAATTATTGGTTTGTTTACAGTTTCCCATAACTTTATAAAGGACTGATCCTTGGAAGTCTAAAAGGGTCTCCATCTAATGTAAGCATATGTATTTCCGGGATACTTATAGCTTAAATGGAATCTTTTGAGTTATTACACTATAAAGCTGCACTACATTAGCAGAACTTACTGCATCCCTGCATCCCTAGTTCTAATTAAGGGGCCAATACAATTAATATAGTGCATTAAGAGTTTTTTGTATAAACCCTTTCACAGACAATATAGTCATCCAATAAAAACACCAAGCAGAAGCTGTGGGAAAAAAAAAGATAGAAGGTAAAAATATAAAAGATAGAAAAAGATAGAAGATAAAAATATGGCCCCCAAGAAAGGAAACAAAACACCTCAATCCCAAAAGAACAAGAAGGATAAAATGAAAGTAAAAATAAAAACCCTACAGGGGCCCAATCCACAGAAACGGCAGATATAAAGGAGATCTTCCAACAATTGCAATTGCAATCTCCTCGAGCAACCCAAACCTTACATACATCACACGAAGTTTCAAACATCGCGGAAATATCGATAACATCTAGAACTTCAGGAGAAGAACAAGCGGTCCACCCTAGAAATAGCTCACTAATAGATACAACAGGCTCTTCAAGTGAACAAAAGGAAGAGGATAAAGAGAGCTGGGACATGAGAACATACATCCAATCTCTCCCAACTAGAGCAGACATGGATCAATACGTCCATAGACTAGAAGACACATACAAAAATGAGATTCAAGAGCTCAAGATATCCACACAAACAGTACAAGAAAAAACGGCTATTTTAGACACCAGGGTCTCAAAAACAGAACAAGAACTAACAAAGATAAAAGAAAAAATACAGACACAAGGGATTCAAATAAATCAATTAATTAACAGCCTGGATGAACAAGAGAATAGAAATCGAAGATCTAACATAAGAATAAGAGGTTTAAAGGAAGATGTGGGCTCAAAGGAACTTATAATAACGTTACAGAAAATCTTCCAGGAGATAACTCAGGATATGGATGATAAGGATTTACTAATTGACCGCGCACACAGAGTGGCGGGAATGAAGAGATTAGACCCTAGTAAACCGCGAGACGTTATCTGCAAGATGCATTATGCCCATATAAAAGACAGAATTATGCTCGCAGTACGGCAAAAGAAAGAAATTCAACATGAGGGAGAGCCACTACTATTCTTTCAAGATCTTTCGAAATTCACTTTAGACCGGAGGAGAGCATTAAAACCCCTAGTAGAGCAACTTAGAAGAAACAACCTTCAGTACAGATGGAAATTTCCATTTCAGCTACAGGTCCAAAAGGAGGGCCTAATTGCAACATTCAGTAATTTGGAAGATTTACCACAGTTTCTAGCAATTCTCAATCTACCAGAAACAGATCTACCAGACTGGCCAATAGCATATACGAAAATGTCTTGAAAGACTTGAAAAATTATATACGGGACAAGTGGGAAGGGATTTGAAGTTATAAGGGTAGATAAACACCCACTGAATATAGAAGTAATTGGTATGATTAGATTACCAGAGCTAGGAGAGGGGGGAGAAACGGTTAAATGTGGGGGGGGGGCTTTGTTTTTTGTTTATGGGGGTTTTCTCCCCCTTTTTTTTTTTTTTTCTGTCGTTTTTTCACAAATGATATATTGATATAACACAAACACGATGAGAGATATTGATTGTAAATGGGAGGGGACACTTAGTAACTATTGGTAATAAGCTATATAAAGACAAAATAATAGAAACCTATCTACTCTGATTAGATACACTTTTTCCTTTTCACAAAAAATATAAGGAAATCTCCCAATTATGGGAGCACATACTCAGCACTAGGGGGGAGGGTTCACTTAACTATTTCTTTTCTTTTTTTTTTTTTTTTTTTACAATAATATCACAGAGTGTCACAATAACACATCAATATAAGTAACGTGAATAGACATGACACTATAGGGGGATTATGGTGCATGGGCATATAAGGTTTTCTTTTTTTTTTTTCTAAGATAAAAAATATTTGATAAACTCACCTAATATGTAATATAATATGTAAGAAATTTGGGTTTACACTTAAGGTTACGTTTTGAATGGTATAGGGAAAGGAAATTCTTTTTTTTTCTTTTTTTCCCCCTTTCTTTTTTTTCCCTCTTCCCCTCCCCTTGCTTCCTTTCCTATATAATATATAATAAATGCGGTAGATATTTGGGGTATGCATTTAAAAACCTTATGAGGACATAACTGTATATGTACCTTATGTGGTAAATTTCAAATGGAGCCAGTACTAGAAGGGAGGGGGAAGGAAAAAGGGAGGAGATGGCTCATTGACCATAAAATATAACGATTTGTGCAATGGACCCTTGGGGCAATGGATTCTTGGGAGGATGCATGCTGTATCTCTTCATTCTCTCCTGCAATGGTGAGTAAATTCCTCCGCATTGCGTGATAGAATGGAGGGAGGAATATGGATATCTGTATGGATGCATCCGCCCGAGGGCATACCCTCCCAGCTCCCAAAGTCCTTTTCCATTTACTCTCTTTGTAAATATAATTATATAAAAGAATAAGAAACAAGCTTTTCTAATATGCAGTGGTCCACGGACAGGATACGTCAGAATCCGGCACCCCTTTCATAGGGAACTTACTAGGTAGTAAGACAGACTTTATAGAAGTCAAATAGTTTTGGGGAAATTAGTACGTAGAGTGTGTGTGTGGGGTTTTATTTTTATTCCCCCCCCCCTTTTTTTTTTTTTTTTCTTTTTCTTCCTCTTCCGTGGTTTGTTGTATTGTTCATTTGGAATCTGAAGCACAATGAAAATATGTTCATATAATATTAGAGGTCTTAATTCAGCAGCAAAGAGGTCACAGGTTCTTTATTCTCTCCATAAACAAAAAGTGGGAGTGATTTTTTTCCAGGAGACGCATTTCCGCTCAAACCACATCCCCAATTTACATAATAGATACTATACCACATGGTTTCATGACTCTTTCATGTACTCTAAATCAAAAGGAGTCTCTATTGCAATACATAAGACAATACCACACCAATTATTGGAAGAATGGCGCAGTAGAGATGGCAGAGCAATTTTACTTAAACTTAGTATATATGGTAAGAAGTAAACTTTTATCAATATATACTTACCCAACCAAAGTCAACATAAAATAGGAACACAACTGATTACCGAGCTTAAGGAAAAAGCAGAAGGGATAACAATAATTTGGGGAGACCTCAATTTTGTTTTGGATAAGGAAATAGATACCACAGCACCCTCACTAACACAGATAGGCAAAGAAAAAAGAAGAAAATTTATAGAAATTATGGCAAAATACCAACTGAAAGATATCTGGAGGGTACTACACCCAATGGAAAAAGATTTTACATTCCATTCAAAAGTCCATGGGACATACCATAGATTGGATTACTTCCTGGTTAACCAACTTGGGATGGCAATGACCCTATCTGCTGAGATTGGCAGCTCGATATGGTCAGATCATGCGCCAATATTTCTGGAGTTGGACCCATCTAAGAATAAAAGCATGAGGGGAAATTGGAAACTCAATTATAATCTGCTATATGATGAGATCTGTGTGACAGAAATAAGAAGGGTAAAAACAGATTTTTCACATAATCATATAAATGACACTACACCCTTGCCGACTCAATGGGAGGCACTGAAGTGTGTTATTCGCGGGTTTTTTATAAAACATGGGGCTAGATTGAAAAAACTAAAGGGCAATAGAATGAGTCAGTTATTAAAAGAAATACCCCAAATAGAAGCTCAACATAAACAAAATCCAACAAGCAAAGTGTTAATAAAATTAACGGAACTAAAAACAGAACTACAAACACTGATAAATGAGCAAACATTACGAATAAGGGATAATAATCGCTCCCTACACTACCAACAGGGTAATAAGCCAGGAAAACTGCTCGTGAGGGCTCTTCGCCAGCGGGGAAATATATCGCCTATAGTGAAAATTATGTCAGAAACAGGGGACATGAGGTACGACCCAAAAGAGATCTTAAAGGAGTTTCAGACTTTTTATATGAAACTATATAATATACCCAACCAGAGAGCAAATAGCGATCCAGAGAGGTTTTAACAAATCATTCACCAATATATAAATGAAAACCCACTCCCTACACTGGCATCACCAGAAACAACACGATTAGACCAAGAATTTACGGTGAATGAAATACAAAAAGTAATAGATTCACTCATCCCCGGGAAAAGAACAGGTCCTGATGGTTTTACCCCCAGATTTTATAAAACATTTAAAGAAGAACTTATCCCCATTATGAAGCAGACCTTTAATGCAGTTTCCACATTAGTACCCTTTGTTCCACAAAGTTTACAGGCGTACATCTCACTCATACCCAAACCAGAAAAGGACCACACTTTATGTGGAAACTATAGACCAATCTCTCTAACGAACATTGATCTAAGACTGTACTCTAAAATAATTGCTAATAGACTTACCCCTATATTACCTACATATATACATCTAGATCAGGTGGGGTTCATAAAGGGAAGAGAAGCTAGAGACAACACTCTAAAAACACTCACACTGGTGGAATATGCACAAAGAAGCTCCATCCCATCCTGTCTATTAGCTATTGATGCTGAAAAAGCATTCGACAGGGTGGGATGGAGCTTCCTAAAAGAGTCTTTAATACGATCGGGGATTGGCCCTATACTCATAGAAAAAATATTGGCCTTATATCAGAACCCAACGGCGAAGTTACGAGCGAATGGTGATATATCGGAGGTAATCCCTATAACGAATGGTACCCGACAGGGATGTCCTTTATCCCCACTATTATACATACTGGTGATGGAACATTTATTAATAGCGATCCGAAAAAAACAAAGATATACAAGGTATTAAAGTGGGGGGGAAGGAATACAAAATGTCAGTATATGCAGATGATATACTGCTATATATTACAAACCCCTTAATTTCAATACCTAATCTCATAGCAGAATTCAAACGATTTGGGACACTAAGTAACTTCAAAGTAAATTATAATAAGTCTGAAGCCCTAAACATAAACCTGTCAAATATGATGGTGGAACTTCTTAAAAAAGATTTCTCTTTTAAATGGCAGATAAATGCAATCAAATACTTAGGCACCTTCATCCCCACGGATTTGAACAAATTACAAGAATATAATTATATTCCGATGGTACAAAAAATTTCGACAACATTACAACAATATGAAAAAGGAATATTCTCCTGGATGGGCAGAATAAATATAATAAAAATGGATATTCTGCCTAAAATACTGTATATCCTGCAAGCGATACCCATCTTCCCCTCAACAAATACCCTGAAAAAATTGCGCAGGGCGATAGGAAAATTTGTCTGGGGAGGTAAGACTCCCAGAATCAGAAGAGCAGTATTAAGTAAAACTAAGAGAGATGGGGATCTTGCTCTCCCAGATATAGAAACATACCTTAAAGCAATATTAATAACCAGAATAGTGGACTGGTTCCACAACAGGGATAATAAACAATGGGTGAAATTAGAAGAAACAATTACGGCACTAAAACTTAAATCATTATGTCAGGGTACTCACCAGGGCCGAGATGCGGAGAGCGGCTCCCCTTGCAGCTGAGTGCGCTATACCCCTGGAGGTGGCACAGAGGGTATCGGGCACAGAGAGGCACGGGTCGCCAGGCACTAGTAGGAGCCTGCGTGTTGAACTTCTGTCTGGTAGTAGTCCGTGCAGGGTACACCCGGATGGTGATCAGCAGAGGAATCAGACTGGGGCTCCAACACCTTGGACCTGAAGTAGATAACTGGAACAAGTATGTAGAGAAGCCAGGGGGTCAAACACAGCAAGCCGGTAGGAAGGAAGTCCGTTTAAACAAGCCAAGGTCATACACAGGAATCAATCAATCAGACCGGGGGTCAAACACTGGAGCAGGCAGTAGCGAAGTCTTTAAAGAGAAGCCGGGGGTCAAACACTGGAGCAGACTGAAGAGGAATCCGTTTAAGCAAGCCGAGGTCAAGGTGCAGGAGAAGTTCAAGGATGGTCAAGGAAATCCGGGTCACAACAGGCAGGAGTCAATAGTAGAACAAGGAACAGGAACACAGAAGCTGAAATGACAAACCAGCAATAAGCCAGAGAGCTAGGCTGCCTTTTATAGGGCTAATAGGGGAACCCACGTGTGCGGCTAAGATGCGTACGTGCGTACGTGCTTACGCCGTTTCGCCGTTTTGCCGTCCGCTAACTTGCACGTCTATGTGCGCCGTTACGCCGTGACGCCGTCTGCTGAATTGCGTACCCGCGTACGCCTATTAGCCATTCTGCCACGCAGGCGTACAGGGAAATGCCGGTACTGGCAAACAAAGTTTCTGTTATTCCTCTGACAGTGCCCCCCCCCGAGGGGCAACCTCCGGATGCCCAACCTGGCTAATATCCCTGGGTGTCGTCTGTGAAAATTCTGAACCAAACGAGGTGCGTGTATATTACTGGCAGGTTCCCAGGAGTTATCTTCCGGTGGGTACCCTTTCCATTTCACCAGATACTGAGTCTGCCTACCCCTCTTTCTACAGTCCATAATTGCTTCCACCTCAAATTCTTCTTCACCCTCTACCTCCACTGGTGGAGGTGGAGGTTCCTCCCTTCCTGAAAAAGAATTGGGAACTACTGGTTTTAGTAGGGATGCATGGAACACTGGATGGATTCTAAGAGTACTGGGTAAGGTTAGTTCGAAGGCCACAGGATTAATTACCCTTTTTACTTCAAAAGGACCAATGAATTTTGGGCCAAGTTTACGTGAGGGACAGGGTAATCTAAGATTGACAGCAGATAGCCAAACCTTATCCCCAACCTTAAATTCCGGATTGTTTCTTCTCCCTTTGTTGTAATATTCCTTATAGCTGTCTTGAGCTTCCTTCATGGCCTTTTGGATCTGTAAAAAATTAGATTGGATGAGATTTACTCGATCTTGAACTGCGGGGGTTGTGACTTCTGGAATGGAGTTTGGCAGAAAAGATGGGTGGAACCCATAGTTGGCCCAAAAAGGCGTCTGATTGGTGGCAGAGTGTGTGGCATTATTATAGGCGAACTCCGCACAGGGGAGAAGGGTTGACCAATTATCCTGAGAGCTAGAGCAGAAACAACGGAGATATTGCTCCAAGGTCTGATTTGTCCTTTCTGTTTGGCCGTTGCTTTGGGGATGGTATGCTGAAGAAAAGGAGGTTTTGATTTCCAGGGATTTACAAAGGTCTTTCCAGAATTTTCTATCAGAGGTGATGTTGTGGGGAACGCCATGGAGTCTTATTATTTCTTTAATAAAAACATTTGCTGTAGCCAAAGCAGAAGGGGTACCAATCATCGGTAGAAAGTGTGCCATCTTTGAGAGGCGATCCACCACTACTAAGATGGTGGAAAAATTTTCAGAGGGAGGTAGATCAACAATGAAGTCCAAAGAAACCTCACTCCAAGGTCTTTCAGGGATAGATAGGGGTCTAAGGAGGCCTCAAGCTTTAGTGTTTGACCCTTTGCTGCGTTGGCAGGTAATGCAGGATTGAACATACTTTTTACAGTCTTGCCTCCAACCCGGCCACCAGAAAGAGCGGTGAACTAATTCAGAAGTCTTCCGTACTCCGAAATGTCCTGCCATTTTGTGATCATGGAAAGTCTGTAAAATTCTAAGCCTTACAGAGGAGGGGACAAAAACCTTGTCCTGGGCCCACAGCAAACCATCTCTTTTTTCTAAGGAGGATATCTCGGATTCCGTGCATTGCCTAGAGGCCTGTTCAATAGCAGATTGAAGGTTAGGTTGAATGAGATGAAGAAAATTGTGAGAGGATAGGATGGTTTCAGGTTCTGTTGACTCATTGGCCTCTGGAAACATACGGGAAAGTGCGTCCGCCTTCCCATTTTTTGACCCAGGTCGATAGGAGATATGGAAATTGAACCTGGAGAAGAATAATGCCCATCGGGCTTGTCGGGGCCTAAGACGTTTGGCTGTTCGGAGATACTCCAGGTTCTTGTGGTCCGTGAAGATCATGATGGGCTGGGACGCACCCTCCAGTAAGTATCTCCATTCCTCAAGGGCAGTTTTTATGGCTAATAATTCCAGGTCACCAACATTATAATTTTTCTCTGGAGGACTTAGTTTGCGGGAGGCAAAGGCTACTGGATGGAGAAGTGCCTTAATACCACTTCTCTGAGACAAGATGGCTCCTGTGGCGGATTCTGAGGCATCAACTTCAAGTACATAAGGTAGAGTGGGATCCGGATGCTGAAGTATGGGAGCTGACGTGAATAGATTCTTTAGTTTGGCAAAGGCATCTTGAGCTTCCTGGGACCATCGGAATTTGATTTGTTGATGAGTTAATTGAGTGATGGGAGAGATAATTGAGGAGAACCCCCTAATAAACCTGCGATAAAAATTGGCAAAGCCGATAAATCGCTGGACTCCTTTTTTGTCTGAGGGGGCCGGCCACTCCTGGATGGCTTTAACTTTTTGTGGATCCATGGCTACTCCTTCAGTAGTGATGATGAAGCCAAGGAACTGGATGGTAGTCTTTTCAAATTCACACTTCTCTCCTTTTAGGAACAGGCCATGTTTTCTGAGAACTGAGAGGACTTTCTTGACATGGTCTCGATGTAATTCTAAAGTGGTAGAGAAAATCAAAATATCGTCAAGATAGACAATGACAAAGTTATCTAGGAATTCCCGGAAAATATCATTGACTAGATGCTGGAATGTAGCTGGGGCATTACAGAGCCCAAACGGCATCACCAGATACTCAAAGTGACCGAATCTGGACCTGAAGGCTGTCTTCCATTCGTCCCCAGCACGTATCCGAACAAGATTGTATGCCCCTCGTAAATCCAATTTGGTAAATATTTGGGCCGATCGAAACCGCTGGAACAGTTCAGGAATGAGGGGAAGTGGGTATCGATTTTTGATGGTGATTTTGTTAAGTTCTCTATAGTCTATGCATGGTCTGAGAGATCCATCCTTTTTCTCAACAAAAAAGATACCAGCCCCTGCTGGGGAGGAAGAAGGACGAATAAATCCTTTTTCAAGGTTTTCATCAATGTAGAGGCGGAGAGCTTCCAACTCTGTCTCCGACAAGGGGAAAATTCGGCCAAACGGAATCTCGGAGCCGTGCAACAGATCGATGGGGCAATCATAATGCCGATGAGGTGGTAAACTATCGGCCTTCTTTTTATCAAAAACGTCCAGGAATTCGTGATATGCTGCAGGGACATGTGTAAGCGTATCTGGCACTGGTTGTACGGTCAAACAGGGGACAGTCTTATTGGAGGTTGGCACAAAACAATGCTGGGAGCAGTATGCTGAAGAGAAGAGAATTTCTTTTTTACTCCAAAGGATCTGAGGGTCGTGTGCCATTAGCCACGGGAACCCCAAGATAATGGGAAACATGGGTGAGTTGATGATGTTGAAGCAAAGAAATTCCTGATGACCAGAGTCTGTAGAGACAAGAATGGGCTTGGTTTCTTGAGTGATGGGTCCTGAGTTGGGTAGAGACCCGTCTGCCAGGTAAATCTGAAGGAGCTGTTTTTTATCTTGAAGAGGGATGTGCAGACTTTGGGCAAGAGATGCATCCAGGAAACAGCTGCATGCTCCGGAGTCAACGATAGCCAGCAGTCGAATTCCCTCTTCCGCCACCTGTAATGAGACCGGTAGGATAAGGTGAGACTGGGTTGAGTCAGCAACTTGAAAGTTCATAGCATGCCGTAAGCGGTACTTACTGGGTCTCACAGGGCAGTTACGAAGGAAATGGCCAGCTTCTCCGCAGTAGAGGCAAAGATTGGCTTGACGCCGTCGCAGTCTCTCATCAGGAGTGAGTGGGGACCGGACCAGTCCCAGTTGCATGGGCTCACTGTCAGCAGAAGCTGAGGGACCCGCGATAGGCACAGGAACTGGAGGAACCCGGGGTAACATCCAGGTAGGCCGGGAAGACTGGAAGCGTTCAGAGCGACGCTCCCGCAGGCGTCTGTCGAGCTTAGTGGCGAGTTGGATCAGATCTTCCAAAGAGTCAGGGGTATCCACTCGTGCCAATTCGTCTTTAAGTGTTTCGGAGAGGCCCTGACGGTACTGGTATTTAAGGGCGGCCTCATTCCAGGTGGTGTCTCCAGACCATTTACGAAATTCCACGGTGTAATCCTCCACTGGTCTTTTTCCTTGGGTAAGGGTGTGCAGAATGGATTCAGCAGTAGCTGTGCGTTGCGGGTCATCATATAACTGAGCCATAGCGGCAAAGAAAGTTTCAACTGAGTCTAATAAAGGACTCTTCTGTTCAAGAAGATTATGAGCCCAAGATTGTGGTTCTTCAGATAGTAGTGAAATAACAAATCCCACTTTTATGGATTCTGCATGGAAAGTCCTGGGTTGAAGAGCTAGATACAGTAGGCAAGCATTTTTAAAAGCTCTAAATTTCTTCCGGTTTCCAGAAAAACGTTCCGGAGTGGGGACTCTGGGTTCAGGGAGAGTCGTTACAACTGAAGATGCTGGGGTGACTTGACCTTGGGGAGAGGCCACCCCGCTGGCTGAGGCTGCATCTGAAGGAGCTGGAGCAGACATCAGGTGCTGGAGACGGCCCTCAATTTGGAAGTAGCCATCTTGGAGTCTTTGGACAGCCTGAGTAAGAGCTGTCACCTGCTGACAGAGTGCCTCAAGGGGAGAACCAGCTCTGTCGGCCTCTGACATGGCTGGTTTGTACTGTCAGGGTACTCACCAGGGCCGAGATGCTGAGAGCGGCTCCCCTTGCAGCTGAGTGTGCTATACCCCTGGAGGTTGCACAGAGGGTATCGGGCACAGAGAGGCACTGGTCGCCAGGCACTAGTAGGAGCCTGCGTGTTGAACTTCTGTCTGGTAGTAGTCCGTGCAGGGTACACCCGGATGGTGATCAGCAGAGGAATCAGACTGGGGCTCCAACACCTTGGACCTGAAGTAGATAACTGGAACAAGTATGTAGAGAAGCCAGGGGGTCAAACACAGCAAGCCGGTAGGAAGGAAGTCCGTTTAAACAAGCCAAGGTCATACACAGGAATCAATCAATAGGAGAGTCCAAGACAGGCCGGGGGTCAAACACTGGAGCAGGCAGTAGCGAAGTCTTTAAAGAGAAGCCGGGGGTCAAACACTGGAGCAGACTGAAGAGGAATCCGTTTAAGCAAGCCGAGGTCAAGGTGCAGGAGAAGTTCCAGGATGGTCAAGGAAATCCGGGTCACAACAGGCAGGAGTCAATAGTAGAACAAGGAACAGGAACACAGAAGCTGAAATGACAAACCAGCAATAAGCCAGAGAGCTAGGCTGCCTTTTATAGGGCTAATAGGGGAACCCACGTGTGCGGCTAAGATGCGTACGTGCGTACGTGCTTACGCCGTTTCGCCGTCCGCTAACTTGCACGTCTATGTGCGCCGTTACGCCGTGACGCGGTCTGCTGAATTGCGTACCCACGTACGCCTATTAGCCATTCTGCCACGCAGGCGTACAGGGAAATGCCGGTACTGGCAAACAAAGTTTCTGTTATTCCTCTGACACATTACCATGGATTAAGAAAGAGCAAAGACCACTGGACGGCGATATGCCCTCTCTGGTGGTATCAACATTAAAAGTATGGGACACCATGATAAAAAAGGAAATTGGATCTACCTTTATAGGTCCCATGACCCCATTGTTTAGTAACCCAGAATTTCCATTGGCACTAGAAGCCAAAACTTTTCTTAAATGGAAAAGATGTGATGATACCAGGATAGTAGAAACATTAGAAGAGAATAGACTCCTCCCGTTAGAGGATATGGGGATGGAACATAAAAAAAAAAATGGATTGTAGAAATCGAGTTGTTACTGTATTAATAACAATATTTCAATAATTCATATTTATGAGAAAAGTTCCAAGAAAAATCCGTTAAGTTCTCGTGTAAAACCTCCAAAATTGATTTAATGATCAATTAGCAAAATGTCACAAAAAACAATATCAAAATGTAGAATACAAAAATAGATTATTCTTAAAATGAAGTTTAAATCAGATATGTCTGTGTGTATGTCTTGAGATGTGTGTCTATGTGTGTGTCTTCATGGAGAGCTGCAGTGCATGTGTCCCTCTCCCCACAGCCTGTCTGTACTCCTTCAATTAACCCCCACCTTTTCCAAAGAGCCAAAAAGCTTAAAAGACCGGGAAATTCGAATTACTCCAACATTCCTAAGGGTGGGGCTATGAACTATGTGAAAATAGCTATCATTTAAGGATCATTTAACTTACAATATATACATTTCCTTTAAACATATAAAATCCTACATATTAGTATACATATATTTAAAATGCAGTGTTCTTATTAATATCCTAATCAAGAAATATAGTAATGTAAAGAAACAGCTTATATTCTTAACATATTGGAACTTTGTGTCTTTGGAAAAGATTGTAACTTTATCTCTTACGATGGGGGGGTGAAATGGTCTACACTAAATTGTACCCATATGTGAGATGAATCTCTCCCAAGAAATGCATACTAAGCCTATACCAGCATAAACTTTCATGAGTATAAAAACCTATATAACTTCACCTTTTCCATACATAGAAGATATATATACATTTATATATATATTTATATATATAATTCAATTATCATAAGAACTCAACCATTCATAAATTCTGATATTCTAACATTTCCCTCTCAAAATGATTGATTTAAACAATCTTATCATTTTAAATCTATATAAATCTGAATCTAACTCTAAATCCATTTATACCTCAAACGCATTACATCCGTATTCATTCATCCTCAAAGATTTTAAGATAATTGATTTAAATATATTTATTTTCAAATTTGATTCTGTATAAGGAAAAGTGAATTCATAACCCTTCATCTTCATATACCATAAAAAATATTTTCACCCTTATTATTTTCTTTTTCTTTTACCAAATCAATCCCCTTAATTTCATGATTCATAAATGTAACATTGTTGTACAATACTTTGAAATATAGATATCACTTCAGAAATTTGTTTCATATTTTCCCTCCAAATTGTGTTTAACATAAATCTATAATCCATAAAACCTTTCTAATAACCTTGTCAAAATTAAACATAAAATATGTTCTTAACTTCAATTTGTTCATATAAGTGAGATGATTTCAAAACTAAATACATATTACAATGTAAAGTTAATCCTATCTTGTTTATGTACCTTTAAGAAAAATATACTCTGCCTTAATTAACAACAGATGTTCCCTCTAACTAGAATGACTCTATTGTAGGGATGTTTAACCCTTTCAACTCTGAAAATACACTATATATGAGTGTAAAAAATGATGTGTAAAAAATATCTCATCTTGATATGATAAACATGTCCTGTCACATAAAAATGATATATAAAAACTGCAATATGTCTGATGGATAAATTATTTCATCAGTAGTCAAAAATCAAAAGTCCATTGTTTTTAGAATATCCTCTCTTATCAGAGGTTCTCGAGAATTTTTTCTTCTTCTTCTTCCTGCACTCTGTAAAGTTGGAAAAACTTTATTGAACATTAAAATGACAACAATAATTATAACGAATGAATCTCTTCTGTCAATTCTTCTCCCAGAACTGATATTCTTAAACTTCAAGATTTTGTTCCCATCTGGAAGGTCTAGAAATATTAAATTTCTTTCTTTTGTTGACTTACAAGTCAGATCCTAAAAAAGAATGCAGTATCATTATTGAGAATTTAAATACATGCAAAATATACCTATATTTACTTATTCATTTTACATACCAAAATTCTAACATTTTATTATGACATACAAACCATATTTTAATAATACCATTTCTAATTACCTTACTTTGCTCTATTTTTCTTAAAATGACCTATACTCTAATTTATTATTCTGTGTATTTAAACGACAGGACGCAATTTCTCTTTTTTTAGTCGTAATATAAAATCTTGTTTTCATAATCCAAATAAAAGATTTTAAATTACCCCAGAAGATAAAAGCAAATAGTATCCATTCACTTCTCCTCTATAATATTTCAGAGTAATGTGTGCTGTACTGTACTTCTAACATTTTCAATTCAGCATTTTCTGTAGAATTTTTGCTGAATACTATAACCATTCTTTGGGTAACACCTAGAAAGACCTGTTGAACAATTCTTAATATTATTGACAAATCCTGCCTCAAAGCATCTCTCAGCACTTGTTCTAACAATCCCATTTATAGGCTTTCTGAATAAATTTAGCTGAGAATGTTCTGTTATCACATCTACCTCTATGGGTTTAGATTTTAAAGTTTTAAAAAATGGGCAATATTTGTCATATAATTCTCCTGAATGAATTCTCTTAAAAAGAATTTTTAATGATAGATCAGGTGTCCGTAATATGACCATCCTAGATCTCACAATCTTTTCTGTTACTTTGACTGCAAAATAAACACTTAACAATTGCTTCATATTTGTGTCAAAAGTCTTTTCCATATTTGTCAAACCTCTGGAGAAAAAACCTATTATTTTCGGTTCACCATCTTTTACCTGAAATAAAATTACTGAGATGGAATTCTCAGATACCTTAGTAGACAATAAAACAGGCATAGATATTCCA
Source organism: Aquarana catesbeiana (assembly GCF_042186555.1). NCBI lineage: Eukaryota > Metazoa > Chordata > Amphibia > Anura > Ranidae > Aquarana > Aquarana catesbeiana. The sequence continues at coordinate 396,608,679 of NC_133326.1, read as the reverse complement.
ATTTCAATTGTATGCAATGAAACAGCATTCAGCAAATCTCTTTTCAACATTTCAAAAACATCTGTATGGGTTTGAGACCATTGATCAAACACAACATCTTTTTGTTTCAGGAAATCAAATAATGGTTTAACTTTATCATCGTATTCCTGTAAAAACTCTTTGCAAGAATTTACCTCACTCAAAAATTGATATAATGCCTTGTAAGATGTTGGAACTGGAATAGCAGAAATGTTTCTAACTTTTTCCTGTGATAACTTTCTCTGTCCATGACTAATTTGCATATGAAGAAAATTAACTTTGTTTTTCATTAACTGAACTGACTCTGTGTTCAATTTCAGTCCTGCTGTTTGTAACAGAGTAAATAACTCTGTCAACAGAGTGACATGTTCCTCTGTATTTTGGGTAGACAACAAAATTTTGTCCACATGTTGGAAAATACATTTTGGACTAGAAAATTTTGATAAAACTTTCTCCAAGCACTCGTGCACTATTCCATCACTGATTTCCATTTCTGGAATTATTCTAGTGAAGGCATAAGTTTCTTTATTGAAACTGAAGGCAAGTTTATAATGACAGCTGTTTGTTACTGGTACTGAAAAATGACTATTGGAAATTTCCAGTACTGAAAATACTTTGGCCTTAGCATCCATTTGTGACATTAAATTTAAATTAGGAACAATAAGTTTGTTATTTGTAATGCATTTATTCAGTGATCTTAAATCAACTGATAAAGAATACGAATCATCAGCATTCTTGATAGGCCAAATACAATTATTTACCACTGATTGTGCCTTCTTTAATATTCCTTGTTGTAAAAATGATTGTAAAATGTCAGAAACTGGACCTATTGATTCTTGTGGCAACTTATTTTGAATTTGGGGTTCAGGGTCTCGTCCCTCAATTTCTATCTCAATATCTTTAAACAAACCTGTATCCATTTTGTTCTGACTCCAAAGACTTTTATGTGCTCTTACCGATTGTTCCAATTCCAGATTGGTTCCTGTGTGTGGCCAATTAAAATCTGAAGAAATGTCAGCGACTGCTGTACAAATACTTCCAACATTATTGTACATGGAAGAATCTATTAACCTAAATTTGGGCCTAGATGAATCTTTCCATATAGTAGAATTACTTAAATCAATAATCCAATCTAATTTACTAATCACATCCATGCCTAAAATATTCTCCATATTTTGGCAACACCAGATGTCTATTTTAGTTTTTAAAACTCCTGGAATCTCGAAATTCACACCAGAAACTTTATCTGCAACTGTATTTCCTTTTCCATTGAAACCAATTAAATTACATTTTGGAGAATCAATATTCACATGTAATTTGTTTTTAGTTAAACTGAGTTCAGATCCTAAATCTATTAACCATTTAGTATCATTGCCATTTAATAAACCATGTACCCATGGCCTTCCACTTTCATCTAATAAAAGTGAAGTCACATATTTTAATGTTGGAGATGACTCAGAACCTTTTTTCCTAAATCCTGATGGTGATGGAAGTAATCCATCCCTCTCATTTTCATCATTGTTTTTCATATTGATTGAACTGTCATTAACAGTCAATGTACTGATCTGTTTGACTTCTGAAGCATAAGGCAAATCAGTCAAACTATTGTTTGAAGAAGAAAGAATATATTGCTCAGAAATATGTTCTGTATTTTCTACTTTCAAAGTTTTCCTTTGTGTAGTATGTAGGGAAGTATTTCCTGTCTGCTCTGAAACTTTAGTTCTGCCTGTGACGTGTATCTCACCATCTCTGGGTGTGGCCTTACACGTGGCACTCTGAACGCCATTTTGCTTTTCTTTATCTAAACGGCATCTGCATTCAGCAGCTTTATTCAGTATTTTTGTTTTAAGCAAAACTTCATGTTCCTGGCCTATAGACCACATATCTTGTACAAAAGGCTTCTGCATAGAATCTGCAGTAACATTCATAGAGTCTACATTAACATTAATCTCTAAACTCTTGCTTGACTCTGCTTTAAACTTTACATTATTCTGTAACTCAGACAACTGAATATCCTTTATTTGAATTGCACTCTGCAAATCATCTATCCTTTCAGTTAAAATCTGACAATTAGTACATAAACTATTGTCCTTTGTTTCCTCTTTTGTACCAACTACATTGCTTCCAAAAACTCCTGATTAGGGATGAGCTTCGTGTTCGAGTCGAACCCATGTTCGACTCGAACATCGGCTGTTCGATCGTTCGTCGAATTGCAAACGATATGGGCCGTTCGCGCCAAATTCGTGTGGCGCGTCACGGCCCATAATTCACTGCGGCATTGCAGTGCATTGCTGGCTGATGATTGGCCAAGCATGCACTATGACCCGCATGCTTGGCCAATCACAGCACCGCCTGAACAGAGAGCCGTAATTGGCCAAAGCCAAGGAGGCTTTGGCCAATTATGGCTCGGGGATTTAGTACACGCCCCACACTATATAAGGCCGCCTGCACGGCGGCCCTGTGTAGTGTGTGTTCCGGCGTTCATTGAGAGAGAGAGAGAGACAGACAGTGACATTTGATTTGAGTTAGATAGATTAGGCAGAACAGTCAGTCAGTTAGCTGCACTTACAGTGTATTGTGTATATATATGCATCCCAGGTGTTGCATATATATATATATATATATACACTGTATTCAGTTTAGCTAGATCCGTTCTTGTTATCTTCCTACTGACAGGCAGGCTTGTCTTGTTACAGTATTTACAGCTACCTGAAGAAAATTACTGGTGTTCCTTTGATCCTATTAGTACCACAGTCAGGCAGCTAGACTATTTACAGTTAGTGCAGTGCGTCCTGCTCACAGTGTTCAGCTAGATCCGTTCCTGTTATCTTCTTACTGACAGGCAGGCTTGTCTTGTTACAGTATATACAGCTACCTGAAGAAAATTACTGGTGTTCTTTTGATCCTATTAGTACCACAGTCAGGAAGCTAGACTATTTACAGTTAGTGCAGTGCGTCCTGCTCACAGTGTTCAGCTAAACCTACAAGTTAGTGTGGTGCGTCCACCTCACAGTGTTCAGCTAGATCCGTTCCTGTTATCTTCTTACTGACAGGCAGGCTTGTCTTGTTACAGTATATACAGCTACCTGAAGAAAATTACTGGTGTTCTTTTGATCCTATTAGTACCACAGTCAGGCAGCTAGACTATTTACAGTTAGTGCAGTGCATCCTGCTCACAGTGTTCAGCTAAACCTACAAGTTAGTGGAGTGCGTCCTGCTCACAGTGTTCAGCTAAACCTACAAGTTAGTGTGGTGCATCCACCTCACAGTGTTCAGCTAGATTAGTTCCTGTTATCTTCTTACTGACAGGCAGGCTTGTCTTGTTACAGTATATATAGCTACCTGAAGAAAATTACTGGTGTTCTTTTGATCCTATTAGTACCACAGTCAGGCAGCTAGACTATTTACAGTTAGTGCAGTGCGTCCTGCTCACAGTGTTCAGCTAAACCTACAAGTTATTGGGGTGCGTCCTGCTCACAGTGTTCAGCTAAACCTACAAGTTAGTGTGGTGCGTCCACCTCACAGTGTTCAGCTAAACTTACAAGTTAGTGGGGTGCGTCCTGCTCACAGTGTTCAGCTAAACCTACAAGTTAGTGGGGTGCGTCCACCTCACAGTGTTCAGCTAAAGCTACCTGTAGAAGGTTGGTGGTGTTCTCATACTACAGGCAGGCAGTTGATTTTGCTAGCTGCAGTATCAGTACATATATATATATATATATATATATATATATATATATCCCAGCTTAGTGCAGCTACAGGCCATTAGTATGTCTGGAAGGCCAAGAAGGAGAGGCAGACAGTCACAAGCCAATAAGAGAGGGCAAGCAGGCTCTGTGTCTAGTGCTGGTCATGGAGACGGTGCATCCTCATCAGTGGGACACGCTTGGGCTTTTTTTCGGCAGCTGGCCGTGTTGAGCCACAACATGCGGAAGACTTGGTCGAGTGGATGACCAAGCCGTCCTCATCCTCCTCATCCTCTCTCACCCATGCCCAGGGTACTTTGTCTGGCAAAGCAGCGGCCTCTTCCCTCGGCTCAATGTCATCAGTGACTCCTTCCCTAGCCCCACCATGTCCTCCTGAGGAGTCCCTCGAACTGTTTGACCACAGTGTTGGGCACATGCTCCAGGAGGATGCCCAGCGTTTGGAAGGCTCTGATGATGATACTGAGCTCGATGAAGGCAGTAACATGAGCGCAGACAGAGGGGGTGCCAAAGAAGGACAGCAATCTGGCAGTCATGCTCCCCCTGCTGCAGCATACTGCCAGGTTTGCTCCAGTGATGAGGAGGGAGGGGATGATGAGGTCACTGACTCAACGTGGGTGCCTGATAGGAGAGAGGAGGAGGAGGAGGAGGCGGCACATCACCGAGGCAGGATGCCCTCCAGGGGCCAGCCTAAGGGCAGCACATTGACTGCATCACACCACAAAGCTCCACATGTGCAGGGCGCTGCAGTCTCTGCGCGTTATTCAAAAAGTTCTTTGGTGTGGGCCTTTTTTGAGATGAGTGCATCAGATCGCACCGCTGCTATTTGCAACATATGTCTCAAGCGTATCTCGCGTGGCCAAAACATCTCCCGCTTGGGTACCACATGCTTGACCAGACATATGTTGACCTGCCATGCAGTTCGTTGGCAAGCGTATCTAAAAGTCCCACACCAAAGAACAAAGAGGACCTCTCCTTGCTCCTCATCAGCTGAGATCTCCAACCCCACTATACCTTCAGTCCTCTCTGAGACCTGCACTGAGAGGAATGAAGGTGTAGAATTAGGTGTGTCACAGCCAAGTACTTGTGGGCAATCTGCTTTTGGTACACCGACGTCAGATTGTACCAGGCAAATTTCCCTGCCCCAGCTGCTGCACCGCCGAAAGAAGTTTGCTCCCAGCCATCCACATGCGCAACGGTTGAATGCTAGCTTGGCAAAATTGCTAGCACTTCAACTGCTGCCTTTTCAGTTGGTAGACTCTGCCCCCTTCCGTGAGTTTGTGGAATGTGCGGTTCCTCAGTGGCAGGTACCTAAACGCCATTTTTTCTCACGGAAGGCGATTCCGGCTCTCTACCGGCATGTGGAAGGCAATGTCCATGCCTCGCTGGACAGGGCGGTCAGCGGTAAGGTGCATATTACCGCTGACTCATGGTCCAGCGGCATGGACAGGGACGTTACTTAAGTTTCACGGCGCATTGGGTGACTCTGCTGGCAGCTGGGAAGGATGCAGGACAAGGTGCAGTAGTGTTGGATGTTGTTCCGCCACCACGCCTCCAAAATGCTAATGATTGTGACACACCTCTCTCCTCCACCCCCTCCTCTTCTTCTTCCTCCATGGCCTCTTCCTGTGCTTTGTCCTCGGAACCAGCGGTGCTCTGTAGCCATTAAAGGGGCTACGCAAGTACGCAGGCCAAAAGATGCCATGCGGTGCTTGAGCTGGTGTGCTTGGGGGACAGGAGCCACACTGGGGCAGAGGTTCTGTCAGCTCTGCAGGGGCAGGTTCAGAGGTGGTTGATGCCACGCCAACTTAAGGCAGGAATGGTGGTTTGCGACAATGGCACCAACCTCCTCTCTGCCCTCCAACAGGGACAAATGACCCATGTGCCCTGTTTGGCTCACGTCCTTAACTTGGTGGTGCAGCGGTTCTTGGGCAGGTACCTGGGCTTACAGGATGTCCTGAGGCAGGCCAGGAAAGTCTGTGTGCATTTCCGCCGGTCATATAATGCCAGTGCTCGGCTGACGGACCTCCAAAAGGAGTTTAACCTGCCCAAGAACCGCCTAATCTGTGACATGCCCACCAGGTGGAACTCAACGTTGGCCATGCTGCAGCGGCTGCACATGCAGCAGAGGGCCATCAATGAGTACCTGTGCGACTATGGCACCAGGACAGGGTCAGGGGAGCTTGTTTTTTTTTCCCCACGCCAGTGGGCCATGATCAGGGATGCATGCACTGTCCTGTCACCATTTGAGGAGGCCACGAGGATGGTGAGCAGTGACAGTGCATGCATCAGTGACACTGTCCCCCTTGTCCACCTGTTGGAGCACACGCTGCGTGGAATAATGGACAGGGCACTTGATGCATAACAGAGGCAGGAAGAGGAGGACTTCCTTAGCTCTCAAGGCCCCCTTTATCCAGACAGTGTTTCTGCATGCCCGCCGATCACACAGGAAGAGGACGAGGAGGAGGAGGAGGAGGAGGAAGATTGTGTCAGTATGGAGGTGGAGCCTGGCACTCAGCATCAGCAGCAGTCTTTAAGGGATCAGTCCCAAGAAACACATGGACTTGTACGTGGCTGGGAGGAGGTGGCTGCGGACCATGTCGTCCTTAGTGACCCAGAGGACTCCGGACCAAATGCCTCAGCAAACCAACGCTGCATGGCCTCCCTGATCCTGCAAAGCCTGCGTAAGGATCCTCGTATTCGTGGTATCAAGGAGAAGGACCAATACTGGCTGGCAACCCTCCTTGATCCACGTTACAAGGGTAAGGTTGCAGACCTTATCTTGCCATCGCAGAGGGAGCAGAGGATGAAACATCTTCGGGAGGCCTTGCAGAAAGGTCTGTGCAACGCGTTCCCAGAGACTGGGAGGTTACAAACTCCTGTTTCTGGACAATGTGTTGCTGAGGCTTCGGTCAGTCAAAGAAGGAGCGGTGGAGAAGGTGGCCGTCTGACCGATGCGTTCAGACAATTTTTTGGTCCGCAGCCCCAAGGTATGATTGGTTCCAGCAACCATCGCCAGCGTCTGTTTTACATGGTGCAGGAATACCTAGGGGCGAGATCAGACTTGGACACCTTTCCCACCGAAAATCCTCTGGGTTACTGGGTCTTGAGGATGGATCACTGGCCAGAGCTTGCACAGTATGCAATTGAGCTACTGGCCTGTCCTGCATCCAGCGTTCTTTTGGAACGCACATTCAGTGCTGCTGGAGGCTTTGTAACCGATCACAGGGTGCGTCTGTCCACCGACTCGGTCGATCGACTGACCTTCATAAAAATGAATCAGTCTTGGATCACCACCAGCTACCAAGCACCTAATGCTGATGTAACCGAATATTTTTTTTTTAAATCTCAGATCCCTTCAAAGACTGCCTATGCTGATGCTGAGTGACTATCCCTGAGTAATTATCCTCTTCCTCCTCAATCATCACGCTGATAGCTTGAAAGAAAATTTTTGGTTCTGGGCGCCACCACCAATGCCTAAGGCCCAATTTTTCAGCCCCTGTTTAACAGGGGCGTGTGATTACAATTTTTGATGCAATACTTTGCAGCAGGGCTCGTTCCTGCGTTCCAACTAGAGTGTCTGTGAGGGGTTGCAGTGTTGTAGCACCAGCACCAGTGCCTAAGGCCCAATTTTTCTGCCCCTGTTTAACAGGGGCGTGTAATTACAATTTTTGATGCAATACTTTGCAGCAGGGCTCGTTCCTGCGTTCCAACTAGAGTGTCTGTGAGGGGTTGCAGTGTTGTAGCACCAGTGCCTAAGGCCCAATTTTTCTGCCCCTGTTTAACAGGGGTGTGTAATTACAATTTTTGATGCAATACTTTGCAGCAGGGCTCATTCCTGCGTTCCAACTAGAGTGTCTGTGAGGGGTTGCAGTGTTGTGGCACCAGCACCACCACCACCACCACCAAAGGCCCAATTTTTCTGCCCCTGTTCAACAGGGGCATGTAATTACAATTCTTGATCTAATATTTCACAGCAGGGCCCATTTCTGCACCCACCAAGAGCGAGTGAGGACTTACAGTGTTGTGGCACCAGCACCACCACCACCACCACCAAAGGCCCAGTTTTTCTGCCCCTGTTCAACAGGGGCATGTAATTACAATTCTTGATCTAATATTTCACAGCAGGGCCCTGTGAGGGCTTACGTTGTTGTGGCCACAACAACACCTAAGGCCCAAATTTATGCTGAGCATATAGGGCAGGCCCCTACTTTCAAACATCTAACTTACAAACGACTCCTACTTGCAAACGGAAGGAGACAACAGGAAGTGAGATGAAATCTACCCCTAGGAAGGGAAATTCTCTCCTGTAAGTGTTAATATGGGAAAAACATTTCTCCTTTCCACTGATGCTTTCCAATCCTTGTTCCACAAAAAAACCCAAATTTTCAAAAAACATTTATCATTGGGACAAAAAGTGAGGTGAAATCTTCTAAAGAGGAGGAAAGACAGCAAACCAAATGTCACAGGGGTGATAACCCTTCCCTATGTTTTCCAAAAAGCTTAAAAAAGATTTTTTGGCTGGAGCTAAACACGTTAAAAATGTACCCGTTCAAAATGACAAACAGATTCTACTTAACAAGAAACCTACAGTCCCTGTCTTGTTTGCACCGCCTGTATACTGCTGTTCAGAGTATATAGAGCCTTGTGGCCCCACACCTTTCCTTTTTTTAATTTGGGTGCGGGGTTCCCCTTAATATCCATACAAGACCCAAAGGGCCTGGTAATGGACTGGGGGGTACCCATGCCGTTTGTCTCACTGATTTTCATCCATATTGCCAGGACCCGACATTACATTAAACCCGCAAGCAGTTTTAAATGAGATTTTTTCCTTTAAAAATGACATTTGGTGCAGGGACTGTTCTAAACACGGGAAACACGCGCCACTTTACAGGCATACTATAGACACCCCCCAGGTACGATATTTAAAGGAATATTTAACTTTTTTTTTTTTACTTTAACCATCATTAAAATCACTGCTCCCGAAAAAACGGCCCTTTTTAAAAGTTTTTTTTGCATTGATACATGTCCCCTGGGGTAGGACCCGGGTCCCCAAATCCTTTTTAGGACAATACCATGCAAATTAGCCTTTAAAATGAGCACTTTTGATTTTGAACGTTCGAGTCCCATAGACGTCAATGGGGTTCTAACGTTCGTGCAAATTTTCGGTCCGTTCGCAGGTTCTGGTGCGAACCGAACCGGGGGGTGTTCGGCTCATCCCTACTCCTGATACCATTGTATCATAAACTTTAATTAACTTAATCAAATTCCTAACCTGTTTGCTGAATTTCTTAAATGTAAATTTTGACTTTTGTATTTTCATATTAGCCTGTAAGCATTCATTGAACATGTAACACCATAATTCATCATCTTTAACAAACTTTGACAGATTTTTAAATTCTAAATCACTCTCACTGGATAATTCCTTAATTAAATCCATAACTTACCAATGCAAGATGGCTTCCTTCATGTAACACGCGTTCCCTCTCTTGGCGGGAAATTACGTCATCAAGAAACAGATTTTTCTTGCACGTGCGCAAACGTCTCACCAATTCTGATGTTTCTTTTCCTTCCAAGTTCAATTCAATGATGCTGAAAATTAGCTTTTTCGATTTCTCTTGAAAGCTTGTCTGAATAATCACTGTTTTTGCTGATATTCCCTCTCGACAAGCAGAAGGAGAAATTATTGAAAAAAAATTCAATATTCGGACAAAAAGAATCTGGCAACGGCTCGCCACTGTAGAAATCGAGTTGTTACTGTATTAATAACAATATTTCAATAATTCATATTGATGAGAAAAGTTCCAAGAAAAATCCGTTAAGTTCTCGTGTAAAACCTCCAAAATTGATTTAATGATCAATTAGCAAAATGTCTCAAAAAACAATGTCAAAATGTAGAATACAAAAATAGATTATTCTTAAAATGAAGTTTAAATCAGATATGTCTGTGTTTATGTCTTGAGATGTGTGTCTATGTGTGTGTCTTCATGGAGAGCTGCAGTGCATGTGTCCCTCTCCCCACAGCCTGTCTGTACTCCTTCAATTAACCCCCACCTTTTCCAAAGAGCCAAAAAGCTTAAAAGACCGGGAAATTCGAATTACTCCAACATTCCTAAGGGTGGGGCTATGAACTATGTGAAAATAGCTATCATTTAAGGATCATTTAACTTACAATATATACATTTCCTTTAAACATATAAAATCTTACATATTAGTATACATATATTTAAAATGCAGTGTTTTTATTAATATCCTAATCAAGAAATATAGTAATGTAAAGAAACAGCTTATATTCTTAACATATTGGAACTTTGTGTCTTTGGAAAAGATTGTAACTTTATCTCTTATGATGGGGGAGGTGAAATGGTCTACACTAAATTGTACCCATATGTGAGATGAATCTCTCCCAAGAAATGCATACTAAGCCTATACCAGCATAAACTTTCATGAGTATAAAAACCTATATAACTTCACCTTTTCCATACATAGAAGATATATATACATTTATATATATATTTATATATATAATTCAATTATCATAAGAACTCAACCATTCATAAATTCTGATATTCTAACATGGATGCAATATGGAATACTCCAACGCTACATTTCGTCACTAAAAAAGGTGGCTGTAATAGACAGACCTCCAACAACTCTGGAGAAAATTCTCTTACAAGAGCATAAACCCACCCACACATTATCGAAGGTCTATAAATATTTAATTTCAGAAAATAAAGGACAAGAGGTGCCCTTTATTAAGAAATGGGAGAGAGAGCTAGGCATGGAAATCTCCAGGGAAACATGGGAAAAGGCAATGATTTTAACCCATAAACTTTCAATCTCTGCCAATCACTAGGAAAGAAACTATAAAATCTTAGCTAGGTGGTATAGGTGTCCAGTTGACCTACATAAAATAAACCCAGATAATGAGGATATGTGCTGGAGATGTCAGGAAGCTCAGGGAACAATATCACACATTTGGTTTTATTGCTCAAAAGTCCAACCCCTCTGGCATAGAGTATTTGAGATTTATAGAGCCATGACCGGAATTAAATTATACCCAGAAATACAAGTTGCAATACTATCTATGATCCCGGGATCGGTGAAAAATATAAAAAAAGGACTATTGAAATATTTCTTGACAGCAGCACGAACTATTATAGCAAGAAAATGGAAAAGCACAGGTATGCCTTTGGTGGAAGAATGGTTATGCGAGATGGCGGAGCTGCGCGTCCTGGAGGAAAGAATGGTAATGGAAAAAGGGTTAAAAAAACAAATATTAAGAACTTGGGCTAGATGGGAAGAGTTTGGGGCCTCCTCGGTGCTGCTCGGGTTGACCTAGAAACTTAATAGAATATATGGGAAGGGGATGTCCCCTTTTTCCTTTCTTTTTTTTTTTTTTTTTTCTTTTCTCCCATGTGATTGTTTTTGAGTGAATGGTGTAGGGGGGTGGGGATATAAGGGTTAAGGATAGGGATGGACATCCATGAATTTATATGGTAACGAATTAGGAGATATCGGGATGATGCTTTGATAAAGATCATTTAATGTCTTGGATGGAACATGTTTTTTTTATTAACTGTAAAATTTTTTGATAAATAAAGATTTAAAAAAAAAAAAAAAATGTATAGCCATGCCACCTCTATGACCACTAGCATTTGACATCACACATGGACTTTACTTTAGCTGCCTGACTGATTCATGTGACCCTCTGAGCATATCTGAGCCTATCCAATGGCAGCATCTAGTGGACAGAGTTTACTTCTCATTACTTGTGAGTTGCTTGTTGTAGTTTTATTATTTATAAATGTAAATTTTACTGCACCTAGATGCACCCTCTGTAAATGTTTGAGAGTCTCCACAGTGGAATCACATGCATTCTAATGGATAGATGAGGGGCAGGTGTGCCTGGAAGTAGCCCAATCCTCCTTAAACTGGCCTTCACAGCAAGGAGCACATGGAAGGGCAACATAGGATATGTAAATGGCGATTGCACTGCACAGGTGCAGTATCACCAAGAACATTAGAGCGGCAAAAATTATCCTAGCACCAGACCTGTAAAGGCTTTTAAAGTGTTGCCTATGGAGATTTTTAGGTACTGTAGTTTGGCTCCATTCCACTGGCGTAGGCAATTATAAAGCGTGACATGTTTGGTATCTATTTACTTGGCCTGACATCGTCTTTTATAGTTTACAAACTAATGGGTATTATATTGAGTTTGTGTTCATTCACTAAAATGCATGAAAATTTATTTTTTCCCCCAAAAAAATTGTGTTTCAAAAACTGCTGCACAAATACTGTGTAACATAAAAACACCCACCATTTTATTCTCCAGGGCCACTGCTCAATATTTATATATATATATATATATATATATATATATATATATATATATATATATATTATATATATAGTGGAGTTCAGCTTCAAGTGGAGAGCTCACAGAGGGGCAATCCATGCCTTATGCAAGGTTAAAGTGCTTCCTAAAATAAATAGCTTCCCAAAAGCAAAAGTCCAGAAAAACTGTTTTCAGACTCCTGGATAATAAATAGACCTCACTGGGTCCTGCAGACATGTTCCCTCACAGTCTGTCTCCTTTTGCAGCATGAACACAGATTAACCCAGAGAAGACAAAATATACCCCAGGTGGGGAACAATGTGTAGCCAGTGCTTAACCCCTTGCTGCTTACAAACCTCTCACTGCCACCCATTTAGAAACGCAAAATTCTATGTGGCAGATACACTGCATCGATAACTGACAGGGGCTGTTTGTCACAATATCTATCTATCTATCTATCTATCTATCTATCTATCTATCTATCTATCTATCTATCTATCTATCTATCTATCTATCTATCTATCTGTCTATCTATCATGATTTTTACATGTATGAGTGAAATGTAATGCTGGCCATACACTATACAGAAAATCGGCCGAACCCATTTTCGAAAAAAGAACGTTCGGTAGTGACCGAAAACGATCACGCCATCAGGTAAGTAAAGATTTTCGAATGTTAAATCATTTATGAACAGCAATGTATCGTTTTTTCGTTTGTTTTTTGCATTTATAAAAGGAAGTGTCAAAATGTGTTTGACCTCTGCACTGTGGCTTCCTGTGTTTGACGAGGAGCAACATACGTTCGTACGTACGTCAGAACGAACCCTGTGCATAGTCTACTGCACCACCTACAATATGGATGTGGATGAGAGGACCATTGCCATAGTCATGCTTGGAGTGATGGCTATACAGCAAGCAGAGGAACCCAGAAGCAAAAGGCGAAGGTTATGGAGTAAAGAGTGGCTGAAGAACCGGGATGACTTCTCTCATATGAGATTGGTTCGAGTGCTCAAGGAAAACAATCCAGATGACTATCGGAACTATCTGAGGATGCCTGATGAGTCCTTTCAGCTCTTACTGAGTAAAGTGTCACCCCTTATAACCAAAAAGGACACAGTCTTAAGACCAAGCATCCCAGCAGAGCAGAGACTGGTAGCAACACTTCGCTTTCTGGCAACTGGCAGAAGTTATGAAGACTTAAAATTCACTACTGGAATCTCTGCCCAGTCACTTGGCCGCATCATACCTGAGACCTGCCAAGCAATCATAAGGATCATGCAAGAGGAATACCTAAAGGTAATGACACAGTGCTTTTATTTTTAACTCTCAAACACTGTACAGCTTGCTTTGTTTAACTTTGATTTTAGAAGCTCTAAACATATCAGTAAACTCAAACTAGTTCATAACATGCCAAACTGACAAACATAACATATTTTAACCCAAATGTATGTGATTCACAAAGATGTGTACTGATAATCATGTCCCCAGTTGCTTTGTTGACGATCCTGCTGTGGGAATGGTACGTGCCACTGATGCATTTGTTGAGGTACTTGCAATGATTGTGGGTGTGTGGTTTTGTGCTCAGCTAAGTGTGTATTTGTGGTCAGCTCCCCCCTTAACCCTTTATTAGGAAGTTGAATGAGTAATGGTTCCAGTAATTGTTTTTGGTCTTCTGACATCCTGCGCATTTTCTTTGCTGCAAATGCACCCAGGTCATCACATTCATCCCTCTTCTGATTTAACGCTGCAGATGCTTGTAGTAGAAAGTTGCCTGTTGCATCTTGCTTTGTCTTTCTCTTTTTGGTAATGCTTACTGGTGGTGATGTGACAGTTTGTGTTTCACTGCCAAATAGATCCTGTATAATAAAGCCAATTGTTATAATTTTTGGACAATTAAGCCTTAAATATTTTTTTAACATATATTTTTACCTTTGCACAGCTGCCGGCATCTGTGGAGGAATGGAAAGCAACTGCCAAACAATTTCAAGACTATTGGAATTTTCCAGACTGTGGTGGTGCCATAGACGGCAAGCATGTTTGGATAATGCCCCCAGCAAAATCTGGCTCCTTCTACTACAATTATAAAGGCTACTTTAGCATTGTCCTAATGGCAATTGTGAATGCCAAGTATGAATTTATATTTGTGGACATTGGGAAAAATGGAAGAAATTCGGATGGGGGAATAATAAAGAAAACCACTTTTTTCCATCAGTTAAAAAATGGACTTCTACATCTCCCATCCCAAGAGGACACAGTGGAAGGACTAAACTTCTCATTTGTTGCAGATGACGCGTTTGCGTTATCTGAGCATGTTTTGAAACCTTTTGCCCTTAAAAACCTGACACCTGAGCAAAAAATTTTTAATTACAGGTTATCTCGTGCTAGACGAGTTGTCGAAAATGCGTTCGGTATTATGGCCAACCGCTTTAGGATTTTCCATACAGCAATAAATGTAGCCCCCCCAAAAATTGACACAATAGTCCATTGTTGCTGTGTGTTGCATAACTTCTTAAGGCGTACTAGCTCCACCTACATGCCACAATCCCTGTTGGACCGGGAAGATACTTTGTCTGGGGATGTCACGCCTGGTGAGTGGCGTAATGATACAGAAGGGTTATTAAACCTAGGCCGTGCCCCACCACGTCTCTCCAGTCAAGTCGCTCGTCAGAATCGCATGGATTATATGCACTATTTTCTGGGTCCTGGAGCAGTAGATTGGAAAAACAATATCTAAATGCTATGTAAATTTGAGTGGCTGCATTTATATATTATTTCATTACTAAATACAGGTGTCATGTAATATTTTTGTTTAAATAAAAAAATGTACCAAGATACATGTGCTTTGAATTTTGGATGTATTCTCTTCAATTTTGATTTTCAGATATGTACATATAAAAGTGTATAATAAAACATAATATTATGACTTTACCTGACTGTCTGCCATTTCCTCAAATGTTCCATCTTCTTCATCTCCTGAAATATTCTCACTGATACTGTCTAAACTAGACACAGAGGGTCATGCTTCCTCCTGGTCAGTCAGAAAATGTAGACTCTCAAAATAAAACAGGCGTGGCACATATACTTCATCTGCACCTGCACCAGATCTTTTGGATTCATTACAGTTTTTCTCCATTGTTTTGGCTCATTTCTTGAAACAGAAATGACATTCTCAAAACATCATGGACAAATCTCCAAACCACTTGGCAATTATTCACAACTGAATTGAATTTCTCATTCATTTCATCAAAATTGCAAATGTCTCAGTACATGTCTCAATGTCTCAGTACATTTTTCAAATGATTAAGTACAAGTAGCCTACATTTAGCACAATTTCCAAGTGAATAGATCTTGTTGATCTAAACTGATTGTCAATTCTCAGTCTAATGGTTGTTCTCTCCAAAACGTGTCAGCATCATTTCATTGTTTAAGTCATCACATGCACAATAGTCTGTTCAATTGTCAAAATTATTCAGGAACATAATACCATGAATACCATATATGAATCTCTTGGAACATTTGATAAAATGATTACAGCAATTGACAGTCAGGTGCAACTAGAACTTGACTAACAAAGAAGGAGTCGGAGTTGGTCTCAGATGACCAATCAAACAGTATGTTTAGTTACCTGACAGGTGCTGTCCATGATTGTAAATGCTGCCAAACATGTATATATAGAGCTTGACCATGCAGGACCAGTACAATTTCTGAACATGGAGGCACCTGGCCAAGTAAATGAACAAGGGAAACTGCCTGCTTGAGGAAGAGGAAGAAGAAGAGGAAGAGGAGTAAGGGTGAGTGGTGGTGGAATAGGGGGAAGAGGCTGAGGAGCACGAAGACACTATGCTGTCCCTGATGAAATTCGGGCCACAATTATAGATCATGTCATCAACCATGGCCTCACAATGGCGGAGGCAGGTTGCCGAGTGCAGCCTAATGTGCCTCGCTCTACAGTCTTCTCTATCATCCAAACCTTTCGCAGGGAAAACAGGTATGTAGTCAGTCAATGATGGAATTATATAGTGTATAGGACAGGACACTGTGCATAGAGCAACAAATATGTTTATTTACTCATTTACGTATTCATTTAGTGTGTGTGTGTGTGTGTGTGTGTGATAGGCCTACAATATTACAATATCTTACCTCAGTGGGATGTTATGTATGATACTAACAATGACCAGAAAAATATTGTAGAAAATAAACTATGGAATAGTATGGAATAGTTTATTTTCTACAATATTGATGATACAGTTTACAGTAGTATTCCAGTCACTGTGCAGTGATGCATTGGAATTGTGGTAAAGTTACTGTAAGTAAAACAACAATACAATTACATTGGTAACTCATTCTGTACGGAATACATAAGGTATAAATTATGAATGGAGTGTTGTCCTTTGAATTCTATGTCTAGGATTGGACGACAACTTGGCACGGGTGGCCGAGGAAAACTTCTCAATGAACAACAAGAACAAGAGATCTGTAACATGGTGTTTGCAAATAATGCCATCACATTGAGACAGATCCGCACTGCAATCCTACAAGACAAAGCCATATTTCAAAATGTCACTCTATAAGCATCTCCACAATAGCCCGCATATTGAAGAAGCATCAGATGACAATGAAGCAAAATTTACAGGGTACCATTTGAGAGGAACTCTGACAGAGTGAAAGAGCTGCGGTACCAGTATGTACATGTAAGTCAGTCACTGGTTGTCCATCAAGATAACCTTTTTACAATTACCATAAGCAGTGGTTCCCGAAATGTATTGGTTTCAGTACCCACTTTACCTGATTTCTGAATCTAGGTAATCCAGGTATGAAAGTATTTGATTTACGTATCTGATTTATAAACATTTTGTCTAAAAACTGCAGCTTACTGTATGATGCAATTATCATTATAATCCTTATTTTGAAGAATATAACATACAATACAGTAAGAAAAAGGGTCAAAGAGCTGCAATTACAGTAGTGCCTCCCGTGTAAATCTATCTAATACTGTGGGTTTTACTGTAACATTTCAGTATGTCTACTCATTGATAATTTTTCCCCTCCCCTTTCTGTCAAATACCCCCTGTAGTACCTCTGCATAGGGTACATGTACCCCAGGTTTGGAACCACTGGAATACTGGCCAGTAATATATTGAACTTGTGTAGAACATTCCTATGTAACTGTCTGTAACTGTAGTGTATGACTCTTCTGTATGACTGATTTGATGTTTTCTTTTTTTACTCTATTGTAGAGAATAATGGCATTGGAAGGAAACGAGACCTCTCACATACTCGTGTATGTGGATGAGGCTGCCTTCAACCTGACTAAGGGCCGAAGACGTGGCCGAAATTTTATTGGCCACCGGGCCACGGTGGATGTCCCAGGCCAGCGAGGGGGCAATATAACTATGTGTGCTGCCATTTCTGAGAATGGTGTGGCCACTCACATCCCCAGTCTTGGCCCATACAATACACAGAAGCTCCTCATCTTCTTGGACCACCTTCATTTGGATTTGATCCCTGAAAATAAGAGAGGTCTCATAGGGCCTCACCTACCACAATATATAATTGTATGGGACTATGTGAATTTCCACAGTGGCCTGCTTATCAGGGCCTGGTTCACTGCTCATCCAAGGATGGATATGGTGCTCCTACCACCTTACTCTCCTTTCCTCAACCCTATTGAGGAGTTTTTCTCCGCTTGGAGGTGGAGTGTGTATGAGCATCGGGCTCAAGATCAGAGGTCTCTGCTCCATGCAATGGATGCTGCCTGTGAGGATATTACAGGAGATCAGTGTAGGGGATGGTTGCGACATGCACACCGTTTCTTCCCTCGTTGCATCGCAAGGGAGGATATACGCTGCGATGTTGACGAGAATCTTTGGCCAGACAGACAGCAGCGTGTGGATGGGCAGGAGGGTGAGGACGGTGGCCAGTGAAGAGATGTTACAGTAGTTGTGAAACTCCAGCTTTATTTACAGCATTGTAGGCTAAATGTAATTTTCCTTGTTTTATGTTTGTGTGTTTATATTTCCGTATATTATGCTGTATACGTTTTCTTTTTACTCTGATGTATGGAAGTTACTTTGTGTGTGAATGATAATGGTTACAATACTGTAAAGTAATTTTTCCTCGGCAGTATGAGTGCAATGTGTGATGTCAAACCTTGGAGGCTACTCTTACCCTAAAATCTTTTCTTTTTTTTCAGTTTTATACACAATTGTATTCAGTTAGCTAGACAAAAACTGTACAGTAACCATTGTCAATGAAGGACTGGGCTAAGACTGAAAGGTGGACATGAGGGATATTTCAATGTTCCTCTGCCTTAGAGACAAAACATCTAAACATTTTGACTTGCAGTGCTTACACAATGCCAAAGGGACGAAGCATTTTGGAGGCACTGACTATTTGAATGAGAAAGAAATTTATTTTTGACACATGAGTGAACTGTTTTGGGAAAGATATGAGCTTTTGAAGGTGAACCATGGTGTTGTGCTGAACCATCCAGGTTATTTTGGCAAAAGCACCAAGAGAGTTGAGAACGTCTGGCCTGTTTCAAGAAGTGAGCCAAAGCAATTGAGAAGAATCTTTGCCATTTTGGTAGCACTGACTCTTTATATGGGAAAGGAATATGGTTTTGAAGCATGAGTGAACAGTTTTGGGAGAGATATGAGCTTTTGCACGTGAGTTATAGAGTTGTGCTGAACTGTAAGACTATTTTGCCAAATGAACTTAGAGTTTTGAGAATGTAATTTCTGTTTCAAGAAATGAGCCAAAACAATGGAGAAAAACTGTAATACACAGAAGCTCCTCATCTTCTTGGACTGCCTTCATTTGGATTTGATCCCTGAAAATAAGAGAGGTCTCATAGGGCCTCACCTACCACATTATATAGTTGTATGGGACAATGTGAATTTCCACTGTGGCCTGCTTATCAGGGCCTGGTTCACTGCTCATCCAAGGATGGATCTGGTGTTCCTACCACCTTACTCTCCTTTCCTCAACCCTATTAAGGAGTTTTTCTCCGCTTGGAGGTGAAGAGTGTATGAGCATCGGGCTCAAGATCAGAGGTCCCTGCTCCATGCAATGGATGCTGCCTGTGAGGATATTACAGGAGATCAATGTAGGGGATGGTTGCGACATGCACACCATTTCTTCCCTCGTTGCATCGCTATGGAAGATATACGCTGCAATGTTGATGAGAATCTGTGGCCAGACAGCAGCGTGTGGATGGGCAGGAGGGTGAGGACGGTGGCCAGTGAAGAGATGTTACAGTAGTTGTGAAACTCCAGCTTTATTTACAGCATTGTAGGCTAAATGTAATTTTCCTTGTTTTTTGTTTGTGTGTTTATATTTCCGTATATTATGCTGTATACATTTTCTTTTTACTCTGATGTATGGAAGTTACTTTGTGTGTGAATAATAATGGTTACAATACTGTAAAGTAATTTTTCCTTGGCAGTATGAGTGCAATGTGTGATGTCAAACCTTGGAGGCTACTCTTACCCTAAAATCTTTTCTTTTTTTTCAGTTTTATACACAATTGTATTCAGTTAGCAAGACAAAAACTGTACAGTAACCATTGTCAATGAAGGACTGGGCTAAGTCTGAAAGGTGGACATGAGGGATATTTCAATGGTCCTCTGCCTTAGAGACAAAACATCTAAACATTTTGACTTGCAGTGCTTACACAATGCCAAAGGGACAAAGCATTTTGGAGGCACTGACTATTTGAATGAGAAAGAAATTTATTTTTGACACATGAGTGAACTGTTTTGGGAAAGATATGAGCTTTTGAAGGTGAACCATGGTGTTGTGCTGAACCATCCAGGTTATTTTGGCAAAAGCACCAAGAGAGTTGAGAACGTTTGGTCTGTTTCAAGAAATGAGCCAAAGCAATTGAGAAGAATCTTTGCCATTTTGGGGGCAGTGACTCTTTATATGGGAAAGGAATATGGTTTTGAAGCATGAGTGAACAGTTTTGGGAGAGATGTGAGCTTTTGCACGTGAGTTATAGAGTTGTGCTGAACTGAAAGACTGTTTTGCCAAATGAACTTAGAGTTTTGAGAATGTCATTTCTGTTTCAAGAAATGAGCCAAAACAATGGAGAAAAACTGTAATTTTATTTAATTCTTTTTTGAAGATCGTACGCAGATTGGCTATTTTTTTGGTCACATACGATATATCTGCTTTTGCATACACAACAGTGCATAGTTCCACTAATTTACTATATGCTTCTTTATGTTTTTGACGATCTGAGTAGTCTTTGGAGCGCACTTTCCATAGACATGTAAGGTCTCGGTACATATCAATGAATTGTGGCAGGAAATGTGGTGACGTAAATTTGTCCACCATTGCTCCTGTAATAATAAAAAATGCATCATTGTTCAGTTGCCAAACTACACCTAACAATTAATACCCTAGAACTATTGTACTGGTCTGCTTACCTTCAGTTCTTCAAAATCTTCTGTGTATTGGCCGGTGTAATCCTTTGTCTGGTCAGTGGCAAGACAATGTTCTGTTCGGTGTGTGTTAAGCACCATACACACGATCGGACCTTGTACAAACTTTCCCGTGGCTTTTTTGGAAAAAGGGCCTTGTCTCTGAACTTATATCGCATACAGACGGTCTGACGTTTAGGCAACAAACATGAACGTAGTCACGTTACAACGTACGGATGACACTTCCAAAGAAGATGTTAAATTCTTTGGCGTCACGCTTCAGGCTCCCTCTGCTAATTTCTAATTATTAGACGTTTGGTCAGTGCAGATTCGTGGTTTCCAGTTCCATGTGTTACTTTGCGTTTCCGATCGTTTGTAGGACAACCAGCCATGTTACGCAATCCTAGGAGAGAGTGTGTTGTTTATGGGCTTGGAGTTCTTGCTGTGACTCTAGCCCGGTCCAGGAATAGTCAGAGTAGTAGGATGAGGATTATTTGGGCCAAAACTTGGCTACTTAATCGTGACCAATTTAGCCATATTCCCTTGCTGCGTGAGCTGCAGGAGAATAATCCAAATGATTATCGGAATTATCTCCGGATGCCGGACTCCTGCTTTCAGCAACTATTGTTCTTGCTGTCCCCCTATATCATGAAGCAGGACACCTGCATGAGGGCTGCTATTCCAGCAGAGCAAAAGCTCTTAGCTACCTTACGTTATTTGGCGACAGGGAGGAGTCCCCAGGATATCAAGTTTACCACTTGTATCTCTCCCCAGGCTCTGGAAGTGATTATTCCTGAGACATGTAGTGCTATTATCCAAGTCCTGCAGAAGGACTATATTGTGTAATTTTTTGTATTTAATATCACCTTCATGTTTTTATAAAGTATTTTCTAAATTTAGTATTCCATCCTTCCCATTTTTGTAATATGCTGTGAATGAATGTCCTCTTTGTCCTCATGCATGCTGTAACCTTTTTTGGTGGCCTACATGCATATTTTCCTTCACTAACCTCCCCAGCATGCTACCCTGGGCCCATACACACCTAGCCTAGTAACTTAACACTGTATTTTTTTATGCTTCATTTTTTGGTTTACCACAAACACCCCCTAAAATGTGTCCCAATCTTATTCCTGTCCTTTAAATTCATGCAGAGTGCAAGAGTCCCTTTTTGGTTGTGCAAACACTTATCCCCCCCCCAAAAAAAACAGAGTCAACCGATATAACTACTCTATCTGCTGATTTTGCTAAACACATACATAGTCTACCTTATTTTTTAAGTTAAGATTGCTGCATAAATTCTCAAAAGCATGTAGTGCAAGGGCCTGCAAGATTACCTTCAAAAGGTCCAAATGATACGTTTGTTATGATGAATTTAGCATTATGAGGGGCTCCCACCATCCCTGTGCTGTGTTCATTATGAGGGGCTCCCACCATCCCCGTGCTGTGCTGTGCTGACTTCCTGGGTTTAGAACTTTATCATAACGAATAATCCTAATTAACGAACATTGTTATTATTTTGTCCGATGTATGTAAAAATGTGTATAGATTTGAACAATGTGCCTTCTTATTTGCGGATTTGGCCACTTCTTACCTGGCCACTGGCCTGACAATGTTCTAAAGATGGATGGTCAGGCAAAATAAAACTTAATTTTTCATGCATTTAGCTCTCATGGAAGTGTAGAGGTTTACTTGTCAAAACCAGCTACCCATTCAACCCCCCCCCCCCCATAAAGTTTTTGAATGTGCCACCAGAGGGGGTGAGGGAGCATATAATTACAATTTATCCTTTTTTGGATGTTGGGATGAATGGACGCCACTCTGACGGAGGTGTGATGATACGTACCAAATTTTAGGATCGTATACAAAAAGGGACCTTAATTTTTCAAAATGCTCAGGACAATATTGAGGGACTAAATTTTGTCTTTGGGGCAGATGAGGCTACATTGCCTCAGGGAAAAGTGATGAGCCTTTTTCCCGACCAGCTCAATAGGCTGTGATGCCAGCTCTGGAAAGTGCATGTGCTGGTTTGGGCTTCCAGAATGCCCGTCTTGTCCGTGAACAATATATGGACTACTTTTTTACTTGCTGATTAATTATTTGACTTCTTAATAAAATGATATTTTCTTGGAACTACTGTTGTCTGTTTACTAGCTTTGCAAATAGCCTTGATCTTTGTCATTTTTGCCACTAGTGCAAACCAACCTGATGTGCAACATGAGGTGACAATCTCACTTTGAGCTAACTATTATATTGTGCTGTGTCTCAGCTACACACATTTTAGAGTACACTGTCAATGTAACCACAGCAACTTAACAAATATACTGGTATTGAGCATTGAAATAAGAAACCACACATTGTTTTTGTTCGAAAATGTTTTTATCTGTGCACATTCATGTGCGTTTTTTTAGTTTCACAAACAGGCATGTTGGAAAACACAACTTGTCTAACGAACTGGAACTTACAAAGTTCAACTTTTACTAAATATGCAAATCTAAAATTTTTTTGGTTATTATAAATTTTTTTTTGTAAAAATTTTTTTTTTCATTATTTTTTTGTAATTTTTTTTCATTATTTTTTTGTAATTTTTTTTTCATAATTTTTTTGTAATTTTTTTTTCATTATTTTTTTGTAATTTTTTTTTTTTAACAAACATAATCTATCATTAATTTTGGGTTTTTTGATTACAAAAATAAACAAACAATAATTTGGACATAATCATGCAGCAGGAAATGAAGAACATGATAAATGTTTATGGACGTCAAAAGGGTTTAGATTCTACCCAAAACATCTATCATGTCCTTCATTTCCTGCTGCATTCTGTCGAGACGATTTCGCATGGCATCAATTTCGCTGTTCCATATCATGATCTGCCCAATGAGCCTTTGGGCGCTGTCCGATGTAAAATGGTCGGCTTGGTCTTCCACAACCAGAGCATCACCTAGAAATGTGATAAAAAACATGTATTTAGAAATATGCAGGCATACATAGATTACCTGAAGCTGGGGTGGTATACACTCACCTGGTGAGGTACACACTCCCACTTCCCCCACCTCTCTTTCTTCAACATCTGTGACGCTGGTGCTGGGTTCAGGTTGGGGGTCCCGGCGAGGTTAGGGGTCCTGTTGACCCTGTTGTCTGCGTCTTTGATTCCCTATGAGAAAATAAAAAAAGGTATACTTAGCACACAGATATTTATGGCCAGAAATAGGAATATGAAACATTGCTTTCAAGTGGTGTACAATTGTCTGTTTAGGAAGAGAACCAAGTTGAAGACATGATTAAAAATACCTTTGACCCAAAATGCAATACTTACTTTTTTTGGCCAAGTTTTTATGGTGTCCCACACTAGTGCTCCTGAGTCCAGATGTGTAACCAGCTGCTGAGTGTCCTCTCCTTACATTCCACTGAATCTATTTAGCAATTAATTAAAATTTCAAAGACATCTAGACAACAATGTCTTTAAAATTCGTTCATTCACATAAATGATCATGACCAAAACAGTCATAAGCCTATATCAGCTAAAAAAAACATATTTATTGGCAAACGATCACTGTTGGTCCTTGCGAACGTTATTTCCTACCCACGAACGTTATTTCCCACATACGAACATTCAGTATAACAGTCAAGAAAAGCACATGGAGCAGCAGGCAAGTGAAGAATCATAAATGGGACACACGACAAGTACTTACTTTTTCGAAGTTCCTTCTTTATTTTGAGGTACTGATCAGGCTCCCTGTTTTTCAGGTCAGACCAGCGCTTTCTCAGTTGGTCCTTCTTTCTGTGTACCTCAAACTTCCGCTCCAGAGCCTTCACCACATGAGTTAAGATTTTGTCCTTAACAGAATTTGGATGGGCATATGGGCCATGTTTCCCATCATAATCCTCCTTTTTTAAAATCGTCACCATCTCCACCATTTCTGCAAATGACATGTTGGTGGCCTTACATCTCCTCCTGGATCCTGACACATGTGTCTCCGCCATGTTGCTCCTCACTGCGCACCGAAGAGAAAAGGGGCGGGGAATATTATAGAAAAAGAACGTCAGGGGCGGAGTTTCAGGCATGCGCCGTCTATGTCAAGTTAACATGCGGTACGAACAAATTCGTCATGCCGTTCGGAGAGCGGAGTTTTCACGCATAGGTAGTGTATATCAATCGAACGACCGTGTGATGTAAGATTACGTTCTGTTTGGGTGCGAGACAAAGGCAATCCGAGAGTACCCGCGAAAAGAAGCTGTTTCTAAATTCTGTCGCTACCGTTCGTAATTTTTAATGACATTTGTTGCATTTTAAATGTCATTTTGCTGTCGGACTGTTTTAAACAGGGGAAACATGCGCCCCTTTACAGGCATACTATAGACACCCCCCCTAGGTACGAAATTTAAAGGAATATTACACTTTTAGTGTTTGACTTTATTCATTATTAAAATCACTGTTCTGGAAAAAATGGCCGTTTTGTAAACTTTTTTGTGCATTGATACATGTCCCCTGGGGCAGGACCGGGTCACCAAACACTTTTTATGACAATACCATGAATATAAGCCTTTAAAATTAGCACTTTTGATTATTCATGTTCAACTCCCATAGACTTTAACGGTGTTCACGTGTTCAAACCAATTTTTTGCCTGTTCAAATGTTCTGTTGCGAAACGAACAGGGGGGTGTTCGGGTCATCCCTAATGGCAATTAGCTTGCATATTATCTATTAAAATTATCACTTTTGAATTCTACCATAGACTTTTATAGGTTTTCAAATTTGAAAATGTTGTATGGGGCTCACTGCAAACAGCCCCCCCCACAGCTGCCCTAGTGTCAATGCAGCGTGACCTGTGCCACATACAGCATGACCTGTGCCCAATACAGCCTGGTCTGCCTGTGCACCATACAGCCCCACCTATGCAGAGGAAGAGGCAAGCTACTAGGATCAGCAGAGAGCGGGATTGTCCGCTGTACTAGCTTTCATTTGAATTTCCCGTCTTCCCGGTGCTCATCACATAGCCCCACCTCTTGGCCCGATGCTTTTGATGACGTCACATGTCCCGCATTGGATCGGCGTTCTATCAAATGCACCGGGCCAAAAGGTGGAGCTATGTGACGTGAGCCCCGGGAACACTGGAAGTTCTATTGAAAGCTCTTACATCGGGCAATTCAGCTCTCTGCTGATACGGACAGCTCGCCTCTTCCTCTCCTCTCTCTTCCCCTGGCTGGGAGACTGTGCCGGCGGTGATCTTATCCTCACTGGGCCCCACTCGGCTGCGGGCCCCATAGTGCCCGCATGGGCCAATATGGTGGTAGTTACGCCCCTGAATGCATAGTAATTTGTTGTGTTAAAAAAGTGAGTCCCATATCAATAGACAGTAGTGGCCAAAAAGGATTAGGACAAGAATGAGAAATGCTGGAGTCAGAATGATAGTCTTTACTATTTGGACACATTCCAAATTAAAAAGTCATGACCTGAAAATTGTTGATGATTGATGTCCAAAAATTAAAATGATGTTGGTTTTACACACACAGGAACTTTAGAGCCAAGAAGAGCCTGGGCCCAGCAGCCAGACGACAATTGAGTGCAGAATCCCTCCTCTGCATCCTCACAAAAAAAGGGCCAGGAAGAGCCAACATCTGGATGAGGCCACAGCTGAGTTCTTAACTAGGGCTACTTCTCTGATCAACACAGCACCCGATAGTGCTGAAGGGGTTGGCTGTTTTACAGCTAGTAAGCTACGTGAGCTTGATGCAGATCAAAGGGAGTTATGTGAGGGTCTAATCATCCAGCTCTTCAGCAAGGCCAGGAAACAAGAGCTAACCACTAAATATCATGTGTGTGATTTGAACAACACTCCTCCACAACAAACCTACCCTCCCCAGCAAGCCCACCCACCTGAGCAGCATGGTAGTCAGTGGCAAAATCAGCCCCAAGGATCCACAACAAGGCCAGTGGTCTGGGGAGTTTAGGGGCTAATAATTTAGCAGGTTGTATTTTTTGATTTGAGTATGATTTAATAAGCTTTATTTTTTCTTTTTCTGTGTATCGTTTGCTGTTTTTGTTTCTGATTTTTAATTTTTAATTGTGATGACAGAGAACATGTCTAATAATTTAGTAATTTTATTTATGTTGTAAATGCACAATAACCAAAATGGCCTAAAAAACACAACATTTTGGGATTGATATCACTAGAACACAAATCCAAACTAAAATATGTTTGTCTGTACTCTGTCAGTATCACCAGCAAAGCAGATTTATTATTAAGCCATTAAAATTTCGTGCTGGTCCTTGCTTCCGAGCATGCGTGTTTGTACTTTGGACTAAAGTCCGATGGCATTTTTTGCACACACGATCAGAGTTTTGTTGCCAGAAAGTTTGTCCGTTCGTAGCAAACAAAAGTCTGATAAAAACAGAAAACATTTGTCCGATGGAGCGTACACACGGTCAGATGTTGCTCCAGAACTGCTAATTTGCATGTTTGTTGTCAAAAAGTCCGATCGTGTGTGCGGGCCTTTATATAGTTGGTGTTGACGATTTGTCATGACGTTTTGACGCGAACGTATTTGGCACAAATATTTCCCTTCCGGGTTACATGATTTTCAACCATGCGCAGTAGCAACCATTCGTTTTTTCACGGACGAAGAACGCATTAAACTTGCAATTTATCGTACGTTCGGCAGAAATTTTCCAAACTTGCCGTTCGTTTTTTTTCCACAAAAACGCCACAAACGATTATCGATTTGTGCCCATTAACTTGCCGAAAAATGAACGAAGTGTCTATATGAACGATTTTTCGGCCGATTTTCTGTATAGTGTATGGCCAGCATTAGAATTGGCATGGTGGTAAAGTGGTTAAGTAACATTGAATTCAACAGTTAACACTTTAACTGTTAAGTTTTTTTTTTTAATTAAAATAACAAACATGTTATACTTACCTGCTCTCAGTGGCCCGGAACCTCCTCTTCTGGGGTGCCCCACTGCCACTCCTGCCCCCCTCGCTCCCTCCTCACTTAATTTGGTTGACAGCAGCAGAAGCCAATGTAAAAAAGGATAGAGAGGAGAAGACTGCAGCCGGGCACAACACTGGATCAATCCAGGAGTGACATAAGTGTTTTTAGAGGGGACTGGGGCACAGCAAGTTCTAAAACATTTTTTATCTTAATGCAGGGAATGCATCAAGTTAAAAATTGTTTTAGCTTTAGAACCACTTTAACCCTTACAATTTAACACCTGAACCTTACACCTTCACCCTACCATAATGCACTGATTTTTAACATAAACCACTTCCAATAACAATACCTAAATACATTAACCCTTACATAAACCAAAGTACTGCAGGTGGTGAACAAGGAGAAAAAGTTTATTATCTTCACTCTGGGGCATAAACAGGCACACAACAACTACAAAAATGTAGATAGAAGGAAAACCTTCCCATGCTTCTACAGTGGCTGAAAGAGGAGGAGGAGTGGCTGAAGAGGAGGTGCATGAAGTCCCTCCCCTGTCACGATGCCACTGACCAGGTTAACCATCTCCTTGTGATTCAAGTAATGGAATCTGTGACAACACAGGGTGCCAGAAACTACTAACATCACAAGCTTTACACTGCACAAGCTCCAGGCTCCAGGTAGTATTAAGATGTAGCTTAAGACATACCAGTAAATTTAGTAGTAGTGGTAGTTAGGTAGTTTTAAGATGTAGCCTGACCACTTGAGCTCTCAGGCTTGTGGTTCAATAGGTAAGACATGTACGGAGCTGTATTGTAAAAGGAAGCAGAGTACAGACATGAAAGGGTGCAAGGAACTTAGGGAAGGAATAAGTAGGATAAGGAGGGGTTTAAGGAAGTTAGGGATATGTTGGGATTGGTGGATCAGTGTAGAAGGGGAGGAGAGTTTTAATCAGTGCTTAAGCCAGGGGAATTATACAGCAGTCGTGAGTTGGAGAGTCAGGAAGAACGTTCCCTGAGGTAGCTGAGAGACAGTAGGTAGCATGAGTGGTTTAGAGCAGCTCTGGGTACAGCTTAGGGAGGCAGCGGAGACCCATGGAGCAGAATGGCTTCAGAGCCAGATTGCATCCACACTACAGGGGGTAGAGCAGGGCCCATCCACTGCGAGGCCTGCCTCATCACGGGCTAGGAGGTCTAGACCTCCGGAGCGCCTTAGTCCCGACATCGCTCCCAGGACTCAGAGGAGACTGGGGAGCCCGAGTCGGACCCCCTCGGGACCCCCGCCGGCAAAGCAGACACCTAAAAGAGCGGGCGGGGGGGCAGCAAGGAGATACAGATTACAGCATAGTCACAGGGGGGAGGCGTAATGCGGACACCCGGGCCAGCCCCCACTGGTGCATCTCCACGTGATAGACAGCAGGCTGCCACCACCGGCGATGCTCCGGTCGGGGTGGCAACCTGGCGAGGGAGAACGGGACGGTCGGGCGCCGGCATGGCCTGTGAAATGGCCGGCGGCTTGCCTCGTGGCGGCGCCATCTTACCTCAGGGAAGAGGTTCAGCCAGTCAGCACAGGGATCGTCAGTCGGGAGGCCCCGCCTCCAGGTTCAGTGAAGGGCCTGGGAGGGTTGGCCAGTGCAATGCCTGCGTGAGAGACAGGTCGCCGAGTGATGACATCATTTCCCCATACGAGGGGAACGGAGGAAGGAACCCTCAGATGGATGTCCCCCCCTCCGGTCGCTCAGGCTGCAGGACGAAAGTCGGCCAGAAGAACAGCAGTGGAAGAACAGCAACTGATACAGAGGGACAGCAGCAGCATCAGCGAGGAGGGCGAGCTGAGCGATGATCCACAGGAGGCAGCGGTGGAGTCGGGTCTGACGGCTGGTGGGTCCTCTCACCTAAGGCAGCCTGGTAAGCGAGCTTCTGTTTCTGTTACTAATGTTTCTGGGTTGACTGAAGCAGGGGGAGTCAGGGTGGGGGGGGGTGAGCAAGGTACCTTAAGGGGGGGAGAAGGGGATTTATGGGATTCAGTGAGGGAGTTACTTCGCCGCCTGGAGAGCGGGGCTCCGCAACCCTCATCCCCCATCAGCCCCTGGGTACCACAACCCCCAAGCGTTAGGGATCCCTCGGTTGTAGTGGACCCCCCGCAAAGGCCGACGACGTTGGTGGTGGCCGAGACACAGACGGGAGGTGATGGCGTGGGAGATTCTACAAAAACCACAACGCAGGAAAAGGATGCGGAAAAGGTGAGACTGGCAGATGCGGCCAAGAGTGAGGTCTACGTTTGCTTCGAGGGACCTTTGGGGGCGCATTTGAAAAAAGAGGTAAGAGAAAAAATTTGGAAAAACGAGTTTGTGGAGATTTTCTCCTTGCTCCCGTTAGAAAAGTTTAATTTAGACAGGGTAAAGCCGGATGAGAGTAAAAAAGAGGAGGAAGAGAAGAGAAGGTACAGATTAATTCCACGCACGTTTGCTAACTGGTTGCAAGCTTTTGCGATTCTGGCTAGCATGATTGGGGAAAAAGCCCCCGAGAATTGCTCGGCATTATTCTGTTATCTAGAAGCGATCAGCGAGGCACATCGAGTATATGGGGGTTTAGCATGGCTTCGTTATGACGAACAGTTTCGTCAAAGGAAGGCTATTCGCCCATCGATTAGATGGGACCATAAGGATATCAGTCTCTGGATGAAGTTGATGACGTCATCCAGGGCTGCGAGCCCGTTTTTTCAAGGGGGGGTCGGCGGCACCTCCTCCGCTGGATCGCTGGCCCCAAAAAAGAAAGGGGTGTGCTGGCACTTCAATGAAGGCAACTGTTGGTTCGGAACTTCATCTCGCTACAAACATGAATGCTCCGGATGTAGTGGGGGGCACCCTTTTGCGCGCTGCTTCAAGCAAGGAAAAGGTCACACAGGAGACATCGCTGGAAAAAGGGATGACGCCGGTGAGACTAGAAAGGATGCTATCTTTCCTAAATAGGTACCCAGATAGGGCGGCGGCAATGTTATTAGAAACAGGGTTCAGGGAGGGTTTTCGAATTCCGAGTTCATTGCAGGAGGTTCCGCCAGTTGCAGACAATTTGAAGTCGGCACGCCTCCACCCGGAGGTGGTGTCGGCTAAGCTGTTTAAGGAAGTTGCATAGGGCCGGATGGCTGGACCATTCACTTCCCTGCCGTTACCAGTGTTAATAGTTTCCCCATTGGGAGTTGTTCCGAAGAAGGAGTTGGGGCAATATAGGATGATACATCATCTGTCCTACCCAAGAGGTGGCTCTGTGAACGATGGTATTGACCCGCAGGATTGTGCGGTTACCTATAAATCGTTCGATGCAGCTGTCTCGTGGGTTAGAAAATATGGAAAGGGCACCCTTATGGCTAAAACTGATGTGGAATCGGCATTTCGATCATTGCCGGTACATCCGCACAGTGTGCATTTGTTGGGATGCTGTTGGCAGGGGTCGTACTTTGTGGACCTTTGCTTGCCAATGGGTTGTTCCATTTCATGCGCACTGTTTGAGGCGTTTAGCTCATTCTTTGAATGGGCGGTTAGGGAAGCGGCAGGGATGAATTCAATTATCCATTATTTGGATGATTTCTTGTGCATAGGCCCCCCAGACTCCAGATGTTGTGCAGTGTTATTGGGAACGTTACAACACCTGGCTGAAAGATTCGGGATTCCGCTGGCGGCTGACAAGACAGAGGGCCCAACATCAGAATTAGTTTTTTTGGGCATCACTATTGATTCCATGGCGATGGAATGTAGACTGCCAGAGGACAAATTGGTGCCGTTACGGAAGGAGGTGAGTATGGCGGGTAAGAAGCGTAAGCTGCGGCTGAAGGAACTGCAATCCTTATTGGGAAAATTGAATTTTGCATGCAGAATCATTCCCATGGGTCGTATATTCTGTAGGAGGTTGGCGGCGGCCATGGCTGGGGTAAGAGTTCCCAATCACTTTGTCAGATTGACCAGAGAATTGCAGGCTGATTTAAAGGTGTGGGATGCGTTTTTGGAATGTTTTAATGGGCGTTCTGTGTGGCAAGTGGGACCGGTCAGCAATGCTGACTTGGTCCTGTTCACGGATGCGGCAGGATCGGCTGGATACGGGGCGTATTACCGAGGTCGATGGAGTGCAGGACCATGGCCGGAGATTTGGAGAGAGGCAGGTTTCCTGCGAAACCTGGTCCTCCTAGAACTGTTTCCCATTGTTCTGGCAGTAGAACTGTGGGGGGAAGAATTGCGGAACAAAAAAGTTAGGTTCAATTGCGACAATTTGGGGGTAGTTTGGGCAATTAATAACATCACGGCCTCATCCCCACCTGTGATTAGGTTGTTAAGACACTTGGTGCTCAGTTGTTTGCGCATAAATGCATTTATTTATGCTGTGCATATCCCTGGAGTGGACAATAAGTTAGCGGATGCTTTGTCTCATTTCCAGTGGGAAGAATTTCGCAAGCTGGCACCGGAGGCAAACCGGGTAGGGGAGCCATGCCCGTCAGAACTGTGGAGAGTTGCGTTGGAATCACTGCAGGATTGATCCGGCAGTCCCTCAGCGCAGGAACATGGAGGGCTTATGAAAAAGTGTGGCAAGAATGGTTTGCCTTGATGGAGGAGGTAGGAGGGTCAGAGGACTCTGCTGATGTACAAACTTGGGTTTTGTGTTTTATTTGTAGGAATTATGAAAAAGGGGTCTCTGGGTTGGGAATAGGAAAGAAGATGGCGGCTTTAGCCTTTTTATTCCAATTAAAAGGACTCAGGGATGTCACAAAATCATTTATGATTCGCAGGGCTTTGCGGAGTTATAGAAAAGGTTCTCACAAAAAGGACTCCAGATGCCCAGTGTCATTTGAGGTGCTGGGGACGATTCTGACAAGCCTTCACAAGGTGTGTTCAGAGTATTTTGAACAAGTACTCTTTCGAGCAGCCTTTGTGGTGGCATTTTTTGGAGCATTTAGAATCGGGGAATTGGTCTCGCCATCAAAAAGGGTGGTGGGAGGTCTGAGGTTGGGTGATGTGCAGTTTTCAGATCAGTCAGTTCTGATCTGGATACGGCGATCGAAAACGGACCAGGAAGGAAAAGGGGTCAGGGTGGAGTTGTTCAAGGGGCTAGAACCCCAGTTTTGTCTGGTAACAGCCCTGAGGCAGTTCTTGGATGACAGGGGAGGGAGCATTTTTTATACATAGGGAATGGTTTGTGTTTATCCAGGTTTCAGTTCACAGCAGTGCTGAGGAAGTGTTTAAAAGAAGGAGAGCTTTCCCCGGGAGAATATGCAGGGCATTCTTTCCATATAGGGGCAGCCACGGAAGCAGCTCGCTGGGGACTTCCAGAAAATGTAATAAAGAAGATAGGCAGATGGGAATCAAACAGATTTCAAATATATGTTCGTCCACAGTTATTGTGAAGTATAGTTGGTTGTATAGGTTAAGATTAGTAGACGGTAAAAAAATGTTGGCATGTCGCTGGTATGTTTCTTTGTTATTTCTTTTCAGATCCCCCAGATGTCTCATTTGGATATTGGGACACTCATATGTTTTTTGGGGGGCAAAACGGGCGGACATCAGACCTGAAGGTAGACAGCTACGGCTTAAGAGAGAGGAGGGCACGGTCAGGTGGTTGGGTATACCGGGCATGAGGTGGCAGCAAGTGGTTCCTGAGGTACATAGATTTTCCAGGTTGGACAGGGTCCCTGACATATTGGTTCTTCATGTGGGAGGAAATGACTTGGGTATTAGACCAATGAGGCAGGTCATAAAAGATATCCAATGGGACTTTCTCAGGCTCCGGGCATCCTTTCCAGACATGCTGTTCGTATGGTCCGATATAGTTGCCCGTATGTCTTGGAGGGGGCACGATCGTGGGAAAAACTCAATAAGACCCGTATAAAAATCAACAAGGAGGTGGGCAGGTTTGTTTCCAAGAATGGGGGTATTGTGATATGACATTGGGAATTAGAAACCGACACTTGGATATACCTGAGAGGGGATGGTGTTCACCTTAACCCGGTGGGGATTGATCTTTGGTCCCTGGGGCTGGAGGATGGCATTAGAAGAGCATTTTTAGTGTGGCTGCGGGCACAAGCGTAAGGTGTCACACTTGTGCCGCGGTGGCGCTTGGTCCTTGGCGACAATAGTAAATATATATATGGATATATATATATATATATATATTGGTTACAATGAGGATTGAAAACGTTGGGACACATCCCAGGATGGAGTTTCCCGGTTGGTCCAGTCAGTTTTTGGACCAACGGGAAATAAATGGGGGTCTGGGTCAGTTAGTGAGTCCTCGTGGCGAGTTAGCGGCTGGGGACAGATCTAACAAATGGGGCTCAGGCTCAAAAGTGATTGGGGTCGTCAGGGACCA
The DNA here is from genome assembly GCF_042186555.1 of Aquarana catesbeiana. NCBI lineage: Eukaryota > Metazoa > Chordata > Amphibia > Anura > Ranidae > Aquarana > Aquarana catesbeiana. The sequence continues at coordinate 396,574,920 of NC_133326.1, read as the reverse complement.
GCAACAAAAAGATTACTGAGAGTCAGAGTTAAATATTTTAAATATTTTTAATATTTAAATGGTTATAAATATTGAAAATAAAAGTTTACAGTTTTTTATTGGTTTTGTTAAATAAAGGCCGATAAGGCCATTTACATCCAATCCAGGTGTCGGTGTCATTACTTAATAATATAAGTGTATGCATGTATTGGTAGGGAAGTAAGGTATCTGGCGACCCTATTCAAGACATGTACGGAGCTGTATTGTAAAAAGAAGCAGAGTACAGACATGAAAGGGTGCAAGGAACTTAGGGAAGGAATAAGTAGGATAAGGAGGGGTTTAAGGAAGTTAGGGATATGTTGGGATTGGTGGATCAGTGTAGAAGGGGAGGAGAGTTTTAATCAGTGCTTAAGCCAGGGGAATTATGCAGCAGTCGTGAGTTGGAGAGTCAGGAAGAACGTTCCCGCCCTCCCGCCCTAGCTGAGGGGATGTTAATACTTTAGGAGAGTGTGATTGGCGCTTGGTCCTTGGCGACAATAGTAAATATATATATGGATATATATATATTGGTTACAATGAGGATTGAAAACGTTGGGACACATCCCAGGATGGAGTTTTCCGGTTGGTCCAGTCAGTTTTTGGACCAACGGGTAATAAATGGGGGTCTGGGTCAGTTAGTGAGTCCTCGTGGCGAGTTAGCGGCTGGGGACAGATCTAACAAATGGGGCTCAGGCTCAAAAGTGATTGGGGTCGTCAGGGACCAGCAACAAAAAGATTACTGAGAGTCAGAGTTAAATATTTTTAACATTTTTAATATTTAAATGGTTATAAATATTGAAAATAAAAGTTTACAGTTTTTTAATGGTTTTGTTAAATAAAGGCCGATAAGGCCATTTACATCCAATCCAGGTGTCGGTGTCATTACTTAATAATATAAGTGTATGCATGTATTGGTAGGGAAGTAAGGTATCTGGCTACCCTATTCAAGGTTCTCTGGAACCCATGTATTTCTGGGTGGGCTTGCTCTACTTCATACAGTCCTTCCTCTTTTTTAGCTCCCAGAATACAGAGGGATCTTGGGCCTGTTCCCTTTTGTTAGGAGTGCTGAGACTAATAGGATCATGGACTCACTGGGCTGCCTGCATAATTGGGGGAGCCCTAAAAAAGGGCAAAAATGCAGCGTATATGGAGGGGCCTGGTATTTACCAAATAAATTGGAATGCAGACAGCATCCAACCAGGCAAAGAACCAGAATGAATTACATAATTAATAGGCAATCTCAAAAATGGGGACAAGTCAACGGTGAGGACAAGCAGCAAACAAGCATGGTCAGATACAGAGCTGAGATTGATTACTGAAGAGACAAGAACATGAGAACTTGGGGACACCAAACTCAGGGACAACTGCATTGAAGAAACTGTGCAGCAAGAAGGTAATACCAGGTTGTTTGTAGAACTACAAGTAACAAATTATCCTTGCATGTTTGTGGAAACATAAGTGAAAGAGCTGCCTTGCTACTGATCTGTGGAATCATAAGTACTAGATCAGCTGCAAAGCTGATCTGTGATAGTAACCCCTTCATAGGGGTTACTACCTCCTAAAGAACAGGCTTTCACCAACCAAGAGTGTACTTCTAAGGAGCACATAGATCAGAGTGGAATTCAGGGGGGACAGAAGGAATAGCAGTAAATGCCACAGGCAGAGACATCGAACAGGGCAAACTGGGAACATTCTGACATTAACTCTTCCCTGAAAAGTGGACACCAATTGCAAACACCACAACTCACCTTTTAAATCAAATAAACGTGTTATTCTATCTTGTTAAACTCTTAATTGTGAATAACAATCAGAAATTAACAATAACAAAATTTAAAAAAATCATACCTACAGTTTCACACACAAACATATAAAGTGCTTTGAATCAGTGACATAAAGTCCAGTGTTGACATACCATGCTTCAAAACTTGTGACTTGTGTTTAGAGAATAATCCTCCCGGTGCTCCTCCACCATGACATCAAACTGCTTACCAAGACGAATGGACCCCACAGATCAAGAGGTCTCACAGCGCTTGAATATGTGATCCACAGAGCAGCTAGGGACCAAACACTCTCATCACAAACAGCAGCTCCGTAGTTAAGAACAAAGCATGTTGCAGGAGAAAACACAGAAAGAGGATTCATAGTGCAGTATTTAGGTTGAAGCATTTATTAAAAAATTGGTATTCATAAAACTTTAGTGTGAAGCGAAGTGTACAAACGAGTATTTCATGAAAATGTTCAACCTCTCATGGTGTGCGTGATGATGTCACTGCAACATTCCGCCCGACGTATGCTTCATCTTAAAAGAGGTCTTCCAGGGGCCTTCAGGATTGTTATTCACACATGATTTTCCATAATTAAAAGATTAAAGAGAAAGCACAACACATTTATTTGATTCATATGTTTTTTATTGTTGGTGTTCAACCAATAGTGAGTGCTGCTGTCTCACATTTATATCTGTACTAAGCACTTTAAGGCAGTATTTTTTAACTCAACTGATGGAATGAAGAGCACTGTTGCATCCAAACCTAGTAGAAGGGAACCACCAAGATCATATATGCAATATAGAGACAAGTTGCCTGGTTCCATCATGTCACCATAGTTACATAGAGAGGTTGAAAAAAAAACACTATCCATTGATGTGGAGATTCCGCTATACACTAAACGTAATCAATCTCAACTGAGCTAATAAGCGCCCATTTCGTCTACTGGTATAATACTTCTTACCTATCACTATATTTCCCGCATATCCCCAATGAAACACACATGACCACAGCTTACGTTCTCATCTCAGCAGGACTCCCTGCCAAGCAGCGCACTGGTTCTTTTATTCAAAGACAACAACAGAAATCACAAACAGGAAGTCCTGGCTCCAACAGCCAATCGCTTCCTCCATGGGAAATGACAACACAAGATGTGACAACACAGGATGTGCCCAAACAAGGATATGACCAAATAAGTATATGACCAAACAAGGATATGACCAAACAAGGATATGAGTTTATACAACAACCAATGACTACCATTCCTGCTGATGGGAGACTATCTGCAGGTATGTCATGGCACCCTAAATATGTTGATCAGGCATACAGGGGTGATACGAGCGCACATCTGCTAAACTGATAATGTCTTTGCAGAGAGAACACATCCCCCCCAGACAAACATCTGTGCATCGCACAGGGGCCCCTTCACCGGCAGACATATGCTCACTAACACTGGGAGACACTCAGACAATACATATTAAAATATAGCTTCATAAAATTTCCACAACAGTCCCTCCTCTTGTCATATGCTCCCATGTGTCCCTCAATGAATCTTGATCTTCTTCTTACACCTGGAAATGAATCAGTCCTTACAGTCTATATGAGTTCATAAAAAGGAAAACATGGCTTGACATGTAGACTCTGTTCTTCAGGAGGGATGACTTAGAGGAGGACATGAAGGCCGGTCGGTCTGGGATCCTCGGTGTCTTGTAGGTGGGTTGGGCTTCAGGGCATCGTCATCTGCTCAGGCTCTGTTCACCTGTCCAATCAAGCAACAGCAGCACTCATCACGGCATATAGAAGGAATAGAAACAAAAATAACATGAGTATATATACCCCTACTTCCTTCAACCATGATTTACTGAAAAATAAAAAAATTAAATCCCCCAAAGACTCCCAAACCCTCAAAAGGTTTGCAACATTCACTAGCAATAACTCTGGCTTTACGTTGCAGGGATCTGAACCTTATCCATATGGGCCTAAACTTTGTCACTAGTATCCCCGATCCAGGTATAACAATCTTTACTTATAAATTCCCAGAACCCCCCCTTGGACTGTAGGAACTTCCTTGTAGCTTCAACAGTTATATGAAACATCCCATCCTCAATGAATGAGAAATTGTTCAATCGTTTCATAAGCTCAAGCCCCCACTGTGTACAAGCAGGAAACCATGCCCAGACCTGGTCGAGGTTGGTGAGCAATTCCCTTCCAGCTGTCCCTGCCATTCTTACCTTCTCTCACGCCATCAGATCCTCACAATCGGCCGCGACATAAGATGCTGGGACGAGTTTCACCCGGACGCATGAACCTTTTGCATTAAGGGGAATTACCTTATAAGCTGTAGATCTGAATTAATACCAAACTAAAGTTGAAGCACACTTGTGGGCTACCTAGTTGTACTAATACCCAAACCGGCAAGACCCAGAGTGATTGTTAAAATTATAATTAATTTTACCCTCAAGAAATGTATTGTAAAATTCTATTGACAAGTGTCTGTTTGGATTTTACTAGTTTGTCAAAACTCTTCATAACAATATGAACATCACATATAACATGTACCGCCGTCACCGCTGGGGCACTAGAGCTTGGTGAAGACTCAGAGTAGAACCAACCATGTGTCCCATTTGCTTTCTTAGCTAGTTGGAAAATACACTTTAAAAATATAAATAAACAAAGATACTCCTCATCTTTTGGTGCAGTTGAGCAGCTTCTTGCAGTGGCTAGTGTGGATCCAGTTGTCTCATCCCTCAAGCTTCTTTACAATGACCCAGTCACCTGGTTGGAAAGAATGTAAACCGGTTGTTGTGTCAGGGTCCAGGAGGGACTCATGAACCCTGTGGTGGACCTTTTGAAGTTCATGTTACAGTGACTGCACCCACCCCATCAGCTGAGAATGTAGGTGACTGCTGCTGAGGAAAGTACAACTCTGGTTTTGGTTGACCTCCAAACAAACCTCATATGGCAATAACCCAGACATGTGGGAACCTAATGACTGTGGTCACTGCATCTTACCATCTGGGGTGTAATACCTGGAACCATTGACAAAAAGGTTCTTATGGGAGCGTCCTTCACCAGACTGCTGATTCAAATTTCATCAAAGAAAGAAAGTCGTGAAACCTGTCATTCCTACTAGGTCACAAACTTGGCTAGAATTAGAGTGGTTAGTATTATTGGTTTGAAAATTTGTCATTCTCACCACTATCATCCCCCCTTTTCCTCCTCATTACAAACTGGAGGAAGACACGCAGGGTTTAGAATGGTGCAGAAAAAAACAATGAAAACAGTGAAATAGCCTATGATGCTTTTACCTTCTTAGGCGTGTGTATTTATGCATGTGTACAGCTATCTACATACACCTGCTTTCTACGTACATACACTTTCAGAAACAATACAACATTCGTGTACATTGGTAAATTGTCACTGACATTCCTCAAAACTGATAATAATGAAACCCTCTGTAACCTTTACTTTCACATTCTTACTAAAATATAACACCCGCGACACGTAAGAGGGTTGTCGCGGTAGGTTCAAACATATTCTTGTTACTACATACAAACAATGAGAAACTAAAATATGAGACAAACATTTAGATACAAATGTGAGGGAGATATTTCATAGTTCCCGAAACAAAAATGAAAAAAACAAAACAACCAGATGGAATGCTACCTTCACTCTTTTAGCGATAGAACAAAAAACAATGGGAGAAACAAGAGAGCATCTTGAAATCTTTGCATGGACCAGCCACACAAAATTCAAAAACAGGCATGACAATTTTTAATCATACAAATGTGTATTACACATCCATCAGCTCACTCAACATTACAGATTTCTGAAACCACAGCTGAACTACTTCCAAGGTATTTTTATTCTGGAGTCTCTAACCTACAGACATCAAAAGTACCTTCCAAAGGAATACACCTTACTGTACCCTCTGACCATATATGCCAATCTTTAAGGGGTTTAATGGCCTTTTCCCCAAAACTAGACTTCATGTACTGTGCAACCGTCTGACTGTGGGAAGACTCACATCCCTTCCCTTGCACGGATTGCTCATACCCATGGCGATTTGAATCGGCTTATCATCTTACCCCTGCGTCCAGGGAAACCATTACACCCATTTAGGAGAGCAGCGCCTGGTGCCTTCTTTTATGGTGGATTGACGGACTACAACCACATTTATTTAACTGAAACCCTGAGTACAAGAGGAATGAACGTTGAGTTAGATTTAAATTGTTTAATTAGTGATTATTGATTCTATTGATTTTGCAATGTTTTGAGGTGTTTTTTATGAATTTACTATGAATTTATAATGACATATAATATTATATACATGTGTTTTAATTTATTTTATTAGGTGAATGAATACATTTTAATTGTACACTTACCACCGATCGATATGGGTTTTAGAGATAGAATGATGTGCACTACCCTGGGCTTGTTAGTCTCCGCTAATAATATCGCTAGGATATGCACATTGGGGTATTATGCATTAACATCGCCTTAAATATAACATATGGGATATGCATCTTCATGTAGATTATATGCATTTAAATTGTCTAGGCAATTAATACTGCATTCATGACATTTTAATATGCATTTTTGATATGACATTTTAATATGCATGGTATTAGCATGAGATACATGCAGGATGAGGATTTATGTATATGCAAATTTTATGTATTTAATTGTTTGGGCAAGCAACATTTTCTTGGTGATCTACTGAGGAAGGCCTGTGATTGGCCGATACACATCTAGAAGGGAGGAGCTGATAGTCACGTCCAGCCAGGCACTGTGTATGTGGACACGGTGGTACTACTCTGGAGGTTTGAATAAATTTGTATACTGAGAACACTATGGTCTCTATACTTATTATTTACATGTCCTGAACTCATGGAATCTTGAGCCAAGCTGGGAGATGATCCACTTCTTTGGATATTAATGAGCTGAGTTACCATTAAGAAAAGAGCCATCTGGATTACCCACCACTGATTGGGAAGAGGAAGTGAGAGCAAAGAGCTCATGGGGAGATCCGCATATGAGTTTTGACTCATCTGGGAGGCGAACTCGCATTTTTACTGGTGGTGGTGTGCAGTCCTTTTGAGGACGAACAATCACTGTGTGGAATTGTGTGGATACACTGATCACAAGAAGAGTTTTTCGTGTTTTATTTCTTCATTTTTTCATTTCATGGACTATTCATTTATATGTAGGATTTATTTTTGAGATTTGCACTTTATATTTATAATTTTACACATAGCGCTACATTTATTTATTTACTATCCATTTTTAAATTAGTGTGGTGCACCACTTGGAATGTTTAGCAGCTGTGCACATTTATTGTTTATTATTAGGTTATCTCATTTAAACATCACAATATTTTTTACTTGTGGCGCTGATTGTTTCGTCTTATAATTTACTTGGTGTTGGTTGCACATTAAATAAGTATGGCATCATTATGGGATAGATGTACATACGCTTTGGAAGGTGTAACTATACTGTGATTTGAAATATAATCCCAGTTGCACCTTTGTTTGGTAATTTGGAGTATGTTTGGTTGCCATACATGGAACGATTGGCTCGGATCATGATCTTTTTTACCGATCGGACCTGAGTATTCATTGCGGCTGTAGCATTCCAGATACATCCACCCTCGGTATACAGTGGTGAATTATGGTGCCTTTTAAACTTATAAGTTATGGCACGTTATGAAAATTGCAGAAATACTGACATAAGATAGTTTTTATATATAACAGGGCTTGTATGACAGGCGGCAAGCACCATTTATTAGCCCAATACATGCGAGAGCGAGCAGGTAATTCCCCGGTGCTCGGGCGTGTATTTAAAGATGGGAGCTGCACTGTATGGCCACGCCCTCTGACGAAGTGATGATGAAACGCGTCAGTGCATGACCAAGCAGCAACCCACCTTGTCAGGTTTCCTGCTTGCCTTACCCAGGAGCACCGCCATAGTTGTGAGAGGTAGACAGGAGATAACGACCTTGATGCATAGTTGTTACATGCTTTTTATATTCTGTTACATTGTAAGTGCACAACCATAAGGGAATATTTTAAAATAAACATCTTTTAATTACTGTATTACGCTATGTGCATTCTTGTCCTTTGCTTGTGATGAGCAACTATCTAGATGGAAATATGCAGGCTGTGCTGACAGCAACCTTTTAAAGACAAGAGCATAACCCAGTATTATCTGGTAAGTGGATTACCTTGAGGGAGTCTAATGCCCTGTACACACGGTCGGACTTTCCGATGGAAAAATGTGCGATCAGAGCTTGTTGTCAGAAATTCCGACCTTGTGTGGGCTCCATCAGACTTTTTCCATCGGAATTTCTGACACACAAAGTTTGAGAGCTGGCTCTAAAATTTTCCGACAACAAAATCCGTTCGCATAAATTCCGATCGTGTGTAAACAATTCCGACACACAAAGTGCCACGCATGCTCAGAATCAAGCAGAAGAGCCACACTGGCTATTGAACTTCATTTTTCTCGCACGTCACCGCGCACGTCAGCTGAACTCGCACAAATTCATTCCTGCATGTCAGTCCCGACTTCGGGGGCGATTTCAGAGACATCTGTGCGGGTTTCTGCACAGATGTCTATTGAAATCTTACTCCGAAGTTGCCAAAAGTAGAACAGAAACTACTTTTGGGAAACGGTGCGGCGCCGCAAATGTGGCATTGCACCAATTTGGACGGTGCCATTGCCAGCAATTGCTGCCGATTTGGCATGTGATTTGACATGTCAAATCGCATGCCAAATCACTGCAATGTGAACCAGGGATTAAGAATGCATCTAGGCCTTTTTTACAAAAAAAATCTAAGCTGGACAGAACCAGCTTTTGAGGGAGTCTATTCCACATTTTCACAGCTCTAACTGTGAAGAATCCTTTATGTATGTGGGGGTTAAATCTCTTTTCCTGCAGACCTAAAGCGTGCCCCCTTGTCCTCTGTGATAACCTTAAAGCGAAGTTCCATCCTCAAAAAATTATTTTTAAAAGTCAGCAGCTACAAATACTGTAGCTGATGACTTTAAATAAAGACACTTACCTGTCCAGGGAGCCCACAATGCCAGTTACAAAATAATAGAAGACCACTATTATGAATCTGCTCGTGTCCAATGAAACATGCAATTGATCCAAACGATTTGTCAATATGACGGGTTACCTCCCATGTAGCAAAAAAAAATACAATAGAAAAAAGGAAAAAAGGGACCATAGCGGCCCCTGGATAGCCAACAAAAGGGAGAAGCTACAACGTAATGAGATCAATTGCAAAAAACTTTATTTGAAAAAGTTAGATATAAGTAAAAGAAGAGGGGGATCCCACATATGTGGAGCATGGTCACACAGGTGGGGTCCATTCCTCCATGATATCTATGAACTGTGCAAGACAAACATCAATTGACAGACTGTAAAAATAGAACAACGTTGAATGAATAAAAATAAACGCTGGTAGACCAACCCTCCCCCTCAGTCCCTGTGTAGAAGCCGCTGAATGCACTTGCAGGCCTTATGATGGATAGGATGAATCAAAGTCCACCTAAGTATGCTGAGCAGCTAATGTGTATCCCAAATCATTCCTGAAAATAGGTATGCCCTGTCCTGGGCTTAATGGTATTGTGTGTACATTGACTGGTCACGGTTGGGATATATGAAAGTATAAAAATATTGCTTCTGTTCGGTCTAGGACAGTGAAAATATCACAATGATGATCCTGCCAGTGCCGATATGGAGCTGGTATATTGGTGCTTGAAATACCTGCAGGGGTAATACAGGATAAAGACCTTGTCCACCTTGGTTTGCAAAGCCCCTGTGATGTATCCCAATACGTGGCTGAAAGTATATATGCCCTAATCAGGGCTTGACCAATCACATATATAAGCTGCAATGAGCTCAGATGGGAAATGTGTATACAGTGTAACTTTTTGTCTGGGATAGTAAATGTATCATGGAGACAGTCCTACCAGTGTGGACCTGGAGTCAGTGCACAGTCATACAGTTTTGATGGAGTATGATAATCCCCTTGGAAAGTATAGATGAAGATGTGCCTAGTCAGGTGAGGTTAGCTGGATGCTGACAGTACTTGGATACTGAAAACTTGAGAACCGTCACTGTATCTTATAGATCGCTGAACAGCCAAGAAGTCTGGATGGAATGGGTAAATATTGGGACATATATCAGAGGATAAAGCCAGTCCATATCAAATTCTTACCCATCCTAATGCTGTGTGGTTCAAGCGGCAGCTCCCCTCCATGAGTTGAGCCTGTGTGGATCCAGTTTTCCGAGATGAACTCGCATCAGGATGTGTCTCTTGCTATCGGCAGGGGGGTCAGCTATTCACACTGAGAGGCGCAGATTCCAATAGCATCCAGGCTAGGTGAACAAATCACTCTGCTGCTGTACGGCCAGTAGAGGGCACTGGTTCAAAGATTCATGTTGGCGCTTCTGCCAGAGATTTCCGTGCGGTATAACACCATGCTGACTATGATGTAGGCTACACAGGGACAAGAGAGAGAGGGGGGTTCCCAGCATCTATGGCATCAAAATGTTGACGCGTTTCATGCTACACACCGAGCATTTCATCTGGACATTGTGCTTGGGTGATCAATATCAATAAATAGGGCTGTCCACCCAATAAAAATTTTAATCGCACATTAAGTTATCTATAACCATCTTATGGAGACAACATAAAACTACAGTCGAACAGTCTAAAGATGCATAGGTATAGAGATCCACAGTGCTGTTAATAGGATGCAAGCAGGGCAAAGTGCTTATACTTATTACAGGATGATAAAACAAATCAAGCAAATCAATAAGGGGTTAAACAGACCAATTAATGGCTACCAAAGAACCCAACATGTATCACCATGATATAACTATGATAAAACCCAACCATAGGGGGCATCCTAAGGTTATCTGTATTATTGTGGGCGAAAAGGGCAAACGTAAACATGATAGCTTGCACATGGGTCGCCCACCACAATACACCCGGTCAGTGGTGGGGTCGTGCGGTCATGGCTCCAGAAATACTTTAAGACTAAGCTCAGTGTTTAGGCCTTTAGACTGAAGAGTCTGGAGCCTATATATCCATAATTTTTCTTTTTGCAATAATACCGTATCGAAATCCTACACACGATCACACCAAAGTCCGACTGATTCGAACGTGATGACGTACGACCGGACTAGAATAAGGAAGTTCATAGCCAGTAGCCAATAGCTGCCCTTGCGTCCCTTTTTGTCCATCGGACTAGCATACAGACAAACGGATTTTTCGACTGGACTTGAGTCCGTCAGAAAGATTTGAAACATGTTCTATTTCTAAAGTCCGCCTGATTTTTCAACAGCAAATGTCCGATGAAGCCTACACACGATCGAATTGTCCAGTGGATTCGTTCCGTCAGACGTTTGCTGTCGAAAAGTCCGTTCGTGTGTAAACGGCATTAGAAAAATAAGAAAAAATATGTATATCCAAAAACGAGGAGTGGAGGGGTGGTCTTTAGTTTAAGACCAAGTAGTAAAGTTGTGTGGAACTCTGCTTTAAAGTAAAAAAAATTAACACCAAGTTCGCTATGTGGACCACCTATTTATTTATACATGTTGATAGAATACATTCAATTCAGCTAATCTTCCCTCATTGCTGGGCTCTTCAATGCTTCTTATCAGTTTGGTTGCCCTTCTCTGCACTCTCTCCAGTTCCCTGATATCCTTTGTGTGAACTGGTGCCCAAAACTGAACTGAATGTTCCACATTAGGTCTTATTAATGATTTGTACAGGGGCAAAATGATGTCTCTCTCTCTCTCTGCTGTCTATACCTCATTTAATACAAGAAAGTATTTTGCTGGCTTTAGAGACTGCAGCTTGGAATTGCATGGTATTTTTAATTTAAATAAGTTTTTATTGTTTTCCATAAAGACAAATTGAGACGTACAAGACATTTTGGATTCATCATAGCTGGTCCCAACGACTATTATTGCATATCAGACATGGTGCATTATAAGAAGAGAATAGTAATTATTACTTATCCAAAACCTACGCTTGGTAGATTACAATTTGAAAAAAGGACATCAAATTCCAGTAAGAATCTAGTGATCCGTATCATGTTGTTAGTTTTAGATCATTATACTTCTTCAACATAACATAAGAAAGATGAAAAACCAGCTTAAACCTTTAGACACAGTCCAATATCACAGGTTGTTCATGCATCAATTTTAGGAGTTTGGAAGTCTTAGATGCTGTGAGTGCCACCTCTGCCAGAGATACCAAAGCTCAGTGACCTTCAAGTCATTGCCTGTACTATATGCAAATAGTATTTCTTTCAAAATGTTTTTATTAATAAGATTTTGAATTTGAGACAGAAGAGGATCACGAAAAACACATGCAAATAGCACATCTTAAGCAGTATATAACAAGGAGTTAACATGGAACAGTCTAGCCTAGTCTAAAAACTGTATATTTAGGCTCACTCTCTGTCCTCATTGAGGAACCAGCAGGAAGAGTCTGAGACAAATAGTAAGACCGGCCCAAAGGTGAAGAGCCTGTAAAACCTAGAGACTGAATTAGGTAAAAAACATGTTTGAACAAGATGCATGCAACTGAAGAGTTGATAGGAAAAAGAAAGGTGAGAAGAAAAGAAGAAGCGGGGGGGACAATCACCCGGGAGGAGATGAAGAGGAATTGGGTACCTGGGGGATTGTAGTAATGGGGGTCCCAACATAGTGCGCCCAGGGTTCCCAAATAGCTTCAAATTTGGATGTAGAGTCTGTTAAAATGCTGGATAATTTTTCTTGGGTCATAATCCATGATATTTAGCAAATGACAGCTGCAAGGGAGACCCTGGGTTGCTTCCAAGCTTTAGCAATCGTTATTTTGGCACCAGCCAAGATGAAGAGAATTAATTTACGGGTGTGTTTGTGAGTCTTTGACAAGTTGTCATTCAAGAGGGCTATGATTGGGGTTCTAGGGAATAGACAGTCAGTGAGTTTAGAGATCAAGTGAAAGATCTTTTTCCAAAAATGCCTAATTCGTGGGCATTCCCACCATATGTGGCACATGGTACCCTGAAGGTGGCATTCTCGGAAGCATAGGGGATCCACTGTTGGGAAGATGGAAGCCAGCTTAGTAGGAGTATAATACCATCTGGACATTACCTTGAGATTAGCCTCTATTAGGGAGATCTTTAGTAAACCGGCATAAGATCTGGAGTGGACCCTCTGCCATTTTTCAATATTCCAACATATCTGAAGTTTATCTTCCCAGGCTATCATGTAGGAGGATTTGTCAGTTGGGTTAGCCAGAGACTGGTAGATTACTGTGATGCCACCCTTTACTTTCCTCTTGCTGACTGCACCATCTTTCGTAGGCTGTAAGGGGGGAGGTTTGGTTTGTTGGTCCAATTTTTGTTTAGGAAATGGCTTCTGTGTCTGAAGCTTTCCGATTCTGGAAGCTCCAGAGTGCTCACACATTAGCTCAGGGATAGAGGTCCCATGGAATTAAAGAATTGGCCAATCCGGTACATTCCCTTGTCTAACCACCACCTGAATGACCTTATGTCTAGACCAGGAGGAAAGTCAGGGTTGCGGAAAATGTGTGCCAGTGGGTGTCCCATAGGCGTTAACGGTGTTCGTTTGTTCGTCCAAAATTTTTGCCTGTTCGGATGTTCTGGTGCGAACCGAACCGGGGGTGGGGGTGTTCGGCTCATCCTTAGTTAGAAGCTGATTTGCTACCATGCACAGCTGCGCCAGAATTAGCACTCTCCAACTTTAGTAAATCAACCCTCTGGTGAGGTATGTCAGCAGGGTCTCCAACTGTGGCCTGAGTAATCTGTTTAACACATGAGTGAGAGAATTGCAGAGTCAATGGAGGCACCACAGGCAACAGCTTTGCATGTTTGTGGAATCACAAGTGAGAGAACAGTCTTACAGCTGATCTGTAAAACCACAAGCACTAAATCAGCAGCAAAAGCTTGCCTTTGCATTGCACAGTTTTTTATCTTTTAGGTGACTTTGAACCTTGCTGGAAGTCTTGCTTCAGGAATGAGGTTTGTATTTGTAGCTTGGGCATGTCAGTAGCTGAGGGCTGTAGAACTGCTAGTCTAGTTCTTTAGCCATAGAGTGCTGTTAACTGATTTATTGTCAGCTTGGACACATCGTATTATCAATGTGTCTGGGCTGACAATAAATCAGTACAAAACTGTCAGTGAATGCGAATTCACTAAACGTATAAATTCCTCAGTTACAAGAAGGAAGGGACAGAAAACAGATCCACTTCAAGCAAACAAGTACTACATGAATTCAAGTAAAGACTTTTCCAACTGGGTGCCTGCACTAATGGATATTTCACACATCCTTACATTAATGTCCCCATATTTACTACTTCATTTTCAATAATCAAGAGCAGTTTTAAATTTAGTAAACACTGAAGTTGCTATTAATGAAAATGAACTTACTCTACATTTCTGCAGAATTTGCAGAAAAAAAACATCTGTCAATTAGATCATTATGGTAATTTTTTTCATTTTTTTTTTAGCCCTACAGCTAAATTTTGTATTGTGACATATAAAATAGAAATCTGTATATCTGATCAGTTTTTTTATGTCACAGATATTCATTGTCATATAGTACATACTGTACAGCATAGCTAATAACTTCCATAGCATTTACATAGAAAAAACAGTGCAGGGTGAAATGTATCAAGTGCCAGTTTGTATAGTAAAGTAATTAGTTAGTTGATTAGTAAAAGATCCTTTTGATCATTAGGGATCAAAAACATGCATAGCCTAAAGGGCAGTAAAAACATTCAGTTGAGCATCAGTTTTATTGCCCCCCAACTGTCTACTGAAGAAATATATTCAGCCACTCAGGGCTTGCCATAGGGGCAAAGCTTTGCTCTGTGGTCTTGGCAAAACTCAAACTCCCTGTCATGTACAGCAGGCAATACCACCGCCAATTATGATCCTTGAAATCAATGAGGCCACTGCGCAACCACGCTGAAATCAAGTGCAATGCATGTAGTTGTGGCACAGTGGTTCTGCCCTTTCTGGGCTAAAACAAGCATTAAGAAGGCAAGCTGTCAACCACCCTCTAAAAGCAATCCAGCGTGAATCATTTTCAGAGGGGTGACAAAGGATGCCACTTGTGTGAATGAACCCTTAAGCAGTTCATTCACTGATTGTTATCCCAGTGTATAGTCACTGGCTTTCACATATAGACTTCCTTATTAGTGTAGCACCCTAAAGGAAAATGTGTAACCTACAACATAATGCCACTCATAATGCAAATGCATTGTTTACTTAATACTAGGTTATACATGCACACCTGAAACACTTTCAAACTAAACTTTTAGCAGATGAAAAAAAAAGATAATGTATGAGATTGTTTATTTATTAATATAAAAAAAAATAAGGTTTAAAAGCGACTTGCATAAATACCTAAATGTGTCTTTATATTAGCCTCCTGTGATCTAAAAGGCTCTGCTTCAGTGCCCATGTGCTGGCAATGAACTGACAGGAACAGAAAACATGAATGGCCTAATCATTTTGCTATTGCTGCACAAAGGATGCTCTATGGCCTTTTTCATGCTAAGTTGTTTTTACAGTCAAATTCAATTATGTCTATACGCCCTTCATTTGATATTGTTCCTGCATGAAATGTGAATAATAACTGGAGTTAAGATGGCCCCCAAACATTAGAGGACATCACACTTTTTCCAAATTACCTAAATTGTTAAATTAGCTAACACTTTTGGACACTGTAATATCTGCTTTGAAAGACAACATTTGTTTTTTTTGTTTTTTTGGTACATCTGGCCCATTGTGTGTTCTTGTAAAAAAGAAATTATAAACAAATAAACATTATAAATGATTAAAGGGGAAGTGTCGTTACTCTCAGTGACCCTTACCCTCTCTGGCAGTATGATTAGGTCAGATTTTTGTTTCAGGTAGAAATTTGGCGTTTTATATTGTAGGCCTGTAATTCTTAGGAATAACACACTTAAATCTGTCCAAACAAGAATCTAGTAGACATCCCGGGTATGATAAAGTTTGAAACACGAAATCATAAATTATAATATAATAAATAACTATAAATGATTATAACAAATACTAATATAATAATAATAAAATGTATTCAATAATGTAATCAAATCAAAAACACTGAAATCTGCTCAGTTGCAGAATTGTCACTGTTGTTACTCTCAGTGTTTGATGACAAATATCCCCACAAATCACTATCACTCAATTCTGCAAGTGATTCTAATTTACTATCACTGTTTTCTAGCTGGTCTAAAACCGCTTTTGACGTAAAGGGACACTTTTGTTGCTATGGACAATCTCAAGTTTCCAGGCAGAAAGAACAGTATATATATATATATATATATATATATATAGTGCCCTGCATGCAGTATTATATTATAAAACTGCATGCAGGGCACTGGACAAAGCAATGGGGACAAAAGGGATGTGAAATAATTTGATACAGTAATGTAATCTGTAAGATTACAGTGTGCTGTATGTGTTATGTTTTTTTTTTTGAATTTGGCACCGGGCTCCGTCCCCGTGCGTTGTGACACTCGCAGGGAATGGAGCCCGGCACACAGTACATCAGGCAGAGGATCTGGCAGAGGACACAGCCTGCACACACAGCGTGGGGACATTGCAGGATCCTGGGGACAAGGTAAGTAACTTTGCCAGAATACTGCGATGCAATCCCAGTGTGGCTCGGGGGTTACCGCTTTTAGTAATGAAAATTCACCCCGAGCCATACTCGGGATTACCGCCAAGTAGGGATGAGCCGAACACCCCCCTGTTCGGTTTGCACCAGAACATGCGTACAGGAAAAAAATTTGCTCGAACACGCGAACACCGTTAAAGTCTATGGGACATGAACATGAATAATCAAAATTGCTAATTTTAAAGGCTTATATGCAAGTTATTGTCATAAAAAGTGTTTGGGGACCTGGGTCCTGCCCCAGGGGACATGGATCAATGCAAAAAAAAGTTTTAAAAACGGCCGTTTTTTCAGGAGCAGTGATTTTAATAATGCTTAAAGTCAAACAATAAAAGTGTAATATCCCTTTAAATTTCATAGCTGGGGGGTGTCTATAGTATGCCTGTAAAGGGGCGCATGTTTCCTGTGTTTAGAACAGTCTGACAGCAAAATGACATTTCGAAGGAAAAAAGCCATTTAAAACTACTCGCGGCTATTAATGAATTGCCGGTCCGACAATACACATAGAAGTTCATTGATAAAAATGGCATGGGAATTCCCCACAGGGGAACCCCGAACCAAAATTTAAAAAAAAATGACGTGGGGGTCCCCCTAAATTCCATACCAGGCCCTTCAGGTCTGGTATGGATATTAAGGGGAACCCTGGCCAAAATTAAAAAAAAAAATGATGTGGGGGTCCCCCTAAATTCCATACCAGACCCTTCAGGTCTGGTACGGATTTTAAGAGGAACCCCGCGCCAAAAAAAAAAAAAAACGGCGTGGGGTCCCCCCAAGAATCCATACCAGACCCTTATCCGAGCATGCAACCTGGCAGGCCGCAGAAAAAGAGGGGGGGGCGAGAGAGCGCCCCCCCCTCCTGAACCGTACCAGGCCACATGCCCTCAACATTGGGAGGGTGCTTTGGGGTAGCCCCCAAAACACCTTGTCCCCATGTTGATGAGGACAAGGGCCTCATCCCCACAACCCTGGCCGGTGGTTGTGGGGGTCTGCGGGCGGGGGGCTTATCGGAATCTGGAAGCCCCCTTTAACAAGGGGATCCCCAGATCCCGCCCCCCCCTGTGTGAAATGGTAAGGGGGTACAAAAGTACCCCTACCATTTCACTAAAAAATTGTCAAAAATGTTAAAAATGACAAGAGACAGTTTTTGACAATTCCTTTATTTAAATGCTTCTTCTTTCTTCTGTCTTCCTTCATCTTCTTCTTCAGGTTCTTCTGGCTCTTCTGGTTCTTCGTCCGGCGTTCTCGTCCAGCATCTCCTCCGTGGCGTCTTCTATCTTCTTCTCCTCGGGCCGCTCCGCACCCATGGCATGGGGGGAGGCTCCCGCTCTTCTCTTCATCTTCTTCTCTTCTTCTCTTCTTCTCTTCTTCTCTTCTTCATTTTCTTCTCCGCATCCGCATCTGACGGTTCTTAAATAATGGGGGGCAGGGCCACCCGGTGACCCCGCCCCCTCTGACGCACGGTGACTTGATGGGACTTCCCTGTGATGTCACGGGGAATGCCACAGGGAAGTCCTGTCATGTTCCGTGCGTCAGAGAGGGGCGGGGTCACCGGGTGGCCCCGCCCCCCGTTATTCAAGAACCGTCAGACGAGGAGACACCGTCACACAGCGGGAGCCTCCCTCCATGCCAGCATGGATATGGAGCGGCCCGGAGAAGAAGATGAAGAAGAGAAGAAAAGAAGTAAATGAAGAAGAAGATGAAGAAGAGAAGAAGATGAAGAGAAGAGCAGGAGCCTCCCCCCATGCCATGGGTGCGGAGCGGCCCGAGGAGAAGAAGATAGAAGACACCGTGGAGGAGATGCTGGACAAGAACGCCGGAGGGAGAACCAGAAGAGCCAGAAGAACCAGAAGAAGAAGAAGAAGAAGAAGAAGAAGAAGAAGAAGAAGAAGAAGAAGAAGATGAAGGAAGATAGAAGAAAGAAGAAGCATTTAAATAAAGGAATTGTCAAAAACTGTCTCTTGTCATTTTTAACATTTTTGACAGTTTTTTAGTGAAATGGTAGGGGTACTTTTGTACCCCCTTACCATTTCACACGGGGGGCCGGGATCTGGGAGTCCCCTTGTTAAAGGGGGCTTCCAGATTCCGATAAGCCCCCCGTCCGCAGACCCCCACAACCACCGGCCAGGGTTGTGGGGATGAGGCACTTGTCCTCATCAACATGGGGATAAGGTGTTTTGGGGGGCTACCCCAAAGCACCCTCCCAATGTTGAGGGCATGTGACCTGGTACGGTTCAGGAGGGGGGGCGCTCTCTCATCCCCCCTCTTTTCCTGCGGCCTGCCAGGTTGCGTGCTTGGATAAGGGTCTGGTATGGATGTTTGGGGGGACCCCACACTGTTTTTTTTATGGCGTGGGTTTCCCCTTATTTAGGGGGACCCCCACATCATTTTTGTTTAACCACTTACCAACCGGCCCATAGCCGAATGACGGCTGCAGGGCGGTTGGATAACTCTGGGAGGACGTACTATGACGTCCTCCCGGAGAAACGGTCCCGCGCGCCCCCCCGGGCGCGCACACGGGAACATCCGTGTTTGCCGGGTCCACGGGACCCGGCGCAACACGGATCGCGGTAAAGGGCCAATGACAGTGGCCCTTTACCATGTGATCGCTCCGTCCAATGACGGAGCGATCACAAATGTCAACAAAGGCTGTGCTGCAGGGTCAGCACAAGTTCATCGCTCTCCTCTCCTCACACCGATGCAGCTTGAGAGGAGAGGAGAGCTTCACAGTGCCGAACAGTGAGTTTTTTTTTATTACCAGTGCCCAGCAGTGCCACAGCAGTGCCCCAACAGTGCCACAACAGTGCCCCAACAGTGCCACAACAGTGTCATCTGTGCCACAAGTGCCATCTGTGCCACATCTGTGCCACCTGTGCCACATCTGTGCCATCTGTACCCTCTGTGCCACCTCTGTGCCACCTCTGTGCCACCTCTATGCCACCTCTGTGCCACCAGAGCCACACCAGTGCACACCAGTGCCCACCAGTGCCCACCAGTGCCCCACCAGTGCCACACCAGTGCCACACCAGTGCCACCTGTGCCACCTGTGCCCATCAGTGCCACCTGTGCCCATCAGTGCCACCTGTGCTCATCTGCGCCACTGCAGTACCACATCAGTGTCACCAGTGCCCACCAGTGCCGCCTGTGCCCACCAGTGCCGCCTGTGCCCACCAGTGCCGCCTGTGCCCACTAGTGCCGCCTGAGCCCATCAGTGCCACCTCTGTGCCACTACAGTGCACACCAGTGCAACCAGAGCCACACCAGTGCCACTACAGTGCACACCAGTGCCACCTGTGCCCAACCAGTGCCACCTGTGCCCAACCAGTGCCACCTGTGCCCATCAGTGCCACCTGTACCCACCAGTGCCACCTGTACCCATCAGTGCCGCCAGTGCCCATCAGTGCCGCCTGTGCCACATCAGTGCCGCCAGTGCCACATCAGTGCCGCCAGTGCCACATCAGTGCCGCCTGTGCCCACCAGTGCCACCTGTGCCCACCAGTGCCACCAGAGCCACCTCTGTGCCCACCAGAGCCACCTCTGTGCCCACCAGAGCAACACCAGTGCAGCCAGAGCCACACCAGTGCAGCCAGAGCCACACCAGTGCCACCTGTGCCCATCAGAGCCACCTGTGCCCATCAGAGCCACCTGTGCCCACCAGAGCCACCTCTGTGCCCACCAGAGCCACCTCTGTGCCCACCAGAGCCACACCAGTGCAGCCAGAGCCACACCAGTGCCACCTGTGCCCATCAGTGCTCATCTGCGCCACATCAACCTCACCAGCTACCAGTATGGCAAAACAATTATTTACGGCCGAGGAGGCCTACCAGCGTCTCAGCATGACCGATGAGAGCAGCGGGGAGCTCTCTGAGTCTCTGTCCGATTCGGATTCAGCCTATGAACCCGTGACAAGCAGCGGGTCCGATACAGAATCAGAAGAGGAACGTGTGCCCGTGAAAAGAAGGCGTTCTGGCGTGGAGCAGCAGCCTACTACCACCTCGAGAGCAGTGCTGTCCACCTCCAGGGCAGTGCCGTCCACCTCCAGGGCAGCGCCGTCCACCTCCAGCGCAGTGCCGTCCACCTCCAGCGCAGTGCCGTCCACCTCCAGCGCAGTGCCGTCCACCTCCAGCGAAGAGCCACTGCAACAAAGGCCAGGCACCAGTAGGGTGTCATCTCAGCCCCAAAGGGATAGAGGCCATGCCAGCCTACCCTATGCCCTTCAAAACCCCCTGTGGCTTCCCCCTAATTCCGGAGCAGCAAATATCCCCCCTTTTACCGCCCAGCCAGGTGTCCAGGTGAACACCGATAATTTTGTCATGCTCGATTTTTTTAATTTGATTTTCACCGAAGACTTTCTATCATCCATTGTGGCCCAGTGCAACCTTTACGCACAGCAGTACATCGTAAGCAACCCTGGCTCTAGTTATGCCCGTCCCTTTGAGTGGAGAGAGCTTACCATAGCAGAATTTAAAATTTTCTTAGGCCTAACTTTTACAATGGGTCTCACAAAAAAAACAAAATGTACTCATATTGGTCAACTAACCCCGTCCACCACATGCCACTCTTCTCTTCAAAAATGCCAAGATCAAGATACCTTATGATTTTGCGCTTCCTTCACTATAATGACAACACCCAGTGCCCCCCCCCGAAATGACCCAGCATTTGACAAATTATTCAAACTTCGGCCACTCCTAAATTATTTCTCAGAAAAATTTCCCCAGCTATATACCCCCGACCAGAATATTTCTGTTGATGAGTCCCTTGTAAAATTTACAGGCAGGCTTGGCATCAAACAGTTTATCCCCAGCAAAAGGGCCCGATATGGGGTTAAAATGTATAAATTTTGCGACCGAGCCACGGGGTACATTTACGCCTTCCGGGTGTACGAAGGCAAGGACACCCAGCTGCATCCCCCTGAATGTCCAGAATATATTGGAACCAGCGGCAAAGTTGTCTGGGAGCTCGTTTATCCACTGCTTGGAAAGGGGTACCACCTTTATGTGGATAATTTTTATACTAGCTTGCCCCTCTTCCGCAATCTTCACCGGAGGGACACCCCAGCATGTGGTACCGTAAGAACCAATAGAAAAGGCTTCCCGCAAAAATTGGTCAATGAAAGGCTACGCCGAGGGGATACGGTGGCTTTGCGGAACCAGGAGCTATTGGCTGTCAAGTGGAGGGACAGACGAAACATCCACATGCTGACGACAATCCACAATGACACCTACGTGGAAGTCCCAAGAAGAAACGGCCCAATCCAGAAACCTGCTTGTATTTATGATTACAATTTATTTATGGGGGGAGTGGACTTCAACGATCAGATGATTGAACCCTACCTTCCCACAAGAAAATCCCGTCACTGGTATAAAAAAGTGTCCATTTATTTTTTCAGTTTGGCCATGTACAACACTTACGTAATTTACCAAGAATCTACTGAGACCCCCGTATCCTATCTGCAATACCAGGAACAAGTAATCTCCTCCCTTTTGTACCCTGAAAGCCCACCAGAAAATATTCGCTCTGATTCCGTGAGCAGACTCCACGAACGCCACTTTCCTGACAAAATCCCCCCCCCGTGAAACAGGCCACAGACGTCAGAAAAAATGCCGGGTGTGCTCCAGAAGAGGAATTAGAAGAGACACCACGTATTATTGTCCCGATTGTCCTTCCCAACCAGGCCTCTGTATAAGTGAATGTTTCCGCCGTTACCATACTTCTCTACAATATTAGGGAAGTATGGTAAACGTAATTCTCATTTCCTGTAATTTTCCTCCACACCCCTTATGCCACTGCACTGAACTTGATTTACCTCAGCCTTCTCCGGAATCGACCCTGGCCTGTTATACGACCAAGCTTCTGCCTAACACTAAAACTGTACCTACCTCTGCCTTCTCCGGAACTGACCCTGGCCTGTTATACAACCAAGCTTCTGCCTAACGATAAACATACCTCTGCCTTCTCCGGAACTGACCCTGGCCTGTTATACGACCAAGCTTATGCCTAACGCTGATTTGTCCCTACCTCTGCCTGCTCTGGAACTGACCCTGGACTGTTTGACCACGTTTTTTGCCTGCCTCTTGGACTGATCATTTACCCTGCTATGCTAGTGGGAACACAGGGGTCTCACATATGTGAGGGGCTCCAGAAATGTTTTTCTGGATGAAGAAATCTAACTTTTTAGTTTTCTCATTCCCAGATTTAGGGTCTGGAGACTCGGAGGCTTCAAAGAGATTTGGGTGGGAGAAGCCTCTACCCCTGTCCCCATTCTTTCCTGGTCTGCTACTTGGACCATGTTCCTGCTTACTACCAGGACCAATATTTTGGCACTGCTGGCAATGTCTCTACGTGCACTGACCCTGGACTGTACAAGGACATTATCCCTGCCTGTACTATGGACAATATTCCTGCCCGCTGCTTGGACAATTCCATTCACTGTGGATGACCACGTCCCTGCCTGCTGCCTGGATCAGGGCTCTCCTCCTGTGGACAACTGCACTACTAAAACTACAGGTAATCTTTTGTTTACCCTTTGCTCAGCAGAATGTATTTTAGGGTGTAATTCTTGGTATGTTCATGCTATGTGTTAGAAATATGAAGGGCCTTCAAAAATGTGATAGATTGTAAGGAAATTAGATGTGTAATTTATGCTCCTAGAACGCCTGAATGTGCTACTTCAATGTTGCGCCTCTGTATGTGGCCAGGTTGTGTAAAAGTCTCACACATGTGGTATCGCCATACTCGGAAGGAGTAGCAGAATATATTTTGGGGTGTCATTTTTACTATGTACATGTTATGTGTCGGAAATATCTTAGAAATGGACAACTTTGTGTAAAAAAAATGCGTTTTCATTTTTTTTCCACATTTTCCACAAACTTCTGGAAAAAAATGAACCATTCAAAAGACTCATTATGCCTCATAGATTATACGTTGGGGTGTTTTCTTTCCAAAATGGGGTCACTTTGTGGGCGTTTCCATTGTCCTGGTGCTCCAGGGCCTTCAAAAGTGTAATAGGTGGTTGAGAGATTAGATGTGTAATTTATGCTCCTAGAACGCCTGAATGTGCTACTTCAATGTTGCGCCTCTGTATGTGGCCAGGTTGTGTAAAAGTCTCACACATGTGGTATCGCCATACTCGGAAGGAGTAGCAGAATATATTTTGGAGTGTCATTTTTACTATGTACATGCTATGTGTCGGAAATATCTTAGAAATGGACAACTTTGTGTAAAAAAAATGCGTTTTCATTTTTTTTCCACATTTTCCACAAACTTCTGGAAAAAAATGAACCATTCAAAAGACTCATTATGCCTCATAGATTATACGTTGGGGTGTTTTCTTTCCAAAATGGGGTCACTTTGTGGGCGTTTCCATTGTCCTGGTGCTCCAGGGCCTTCAAAAGTGTAATAGGTGGTTGAGAGATTAGATGTGTAATTTATGCTCCTAGAACGCCTGAATGTGCTACTTCAATGTTGCGCCTCTGTATGTGGCCAGGTTGTGTAAAAGTCTCACACATGTGGTATCGCCATACTCGGAAGGAGTAGCAGAATATATTTTGGGGTGTCATTTTTGCTATGTACATGCTATGTGTCGGAAATATCTTAGAAATGGACAACTTTGTGTAAAAAAAAATGCGTTTTCATTTTTTTTCCACATTTTCCAAAAACTTCTGGAAAAAAATGAACCATTCAAAAGACTCATTATGCCTCATAGATTATACGTTGGGGTGTTTGCTTTCCAAAATGGGGTCACTTTGTGGGCGTTTCCATTGTCCTGGTGCTCCAGGGCCTTCAAAAGTGTAATAGGTGGTTGAGAGATTAGATGTGTAATTTATGCTCCTAGAACGCCTGAATGTGCTACTTCAATGTTGTGCCTCTGTATGTGGCCAGGTTGTGTAAAAGTCTCACACATGTGGTATCGCCATACTCGGAAGGAGTAGCAGAATATATTTTGGGGTGTCATTTTTGCTATGTACATGCTATGTGTCAGAAATATCTTAGAAATGGACAACTTTGTGTAAAAAAAAATGCGTTTTCATTTTTTTTCCACATTTTCCAAAAACTTCTGGAAAAAAATGAACCATTCAAACGACTCATTATGCCTCATAGATTATACATTGGGGTGTTTGCTTTCCAAAATGGGGTCACTTTGTGGGCGTTTCCATTGTCCTGGTGCTCCAGGGCCTTCAAAAGTGTAATAGGTGGTTGAGAGATTAGATGTGTAATTTATGCTCCTAGAACGCCTGAATGTGCTACTTCAATGTTGTGCCTCTGTATGTGGCCAGGTTGTGTAAAAGTCTCACACATGTGGTATCGCCATACTCGGAAGGAGTAGCAGAATATATTTTGGGGTGTCATTTTTGCTATGTACATGCTATGTGTCGGAAATATCTTAGAAATGGACAACTTTGTGTAAAAAAAAATGCGTTTTCATTTTTTTTCCACATTTTCCACAAACTTCTGGAAAAAAATGAACCATTCAAAAGACTCATTATGCCTCATAGATTATACGTTGGGGTGTTTGCTTTCCAAAATGGGGTCACTTTGTGGGCGTTTCCATTGTCCTGGTGCTCCAGGGCCTTCAAAAGTGTAATAGGTGGTTGAGAGATTAGATGTGTAATTTATGCTCCCAGAACGCCTGAATGTGCTACTTCAATGTTGCGCCTCTTTATGTGGCCAGGTTGTGTAAAAGTCTCACACATGTGGTATCCCCATACTCAGGAGGAGTAGCAGAATATATTTTGGGGTGTCATTTGTGTAATGTACATGCCATGTGAGAGAAATAACCTGTTGTGATGACAATTTGGTGTGAAAAAAAATAAAAATAAAAAAAATCTTCATTTTGCAAAGAATTGTGGGAAAAAAATAACAACTTCAAAAAACTCACCATGCCTCTTACTAAATACCTTGGAATGTCTACTTTCCAAAAAGGGGTCATTTTGTGGGTATTTGTACTTTCCTGGCTTGTTAGGGTCTCAAGAAATGAGATAGGCCTCAGTACATCAGGTGTGATCAGATGTGATCAATTTTCAGTGATTGGCACCATAGCTTGTAGACTCTATAACTTTCACACAGACTAAATAATATCCACTAATTTGGGTTATTTTTACCAAAGATATGTAGCAGTATAAATTTTGGCCCAAATTTATGAAGAAAAATTACTTATTTGCAAAATTTTATAATACAAATGAAGAAAAATGCATTTTTTTACAAAATTTTCGGTCTTTTTTCATTTATAGCACAGAAAATAAAAAACCCAGAGGTGATCAAATACCACCAAAAGAAAGCTCTATTTGTGTGAAAAAAAGGACGAAAATTTCATATGGGTACAGTGTTGCATGACTGAGTAATTGTCATTCAAAATGTGAGAGCACCAAAAGCTGAAAATTGGTCTGGTTAGGAAGGGGGTTTAAGTGCCCAGTTGTCAAGTGGTTAAATTTTGGCAGGGGTTCCCCTTAATATCCATACCAGACCTGAAGGGCCTGATATGGAATTTAGGGGGACCCCCACGTCATTTTTTTTTTTTTTAATTTTGGTTCGGAGTTCCCCTGTGGGGAATTCCCATGCCGTTTTTATCAATGAACTTCTATGTGTATTGTCGGACCAGCAATGCAATAGCCGCGAGTAGTTTTAAATGGCTTTTTTCCTTCGAAATGTCATTTTTCTGTCAGACTGTTCTAAACACGGGAAACATGCACCCCTTTACAGGCATACTATAGAC
Source organism: Aquarana catesbeiana (assembly GCF_042186555.1). NCBI lineage: Eukaryota > Metazoa > Chordata > Amphibia > Anura > Ranidae > Aquarana > Aquarana catesbeiana. The sequence goes on along the minus strand of NC_133326.1, from coordinate 396,548,690 downwards.
ACCCCCCAGCTACGAAATTTAAAGGGATATTACACTTTTATTGTTTGACTTTAAGAATTATTAAAATCACTGCTCCTGAAAAAACGGCCGTTTTTAAAACTTTTTTTTGCATTGATCCATGTCCCCTGGGGCAGGACCCAGGTCCCCAAACACTTTTTATGACAATACCATGCATATAAGCCTTTAAAATTAGCACTTTTGATTTCTCCCATAGACTTTTAAAGGGTGTTCCGCGGCATTCGAATTTGCCGCGAACACCCCAAATTGTTCGCTGTTCGGCGAACTTGCGAACAGCCAATGTTCGAGTCGAACATGAGTTCGACTCGAACTCGAAGCTCATCCCTACCGCCAAGGAGGTTAATCCTCTTACCTAGCACTTCTATGAAATAACAACCAGTCTCAGCTCTGCCTTGTGTGCCCTGCCTAGCACAGCATCATTTTCACAATCATCCCAGTCCTATTCTGTGCCGTTCAAACATACACACGATGTGCATTATTCATTCCAATAAAGACCATTCACCACCTGCACAGGTAGTGCATGGAACCTAAAAATTCATTGATTATCTTTATATTTTTTTTGCCCAAGTATGCAAATATGATTGTCTATGGCTGAAAAGCTTTTTGAATACAACTTGGAATATATTTTAAAATAAAACAGAAGGTTGTCTATAAAAAAGAATGTTTTTTGGTTTTGGTATTTCTAATTTCATACTTATTTATATAGTTAAAAATGCAATTGTTGAAAGTTTGTTGAATCCATTAAACATGTTCATATGCTTTTCAGATTTGAAATGCACATTTTCAGAAAATCTGATTTAATTAGTGCCTGCAAAGCACTATAGTTTAACATTTTCAACTTACTGTATCTAAAGGTCATAAGATATTTAAGCACTTTCTAGAGTTCTATGCTGCACAAATATACTCTTACAAAATGGCAAGTCCTTTAACCACTTGACCACTGGGCACTTAAACCCCCTTCCTAACCAGACCAATTTTCAGTTTTCGGGGCTCTCACATTTTGAATGACAATTGCTCAGTTATGCAACACTGTACCTATATGAAATTTTTGTCCTTTTTTTCACACAAATATAGCTTTCTTTTGGTGGTATTTAATCACCACTGGGTTTTTTAGATTTTGCCCTATAAAAGAAAAAAGACTGAAAATTCTGTGAAAAAATGCATTTTTCTTTGTTTCTGTTATAACATTTTGCAAATTAGTATTTTTTCTTCATAAATTTTGGCCAAAATTTATACTAAAACATATCTTTGGTAAAAATAACCCAAATTGGTGTATATTATTTGGTCTTTATAAAAGTTATAGAGTCCACAAGCTATGGTGCCAATCTCTGAAAATTGATCACACCTGATGTACTTGATCTGATCTTGAGACCCTAACAAGCCAGGAAAGTACAAATACCCCCCAAATGACCCCTTTTTGGAAAGTAGACATTCCGAGGTATTTAATAAGAGGCATGGTGAGTTTTTTTCCCACAATTCTTTGCAAAATCAAGATTTATTTTTCTTTTTTTTTTAACAAAATTGTTGTATTAGCAGGTTATTTCTCACACACAGCATATGCATAGCACAAATTACACGCCAAAACACATTTTGCTACTCCTCCTGAGTATGACGATACCACATGTGTGAGACTTTTACACAGCGTGGCCACATACAGAGGCACAACATGCAGGGAGCTTCATCAGCGTTCTTGGAGCATAAATTACACATATAATTTCTTGACTACCTCTTACACTTTTGAAGGCCCTGGAGCACCAGGACAATGGAAACACCCCCAAAATGACCCCATTTTGGAAAGAGAACAACCCAATGTATAATATATGAGGCATAATAAGTCTTTTGAACACGTCATTTTTTTCTACAAGTTTTTGGAAAATGTGTAAAGAAAATAAAAACGCATTTCTTTTTATACAAAGTTGTTCATTTATACAATATTTCTAACACATAGCATGTACATATCAAAAATTACACTCCAAAATAGATTCTCCTACTCCTCCTGAGTATGGCGATACCATATGTGGGAGAATTTTACACAGCCTGGCCACATACAATGGCCCAACATGCAGGGAGCACCATCAGGTGTTCTAGGGGCATAAATGTGAAATCTAATTTGACAACCTATTACACTTTTGTGAGGCACTCTAGTGGCATGGATGTGGCATGGATGAGAAATAATGTGGCATGAATGAGCATGAATGGGGATGGATGAGCCGTGGATGGGATGACTGAGCATGAATGAGTATGGAGTATGGAGTACAGCCGGGTACGGCTGGGTACGGCTGGGTACGGCTGGGTATGGCTGGGTATGGCTGAATATGACTGAGTATGGCTGGGTACGGCTGAGTACGGCTGGGTACGGCTGAGTACAGCTGGGTATGGATGGGATGGCTGAGCATGGATGAATGGATGAGTCTTTCTGAGTATGGATGGATGGCTGAGCATGGATGAGTATTGCCGATTAGGGATGGATGGCTGAGCATGGATGGATGAATATTGCTCAGTATGGATGGATGAGTATTGCTGAGTATGGATGGATGGATGAGTATTGCTGAGTATGGACGGATGAGTATTGCTGAGTATGGATGGATGGATGAGTATGGATAGATGAGTATTGCTGAGTATGGATGGATGGCTGAGCATGGATGGATGAGTATTGATAAGGATGGATGACTGAGTATTGCTGATTATGGAAGGGGATAGATGGGATGGCTGAGCATGGATGGATGGCTGAATAAGGCAGGAATTGTCACATATCAGCGCTGTGGGCACTACAGATCCAGCCCACAGCGCTGTTGCATCTGATCTCTCCCCTCACACTGTACCGATTTGTTTACAAGTGACGGAGCAATCACGTGGTAAAGGGCCGCTGTTAGGTCACGGATATTCCCGGGTACGCACTCCAGAGGGGTGCGCGGGAGCGCGATTCTAGGAGGACATCAATGTACGCCCACCCAGAGTTATCAAGGTTGGCAAGCGGTTAAGAGTGAAAGAGTGTAAGCCCTTAATTTTACTTCAGGAAATCTGTAGCTAAAAAGAATACTGTTGGTAACAGTTAAAGGTTGCTAACACATTGGGGGTTATTTACTAAAATGGAAGAGTGCAAAATCTGGTGCAACTCTGCATAGAAACCAATCAGCTTCCAGATTTTGATGTCAAAGCTGAACTTAGAAGCTGATTCTTTACCATGCACAGCAGCACCAGATTCTGAGTGCTCCAGTTTTAGTAAATAAGTCCATTTGTACTTTTGTATGTTTTATATTCTTATGTTCTTATGTCTTATTCTAGAGAGTTTAAGGAAAAAATAATTATGCACAGAAATATGCCTGGCTTTATATTTAAATGAAACTCATGTATCTATTCTATCATGACATAAACTGACAATTCAAACCCTCCCAAAATGGTCCTTCATGTGACATCATAGTAAAATGATACTATAAGACCAAAGAACAATCTTTGATGGCTGTTAGGAAAAGAAAAGCTTTATTGTTCAAAGAACACCTATACCAGCTTTATCCTGACCTGGCACCTTCTATGATACAAAAAAACGGATTTTAGACCCATCCTTAAAATTCTACAGGATCAACATCTGGTGTAACTCTGCATATAAGCCAATCAGCTTCCAGTTTTTTTCTCTAAAAAAAGCTTAATTATACAAGCTAAATTTAGAAGCTGATTGGCTACCATGAACAACTGCACCAAACGATGCACTCTCCAGTTTTAGTAAATCAACCCCAGTGTTCTTCTCATCCTCCTCACAAGACGAAAAAATAATTCTTTTGTTTTTTCGTTTTTAAATATGTCTTTATTGGATTTCAGAAACATTACACAACAATAAAGTGTTCCGTACAGTATGAAATCAGAAATTGATATATTCAAACACTTTGGAACATGGTGTATGGTGTCAGATAGAAGCAACCTTAATGCATAGACGTATAATATATAGGCAATAGATGTTACCAAAAAGATGTTTTTAATGAGTCATAACATTGAAACGTCTACCTTATGCTACCCGGTAACTGGGCCAGTGGCGGCTGGTGCTCAAAGTTTTTGGGGGGGCGCAAACAAACTGAAAAATTCTGAAAAAAACCCCACCAATTGCAGCGGCACATTCCTCAGGAGTGAGTTGGGTTCACCCAAGCTGCATAGGTTCTTCCAACGTGTGAGAGGTTGAAGACGGAGAATATTCCACAGGTCTTTGGACTACCTGTGCTGGACGGCCAGCAGGGGGATGACTGGTTCTGGATTTCTCCAGGGCCGACTCCTGGAAGCGAATGTCTATTTGAAGGCTTAATGTGAATAAGTCATCCAATGTGGTAGGAATGGTGCGTCCAGCGAGTTCATCCTTGACACGCTCAGATAGGCCTTGCCAGAAGGTAGCAGTAAGGGCCTCATTATTCCATTTGAGTTCAGTGGCTAGCATACAGAATTGAACTGCGTTTTGGCCGACTGTCATTTCTTGCTGATGAAGATGAAGGAGGGCCCCAGCAGCCGAAGATACTCTGCCGGGCTCATCAAAAGTTTTCTGAAATGCATCCAAAAAGAGCTGGAGGTGGGAGGTGATAGAATCGTGTGATTCCCAGAGTGGGGAGGCCCAAGCTAAAGCATCACCGGAGAGGAGAGAGATGATATATGCGACTTTGGTGCGATCAGTTGGAAAATGGTAGCTGGAAAGTTCAAAGTGGATGGAACACTGATTAATGAAGCCCTGACAAGCCTTAGAGACGCCAGAAAAATGAGGTGGTGATGGCAGATGCAGGCAGGGATTGCCAGGTGTAGCAGGTAACACGGGAGCAGCTGAAGCAGAAGCCGGAACGGGAGGAGCTGAAGTTGCAACGAGTTGCAGACGATCCAGATGGGAGGCAAGATCCTGAAGAACCAGCATTATTTGCTCTTGATTTGCTTGTTAAGTCTCTGAACTAGATGTTGAATTTGATCCTCGGTCAATGGCCGATTCTCAGAGGTGCTCATGGCTTGAGCAAACTGTCACAGTACTACTTACAGTGAGCCCAAAGGCAAGCAGGTGACACGGAATCCCCCAGGGCATGGAGTCTAAGGGCCAGCCGGTATTCTGCCAGGGACCCCCTCATGAGGGTTTGGGCTTAGCTGCGTGCTGATCCCAGGTCACGACCCCGGGTTCACCCTACTCGCTAGGGAAGTATCAGGAGACACTGTCAGACAAGGATGGATGGATGAAGCAAAAGGAGAACCGTTTAGCGAGCCAAGGTCAGGGCGGGCTGCAGACAATGTAATCAGATCAAGCCAAGTTGGTACACAAGAGATCAGTTCACGAGAGGTCAGGTTTAAGACAGGTTACACGAAGGGAGCTCCGAAGCAAATGTTGCTCAAGCAACCAGTAGCTGGTTTGAAAGGGATTTAAATAGGGAAGCACATGAGGGGCTGGACAGGAAGTAGCAGGAAGGAATCATATATTAGGTGTGGCCGGCGATACCCATAGCTGCAGAGTCCACAGAGCAGAACACAAGCTAGTGGAACAACAGGTGCCAGCCGGCCTACAGCAGTAAAGGTGAGACACAGATCAGCTGTGTGATATCCGAAAGTCCTAATGGAGACAAGAATGGTACCTTACATCTGGAAGTGTCACGGTCCCTACCGTGCCATGCAGGCAGCCAGGCGTGGTCACGCCCCAAGTGGCTCAAGGAGGCATTAAACCTATGACTGCCTGTTTAGTGCTCCTGTTACCTTGCCTCTGAGCCAAACCTCAGTTCCTTTCAGGCTGCTTTCCAGCTTTGCCTAGTTCTGCATGAAATACTAGGGCCATACTCTGGATCTTGTTGCAATTTGTACCTGTCACTCCTGGTTCAGCTGAGGCAGTTTATCCAATCAGCTGGGTATAAAACACTGCCTCACTCTGAGGGCTTTGTAGGTTCATTGTTTCCTGTTTTGCCTAAGGTTCCTGTGTTCCAGTATTCCTGTGTTCCTGTGTTCTAGTTACAGCGTTCCAAGACTGACTCTGGCTTCTGACCCTGGCTCTGCTTATTGTTTATTCTGTCTTCTGGAATCCCTGACTACGGCTTTACTTCGACTATCCTTTGACAAATTCCTGTCAAGCCCCCGTGCACAGATTCACAGCCCAGGTAGCTTATTACTCTGTTACCGTGGGCTGTGTGTATTTGCAAGGGTGAGCATACATCTCTGCATCATGGACTCCAACCTAGGTAAGCCCTTACAGGAAGGGAGGTATTGAGGGAGGGAGTCCCCGAGAGCCTTCTATAGAGAGGACCAGGACCCCAGGGGATAGGGTTTCCCCCTAGGTGCCGGTGTAGCAAGAATAACTACCTGGCATCCGCGCTATAGCCGAATGACGGCTACAGCGCTGACCTACATTCCCGGGAGGCCGTCATATGACGTCCTCCCCTGTGCACGCTCCCTGCGCCTACAGGGCACGCGCCGGGAGCGTTGTGATCACCGAGTCACTGAGACTCGGCTGATCACCGATCTGTGTAAGGGGCCGGTCCCGGCCCCTTACCATGTGATCAGCTGTCAGCCAATGACAGCTGATCACATGATGTAAACAAAAGATCGGTAATCGTTTTTTTTTTTACTCACGCTGACAGCGCGAGTAGAAAAAAAAGCCGATCACCGGATCGGATGTGAGGGACATCGGTCCCCAAGTGGAAGAGGCACATCTGCCTCATCAGTGCCCAATAAAAGTGCCACCTAATAGTGCCCACAGTGCCACCTAATAGTGCCCACAGTGCCACCTAACAGTGCCCACAGTGCCACCTAACAGTGCCCACAAGTGCCACCTATCAATGCCCACAAGTACCACCTATCAATGCCCACCTGTAGTGCCAATCAGTGCCACCTGCCAGTGCTGCCCATCACTGCCACCCATCAGTGCCCATCACTGCCACCCATCAGTGCCCATCACTGCCGCCTATCAGTGCCCATCACTGCCGCCTCATCAGCGTACATCAATGAAGGAGAAAAATTACCTGTTTAAAATTTTTTAAAACAAAATATAAAAAAATAAACTTTTTTTAAAAAAAAAAAAATCAGTTTTTTACATTTTTTTAATAAAAAGTAAAAACCGTAGAGGTGATCAAATACCACCAAAAGAAAGCTCTATTTGTGGTGAAAAAATGATAAAAATTTCATTTGGGTACAGTGTTGTATGATCGCGCAATTGTCATTCAAAGTGCGTCAGCGCCGAAAGCTGAAAATTGGTCTGGATAGGAGGGGGGTTTAAGTGCCCTGTAAGCAAGTGGATAAACAAAGTAGATATTGTGTCAATACACACCATAGAAAACAACTCAAATAGTATAAGGTATTTAAACATGTTTTGGAATCAGGGTCATAGGGAGGACAAGGTGGAGGACTAAAAAAATGCTATGATCCACAGGATTGGCTAGCGGATTATTGTGAAAGCTGGTAGTCTGTATAGTATTGGGCTAAGTTTCCCTTCAGGCTGGTCTTCTGATTGGTGGTGAGTTTTAAGTCTTTAGCAGGGAAGGCTCTGGAGAGGCAGTATTAAGGCAAGGGAGCCTACTGAAACCTTGAATGTTTAGGAAGCCTTCGTGTTTTTTTACAGGGAGAATTTTTGTGACAAAGTTGGTCCATTTGTTTTGAAAACGGAGTGTAGAGCCATGATGTGTCCGTCTAGTTTTTCCTTCCGTAGAGTGGACGGGTGGGATTATTTCCAGATGACTGAAGAGCAGGGGGTAGATGTCCTTTGATGGGCGTCTTCCGGTAATAGAGTCTGCAAAGGTTTCAACTCGGTCCCAAAATTTAGAGATGTAGGGACAAGCCCAGAGTCTGTGTAGCAGAGAAGGTTTAGTTTGGGCACAGAGGGGGCATAGGCATTTGTCCTGTGTCGGCCCACTAGGGAAGTGGGGGATGTATGCTCTATGCATAATTTTGAGCTGTTATCACCAAAATTTGTTTGTGACAAAGGCACAGGTAGAATTGTAGCCCATTAGGATCCGGTCTATGGCTTCGAGGGATGGTAGGTCTTTGCACCAGGCAGAAGCTGAGGTGAGGTGGAGCGGAGTGTTTAGGCGAGCGTGCAGGGGTCTGTAGATGGATTAAATTTTGTTGAGTTTCCAGAAGAGTGTCCAGGATAGATGAGCGAAACCTTTGAGGTTTGTTTTGGTTTAGTCTCATGGCGTGGTGGGTTGCCTGATGTACGTAGAGATATTGATGAGCCGGAAGATCAAAATGAGTCAGTATTTGGGGAACCTGCAGGGGTGAACCTGTGGGGGCATCAAAGAGATGAGCAAACTTGAGTAACCCATGAGAAGCCCACTCAGCGTATCCAGCATATTGTTGCGGTTGGGGGAATGTAGGGTTTCCATGAATTGGGAAGTAGTTGGAAATCCAAGGTGAGAGGTTTACTTTTCATCTTGTTTCCCGCCATGCCACTAACGTATCACGGATTAGTACATTTTGTTTGAGCTCCGAAGGGAGTGCTTTTAGGTTACAGGGTAGTAGAGCTGGGATTCCAAATCATAGTTGGAGTACTTTGAGCTTTGCGAGAGCCAGTCTAAGCATACCCTCAATAGACAAGATAGGTTGTATAATCTTATATTACTCCCCCCTCACTCCTGGGCAGGCAAAGTTTGAGCAAAGAAATGCAGGGGCGAAATCTGTGCCAGAAAAAATTGACATAGCCTTGTGTAATTTCTGTATGTCGGTATGCCGTAAAAGTAGGGGGATAGTCTGCAAGGGGTAGAGAAGTCTGGCAAAACGTATCATTTTAAAAAGGTGGCACCTGCCAAGGAGCAAGAGTGGGAGATCCATCCATGTCTTCACCTATAATCTCGGTAATAACCGGGGAGAAATTTAGGTGGTAAAGGGTTGAAGGCAGTCTGCCGATCTTTATGCCCAGATAGGTAATGTGGTGTTTGGCAATAGTGAAGATTGAGTCCTTTGCCCACAAAGGGGATCCAGGGTGGTATGGGGGAAGAATTTTGCTTTTAGAGAAGTTTATACGTAAGCCTGAGCAAGCTCGATAGGAGGGGAAGATGTCTTGGATGTGGGGCATTTCAGCTCTAGGGTTAGAAGTGAATATCAGGATGTCATCAGCGAATAGTGCTAAATGAAGTTTGTGGTGTCCTATGGTTATGCCATGCAATTCTGATTGGGAGAGCAGGCACTGGGATAGTGGTCCCAAGACCAGATTGAATAAAAGCAGCGAGAGGGGAAAACCCTGCCTGGTCCCCTTATGTAGTTTGATACCCTTAGAGCTTTGACCCACTGCAACAATGTTTGCTGTGGGGGCTAGATATATTGCAGAGATCAGATGTAGAAATGGACCCAAAAATCCAAACCGTTGGAGTACTAGGGACAGCCAGGTAAAACTAACGTTATCAAAGGCCTTTTCCACGTCGAGTGAAATAATGGCATAATCTCCAACAGAGTTAGCTTTAGCATGTTCAAGGGCCATGATAACTTTATGGATGTTGGAAGAGGCCAAGCAGCCTTGGGTAAATCCTGCCTGTGAGGGGTGGATGAGGTAGGGCATTAGTTTAGCTAGTCTGTTGGCTATGATTTTTGAGAGTATTTTGGAGTCTAGGTTAAGGAGTGATATAGGCCTATAGGAACTTAGTTCTGTAGGGTCCTTGCCTTTTTTGGCAATCAATTTAATATACGCCTGATAACCAGGGGGTAGATATTTGTTCCCTGCTAGGATATTCTTGTAGACTGGTTAGTGAGGTAGCCACCATTTCCACCATAATTTTATAGAATTCCGGGGTATCACCGTCTCATCCTGGGGCTCTACCATTCGCATAGGGATGATATAGCTTTGAAAACCTCCTGATCTGTAATTGGGGCATTTAACTGGGTCAAAAGAGGGGCTTCCATCTGGGGGAGGGAAATTTGGTCTAGAATAGCTTGGGCAGTGGGGAGGCAACGGGGCAATTTCCCCCTCAGAGAATGCGAGTGAGAGTGCAGGCGGCTGGCTCCACAGAAGAGAGAGCAGAGGGGCTGGCTCAGTTGGTGAGAGAGCGGGCAGGCCGGGCAGATGAGAGTCTGAGAGAGTGGGCGGGTGAGAGAGTGGATGGGCCGGGCTGGTGAGAGTCAGAGAGCGGGCGGGCTGTTGGCCAATCAGGGAGCTGGCAGACAGGGGAGCAGAGAGATTACATAATTTCTCACCGCCCGCCCTGCATCCCTGCAGTTCCGCCCTCACTGTGCAGGCAGCCACGGGCAGCAGAGAGATTACATCATCTCTCTGCTGCCTGACTGGTAATCTGCTGCCTGACCCTCTGGGAAACAGAAAGTGACAATTGTAGCAGGTATGTGACAATCCGCAATGTGTGGCAGATGATGTGGCAAGTGACATTCTGCATCTGGTGGCAGGCGACATGGCAAGTGACAATCTGCATCTGGTGGCAGGTGACGTGGCAAGTGACAATCTGCATCTGGTGGCAGGCGACATGGCAAGTGACAATCTGCATCTGGTGGCAGGTGACGTGGCAAGTGACAATCTGCATCTGGTGACAGGCGATGTGGCAAGTGACAATCCGCAACGTGTGGCAGGTGACTATCCGCATCTGGTGGCAAGGTGACATGGCAAGTGACAATCCGCATCTGGTGGCAGGTGACGTGGCAAGTGACAATTGTAGCAGGCAAGTGACAATCCACATCTGGGGGCAGGTGGAGTGGTAAGTGACAATCCGCATCTGGTGGTAGGTGATGTGGCAAGTGACAATCCACATCTGGTGGCAGGTGACAGGCAGGTGACGTTGCAAGTGACAATCCACATCTGGTGGCAGGTGACGTGGCAAGTGACAATCCGCAACGTGTGGCAGGTGATGTGGCAAGTGACAATCTGCATCTGGTGGCAGGCAACGTTCAGGGCTCCCACTGACTGCATTATGGTGAGTTGAACTATTTCATTTTATAGAACAATGTAATAATAGAAATAATGCGCTTCAATCATCCTGACACCATGACAACCATGGTGCCGTGAAAAACGTATCTTCTGGCAGTGCCCCTCCCGAGACTAGATTTTTGATCCGCGCCTGTATAGAGAGGCATAGTACTGTTCCAAGATTGTGATGACCTCTTTAGAAGATGAGGTGAGATTTCCTTGGGCATCTTTGAGGGCAAATATGTGGGTGGGAGAATGGGTTCCCTTTGCAGAGCTTGGCTAGTAGTTTTCCAAGTTTATTACCAAACTCGTGGTATTTTAATTCAAGGTGAGATTTGTAAATTCATACCTGCGTGTCAGCCCACAGGTCAAAGTTGTGTTTGGCATAGCGCCAAAGATTTTGGTTCATGAGAGAGTTAGAGAGCAACAACTGTGTCTGGGCCGAACGCAATTGATCGCTTGCTTCACAGTAAATTTTAAGGACATTCCTTTTGTGCGGGACCGCGTAGGTGATAATCCTACCACGTACTATGGCCTTCTCCCTACAACATATATATATATTGTTGATACTAGCAATAAGTAGCACTTTGAATGATAATTGCGTGGTCATGCAACACTGTACCCAAATTCACTTTTTATCATTTTGTTCATACAACTAGAGCTTTCTTTTGGTGGTATTTAATCACCACTGTTTTTTTTTTCTAAATAAATGAAAAAAGACTAAAAATTTTGAAAAAAATACATGTTTTTATTTGTCACTGTTTATTTTGCAAATAAATAATCGTTCTTCATAAATGTAGGCCAAAATGTATTCTGCTACATTTGGTTAAAATAACCTAAATCAGTGTATATTATCCATAGTTCACAAACGATGATATCTAGCTGAAAATGGAACAAACCTGATATACTGACAGCCTCATTTCTTGACCCCTTTTTAAAAGTAAACAGTTGAAGGTATTTAGTAAGATGCATGGCGGGTTTTTTAAGTTGTAATTTTTTATGAGATTTCATGGTTGGGATTCATAGCATCCATAAAAATGGTATTTCTACCCAAAACTTCTTTACCTATTTTGCACGGTCCCAGTTGAAATTCCTTCTCGTACTACTACAAAATCTGATATTTTCCTTTTTATGGAATAAGCAGAAATCGTGAAATATTGGAGAAACACAATAAAACTTAAAAGATGACTGACTGTACCAAATATTTCAATATACTACTCATCTGCTCAAAATGCACAACTTTCAGCATATCACAACTCTTCCGACCCATCTCTTTTGGTATCCATAGAAGCCTCCCTTCTAGACCCTATATCTATGAATACAATTCTGTGGATTCTTCAAAAATGTCTTATGCCCTTGTATACTCTCTTATTACCTATGTTCACTCCAGGACTCCTTGAACCCTTTAAATTTAGATGGTAGACTTCTAATGATATATACAGAATATATGATCTACTCTCTTCCCCTGAAGTTCTGAGTCTTTCCTCTATCAAATTATCACGTAACCTACCACACCAAGAAACGTCCAAGTATCTTCAAATCAAACATTTTGCGACTCAAACAATTTATTCATCTTAAAATGTACATACCCTGACTCTCTTTAAATACTCAAGTAAACACGACCCTATCACTAAAAGGTTTATCACCATGATATCATGACCTCTATTCTTGAGAAATGGGCATTTCTCCCACATCCATATATGACTAATTGGGGAAAAAGATATAGGTAAACCCATAGAAGAAAACAATTGGGGTAATATCTGGCACACCACAGCCCACTGTTACATCAATACTGCTGCAATTGAATCAAATATAAACTATTGATGAGGTGGTGTATGGTTCCCCAACATTTAGCAAACATTAAACATTGAACAAAATACAGTCTCTAATAAATGTTTCTGGGGTTGTTCAAATACCATCCTACATATATGGTGGCAATGTCCCAAAAATTAAGCAAGTTTGGATGGACATATACCAAATAACCCATACTCTGTTTGAAAAGAGATTAAAAGGATTGCTGTTAAGTACTGTACATTTTTAGGTGTGGGAACACATTCAAGTGTAAGGCCTCATGCACACTGGATGTTTTGGATGTTTTTTTACAGCTGCTGTTTTTGGCTTTAAATTTTTTTCTACAGTCAATAAACTCTCCAGCATGTTATCCTATGTGTTCATGCACAACTGATTGGGCGACTATGTGGCAGATGAGTTTTAATGTTGAGAAATGTAAAGTTATGCACTTGGGGGCTAAGAATATGCATGCATCATACATTCTAGGGGGAGTACAACTGGGGGAATCCGTAGTGGAGAAGGATCTGGGGGTTTTGGTAGATCATAAGCTCAATAATAGCATGCAATGCCAAGCTGCGGTTTCCAAAGCGAGCAAAGTTCTTTCTTGTATTAAGAGAGGTATGGACTCCAGAGAGAGAGACATCATTTTGCCCCTGTTCAAATCATTAGTAAGACCTCATCTGGAATATGCCGTTCAGTTTTGGGCACCAGTTCTCAAAAAGGATATCGGGGAACTGGAGAAAGTGCAGAGAAGGGCAACCAAACTAATAAGAGGCATGGGGGAGCTCAGCTATGAGGAAAGATTAGAGGAACTGAATTTGTTCACTCTTGAGAAGAGGAGAATAAGGGGGGATATGATCAACATGTTTAAATATATAAGGGGTCCATATAGTGAACTTGGTGTTGAGTTATTCACTTTACGGTCAACACAGAGGACAAGGGGGCACTCTTTACGACTGGAGGAAAAGAGATTTCATCTCCAAATACGGAAAGGTTTCTTCACAGTAAGAGCTGTGAAAATGTGGAATAGACTCCCTCCAGAGGTGGTTCTGGCCAGCTCAGTAGATTGCTTTAAGAAAGGCCTGGATACTTTCCTAAATGTACATAATATAACTGGGTACTGACATTTATAGGTAAAGTTGATCCAGGGATAATCCGATTGCCTCTCTGGGATCAGGAAGGAATTTTTTCCCCTGCTGTAGCAAATTGGAGCATGCTCTGCTGGGGTTTTTTGCCTTCCTCTGGATCAACTGTGGGTATAGTATTGGGATATTGTTTTTTTGTTTTTTTTGTTTTTTTTTTATGGTTGGACTGGATGGACTTGTGTCTTTTTTCAACCTGACTAACTATGTAACTATGTAACTATGTAACTATGTAACTGTTTATCAACTGTTTTTGGCTGAGGCGTTTTTTTGGCTGTAAAAAGAACCCCAAAACTAGTGGGTTCTGAGAGCAGTTTTTCAGCTGCAAAAACACCCTAATGTCAAAAAATGAATTAAAATGCTTAAAAACACAGATAAATGCTCAAAAACGTGGCTCACCAGCGTTTTTTATTGTTTTTGATCCCATTGAAAAAACAAACAAAAAAACGCTTAAAAACGCTAACAAATGCTATTGTAAAAATGCTGGAAAACATTGAAAAACTCATTGCAAAGCTACTGGCATTTTTATAATGTTATTATAATGCCCAGTGTGCATAAGGCCTTAGCAGGAGCTTTTATTTAAGTTAATTTTCTGTTTTTGGTAGTGCAGAAGTCTTTATATTATTTATTAACAAAGATATGAAAGAGGCTTTACTAAGCCCTGGTTCACACCGAATCCGACTTTAAAATTGTGCGACTTGAAATCGCACAATTTCAAAGTCGCATGTCAGTGCGACTTGGCTGACATCTGGGCAACTTCAAGCACAAATGTCTATGCAAGTTGCACCTGAAATCTGCAAAAATAGTTCAGGAACTTCTTTTTCAAATCAATGCGATGCCAACTTTGTGAATTTTAACAGTTCTATTGCTGACAATAGGGTACAGCTTGCCATGTGAATGGGGGCTAAATCTCGAACCATAAGGTTATATCAACAATAAATTCCAGCTTCTAACATTCTTATTCACTAATGCCAAACAAACTTTAGCAAAAGCCTGGTGGTCCTCCTTACCAAAATCTGCATTGGTTAAAAATAAAATGACTTGAAATATATTTAATGAAAAACTTGCTGCAACTCTTTTGTGACAATTTCCACAAGTATGAAAAAAAATGGTCCCCTGGATTTCATCTTTCCTTTCTTCAAACTTTGATAAATCCCTACTTCACATTTGATATACTCATAATTTGTTTTGTTTTTTAAAGAAAACATCAGTGGTCCTTATCTTGAAATTTCTCTTCTGCTCCCCCCCCCCATTCCTTTACATAAATATTGTACCCCAATGTTTTAGTTTATGTCTCCTTTTTTTTATCTACAAATGTATTTATATGACTTACCCTAGTCATTATTCATGTATATGTTAATATATCTTTGTGTATTTTGTGTTTTTTTTTCTTCCTCACTTTACGTATACCATATTGTATTTTCTTTCGCCTGTATTCTAAAACTAATAAAAATGCATTTAACAAAAAAAAAAAAAAAAAACACTGACAATACAGTAAAAGTAACCCTTTTTATTTTGAATACCTCATGGCTAATTGCCAGATTTATTTATGTAAACTTCTTGTCTGGTTATAACTTTGTTCACGTGTAGAACTTTAAAAAGAGATGTAGAATGCAATGAGACTATCACTGACAAACATGTACATAATAGTACTAAGTGCAATATGGGGTTTTCAGTGCTATGATCAGTGGGAGGAAGTTTAGGTCTCGCTCTAGATAATATTAATGCTCATCAATGCTTACGCAAGTGACTTTCAACATGTCATAACCAGCAAAAGTAGCCTGTATCCAGTTGTAAGTAGGTGTTTATGGTGTTCCATTGAATGTATTTTTGCTGATGAAGTAATGGAACTTTTTGTAGCTATGTAGCTGGCCTGGGATGCCCAAGATGGGAAGGAAATTTGGACTCCCCAGGTTTTTCTTGGGTCCTGCCCCTTGGAGTGGGTTAATATATTTAGGAGAAGAGGACTCTGGGGGAGAGAGTGTCCTCATGGGAGTGCTGAGGTATGTCTGCTGAGCTATGTAGTCCTGTCAGAGAACAGAGTCCCCTGCCACTGGGTCACCCACACGGGATCTCACCTGGATAGAGGAAACCACCAGAAATGCATGTAAATTAAAGAACTTGCTACCTTTGGGCAAGGTATGGACATGGCAGCCTGCATTAGGTAGTTAGGGAAGAACTGTACATAAGAGGAATTGGTGGTAAGTCATGTCTAACATGCAGTTGCTATCGGTAGCCAGGACTGGTGGGAATGCTACAACAGTCAGTCAGCGAGTCATGGCATGGAGACTCTATGGATCTAGCTGCAGGTATGGGCAGTAGGGAGATAATTTGCACACATGTAGAGATTTGTGCTTAGTGCACGGCAGGACCACTGTTCTGCCACTGGAAGTGATGTGGCAGAGTAGCTGGGCTGGTGGAGCAGGACACAGACTTTGTGGTGTCCCCCTTAAAATGTTGCATTCAGGAAGAAGGTCTACAGTGTCACAGGCAGGGATTTTTTTCTGCCAGAACGTGCCGGAACGCCGTACTGGCACCTCTGCCAGAGCCCTCCTGTGTTCAAATCTGTGAAGCCTGCTGCGCTGCCACCTGTAATAAAGCACTGACGGCCGTGGATGGATCAAACACAGAGACACCTCCACCAGAACACTCCCTGCCGCCGAGGCACCTTCGCCAGACCACTCCCTGCCGCTGGGGCACCTCCGCCAGAGCACCGGTAGCCGCTGAGGGGTCAAATGGCTGCAGCCTATGAAAGCGGAAGGTGGAGTGATCTGCACTCCACACCGCCTCTCAATACAGACTGACTAGAAGCTCGTTTTATGTGCGATGTTTGTTGTGGCTGCGTGGTACTATCATTGGTGTGGGTAGGTAGTCCTCCTTACTAGTCTCCTGTTAACTGTTGTGTGCTGGAGACTGTGGTAAAAACTAAAGTTTTTAGTTTCTGGTGGTGACAATTCTGCTGAATAGGGCTGCTGAGAGACTGTCTCTTGCTGGACTGGGCTGGGCTGTGTCTTGCTGGACTGGGCTGTCTCTTGTTGGACTGAGCTGTCTCTTGTTGGACTGAGCTGTCTCTTGCTGGACTGAGCTGTCTCTTGCTGGACTGGACTGAGCTGTCTCTTGCTGGACTGAGCTGTCTCTTGCTGGACTGAACTGTCTCTTGCTGGATTGGGCTGTCTCTTGCTGGACTGGGCTGTGGCTGTCTCTTGCCAGACTGGACTGGGCTGTCTCTTGCTGGACCGGACTATGGCTGTCTCTTTGCTGTACTGGGCTGCGGATGTCTCTTTGCTGGACTGGGCCATGGCTGTCTCTTTACTGGACTCGGCTGTGACTGTCTCTTTGCTGGGCTGGGCCGTGGCTGTCTCTTTGCTGGACTGAGCTGTCTCTTGCTGGACTGGACTTGGCTGTCTCTTTGCTGGGCTGGGCCGTGACTGTCTCTTTGCTGGGCTGGGCCATGGCTGTCTCTTTGCCAGACTGAGCTGTCTCTTGCTGGACTGGACTTGGCTGTCTTTTTGCTGGACTGGACCGTGGCTGTCTCTTTGCTGGACTGAGCTGTGGCTGTCTGTTTGCAGGAATGGGCCATGGCTGTCTTTTTGCTGGACTGAGCTGTCTCTTTCTGGACTGGACTGTACTGTGGCTGTCTCTGTGCTGGACTGGGCCGTGGCTGTCTCTTGGCTGGACTGAGCTGTATCTTGCTGGACTGGGCTGTGGCTGTCTCTTTGCAGGAATGAGCAGTGGTTGTCTCTTTGCAGGAATGGGCTGTGGCTGTCTCTTTGCAGGAATTGGCTGTGGCTGTCTCTTTGCAGGACTGGGCTGTGGCTGTCTCTTGCTGGACTGGGCCGTGGCTGTCTCTTTGCTGGACTGGGCCATCTCTTTGCTGGACTGGGTTGTTTCTTTGCTGGATATTTGGGAATGTCTCTTTGCTCAATATATGGGGGGGCTGTCTAATGATGCTGGAGGGATCTATCCTTGCTGTAGTGGGTCTATTATTGCTTTTACTGCAGTAACAAACTCACAGGGCTCATGCACATGGGCGTTTAGAGCTGTATAGAATGGATGAGCTCATGTATGTTCAGATACATGTCTAAACTATATGACAAGAATGCTGAAATAGTCTGGAAGTGTCTCTGAGCTTACTTTGGTAAGTGGTGGTTATTTCTATTTTTTGCACATTTTACTGCATTGCTTTCATTAACAAATTCCATACAAATTACTTGTATAGGCCCCTCAATTGTACTTGGTTCCCTGTTCTTTAAAGGGGCAGTTTTGGGGGGGGGGGGGTGTGGGTCTAGATGCTTGATCTAGGAGGGGCGGTTCTATGAGGCAGGTAGGAGCGTGACCTAGGAGGGGGGGTGAGATCCTGCACCTTTTTTCTGAGAAAAAAGGTGAAGAGTGTCTCACAGCAAAGAGACTCAGG
Organism: Aquarana catesbeiana; assembly: GCF_042186555.1. Taxonomy (NCBI): domain Eukaryota; kingdom Metazoa; phylum Chordata; class Amphibia; order Anura; family Ranidae; genus Aquarana; species Aquarana catesbeiana. Next base: position 396,530,491 of record NC_133326.1, on the reverse strand, counting down.
TTTAATGTGTTACTGTGCAAGGTAGACAGCTCAATTTTAAACACGGGGTGCCTCCTTAATGCTGATCCTTATATGACCACAGCCCTGTCTGGTCCCAGGTATTAGTGAGCACACCCACAGGGTGTTCCTCATCAGTGGGGCAGTTTGGCCTCAGCCCTACGACCTGGTGTAGTCCCCATCTACGGGGCTAGTAGGCCTGTCTACACAGGGCCTTGTGGTCCATTCAAGTAACAGACAATGAACTTCAGAATACTAATAAATTCCTCCTAAAACTGTCCACTCACATATACTGCACACATTTTTAGGGACAATTTCAGGAAATTGATTGCTTTATGAGAAGGATCTGCTTCCATGCATAGTCAGAGTGTAAATATAGGAAACAGTACAGCCATATCCCTTTAGGTTACCTTGTAGAATTGTTTGTAAGTCCTTGACTAAAATGAAAAGCTTGTTACAGTAAATTAAAGATTATTGCTAGGTATGCCTACATTTTAACCTAGATTGAAAGTTTTGAGTATTTTAGTCAGCACATAGTTTGAGTTATTATTGTTGTGTTTGCACAATAGCAATAAATATTCATATGACTTTAATTTGAATTTCATATGACTTTAATTATTGTACAAGATTGCTTTTTAATATTTTGATATTTCACTAAATTTGGAGATTTGTAAATTGTCCAATAGTCATAGTTCTGTAATTCCTTGTATTACTCTGTCTTCTTCATAGATGGGACACCGCAAAGGGAGTACATGGTCTCCAGTGGATCTGCAAACCTAAAGATTTGTAAATAGGGGAGGTGGAGATTTTTTGTGTCAATAATGTTGATGAAGTGTGAGTTTGCATTGGTTTATTTAGTACTATGGGTTGATTTATGACCTTAAAGTGGTTGTAAACCTCTGATTTTGAGTTTTACCTATAGGTAAGCCTAGAAATAGGTAGTGGAAATATCTCCTAAATGTGCATTGTTTATGAAATATTTACCTTGTAGTGTGCCAATGATGTCATTGGCGCATGCGCTGTGAAGAAACGGACCTCCGTGATGTTTCTTTACTCGCTAGTGCCATGACTGACGGCTCCCACGCGCATGGTTTAAGAGTAGCAGGGTGACGTCACACTGCTCCAGCCAGTCAGAGCCAGAGTCTGGGTCCCCGGAAAGGAAAAGGGGTGAAGTTGGATGTGACCACCAGCAGAGATATTGGGGACGTTGTAGGCTTCGTTTGCAGGTAAGTGACACATAATGGGCTAATATGCGATGCATACTAGCCCATTATGCTTTTACTTTGCAGGGGAACAAAGAGGAAGGAAAACCTATCAGGGTTTACTTCCTCTTTAACCGCTTGCCGCCTGCCGGCTGTCATTTGACGGCCAGGCGGCGCGGCTCTTGTCTGGGAGGGCGTCATATGATGGCCCACCAGGGGGTGCACGCGCACCGCCGGCAGCAATCGCGCGCGGCGTGTCACTGGGTACCCGATGCACGTGCCCGGCGGCCGCGATGTCTGGTGTGCACACGTGATTGCCTGGTAACACGGCAGGACCGTGGATGTGTGTGTGTAAACACACACATCCACGTCCTGTCAGAGGAGAGGAGACCGATGTGTGTTCTCAGTATAAAGCAACACTGATCAGTCTCCTCCCCTTGTGAGTCCCCTCCCCCTTCAGTTAGAAACACTCCCTAGGAACATAATTAACCCCTCAAACACCCCCTAGTGTTAACCCCTTCCCTGCCAGTGACATTTATACAGTAATCAGTGCATTTTTATAGCATGGATCGCTGTATAAATTTTAATGGTCCCAAAAATGTGTCAAAAGTGTCCGATATGTCCGCCACAATATCGCAGTCATGATAAAAATCACAAATCGCCGCCATTACTAGTAAAAAAATAAATAAATAAATAAAAATGGTATAAATCTATCCCCTATTTTGTAGACACTATAACTTTTGCGCAAACCAATCAATATATGCTTATTGCGATTTTTTTTTACCAAACATATGTAGAAGAATACGTATAGGCCTAAACTGAGGAAAAAATTTGTTTTAAAAAAAAATGGATATTTATTATCGCAAAAAGTAAAAAATATTGTGTTTTTTTCAAACTTGTCACTCTTCTTTTGTTTATAGAGCAAAAAATAAAAACCGCAGAGGTGATCAAATGATCAAATACCACCAAAAGAAAGCTCTATTTGTGGGAAAAAATAATAAAAATTTCATTTGGGTACAGTGTTGCATGACCGCACAATTGTCATTCAAAGTGTGACAGCACTGAAAGCTGAAAAATGGCTTGGGCAGGAAGGGGTGAAAGTGCACTGTATTAAGATGGTTAAATATGATTAAGTATTATGTAAACCCTATTAAAGCAGAAATAAACTCTCTCAATCAACATCAGTTATTTTTAATTCTTATGCTGCTAGCCATAATAAATAAATAAATAAATAAATAAATAAATATTTACTTGTTTTAAAATTTTTTTACTTTTTCAGTTGCTTCCTGGTTTCTGGCCTAGGCCAAAAAGATGTCATCCATTCAAGGAATCTTCATGAACTTTTTTTTTTTCCTTTTATCTAGAAGAAAGGAGGAGGGCGTTTCTCAGCTAGGCATTCCCTCCTGCCTGCATTCCTGAGCTAAAAGTAGATTCCAGGAAGTAAATTATTCATGAATCATCTGTCCTTACTCCCGATAGCTGTGGCTAGAAGTGCTAGGGGGCATTTTTTAAAGCAATTTCTCAAAAAGCAAAGAGACTGATGGATGGATATTTGAGTTTTTTTTTAATATTAAAAATGAATAATACAGCATTTTCAGTGTGTGGCACTCAAATACAGTTATGTTCTGCATTAACCACTTGCCTACTGGGCACTTTTCCCCCCTTCCTGCCCATCTCAAATTTCAGCACTCTCACACTTTGAATGACAATTGCGTGGTCATGAACATTATACACAAACAAAATTTATTTTCAGACAAATAGATCTTTCTTTTGGTGGTATTTAACCACTTCAATACAGGGCACTTCCCCACTTCCTGCTCAAGCCAATTTTTAGCTTTCAGTGCTGTCACTTTTTAAATGACAATTGTGCGGTCATTCTACACTGTACCCAAACAAAATTTTTATCATTTTGTGCCCACAAATAGAGCTTTCTTTTAGTGGTATTTGATCACCTCTGCATTTTTTTATTTGTTGCTTAACAAATAAAAAAAGCCAGAAAATTAAAAAAACAAAACAAAAAAAAAACAAAAAACTTTTTCTTTGTTTCTCTTATAAAATTTTTGTAAATAAGTATGTTTTCTCCTTCACTGATGGGCACTGATGAGGCTGCACTGATGGGCACCGATGAGGTGGCGCCTATGAAGTGGCTCCAATGAGGTGGCACTGATGAGGTGGCACTGATGGGTACTGATGATGGGCACTGATAAGCTGCACTGATGGGCACTGATAGACAGCACTGATGTGCAGCGCTGATGGGCATTGATAGGCAGCACTGGTGGGCACGCATAGGTGGCACTGGTGGGCACTGATAGGCAACATTGATGGGCACTGAATACAAAATTATGAATACGATAATATGAATACAAAATTCACTTTAAAATACATCAATGAATCAATCGTATACAGGGTAAATATATCAACCCAAAGCTCACAATCCACTGCCTGAATCAAGTTGAGGTCAGACGGATAGATTTACAGCATACATCCCAACATGTTTCTGAAATTTATATTGATATGTAATATTCCTTCATCAGGGGAGTTACAATTGGGTGATTTGATCCTTATCTGTAATATAAATTTAGTTATACAATAGTAGAGATAACAACTTTTATGTGGTAATATAGGAAAGTGCCAACAATTACACTTTACACAGTATTCTATATCAAGGCTCATGATACTTACATAGATGAGATTCGTTATAAATCATAACAAAATAAAAGCAATAGCAGGAAGAATAACGGGCAGGCTGAAAGGTCCACAGAGATATAGGATGGGCAGTCGTGAATTCAAGCACAATCACTGCAGCACATCCACAAGAGACGCCTGATTGAAGTTTAACAGCCAAGATATACTGTTTGAAAAATCATAGGAAGAGGACAAATTGGATTAGTCCTACATGTAGCATAAGGAAATGTAAGAAGTTGCAGCATAAGAGTAAGGGAATATATATCCCTGGTTTACTTATGTAGATAATGTATTCACTTTTAGCTGTACACATCTGAGATGCAGACCTCTGGGCAGCAGTCCATCGACTGACAAATGCCAGCTGAGTGTCTGCATCTTAAGTAGCATACCTGATATAGAATCAACCAACGAGTTTTACTTTAGGCTGTGTGGGCTTGCCCCGCCTAATCAGCTGTACCTAAAAAAGCTGAATGCGGAACTCAGAGCATCTCCCAGACCCGGAGGCGCGCTGCATTTCCACGTATGGAGGGGCGCAGTGACATCACATGTCGCCATGTCACCGGCGGGTAGGAAACCCCATCTGTCTGGCAAACCAACAGTTTAGACACATAGGAGCTCCTACCCGCGCATGCGGCTTAGGCGGACAACAGAAATGCGCAGGTGGAGCCTACCCTCCGGGGTGTCTGCGAGCAGGCAAGAGGGTCCGTGCGATCCACACTGCGCCACCTAGTGGACAGATGATAGTTTGCAGCCAGCCTGTTTTACAAATCACATATACAAAAGACACATTATACAATGTAATACCATAGTGATAATACATAGTAAGGGAAGGGAAAAAAAGGGGAAACAATGGGTATACAAGGAACATATTGAACCAAACATAAAGAAAAAAAAAAAAAGAGGGGGGATGAAAGGGTAAGAAGGGAAAAAGGAGAAATAAATACTAAATAGCGTTACAAAATTCGGATTCTTGGGATAAATAAAGGGGAGTTGCTGCAATACTAGAAAAAGTTACATGCATATAGCAATATAATGGCCTTGTCATGTATGGACAAATATAGTTCAACATCTGTCTAAATGCATTAAAACAGTTGGAACAATAGTGTAGTAAACGGCCCTTCCTTTAAATGGACTTTAGATATGTATCAGGCACTGATAGCATAGTTGCCAACATTGTAAAAATATTTTTAGGGACACTTTTTTGGCTGTAGGCGAAGTCTCATTATAATTAGGGGGTGGGGCATGCATTTGTGGGCGTGACATAGTTGAAATAACAAATGCGGCAGCCCCAGATCCTACACCACAATAGAAATGTGTATTCCAGAGTTTAACAATCAGCAGATAAAGATACTCCAAACACCTGGTGTTAGTGCTTCAATCATCCTGGCAGCATGATTGTTATGGTGTCAGGATGATTGAAGTGCATTATTTCTATTATTACATTGTAATATAAACTCACAACTCACCATAATGCAGAATCAGTGGGAGCCCTGAGTGTGTCACCTGCCACGTTGCCTGCCACCAGATGCCATCAGGTGTCCCCAGCGGAGCCTTCCTCACATCTGTGTCCCCATCAGCAGAGTCCTCCTTACATCTGTGTCCCCATCAGTCCTCCTTACATCTGTGTCCCCATCAGTCCTCCTTACATCTGTGTCCCCATCAGTCCTCCTTACATCTGTGTCCCCATCAGTCCTCCTTACATTTGTGTCCCCATCAATCCTCCTTACATCTGTGTCCCCATCAGTCCTCCTTACATCTGGTGCCCCCCTGTGACATCCAGACTATACAGCCCCCCGTGACATCCAGACTATACGGCACCCCCATGTGACATCCAGAGTATATGGCCCCCCGTGACACCCAGACTATACGCCCCCCCGTGACATCCAGACTATACGGCCCCCCTGTGACATCCAAACTATATGCCCCCCATGTGACATCCAGACTATACGGCCCCCCTGTGAAATCCAGACTATACAGCCCCCCTGTGACACCCAGACTATATGGCCCCCCCGTGACATCCAGACTGGCCCCCCCTGTGACATCCAGACTATACGGCCCCCCCTGTGACACCTAGACTATACGGCCCCAACGTGACATCCAGACTGGCCCCCCATGACATCCAGACTATACGCCCCCCCGTGGCATCCAGACTATATGCCCCCCTGTGACATCCAGACTGGCCCCCCCGTGACATCCAGACTGCCCCCCATGACATCCAGACTGGCCCCCCTGTGACATCCAGACTATACAGCCCCCCTGTTACATCCAGACCAGCCCCCCTTGTGACATCCAGACCGCCCCCCATGACATCCAAACCGCCCCCCCTATAACATCCAGACCGCCCCCCGTGACATCCAGACCAGCCCCCCCTGTGACCTGTGACATCCAGACCAGCCCCCCTATGACATCCAGACCAGCCTTCCCCTGTGACATCCAGACCGGCCCTCCGTGACATCCAGACTAGCCCCCCCATGACATCCAGACCAGCCCCCCAGTGACATCCAGACCGGCCCCCCCATGACATCCAGACTGCCCCCCCCTGTGACATCCAGACCAGCCCCCCGTGACATCCAGACTGGCCCCCGTGACATCCAGACTGCCCCCCGTGACATCCAGACCGCCCCCTGTGACATCCAGACTGGCCCCCCATGACATCCAGACTGGCCCCCCCGTGACATCCAGACAGGCCCCCCCGTGACATCCAGACCGGCCCCCTCGTGACATCCAGACCGGCCCCCCTGTGACATCCAGACTGGCCTTCCTGTGACATCCAGGCTATACGGCCCCAAAGTCGGTCAAGTGGAGCCGCATGGTTACAGTAGAGATTGAGCTGCAGCACCGCCCATCCCCCGCCCCTTTCCATAACAGGTCACAGAGACTGGCAGCGGGGCAGAGCGGGCCGGGGGTGGGTGGCGCCGCAGCTCAATCTCTAATGTAGCCATCTAGCCACGAACCTCGGCCGCGAAAATCGAGTAAAACCAAATTTCTCGGGACATCTCCCGGGAAACGATTAAATTGGGAAAAGGGTCTAAATCCCGGGAATGTCCCGAGAAATTCGGGACAGTTGGCAAGTATGTGATAGGTATCACTGATGACACTGGCAGGCATTGCTGATGGGCACTGATTGGCATCTGCCTGGGCACTGATTGGCATATCCCTGGTGGTCCAGGATGGCATACCTGGTGGGCATCCTTTGTAGGCATCCCTGGTGGTCCTGGCGGCACCCCTGGTGGTCCTGGGCAGGCATCCGCTGGGGGGCTGCACTGATAAACAATCAGCACAGACCCCCCTGTCAGGAGAGCCGTCAATCGGCTCTCCTCTGTTCGCATCTGTTAGGCGCGAGTGAGGAAAAGCCGATAAATGGCTCTTCCTGTTTACACTGTGATCAGTCGCTATTGGACATGGCTGATCACGTGGTAAAGAACTTCCTTTAGAGGCTCTTTACCGAGATCGGTGTTGAGGTGTGTCAGACTGACACACCACTCCACCGATCGCCGCGCTGCGCGCCCCCTAGGGCTCAATCGCGACTCATTCTGCTGGACATCATATGACACCCAGTCAGGATAACTGAACCACCGCCCGGCCGGGAAGTGGTTAATCACCACAGGTTTTTTTATTTTTTGCCAACGGTAAAAAGACCGAAAATTTTGAAAAAAAATTTTTTTTCATAGTTTGTTAAAAAATTATGCAAACAGGTAATTTTTCTCTTTCACTGATGTGCGCTGATGAGGCTGCACTGATGAGACAGCACTGTTGAGGCGGCACTGATGGGTATTGATAGGTACTAATAGGCTGCACCGATGGGCACAGATGTGGCGGCCCTGATGGGCACTAATGATGAGGCACTGATGAGGTTGCACTGATAGGTAGCACTGATGGGCACTGATAGATGGTATTGATGGGCATTAATGGGCACTCATCTGTTGCCCCCTTGATCAGCTGTGATTGGACACAGCTGATCACATTGTAAAGAGCCCCTGATTGGCTTTTTAACTGCTTCCCGACCAGCCTCCGCAGTTACACTGCGGCAGGATGGCACTGCTGTGCAAGCCATCGTAACTGTACGTCGGCTCTATAAGATGCTATAGCAGGTATGTCCCCAGAGCCGACACCTGTGCCAGGCGGGCGCCTTGACCGCAGTGCACCCGGGATCGCTCATGACAGCGAGAAGCGGGATCTGTGTGTTCAAACACACAAATCCCAGTTCTGTCAGGGGAGAAGAGACAGATTGTGCGTTCCTACTGAGTAGGAGCAACAATCTCTCTCGTCCTCTAGTCAGCCACATTCCCCCCACAGTTAGAACACACATAGGGAACACGCTTAACCCCTTGATCGCTCCCTAGTGTTAACCTCTTCCCTGCCAGTGACATTTATACAGTAATCAGTGGCTATTTTCAGCTCTGATCGCTGTATAAATGTCACTGGTCCCAAACAAGTGTCAAAAGTGTCTGATGTGTCTGTCGCAATGTTGCAGTCCCAATAAAAAATGCAGATCGCCGTCATTACGAGTACAAAAAAAAATAATAACAATACAAAAGCCATAAATCTATCCCCTATTTTATAGATGCTATAACTTTTGCGCAAACCAGTCAATATACGCTTATTGCAAATTTTTTTTACCAAAAATATGTAGAAGAATATATATCGGCCTAAACTGATGAAGAAATTTGTTTTTTTTTATTTATTTTTTGGATATTTATTATAACAAAAAGTACAAAATATTGTGTTTTTTTTCAAAATTGTCACTCTTTTTTGTTGATAGCGCAAAAAATAAAAAAGACAGAGGTGATCAAATACCACAAAAAGAAAGCTCTATTTGTGGGGAAAAATGAACATACATTTTGTTTGGGTACAATGTGCAATTGTCAGTTAAAGCGATGCAGTGCAGTATCGCAAAAAATGGCCTGGTCAGGAAGGGAGTAAATTCTTCCAGGGCTGAAATGGTTACCTCAATCTGTGATCAGCAGTGTCCGGAGGACACAGTAATCACAGAGCATTCTGCCCGCACCCAACAGCTAGCGAGATCACAGGATGTCATCATATGACGGCGTCCCAGAACTAGATAACCACGCTTTAGCCGTCATTCGGCTATAGAGCGATCGACAAGTGGTTAATGATCTCCCTTGTTTAGTCCCTCTTAATAAGTGCTTGCCAAAGCACCCAGACTGATAAGCTGCAATATATGAACATTTTGTTAGTTTTAAGTGTGATTTACATTATACAAAATATTTCATATTAATTAATATTATACAGTATATACAGTATATGCGTATCATCCGCTGTGCAAAATGAAAAAGAATCCTATGTGTTTTCTGAGCGGTGCAGTTTAGGAGCGAATTCCAGGTCTCCCCCAAAAGTCATACCAGACCCTTATCTGAGCATGCAACTTGGCAGGTCAAGAAAAGGGGGGGGGGACTAGCGCCCCCCGAACCATACCAGGCCACATGCCCTCAACATGGGGGGGACATGTTGATGAGGACAAGGGCCTTTTCCAGACAACACTGGCCAGTGGTTTAGTGTCTGGTGGCTTATCAGAATCTGGAAGTCCCCTTTGACATGGGGGCTCCCAGATTCCACCCCCATACATTGAACCCCTACTTATTCACCAAAAAAAGCGTAAACAATAAATAAAAACACAGAGACAGTTTTTGATAAAAAACAATGTCCCCAAAGTAAATCCAGTGTCAATCACGATGAACACCGCTGCTGCCAACCCAAGAAAAAAGAGGTCCGAACCCAACGCTGGCTACTGCTACCTGACAGCTCTGCCACCTCCCACCACTAAATAAACGAAGGGACAGGGCACCTGGTGAAGTCACTGTGTGGCCCCACCCCTTGTGACATCATCGATCAGGGCATGCTGGATTGATGATGTCACAAGGGGGTGGGGTCACCTGGTGACCTAACTGGTGGCCTTGCCCCTTAATTTTTTTGCGGCGGGTGCAGAGCTTTTTTTTCGGATCAGCGGTGAGGTTCATCGTGATTTACTTCTGGGGACTTTGTTTTTTGTTTTTTTTAATAAAGGACTTGCCAAAAACTGGCTTTGTGTTTTTATTTATTTTTTACACTTTTTTTGGTGAAAAAATAGGGGTACAATGTACCCCATATTTACTCACATAGAGGGAGCTGGGATCTGGAGGCCCCATTGTTAAAAGAAACTTCCAAATTCCGATAAGCCCTCCACCTACAGACCCCCACAGCCAGGGTTGTAGGGAAGAGGCCCTTGTCCCCATCCACATGGGGACAAGGTGCTTTGGGGGGAGCACGTCGACCCCAAAGCACCCCCCTATGTTGAAGGCATGTGGCCAGGTATGGTTCAGGGGGGGGTGCATGCTCCCCCCTTTCCTGCTTGAATAAGGGTCTGGTATGGATTCTGGAGGGGATCCCAACGCCATTTTTTTTCTTAATTTTGACATGGGGTTCCCCTCAAAATCCATACCAGATGTAAGGGCCTGGTATGGATTGGGGGCCCCATGCTGTTTTTTTCTCAAATTTTATTGCCAGCACTTCTTTTGTTTACATCCGTCTGTCAGCAGGGAATCCCACTGACAGCTGATGATTTATCAATTGTTAAGAATGAGACGGCTGCCCGCTCCTAAAATTTGCATCAGAACCATATCTAAATTGCAGCTGAACCCTTGAACAGTTACCCCCTTAGTAGTTACTTCTACTAAATTCACATTGAAAAGGACCTGAAATTCGTACTACACATGTGTGAACCTGGTCTAAAGGATAAGTTCACCTTTGGGAGTATGATACATGTTCCACCCATTTTTAGGGTGGAACATATAACATGTTCCCACTCCTGAAGCCTTTCTCAGATCCCGTTGTCACTATTTAAAAACAGAGTGGCCATGCGCTGTAGTAGTCTATTGATTCTTCCTGTCATTGTGTAACTGCCACCCCACACGTGGAAACAGATATACTGACAGTCTGCAGGAGCCCTGCATTGCACTTATGATCTGCTGATCTGTTTATCTGATCTGATCTGTTTTAAAGGCTTATGATCTGATCTGTTTTAAAGGCTCCTAAAAGAAAATGATAAATGCACATTTTTTACCTGGAAAAAAATGTGCATTTATTTTATTTTTTTCTTATAAAAGTGAACTTATCCTTTAAGTTATAGGGTGCAGATTAGTGGTAAGGGCTCTTTTACTCTGACAGCTGAGGGGTGGTAAAAACAGCAAAATACATTTTCTGACCCTGTCTACCCACCCAAATTCTAACATTATAGCCCAACAGGGCTGTACACATGCCATGTTCACAATGCTTTCCTTTGTGGCTGCTGTTGACTTAAACTATAGAGTTTGACAGGCAGCACCATCTGTCAAACTTACTCACTGAGATCAATGGGGCTGCACTGCAACTGCGACCAACTGCGAACACATGGATCGCAGTTGGGGCATGCTCCTGGAATAAAAAATTGCCATTTAGCAATTAAAAAAAAAATATATAATAATAATAAAAAAAAAACAGAAGCAGTAGTGCATCCTGAATGTCTGCCAGCTGCTACTGTACCTCCCGTCTGTAAAGAGATCCACTGTCGATTTTCAGGGGCGGTAAGTATTCTTACCTTAAAGACACTGTTGCCTTGCATAAGAAAGTACCTTGTAAACAGTTGTAGCCAGAACAGGTGTTCTGGAAAATTGCCTCCTACCACAAAGGTACGATGGTCACAAGACAAACAGAGAGGGTAAATCTCCTTAACATGGACAAAGTCAGCAGTGAAAAACTGGCAGAGCTTCTAATCCTTCCCGGCTCCAAACTAAAAAAAAAAAATCTTTTGACTATACAGTACATACTCTTTAATTGCTAAAGATGAATTTTCATCAATTGATTAAAATAACACTGTATTCTGTGAAGGGAATCCCCATTATTTTGTATTTTATTGTCATGTTCACAAACTCTGGACTAGAATACAGTTCAATGTGTAGTCATGCTGTACTTTTGTATTGTAAACACCAGGATGTCACTTTGATGTACTCTAGTTTTTTCAGCATGAGAGAAGGTTATGTGGTCAGTGTTGCAATGTAGAGGGGAGCAGCCTAGACTTGTGCTGCTAAACTTATGTGGAGTGGCTTATGTAACACTGCATCTGAACAGATGATGGGGCTTATGCTGTAGCTTGTTTTGTATTTTATGCTCTATAGAAGAGTCAGACCAGCTGACTAAATTGGTATAAGAAAAAAAAAAGATTAAATAAATAAGCATTAAACTAAATAAAGATTGATCCCGGTAAAGCATGAAGAAAGATATTTAAGCAGCTGGCCGAAATCCCATATACCAATGTTACAATCAGTATATTTTTCCAACATGAAAGCTATGTCCTTGAAATGATATGGAAGATTAGATCAGCAATATTACTAGCACATCTAAGAGCACTGTATGTGCTGATGCCAAGGCTGGACTTGGACAAAAATGTGGCCCTGGACTTCATTCAGACTGGCTCACTTTAATTGAATAAAATGCTGCACCCCTCATATCCATTATTGTATATCATGAGAGGGTGAGAGAGAGAGGGAGTGAAAGAGAGAGAGGTGGGAGTGAGTGAAAGGGGGGTTGAGGGAAAGGGGGTGAGAGGGGGTTGGTGTAAGAGGGAGGGGGTGAATGTAAGATAGAGAAAGGGAGAGACAGAGGAGAGCTGAGAGACAGAGGGGGTGGGCTGAGAGACAGAGGGGGGGCTGAGAGACAGGGGGGCTGAGAGACAGAGGGGGGCTGAGAGACAAGGGTGGGGGGCTGAGAGATAGAGTGAGAGGGGGAAGAGACAGAAGAGGGTCTGAGAGATGGGGGGTCTGAGAGACAGAGGGGGCTGAGAAACAGAGGGGTCTGAGAGACAGAGGGGGCTGAGAAACAGAGGGGGATAGAGACAGAGGGGGCTGAGAGACAGAAGGGTGTCTGCGAGACAGGTGGTCTGAGAGACAGGGGGGGACTGAGAGACGGGGGCTGAAAGACAGAGGGGACTAAAAGAGGGGGCTGGGAGACACAGGGGGCTGAGAGACAGAAGGGGGGTCTGAGAGACAAGGGGGTCTGAGAGACAGGGGGGACAGAGAGATGGGGGGACTGAAAGACAGGGGGGCTGAGAGACAGGGGGCTGAGAGACAGAGGGGGGCTGGGAGATGTGGGGGTCTGAGAGACAAGGGGGTCTGAGAGACAAGGGGGTCTGAGAGACAGAGGGGGGACTGAGAGACAGAGGGGGGCTGAGAGACAGAAGGGGGTCTGAGAGACAGGTGGTCTGAGAGACAGGTGGTCTGAGAGACAGGGGGGCTGAAAGACAGAGGGGACTAAAAGAGGGGGCTGGGAGGCAGAGGAGGCTGAAGACAGAGGGGGTCTGAGAGACAGCAGGGGGGTCTGAGACACCAGGGGGTCTGAGAGACAGGGGGGACTGAGAGATGGGGGGACTGAAAGACAGGGGGGCTGAGAGACGGGGGGCTGAGAGACAGAGGGGGATGGGAGATGTGGGGGTCTGAGAGACAAGGGGGTCTGAGAGACAGAGGGGGGACTGAGAGACAGAGGGGGGCTGAAAGAGGGGGGCTGAGAGAAAGAGGGAGGGCTGAAACAGACCACATAGCAGTGTCCCTATCTGCAGTCCCTCCTCTGCCCCCCCCCCACCGCAGGCTCTGTGTGCTGGCAGGTATGTGTAGGATGCTGGGTACATGATGGCCAGCAGTGGCAGCCCTGAGTCTCCCTCTTGATCGGGGGGGGGGGTGCTCTCGCTTCTCTGCTCCTTCCAGTGGCTCCTTGGCAGCCTCTCCCTCCCACCTGTCCTCTTCCTTTGGGCACCCAGTCAGCCTGTCCTCCCCCCGGGCTGCACTGTTCTTGAAGCAGAGAGGAGGTGGAGGAATCAAGGTTCTGGGAGAGCTGGGGTAGCCGCACCCGCTCCCGTTCACCTCTTTGGTGGTCAGGGGTGGTGGAGCTCTTCTCCCTCCTGGACTCTCACATATACCTGCCCTCCTCGCTGGCCACCTTCCCCAAATCCCCACTGCTGTTTTCTGCCACGCTCCCGCTACTGCCGAACTCTGCATGAAAACCATCTCACTGAGCCATCAGCCCACCGGGAAACTCCTGGTAGTCCCGATGTACATGCCTGGCTGATGCAGATCTAGTCTGTGAAGATTACAAATGAAAGATCGTGAAATAAGTATCTCATTTTAAATGTCAGAACCAACTAGTTTCTACTTTATCTGTACTGTACTAGCAAAAGTGTGCCCATTCCAGAACAGACAAGGTAAAAGATATAACAAACGATAGTGGATATGCGTTTTTGTGGCCAGCATGCACAACAAATGAGTGCAGAGGATGTGATATAGGGCAATATGTACACTAGAGGTGTGCGAAGGGTACTGTATGTGGGAGTTTGCGCTAAAGAAGAGTGCAGAGGATTTGACAAGAGGCAGTACATACAGAAGAAGTGTGTTGAGGGAAAGTTATAGAGCACTTAGTGCAGGAGAGAAGTGGGGAGATTTTCATCAATTGATTAAAATAACACTGTATTCTATGAAGGGAATCCCCATTATTTTGTATTCTATTGCCATGTTCAAAAACTCTGGACTAGAATACAGTTCAATGTGTAGTCATGCTGTACTTTTGTATTGTAAACACCAGGACGTCACTTTGATGTACTCTAGTTTTTTCAGCATGAGAGAAGGTTATGTGGTCAGTGTTGCAATGTAGAGGGGAGCAGCCTAGACTTGTGCTGCTAAACTTATGTGGAGTGGCTTATGTAACACTGCATCTGAACAGATGATGGGGCTTATGCTGTAGCTTGTTTTGTATTTTATGCTCTATAGAAGAGTCAGACTAGCTGACTAAATTGGTATGAGAAAAAAAAAAAAGATTAAATAAATAAGCATTACACTAAATAAAGTTTGATCCCGCTAAAGCATGAAGAAAGATATTTAAGCAGCTGGCCGAAATCCCATATACCAATGTTACAATCAGTATATTTTTCCAACATGAAAGCTATGTCTTTGAAATGATATGGAAGATCAGATCAGCAATATTACTAGCACATCTAGGAGCACTGTATGTGCTGATGCCAGGGCTGGACTGGGACAAAAATGTGGCCCTGGACTTCATTCAGACCGGTGGCCCACTTTAATTAAATAAAATGCTGCACCCCTCATATCCATTATTGTATATCATGAGAGGGTGAGAGAGAGAGGGAGTGAAAGAGAGAGAGGTGGGAGTGAGTGAGAGGGGGGTTGAGGGAAAGGGGGTGAGAGGGGGTTGGTGTAAGAGGGAGGGGGTGAATGTAAGATAGAGGGAGTGAGAGACAGAGGGGGCTGAGAGACAGAGGGGGTGGGCTGAGAGACAGAGGGGGGCTGAGAGACGGGGGGCTGAGAGACAGAGGGGGGCTGAGAGACAAGGGTGGGGGGGCTGAGAGATAGAGTGAGAGGGGGAAGAGACAGAGGAGGGTCTGAGAGATGGGGGGTCTGAGAGACAGAGGGGGCTGAGAAACAGAGGGGGATAGAGACAGAGGGGGCTGAGAGACAGAGGGGGGGGCTGAAGACAGAGGGGGGCTGAGAGACAGAAGGGTGTCTGAGAGACAGGTGGTCTGAGAGACAGGGGGGGACTGAGAGACAGGGGGGCTGAAAGACAGAGGGGACTAAAAGAGGGGGGCTGAGAGACACAGGGGGCTGAGAGACAGAGGAGGCTGAAGACAGAAGGGGGTCTGAGAGACAAGGGGGTCTGAGAGACAGGGGGGACAGAGAGATGGGGGGACTGAAAGACAGGGGGGCTGGGAGATGTGGGGGTCTGAGAGATAGGGGGTCTGAGAGACAGAGGGGGGACTGAGAGACAGAGGGGGCTGAAGACAGAGGGGGCTGAGAGACAGAAGGGGGTTTGAGAGACAGGTGGTCTGAGAGACAGGGGGGGACCGAGAGACAGGGGGGCTGAAAGACAGAGGGGACTAAAAGAGGGGGGCTGGGAGACAGAGGGGGCTGAGAGGCAGAGGAGGCTGAAGACAGAGGGGGTCTGAGAGACAGCAGGGGGGTCTGAGAGACAAGGGGGTCTGAGAGACAGGGGGGACTGAGAGATTGGGGGATTGAAAGACAGGTGGGCTGAGAGACGGGGGCTGAGAGACAGAGGGGGCTGGGAGATGTGGGGGTCTGAGAGACAAGGGGGTCTGAGAGATAGAGGGGGGACTGAGAGACAGAGGGGGCTGAAAGAGGGGGGCTGAGAGAAAGAGGGAGGGCTGAAACAGACCACATAGCAGTGTCTCTATCTGCAGTCCCTCCTCTGCCCCCCCCCGCAGGCTCTGTGTGCTGGCAGGTATGTGTAGGATGCTGAGTACATGATGGCCAGCAGTGGCAGCCCTGAGTCTCCCTCTTGATCGGGAGGGTGCTCTCGCTTCTCTGCTCCTTCCAGTGGCTCCTTGGCAGCCTCTGCCTCCCACCTGTCCTCTTCCTTTGGGCACCCGGTCAGCCTGTCCTCCCCCCGGGCCGCACTGTTCTTGGAGCAGAGAGGAGGTGGAGGAATCAAGGTTCTGGGAGAGCTGGGGTAGCCGCACCCGCTCCCGTTCACCTCTTTGGTGGTCAGGGAGGGTGGAGCTCTTCTCCCTCCTGGACTCTCATATATACCTGCCCTCCTCGCTGGCCACCTTCCCCGAATCCCCACTGCTGTTTTCTGCCACGCTCCCGCTACAGTCGAACTCTGCATGAAAACCATCTGACTGAGCCATCAGCCCACCGGGAAACTCCTGGTAGTCCCGATGTACATGCCTGGCTGATGCAGATCTAGTCTGTGAAGATTACAAATGAAGGATCGTGAAATAAGTATCTCATTTTAAATGTCAGAACCAACTAGTTTCTAATTTATCTGTACTGTACTAGCAAAAGTGTGCCCATTCCAGAACAGACAAGGTAAAAGATATAACAAACGATAGTGGATATGCATTTTTGTGGCCAGCATGCACAACAAATGAGTGCAGAGGATGTGATATAGGGCAATATGTACACAAGAGGTGTGCGAAGGGTACTGTATGTGGGAGTTTGCGCTAAAGAAGAGTGCAGAGGATTTGGCAAGAGGCAGTACATACAGAAGAAGTGTGTTGAGGGAAAGTTATGGAGCACTTAGTGCAGGAGAGAAGTGGGGAGGGTATGTCACGGGATGTCAGTAGAGTAGTTATGATGAATGATTGCAATACGTGCAAGACAGAAGCTTGGAAGGTTTGAGAGTGGACAGTATATAGAGGAGAAGAATGCAGAATGTATGACAGTGGGCACTATATACAGGAGAGAAATGCAAGGGGTATAACAGTGGTCAGTATGTACAGGAGAGGAGTGCAGAGAGCATTATAGTGGGCAGTATATTTAGGAAAAGAGTTTGGAGGCTATGGGAGAGAACAGTATGTGCTGGAATGAAGTATAGAGTATGACAATGAGCAATGTATGTGTGTGTGTGTGTGTGTGTGTGTGTGTGTGTGTGTGGGGGGGTTATGTGCTGCAAAGGTGTGTGGAGAATATTACAAAAGGCAGTATGTATGTAATATATAAATACATATATATATATATATATATATATATATATATATATATATATATATATATATATATATCATAGGCGTGCGCACAGGGTGTGCCGGTTGTGCCCAGGCACACCCTAATCACCCTGTGCACATTAGTGTTATCGCTCTGTGTAGCAGCAGAAACAGGGGAAAGATCTCCCTCTTGCTGGCTCTGCCATAAGAGAAGTGTTTATGTTCTTCTCTTTCACTGTGCCGGCAGGGAGATCAATGTGCACGGGTCATATATATGTAGACACCCGCACATGCATGTGTGTTTGAGCTTAAGGGTGCACACCCTAATGCAATAGGCTGCGCACACCTATGCTATATATATATATATATATATATATATATATATATATATATATATATATATCATAGGCGTGCGCACAGGGTGTGCCAGGTGTGCCTGGGCACACCCTAATCACCCCATGTGATGCATATTCACCCTGTTTAGACCCCTGATATTTGACCAAAGCCCCCTAATGGGGCTCCTAAAAAATTTGTAAAAGAAAACAAAATTGTAAAAAATAATAAAATAATAAAAATAAAAACTACTGACACTGTCCACTGCCCTACTGATAACGTCCATTGCTCTACTGACACTGTCAGTATGCAGTATATACACATGCACACACACATATGTGTTTTAGCTTTGGGGTGCACATCCTAATGCAATAGGCTGCGCACACCTATGATATATATATATATATATATATATATATATATATATATATATATATATATATATATATATATATATATATATATATATATATATATATATATATATATATATATATATATGTATATGTATATATATATATATATATATATATATATATATACTGTATATTGCTTTACTTGTTATTAGGTGAAACTGCTAGTATATTTTAATGGATTGCATGTGGAAGTTTGATAGTAATTGTTTTTGTTATTCTTCACAAAGGGTGAGCCGATCATATCTAGGTTTGATTTTAAACAGATTTGCAGAACATGATTAAAGTTTGAGTGCTGAATCCATACCTAACTGAATTCAATGGGAGAGGAATGCTAAAAAACAATAATGGACATTTTCTAGGGTAATAACCAAGGGGTTTGAAAACAAATAGTATTGGGGCTGGTTACTGCACTGGGGGACGTGCCAAAGTCTTTTAAACATTTTATTTGGTGGGGAGCAACAATTTTAATAATGCTTTATGGTCAATACTAAAAATGAAATTCCTTCAAAACATGCCCAGGGTATGCCCTTAACCTGCCTGTGAAGTGGCACATCTGTGTGATATATACAACATACTAAAATGTACCTATACAAATTAAAAATGCCAATGAAATTGCCAGCATATGACAGTTTCAGTCACTTTACTTCTATTTGTAAACACATGGCCAGAGATTCCCTTTATATATTCCACAACCTTATCCTAAATAAGGATTTGAAAAGATGGTGCCCCCCCCCCCCAACAAAAAAAAAGAAAATGGGGTTCCCCCTAAAAATAAATAAATAAATACTAGACCATTATCCTTGATAGTATGGATATCAAGGAGAACCCCGTGCAGAAGCAGTGCTGAAGAATTTCAGAAAAAGTACACTTGCAAAGACACACTTAAAGTGGTTGTAAACCCTCTCCTATACCTAATGGAGTAAATAGCCTTAGATGATACACAGAGATCAAACAAATCTCCCTACATAAGTCTTACTTGTACAGTACCTTGAAAAAGTATACACATCCCTTGAAATTTTCAACATTTTGTCATGTTACAACCAGAAACCTAAATGTATTTTATTGGGATTTTATGTGATAGACCAACACAAAGTGGCACACAATTGTGAAGTGGAAGGAAAATCTCAAATGGTTTTCCAATTTTTTTACAAATACATATGTGAAAAGTGTAGCGTGCATTTGTATTCAGCCCCCCAGAGTCAATACTTTGTAAAGCCACCTTTCGCTATCAGATTGGATGGAGAGCATCTGTGAACAGCAATTTTCATGTCTTGCCACAGATTCTCAATTGGATTTAGGTCTGAACTTTGACTGGGCCATTCTAACACATGAATATTTATTATAGGCAGAAGATCCGCGCTACAGGATATGCTTGCAACTGCAGCCCCCCTATGTAGGCAGAGGGTACCCACTTGTACCCTCAGAGAGTAGATCTAAACAATATATATATATAGGGAGTGGCGCTGTGCATGAGGGAATATTGGCATAAATGATTGTCTAACGGTTATAGTTTTAGTGTCTATAAATCATATTGAGGAAAAAACATAAAAATGTGGAGAAATTAAATATGTATCCCACATGGGGATCGGTGAATGTTAATGGGATAGGTATAATTTACAAATAGATGTACAGTTTAACCTTCATCCCGTACCCAATAACCGCTGATTAAGGTGTTATATAATGTGCATAACTAGGTGCCAAAATGTCAAGTGCGGTCCAATTAAGTGTTCCAGCCTCTGCTGGAAATAGAATACAAGTGATTTAAATATAAGAAGGGGTAACCACACCCTCTAAAGTGCAGTGCTATGAAATTTCAATTAATATACAACCAATTATATAAGAATTAATAAATATATATATATATGTGCAAATTATGGTTCAAAATGATGTGGAATGTAAAATATAAGAATGGGTAGTGGATAATAAATTCATTAACTAATAATAACACAATTCATTAGCGGCATGAGATCATTTGTGAGAACGCAACATCAGAGTAAAAGTCCAGTAAATCGTTTAAAAAGTTCATCTAAAATCTTCCACCCGACGACTTCCAAACTCTCTATAGATACAATCCCCCTGTTGTGATTCCACTCACCAGAACGCTATACCCCTGCAGGGGTATAAGCATAAGATGTTTCCACTCAGCCGATCAGATCCGGATGCCGATCGAATCCTTATAACCTCTTGCTTCTGGTTTCCCAGTCCAGATCAGCCTCTCCAACGGGCAGCGAGACGGGGGAACTGGATAGTCCCCTAGTGTAATCCTATCTCCAGCCAGACATCCGCTCCAAGGATTTTATATGTAATAAAAGGAATTATATCCACATAGCGTAACTCCTTTTAAAAAGTTTATTAGGTAAAAAACCACATGCAATCCGATAAAGTAGGGTTGCTTTAAGGGATATATTTAAAACCGGGGAGAAATTATATATAAAGAGCTTAAGCAAGCTCACTGGCTCCCCTTGCTGTCCCGGGACGCAGCGTTGTTCGCAACCACCGCTTGCGTTCCACCGGTCAGCTAGCAGAAACCACAGCGGCAGGAAGTGACGTTGTGCGTACCAAGATAGTCCCGCCTTACGCGTTTCGTCATACGGACGTCATCGGAGGCGCTCAGACCCCACGTTAACACTTCAAGCGCTTTACCCACTCCGCCACCGCTCCGCCACCGCCTCCGATGACGTCCGTATGACGAAACGCGTAAGGCGGGACTATCTTGGTACGCACAACGTCACTTCCTGCCGCTGTGGTTTCTGCTAGCTGACCGGTGGAACGCAAGCGGTGGTTGCGAACAACGCTGCGTCCCGGGACAGCAAGGGGAGCCAGTGAGCTTGCTTAAGCTCTTTATATATAATTTCTCCCCGGTTTTAAATATATCCCTTAAAGCAACCCTACTTTATCGGATTGCATGTGGTTTTTTACCTAATAAACTTTTTAAAAGGAGTTACGCTATGTGGATATAATTCCTTTTATTACATATAAAATCCTTGGAGCGGATGTCTGGCTGGAGATAGGATTACACTAGGGGACTATCCAGTTCCCCCGTCTCGCTGCCCGTTGGAGAGGCTGATCTGGACTGGGAAACCAGAAGCAAGAGGTTATAAGGATTCGATCGGCATCCGGATCTGATCGGCTGAGTGGAAACATCTTATGCTTACACCCCTGCAGGGGTATAGCGTTCTGGTGAGTGGAATCACAACAGGGGGATTGTATCTATAGAGAGTTTGGAAGTCGTCGGGTGGAAGATTTTAGATGAACTTTTTAAACGATTTACTGGACTTTTACTCTGATGTTGCGTTCTCACAAATGATCTCATGCCGCTAATGAATTGTGTTATTATTAGTTAATGAATTTATTATCCACTACCCATTCTTATATTTTACATTCCACATCATTTTGAACCATAATTTGCACATATATATATATATTTATTAATTCTTATATAATTGGTTGTATATTAATTGAAATTTCATAGCACTGCACTTTAGAGGGTGTGGTTACCCCTTCTTATATTTAAATCACTTGTATTCTATTTCCAGCAGAGGCTGGAACACTTAATTGGACCGCACTTGACATTTTGGCACCTAGTTATGCACATTATATAACACCTTAATCAGCGGTTATTGGGTACGGGATGAAGGTTAAACTGTACATCTATTTGTAAATTATACCTATCCCATTAACATTCACCGATCCCCATGTGGGATACATATTTAATTTCTCCACATTTTTATGTTTTTTCCTCAATATGATTTATAGACACTAAAACTATAACCGTTAGACAATCATTTATGCCAATATTCCCTCATGCACAGCGCCACTCCCTATATATATATATTGTTTAGATTAACACATGAATATGCTTTGATCGAAACCATTCCATTGTAGCTCTGGCTGTATGTTTAGGGTCATTATCCTGCTGGAAGGTGAACCTCCGCCCCAGTCTGAAGTCTTTTGCAGACTTTTATGCCCTGTACACACGATCGCACATTCCGACAACAAAATCCATCTGATGTTGGCTCAAACTTGTCTTGCATACACTAGGTCGCACAAAGTTGTCGGAATTTCCTAACATCAAGAACGCGGTGGCGTACAACGCGTACGACGGGACTATAAAAGGGCAGTTCAATACCAAGCGCGTCACCCTTTGGGCTCCTTTAGCTAATCTCGTGTTAGTAAAAGTTTGGTGAGAGACGATTCGCGCTTTTCAGACTCGTGGTTTTCAGATCGTTTTTCTGGTGTTCAGTTTGTGCTTGTGAGTTTGTATTTGATTATCAGTGCGTTCTTGTCCGCTTGTTGCTGATTTTCAGCTTGCTCTTCACAGGCCTTGCTGTTCTTCAGTGCGTTCTGTTACTCTGTTCTGACCAGCCGAACGTTTTGAAGCCATGTTGCATGTACGTACTCGTCGTAGAGTTCGTGCTGTGCAGGGGCTTGGTATTGGGCTTTAGCTTTAACACAAGCCCAGTCCATGAACAGGTACAAACTTATCGTAGAGTTTGTGCTGTGTGGGGGCTTGGTGTTGGGGTTCATTCTTTGACCCAAGCCAGTCCATGAACAGGGGGGAGGAGTTCATGGACGAAGAATTGGTTGCTCCGGCGTGACCAATTCTCTCACATGCCTTTTCTTCCTGAGATCCGTGAGAATAATCCTGACGATTTCAGGAACTTTCTCAGGATGACGAACCCCGTTTTTCACCGTTTGTTGGCTTTGCTGTCTCCTTATATCAGCAGGCAGGACACCTGCATGCGGCAAGCCATCACTCCGGAGCAAAGGCTAGTCACCACATTGCGGTACTTGGCGACTGGGAGAAGCCTGCAGGACCTTAAGTTCTCGACAAGCATCTCCCCCAGGCTCTGGGGATCATTATTCCAGAGACCTGTTCTGCCATCATTCTGGTCCTGCAGAAGGACTATATTAAGTCAAGATTTATCCTTTAACATCACATTCTATGTATTTAATGTTTGCTAATGTATTTTATTTCTTTCATCATTCCCTAATTACCATGATTGTAATATGCTGTGAATGTCCCCTTTGTCCTTATGCATGCCGAAAGCTTTAAAAGTTCCTTTTTTGTCATTTATGCATATTTTCCTTCACTAACCTCCCCAGCATGCTATCCTGGGCCCATATCCACCTCGTCTAGTCACGTAACAATGTATTTTGTCAGCTCCATTGTAGTGCTTTAGCTTAAACACCCCCTAAAATGTGTACAAATGTTATTTGTGTCCTTAAATTCATGCAGAGTGCCAGAGGCTTTTTTGGGGGGTCCCAAACTCATTTGGAACCCTCCCTCCCCCCAACTGCTAAGTCAGCTGATACCAATACTTTGTCTGCTGACTTTGCCAAACCCATACACACTATACCTACCTCTTTTGTGGTCATATTTATGGATGAATTCCCAAAAGCATGTAGTGCAAGGGCCTGCCTGAATACTTTCAAATGGTACTGTTTAAAGTTTTGTTCTCCTATTATTATCTTGATAGGTAATTGCAGAATGTAAAAATGTGCTTCAATTTGTACAGTGTGTATTTATATTCTGACACTTCTTACCTGTCCAGTGGGCTGCCAGTTGTGTACATAAGGAGGGGCTGGCCAAAGTAACACACATTATTTATGCATTCAGCTCTTAATGAAGTGGAGACGGTTACCTGTCCAAAACATCTCCCCCCCCTAAAATTTTTACAATGGGCCATCAGAGGGGCGGGGGGAATCTGATAGGTGGACCTTATATTTTTGTGTTTAAATACTCCTTAAAAAAAATTTATACTGATGTTGGCCAAGAATGTTTGTGTCTAATCTGCTTGCAATGTTATTATGTGCAAAATTACTATTTTTTTTGTAGTTTGATGGCACAGTTTCCTTCAAAGCCACAGGAATGGCAGACTGTGGCCTCCCACTTTGCCACCTGTTGGGACTTTCCCAACTGTGGAGGGGCAATTGATGGGAAACATGTCCACATAGTCCCACCCCCCAACTCGGGGTCATACTATTATAATTTCAAGGGGTTTAATAGTATTGTGATGTTGGCGGTGGTGTCGGCTACTTACGAGTTCCTCGTAAGGGAAGACGTGGGGAAGAATGGCTGGATGTCGGATGGTGGAGTCATCGCCCAGACTGAGTTCTACAGGCGTCTCCAGAATGGCAGCTTGGGCTTGCCACCTCCAGAAGACAATGTGGAAGGACTCCCATTCGTTTTTGTTGCAGATGAAGCACTTGCGCTGGGGGACCATCTTATGCGGCCATTCCCTATGAGGACCCTCACCCCGGACCAGAGGGTTGTTAATTACCAGCTGGTCAGAGCCAGAAGAGTGGTGGAGAATACGTTTGGAATAATGGCCAGCCGGTTCCGCCTATTTCTTACACCCATACACATGGCGGAATATAAACTTAATAACATTATCCTTTTTTGCTGTGTTCTCCACAACTGTTTAAGGAGAAATTCTTTGAACTATGTTGCCTCAGTTGGGCCTGAGGCCAGAATTCTTCATGAACAAACCCTAACGGCACTTGAAACTGGCCGTCCTGGCTTGCCCCCCCAGAGCGGCCATGAGGTCCGTATAAGATACCTTGAATACTTTGCGGGTAGGGGGGCCATCGATATGCCAGACAATGTCTGGGACATTTTTATAATAAAAATATTTTTGAAACTGAACAAATATTTGCTTGGATTTACTGCTTGGCTTTCTTTTAGCTGTCTCCTCGGTTATCTTTGAATGGTATATTTTTATTATTTTTATTTGTAGACATGAGGTGACAATCTTTTTTTCGGCTAACTGTTATTATTATGTTGTGGGTCTGCTACACACACACCTTGTTTTTGTAGTTAATGTATGTAATGCAATACTGACAAAAATATTCATCTTTTTCTGCACCATGACAGAAATTTGGGTAGTCATGAAAATGGCGTGATTGTGGCAAATTATAAAGCACTGTGGGTGTTATTTACTAAAGGCAAATCCACTTTGCACTACAAGTGCACTGCAAAAGTGCACTTGAGACGGAACTGAAACTACACTTGTAGTGCAAAGTGGATTTGCCTTTAGTAAATAACCCCCATTGCCACTGTAAACACCAACTTTACTCCAAAAACTGCTTTTGAGCATTGAAGCTACACATTGTTCATTATCAAACTTTTCACTCAAAGCACAATCACATGTGCGTTTATAAAAGGGTTTTTTAACAAACCAACATTTTTGGTGTATAACATTTTTTTTTGGTCACATTACTTAGAAATGGCCTTTTATTGGTAAAACAGGCATGTTTAAAACCATAAAACAATACACAACTCATGAACTTACAAAGTTCAACTTTGATAAAGTGAAGGCAATATCAGACATTAGTATGTCCAAACTGTGTTGATATTGCCTTCATCAGATGGGGTGAAGTCACCCCTGTAAAAGCCAAAGTTTGAAGATGCACACAAATTGGGATTCAAAATGGGTATTTCCCTCCTGATCCCATGCCTAATGTCAACATGTGCTATCTCCCATCATGGGGGATCAATAGACATGTTTTGGGTGTGCAACCCCTTCCACTCAGCTACTTTATTAGCGAGGAAGGGGTTGCACCCACAAAACGCGTACATTGATCTTCCGTGATGGCAGATAGCACATGTTGACACACTGGGGCTGATTCACGAAGCATTTGCGCCATGACTTGCGGTGCACGCCAATGCGCAAATGACATTTTCGTATTTACAAAGCATTTGCGCCGGTATGACAGTGCGATCCCCCATTTACTATTCACTTCCCGGCGCACGGGAAGAGGTGATCGGTAAGCCACGCTAGACATGGCGCACGGCATCTTTAACTTAAAATTTAAACAAGCTGGAAGTGCCAATATTATAGGGGTGATGTGGGGTGATGTTGGGAAGTGTAGTACTAACTGTGCAAGTAACAAATATGACCAAAATAGAATGAGAAAGTGTCTTTTTCTGACAAGCCGGCAGCGCCGGCAAATACATTTAGAGCTGCGGGAGGTGAATTTATACACTGCGCATGCTCAAACGGCATTTGCGCTTGTTCAAATGCTTTGGTTCAGTGCTCCAGCAAAATCTTAGTAAATGTCAAGCAACGTAAATGCATTTGCATAGGTTGAACGGGCGCACCTCTACACTTTTTTTTTTTTAAGCTGGTTCACTTTGCGGCTATAATGAAATGTCGGTCCGGCAAAACACATAAAAGTTCATTGATAAAAACAGCATTAAGAAAAAAAACAAAATTCAGAAAAAAAAATGTGTGGTGTTCCCCCGAAATTCAATACCAGGCCCTTCAGGTCTGGTATGGATATTAAGGCGAACCCCACGCCAAAGAAAAAAAAATGGTGTGAGGTCCCCCTAAAAATCCATGCTAGGCCCTTCAGGTCTGGTATGGATTTTAAGGGGAACCCCGCACCAAAATTTAAAAAAAAAGGGCGTGGGGTCCCCCTAAAAATCCATACCAGACCCTTATCTGAGCACGCAACCTGCCTGGCAGGCCGCAGGAAAAGAGGGGGGGCGAGACAGCCCCCCCTCCTGAACTGTACCAGGCCACATGCCCTCAACATTGGGAGGGTGTTTTTGGGTCCCACGCAAAGCACATTGTCCCCATGTTGATGAGGACAAGGGCCTCATCCCCACAACCCTTGCCCGGTGGTTGTGGGGGTCTGCGGCGGGGGGCGTATCGGAATCTGGAAGCCCCCTTTAACAAGGGGACCCCAGATCCCGGCCCTCCCCCCCCTGTGTGAAATGGTTAAGGGGTACAAAAGTATCCCTACCATTTCACAAAAAAAGTATCAAAAATGTTAAAAATGACAACAGACCGTTTTTGACAATTCCATTATTTAAATGCTTCTTCTTTCCATCTTCTATCTTCTTTCTTCTATCTTCTATCTTCCTTCAGTTTCTTCCTTCATCTTCTTCTTCTTCTGGTTCTTCTGGTTCTTCCTCTGGTGTTCTCGTCTGGCATCTTCCTCCGCTGCATCTTCTTCCCTTTTTCTTCTCAGGCCGCTTCGCATCTATGGGAGGTTCCCGCAGTGTGACGCTTCTCATCTTCTGACGGTTCTTAAATAACGTCTCTGATGCACTGGGACTTCCCTGTCTGCCCCCTCTGACATCATGGGGAAAGCCTCGGGAAAGTCCCCATGTGTCAGAGGGGGGTGGGGTCACCGGGTGGCCCCGCCCTCCATTATTTAAGAACCATCAGAAGATGAGAAGCGTCACTCAGTGGGAGACTCCCATGGATGCGGAGCGGCCTGAGAAGAAGAAGGGAAGAAGATGCCACGGAGGAAGATGCCGGATGAGAACACCGGAGCAAAAAGCAGAGGATCGGAGGAAGAAGAAGGTGGATGAAGAAACCGAAGGAAGATAGAAGAAAGAAGATAGAAGAAAGAAGATGGAAAGAAGAAGCATTTAAATAAAGGAATTGTCAAAAACTGTCTCTTGTCATTTTTAACATTTTTGGCACTTTTTTTGTGAAATGGTAGGGGTACTTTTGTACCCCCTTACCATTTCACTCGGGGGGGGGGATCTGGGGGTCCCCTTGTTAAAGGGGGCTTCCAGATTCCGATAAGCCCCCCACCCGCAGACCCCCACAACCACCGGGCAAGGGTTATGGGGATGAGGCCCTTGTCCTCATCAACATGGGGACAAGGTGCTTTGGGGGGGACCCCAAAGCACCCTCCCAATGTTGAGGGCATGTGGCCTGATATGGTTCAGGAGGGGGGCTGCTCTCTCTCGTCCCCCCTTTTTTTCCTGCAGCCTGCCAGGTTGCGTGCTCAGGTAAGGGTCTGGTATGGATTTTTAGGGGGACCCCACGCCATTTTTTTTTAAATTGTGGCGCGGGGTTCCCCTTAAAATCCATACCAGACCTGAAGGGCCTGGTATGGAATTTGTGGGGAACCCCACACATTTTTTCGTTCTTAATTTTGTTTTTTTTCTTAATGCTGTTTTTATCAATGAACTTTTATGTGTATTGCTGGACCGACATTTCATTATAGCCGCAAGTATTTTTAAATAACTTTTATTCCTTAAGGGCCAGTTCACACCACATGCAGTCTAGTGCGTTTTTTTCTGCATCAAAAATGCATGGAAAGTAGGTTATATGGTTTTCAATGGCATAGTTCACACCAGTGCTTGCAGTTCCAGTGCGTTTCCAGTTCCAGAAAAAATGTAGAACATGCTGCATTTTTTATGCACTGGACTGTACTAGAACGCTGTAAAATGCATCAAAAACGCACTGGAATGCACCTAAATGCACCAAAAATGCACTGCAACACACTTGTTCTTATTTAAGCTTAAGAAAAAAGAGGGGGGAAACAAGCACTGGACTGCATCAAAAATGCACCAAAAATGTACTGGAACGCATCAAAAATGTGCATGAAGAAAAGCACCTGGAACGCATCCGGACTGCGTTTCTATAGTGTGATCTGGCCCTTAGGGCCCTTAGGGCTAGTTCACACCATAGAAAAGCAGTCCGGACGCGTTCCAGGTGCTTTTCTGCATGCACGTTTTTGATGCGTTCCAGTGCGTTTTTGATGCATTTTTGATGCAGTCCAGTGCTCCCCCCCCCCTCTTTTTTCTTAACCTTAAATAAGGACAAGTGTGTTCCAGTGCATTTTTTATGTGTTTTACAGCTTTCCAGTACAGTCCAGTGCAGAAAAAATGCAGCATGTTCTACTTTTTTTTTTCTGGAACTGGAATGCACTGGAACTGCAAGCACTGGTGGGAACTATGCCATTGAAAACCATATAACTGAATTTTCATGCATAAAATATGCACTGGACTGCATTGGTGTGAACTGGCCCTTAAGCAATTTGGCATATTTAAAGGCATTTCCCCTTGTTTCGTTTTTGGGGTTGTCCAATTGGTGATATTGATATATGTCCCTTAGGGTGGGACCTGGGCCCCATACCCATTTTAAGGCCAATAACTAGAAGAGAAGCCAGCCAAGTGGGGACTATTAAAATTGCCAAGTCAGTTCCCTTAGACTGCAGTGGTATTTGTTGTATAACTATTGCACATGTTAGGCTCTTTAGTTGCCCCCCTGAACTGGGGGGTGTTTTGTCCCATCTGTAATTTTGGTGCATGCTGGATGATGTGCTTAATTTTGGACAGGGGGCTGGCTTGTTTTGCGCTAGCTGCATTTGGGTTGTTCTGGGCATGCTCAGAGACTTTGGTTTTTTCCTGTGCCTTTTGGTGTGTGAAATGCATATTGGTTGGTCTGGGCATGCTCAGGGACTTTGTTTTTTTTTTGGTGGTGCTTTTTGTGTGTGAACATTACTTGGTTGTTTCTGGGCATGCTCAGAGTGTGTTTTTTGGGTTAGTTATTTAAGGACATCCTTAACAGGTGTACTCACTTTTAAGTCCTGTCTACATTGGGTGAACTTGCATTTTGTGTGTTTCATGGACTGTCAATGTGTTTGCAATTGCCTCATTAGCACACAAACCTATGTTATATAAAGCTTGCAGATAGCATTCTTTACTTTGCCCTGAAAAAAGCCAAGATTGTGCGTGAGAGGCAGCAAGAGAGTACATTTGGGTGTCCTTATTGAGTTTCTAACGCATATATTTTCGTTTATTATGTTGTTGCAAAACAGATGTGTTTTTATGCAATTTATTTGTTACTTTGGTTTGTTGTTTTTTTTTTTGGGTGGTGGTTATTCTACTATGAAATCTTTTTTATGTTGGCAATTTTTGTTGTTTTTACATTGTTCACTTTGATTTAACCGTGTGTGCTGCCTTATTTTTAAAATTCTTTCTCAAGATGTTGTGCCTAATGTTGTTTTAATCCTTAATAGATGTCCATTTGTGGGTGCACTCCTTTTAACTCCTGTTAATTTACACTGCAAAAGGGTCAAACCTCAAACATATTCTGTTAGTGTCTCAAATTAACATACATGTATGTATTTTGCTTTCCTTGCTTCTTTTCCAAGTCCTGTGTTTTTTTTTTTTTTTTTGGACCAATAAAGTTTAACCACTTGACCACTGGGCACTTAAACCCCCTTAATAACAAGACCAATTTTTAGCTTTTGGTGCTCTCACATTTTGAATGACAATTACTCAGTCATGCAACACTGTATCTATATGAAATTTTTGTCCTTTTTGCACACAAATAGAGCTTTCTTTTGGTGGTATTTAATCACAGCTGAGTTCTTTATTTTTTGCGCTATAAAAGAAAAAAGACCGAAAAATCTGTAAAAAAAAATGCATTTTTCTTCATTTCTGTTATAAAATTTCGCAAATTATTATTTTTTCTTCATATATTTTGGACAAAATTTATACCGCTACATATCTTTGGTAAAAATAACCCAAATTGGTGGATATTATTT
The DNA here is from genome assembly GCF_042186555.1 of Aquarana catesbeiana. Classification (NCBI taxonomy): domain Eukaryota; kingdom Metazoa; phylum Chordata; class Amphibia; order Anura; family Ranidae; genus Aquarana; species Aquarana catesbeiana. The sequence goes on along the minus strand of NC_133326.1, from coordinate 396,500,078 downwards.
GGTCTTTGTGAAAGTTATAGAGTCCACAAGCTATGGTGTCAATATCTGAAAATTGGTCACACCTGAAGTACTGACGGCCTATCTCATTTCTTGAGACCCTAACATGCCAGAAAAGTACAAATACCCCCCAAATTACCCCTTTTTGGAAAGAAGACATTCCAAGGTATTTAGAAAGATGCATAGTGATTTTTTTGAAGTTGTCGTTTTTTCCCACAATTCTTTGCAAAATCAAGTTTTTTTTTTTTTTTTTACTTTTTTTTTTTCACAAAATTGTCATATTAGCAGGTTATTTCTCACACACCACATATGCATACCACAAATTACACCCCAAAACACATTCTGCTATTATTCCCGAGTACGGTGATACCACATGTGTGAGACTTTTACACAGCGTGGCCACATACAGAGTCCCAACATGCACAGAGCACCTTTAGGCATTCTGTAGTACCCAGGCCAATTCTGACATTTCTCTCCTACATGTAAAAATCATCATTTATTAGCTAGAAAATTACATAGAACCCCAAAACATTATATATTTTTTTTTAGCAAAGACCCTAGAGAATACAATGGTGGTAATTGCAACCTTTTATCTCCCACGGTATTTGCGCAGCAATTTTTTTAACGCTTTTTTGGAAAAAAAAGAGTTTTGTGCTTTAAAAAAAACAAAACAGTAAAGTTAGCCCAATAATTTTGCATAATGTGAAAGATGAAGTTACGCAGAGTAAATAGATACCCAACATGTCACCTTTTCAAAATTGCACACGCTTGTGGAATGGCGCCAAACTTTGCTACTCAAAAATCCCCATAGGCGACGCTTTACAATTTTTTACTGGTTACATGTTTTGAGTTACAGAGGAGGTCTAGGACCAAAATGATTACTCTCGCTCTACCGATCGCAGCGATACCTCACATGTGTGGTTTGAACACTGTTTTCATATGTGGGCGGGACTTATGTATGCGTTCACTTCTGCATGTGAGCACACAGGGACAGGGGCGCTTTAAATTTTTTTTTTTTTTTTTTTATTGTTCATTTTACTTTATTTATTTTAGTTTGATGCTTTTTTCCCCCAAAAAATTTTTTTGACCACTTTTATTCCTATTACAAGGAATGTAAACATCCCTTGTAATAGGAATATGGCATGACAGGTCCTCTTTACAGTGAGATATGGGGTCAATAAGACCCCACATCTCACCTCTAGGCTGGGAAGCCTGAAATAAAAAAAAAAAAAAGATCCTGGCTTCGATCATAGCGGTGAGTCGGTAGAAGCACCGGAGGGCGGCGGGAGGGGGGTCATTCCCTCTTGCCTCCCGTAAGAATGATCAAGCAGTGGAACAGCCACTATGATCATTCTTATGGTGTAGGGAATCGCCGGCTGAAAAAGCTAATATCTGAATGATGCCTGTAGCTGCACCCATCATTCAGATATCCCCGCACAAAGTCAAGGACGTTCTATGACAGCCGGCGGGCGGGAAGTGGTTAAAACACATTTTTTTTTTTTTTTTTACACAAAGTTGTCCATTTATACAATATTTCTAACACATAGCATGTACATACCAAAAATGACACCCCAAAATAGATTCTCCTACTCCTCTCACATGTGTGAGACTGCCACAGCCTGGCCACAAACAGAGGGCGAGTACAGCTGAGTATGGCCGAGTATGGCTGAGCATGGCTGAGTATTGCAGGGTATGGCGGGGTATTGCAGAGTATGGCTGAGCATGACTGGGTATGGCTGAGTATGGCAGGGTATTTCAGGGTATCGCCGAGTATGACTGGGTATCACCGAGTATTGCAGAGTATGGCTGGGTACGGCAGATTATTGCGGGGTATTGCAGAGTACTGCGGGGTATTGCAGGGTATTGCGGGGTATTGCAGAGTATTGCACAGTATTGTGGGGTATTGCAGAGTATTGCGGGGTATTGCAGAGTACTGTGGGGTATTGCAGAGTACTGCGGGGTATTGCAGAGTATTGCGGGGTATTGCTGGGTATTGCAGCGTATTGCAGAGTATTGCGGGGTATTGCAGTGTACTGCGGGGTATTGGAGAGTATTGCACGGTATTGTGGGGGTATTGCAGTGTATTGTGGGGGTATTGTAGAGTATTGTGGGGCATTGCAGAGTATTGTGGGGCATAGCAGAGTAGTGAGGGATGGCTGAGCATGGATGGATGGATAGCTGGATGTCACTGTGCAGCGCTGTGGGCACTACACATCCAGCCCACAGCGCTGCAGCCATCCATCCATCCCCCTCTCCGTTCACAGTGTACCGATCGGTACACAGGACGGGAGGAAAGGAACAGGCGTCATCAGATGACGCCGTTTGTTTACATGTGATTGCTCCGTCATTTGATGGAGCGATCACATGGTAAACGGCCGCGATTAGCGGCCATTTACCGGGATCCGTGATGCGCCGGGTCCGGTCACGGATGTGTTCGAGTGCGCGCCCGAGGGGAATTCTGGGATGGACGTCATATGACATCCTCCCAGAGTTAAGCAACCGCCTTGCAGCCGTCATTTGGCTATGAGCAGGTTTTTAAGTGGTTAAAAAACTAGGATGATTGGCATGTCTTAGACAAATCCCTTTTTTTATTTTTTTTTTGTTTTAAGTTACTTTCCTGGTGCCTTCATGGTAGCACACGCATGGATTGTATGTATGCTGCCATGGATAGTGACCAGGTAACCAAGTAACATTTCAGAGTGATAAGTATTCAATTTTCTTTTTGAGCAGTGGTTTTCAGCCTTATAGGGCGTACACACGGTCAGACTTTGTTCGGACATTCCGACAACAAAATCCTAGGATTTTTTCCGACGGATGTTGGCTCAAACTTTTTTTGTCTACACACGGTCGCAAAAAGTTGTCGGAATTTCCGATCGCCAACCACGCGGTCACGTACACCACGTACGACGAGACTAGAAAAGGCCGGTTCAGAAACAAGAGCGGCACCCTTTGGGCTCCTTTTGCTAATCTCGTGTTAGTAAAAGTTTGGTGAGAGACGATTTGTGCTTTTTCAGACTCGTGGCTTTCAGATCGTTTTCTGCCGTTCAGTTTGTGCTTGTGGGTTTGTATCTGCTCTTCAGTGAGTGCAGTCAGTTCATATCGTAGTTTTCTGTGCGATCTCGCCCGCTCATTGCTGTTTTTCAGGTCGCTCTTCACAGGCCTTGCTGTTCTTCAGTGCGTTCTGTTACTTCGTTCTGAGCAGCCGACCGTTTTCTAGCCATGTTTCGTATGCGTACTCCTCGTAGAGTTCGTGCTGTGCGGGGGCTTGGTGTTGGGGTCCTGACCTTGACACAAGTCCAGTCCATGAACAGGGTGGGGAGGAGTTCATGGACCAAGAATTGGTTGCTTCAGCGTGACTAGTTCTCTCATATGCCTTTGCTCCGTGAGATCCGTGAGAATAATCCTGATGATTTCAGGAACTTTCTCAGGATGACGGACCCCGTGTTTCACCGTCTGTTGGCTTCGCTGACCCCCTATATCAGCAGGCAGGATACCTGCATGAGGCAAGCATCACACCGGAGCAGAGGTTGGTCGCTACCCTGCGGTATTTGGTGACAGGGAGAAGTCTGCAGGACTTGAAGTTCTCGACAGGCATCTCCCCCCAGGCTCTGGGGATCATTATCCCAGAGACCTGTTCTGCCATCATCCAGGTCCTGCAGAAGGAGTATATGAAGGTAAGATTTTTATCCTTTTATATCACATTTTATTGTATTGAATGTTTGCTAATATATTGTATTTCTTTCCTCATTCCCTAATTACCATGCTTGTAATATGCTGTGAATGTCCCCTTTGTCCTCATGCATGCTGGATTTTTATGTAATTATTATTTTAGGTCCTTCATACATATTTGCCCTTCACTAACCTCCCCAGCATGGTGTCTCCTGGCCCTATATTCACCTCATGTAGTCACTTAACAATGTATTTTATCAGCTCCATAGTAGTGCTTTACCCCAAACACCCCCTAAAATGTTTGGAAATGTTATTTTTGATTTAAATTCAGGCAGAGTGGCAGAGGCTTTTTTTTGTGGTGTCCCCAAATAATTTTTAGTAACCCTCCCTCCCCCAAATGCTAAGTCAGCTGATCCCAATTCTCTATGTATCCTCAATCATCTATCTGCTGACTTTGCCAAACCCATACACACTATACCCATCTCTTTTGTGGTCAGATTTATGGTTGAATTCCCCAAAGCATGTAGTGCAAGGGCCTGCCTGTATACTTTCCAATGGTACTGTTTAAAGTTTTTGTATCCTATTATTATCTTGATAGGTAATAGCAGAATGTCCAAATGTCCTCAAATGTGTACAGTGTGTATTTATAGCTTTATATTCAGACACTTTTTACCTGTCCAGTGGTCTGCCAATAGTGTAACTAAGGAGGGGCTGTTCAAAGTAATACCCATTATTTAGGCATTCATCTCTCAATGAAGTGAAGAGGGTTACCTGTCCAAGATTTACACACACCCCCTATAATGTTAGAAATGGCCCATGAGAGGGGGGGGAGGGGGAATATGATAGGTGTACCTTATACTTTGGCGTTGCTAAATTCCCCTTAGTAAATGCTATCTAGAGGTTGCCCCATAATGTTTGTGTATAATCTGCTTGCCATGTTTCAGAGTAAAAATAGTAATGTTTATTGTTTTTTCCTCAACAGTTTCCTTCCACGCCACAGGAATGGCAGACTGTGGCCTCCCACTTTGCTGAGCGGTGGGACTTTCCTAACTGCGGAGGGGCAATTGATGGGAAACACATCCACATCATCCCACCACCCAACTCGGGGCCGTACTATTATAATTACAAGGGGTTTAATAGTATAGTGATGTTGGCGGTGGTGTCGGCTAATTACGACTTCTTGTATGTGGACGTGGGGAAGAATGGCCGGATGCCCGATGGTGGAGTCATCGCCCAGACGGAGTTCTACAGGCGTCTCCAGAATGGCAGCTTGGACTTGCCAGCTCCAGAGGACAATGTGGAAGGACTCCCATTTGTGTTCGTTGCTGATGAAGCGTTTGCGCTGGGGGACCACCTGATGCGGCCATTCCCAATGAGGACCCTCACCCCGGAACAGAGGGTTTTTAATTACCGGCTGGCCAGAGCCCGAAGAGTGGTGGAGAACACATTTGGAATCCTGGCCAGCCGGTTCCGACTATTTCTGACACCCATTCATATGGCGGAGTATAAACTGAACCATATTATACTGGCGTGCTGTGTTCTCCATAACTTTTTAAGGAAACATTCAGCCAACTATGCTGGCTCAGTTGGGCCTGAGGCCGGAATCCTACATCAAACCACACTGACGGCGCTTGAAAGTGGCCGTCCTGGCTTGCCCTCCCTGAGTGCCCGTGATGTCCGGTTACGCTACCTGGAGTTCTTTGCAGGTAGGGGGGCTATCAATATGCCAGCAAATCTGTGAAGCCTTTTTATAATAAAAAAAAAAAAAAAATTTTGGTGGACATTTACTGCTTGTGTTTGTTTTAGCTGATCCTGACAGAAATGTGTTGAGTCCAGAAAATGTCGTGATTGTGTAACCTTATACAAAGCACTGTTGGCTGTTATTTCCTAAATGCAAAAACACATTTCACTACAAGTGCACTTGCAACTGCACTGAAACTGCACTTGTAGTGCCAAGAGGATTTGCCCTTAGGAAATAACACCCATTTTTGCAGAAAACAGCAATTACATCACCCCAAAAGTGTTGTATTATAGTGTTGAGACAATAATCCACACATTCTTGAGTAAGCAACTTTTTTATACCTGCACAATCACATGTGCATTTACCAAAGGTTTTTAAAACAAACCAACATGTTTGTTGTATAACAATTTTTGCAGTAGCGTTATCAAAAATCGAAATGTCCATTTCAGATAAAACAGGCCTGTGTAAAACCAACAAGAAAGACAAAAAACTTGATCTTACAAAGTTCACATTAGGTAAAACCTGAAGGCTATATCAGACATCAGTATTTAGGAACTGGGTTTGATATAGCGTTCAGATGGGGGGAAATCACCCCTGGAAAAGCCAAATTTGGAAGATGCACACCAATTTACGAATGTCAACATGTGCTATCTGCCATCAGGGGGGATCAAGGGACGTGTTTTGGGGGAGCAAGCCCTTCCTCAATGCTACTTTAAAATTGAGGAAGGGGTTGCACCCCCAAAACGCGTCCATTGATCTCCCGTGATGGCAGATAGCACATGTTGGCACACTGTGTACATCCTCCAAATTTGGCTTTTCAAAACATTGCAAAAAAATTTAAAAGATTGGACCACAATCCAAAAAGTGATTTTGTGGGGTTTTAAATTCGCCCCAAAACATCAATGATGTTATTATTTTTTTTAATAACATCATTGATTTTTTGCTGTATGTTTTGCAGTTCGACATTACACACCATGATCTCCTTGATCAGGATCTGGGCACTTTCTGATGTGAAACGTTCTGGATCCACAACATCACGATCACCTAAAAAGAGAGAAACAAAACAAAAACAGGTCTCAAAAATCTGCCACCATCCATCTCGTTTACCTGAGCCTGTGGTCGCGACACTCACCTGTTGTGGTGCCAATCTCCACCACATCTTCTTCTTCCTCCTGCACTTCTTGGGTTGGTGGTATTTCACCTTCTTCCAGAGGTGGGGGGTCTCTGGTCTCCTCGGATGAGGGGTGTCCTCCGAGTCTTTTCTCCCCTATGTAAAACAAAAATGGTATAATTAGCACACAGATATTTGATGGCAGAACTAGAAATAGGAAACATTGCTTGGAAGTGGGGTACAATTGTCTATTTTAGCCAAGTTCCAAGATGTATTTTTTTTATTGGCCTTTGTCAAGCTGCAATACTTTACCTGTTTAGTACAAGCTTCACAGATGGAGACCCCCCTATAGTATACACTGGAGCACCTGTGTGGCCCCCTAATAAAAATGGTGTTCTGGTGTCCCACACTAGTGCTCCAGTGTCCAGATGTGAAAACAGCTGCTCAGTGTCCTCTCCTTACACAGAATCTAGTTGGCATTTCATTCTAGTAACAAACCCATCTACACAAACAAATATTTGGCATCCAAGTAGGCCCAAAAAAAATGTGGGAAAATGCATATGGCCTAAACAATGGTGTTTTAGAGGCCGAAAGAAAAATGTTTGATACGAACAAATAATGGGCCCATGAACATTAAAGTTGCCCTTTTAAACTATACAATTAAGAAAAGCATATGGAGCAGCACAAACGCAATAAAGACAGAAAGAATAGGAACACAGCACAACTACTTACTTTTTTGCAGCACTCTCCGGATCTTTCGGTACTGCTCTGGCTCTCTTAACTTCAGGTCCGACCACCGCTTCCTGAGCTGATCTGTCGATCTTCGTACCCCGAAATTCTTGTGAAGGCTTTTGACCACTTTCGCCATGATCGCCCTGTGGCATTCCCCGTGACGTCACAGGGGAGCGGACAGGGAAGTCACCATCCGTCAGAGGAGGGCGGGGTCACCGGGTGGCCTCGCCCTCCGTTATTTAAGAACTGTCAGAAGAGGAGAACCGTCACACAGCGGGAGCCTCCCATCATGCTGGATACAGAGCGGCCCAGAAGACAAAGGGAAGAAGACGCCAGCGCCGCGGTGGAAGATGCCAGACGAGAACACCGGAGGAAGAACCAGAAGAACCAGAAGAAGATGAAGATGAAGGAAGAAACTGAAGGAAGATAGAAGATAGAAGATAGAAGAAGCATTTAAATAAAGGAATTGTCAAAAACTGTCTCTTGTCATTTTTAACATTTTTGACACTTTTTTTGTGAAATGGTAGGGGTACTCCCTTACCATTTCACACAGGGGGGAGGGCCGGGATCTGGGAGTCCCCTTGTTAAAGGAGGCTTCCAGATTCTGATAAGCCCCCTGCCCGCAGACCCCCACAACCACTGAGCAAGGGTTGTGGGGATGAGGCCCTTGTCCCCATCAACATGGGGACAAGGTGTTTTGGGGGACTACCCCAAAGCACCCTCCCAATGTTGAGGGCATGTGGCCTGGTACGGTTCAGGAGGGGGGGCGCTCTCTCGCCCCCCCTCATTTCCTGCGGCCTGCCAGGTTGCGTGCTCGGATAAAGGTCTGGTATGGAATTTAGGGGGACCCCCACGTCATTTTTTTTTAAATTTTGGTTCGGGGTTCCCCTGTGGGGAATTCCCATGCCATTTTTATCAATGAACTTTTATGTGTATTGTCGGACCGGCAATTCATTAATACCCGCGAGTAGTTTTAAATGACTTTTTTTCCTTTGAAGTGTCATTTTGCTGTCAGACTGTTCTAAACATGGGAAACATGCGCCCCTTTACAGGCATACTATAGACACCCTCCAGGTATGAAATTTAAAGGAATATTACACTTTTATTGTTTCACTTTAAGCATTATTAAAATCACTGCTCCCGAAAAAACGGCCATTTTTAAAACTTTTTTTTGCATTGATCCATGTCCCCTGGGGCAGGACCCGGGTCCCCAAACACTTTTTATGACAATAACTTGCATATAAGACTTTAAAATTAGCACTTTTGATTATTCATGTTCGTGTCCCATAGACTTTAACGGTGTTCGCGTGTTCGAACAATTTTTTGCCTGTTCGCATGTTCTGGTGCGAACTAAACAGGGAGGTGTTCGGCTCATCCCTACTCCTAGGCATACCTTTTAACCTTTACCCTTAAAAACCCTTTAACCCCAGAGCATTTTAGTCCACTCTAGCATATAACTTTTAATGCCAATACACACAGACTTTAATTTTACAGCAGCTTTTCCCTTTCCGTGTAGGAGAGTTTTCCTCACCTTCTGATATTACATTGCAACATGCATAGTGAAAGTAATGTATTTGTGCTTGAGTAGATTTTATAATATAGCACTAAGGCATTTCAGAAATGTGGGCAAAATCATGATATACTGCCCACAATTCTAGAAGGAGCTAAAAACACACCAAAACACACAATGCATGTTTGGGTAACATCCATCGTTAATTGCACCCTAAAAATGTTAAAGAAACTGGAATTTTGTCACCCAAACAACTCCCAAAAAGCAAGCAAAAATGTGCTATCCAACAATGCACCAAGGTCGACTCCAAAAAGGGTACAGGAGCTATTTTGGTGCATTTTTGGAGCATAGGACTGTCCTACATGTGGAGCAAAAAACATGCACAAAATGGGCTCCCGCATCACTCAGATGTGAAGGCAGCCTATTAGAAGAATGAATCCCTCCTGAGCAGAGAGGATTTAAAGCTACTGCACTTATTGTTTTGTGATTGCAAAAAATGCTCAATGACATTGAATTAGTGATGGACATTTAATGCTTGTGCAATAAATGTAAATGTAATTACGAGTGTCTAATGCTTTTAGTGGGTCCTGAAGGTTAACAGAGGGAGCTGCAATTTTTGTTTGTATCATTTAATTTTTTTGTCTGATATTTTTCACAACTCCCTGACAAATTTGCAGCAAATCTATTAATAAATATTCCTCATTTAAAAAAGTTCCATCAGCCCTGAAACTGGCAGAGGCAATGATTCTCAAAACTTATTTCCTTGACAGTTGCCATTCGAAAACCTGAACAGAAAAGCATATTGTGTAATTGAAAAATGAATTGTAGAATAATTGAAATTGACAACGATAACAGGATATCATTGCTTTTTAGAATTCCTAGATTTAGAAACTAAGAATATTCGCTTTGAATTGAAAGCCCCGGCAGTGTTTTTTGATTTTAAATTGTAGATGTTAAGCTAGTGCTCTGTGTTTATATGTTTACCTATGCTCAGTAGGCAGCTTTCAATTCATATTATTCGTATACTTTACTGAGTTTGGCTGCTGCTTCCAGCATTCTCTTGCCTGGAACTGGCTGCCTAGTACACTTATGTGGAAAATGTGTTTCAAACCATTAAATGTACTCTATGGATTTTCCACTTGATATAGCTCATTATGAGGTTTTATTTGGTTTGCCAGTTTCGCATTTAGATTCTATATATATCATTCAGACATTAACTCTGAAAGTGGCCCATTGTATTAAGTGACTGATTCTTGCACTATGATCATTTTATACATGAATGATTGCATAAGTTGCATTTGATTACATTCATTTACAAAGGAGTTGCATAGCTCATATTCTGTACATTCACTGTAAAATACAGAAGCTGTTGTGCTTTATAAATGGAAACTAGACAAGCAAAGTGTATTTAAACAGTCCATCTTGTAAAAAATAAAAATAAAATGGAAGCAGATTTTTTATGTACAGTGTGTTTCTAAGTGAGTTTGTAATTATAGTATACTGTATATTTGTTTAACAAACATTATATTTTAATAATGTATATGTATGTTCAAAGTAATAGCCTCAAAATGTTAATTTCCTCATCTTTAGCCTGCACAACAGAACGTATATATTGTATAATATTTAGAGGAACTCCACGCAAACAGCCTAAAGCTGAACTCAAGGTGTGATCTTAATTGTATACTTATCTTGGTCTAGATTGGACCTATGTAAGATTGCATACTTCATACCCGAGAGACAGCTAGAGAAGCCAAAAATCACTGTAGCAGTCTGCACACTGACCACAGGGTTGCTTGCTTGGCACTGTCGCCAGTTTATATTTTAATAAATTGAACAAAAGTGATCCTAGTCCAATTAGAAAACACACTGTATTAATTGAAAAAAATACAAGGTATTCTGTGAATGGCAGCAGTACTGAGCAAGCAAAGCCCCTGTTGTCACTGTGCAGAGAGTAATCTGCTCGGCATGAGAGCTTGAAGATTGTGGCTATCACTGTAGTAGTGCCGACTACTATAGCGATTGTAAGCTTCCTACATAATTCCTGAGGTTTGGACTATGCATATGTCTCTTGGTCCAAGCTATACCAATAAAAGTATGCAATACAGATCATGCCTGGAGTTCATCTTTAATAGACGGTTGAAATAGGATTTGTAATTCTTCATAGGTCATCTTATGATTTACACCCCACATCTATTGCCCTGATCCAGAAATTCACCTTCTTATCATGGCAAAGAATTTATATTTTCAGTAAACACTTAACTCTAGAAAGTTGTAAAACTAAACCAGGAAACAGAGGAATGATGATACTGACTAGCAGACACAAGTCATTAATCGGGTATATATTTATTTAAATGCATATTTACCTGCTTTTAATTGTATTGAAACGTATGTATTATATTTTCCTACACCGCAAAAACGGCTGGCAACAGTAAGCCAAACACATGAGCTATAAATGTAATTTTCAGGGGAGTACTTGGAATTTATTTTAGTGTAATGTTTAGAAACATGAAAGCATAGAGGCATTCTCAGGACTTGACAAGACATACAAGCAACCATAAAACAATTAAATGTGTGTCCAAAATTTTGGAGAACACAGACCCTTTTTTCACAGCAAGAAAGGTGTGCTGCACCCAGTGAAATGTCAAATTCATATTAACATGTTCAATTGTACCTTGTGCCTTTTTTTAAGCCCTGTGAATGCGTCTATGCTTAAGCTTTCATTTATATTATTTTAGCTGTACATATTTATATACCTAAAAATATTGTAAAGGAGACATGCTCAACTGGTATTTTCAGTAGTGAACCATGCATAAGACAAGAACACCAAGGGACAGTCCAAGCAGATTTGTTCTGTAGTTTTATTAAGGAAAGGGTTTTGTACAATCCATAGCATAAAACAAACAAAACATCTGCTTAACTGGGCTGCTACCTAAACTCAGGTCTATTCTTGACTAACAGGATGTCCTCTACTGGGTTTCCCAAAACAAACATCTAGCACTATATAGTTTTTTAGTGTTATTTCAGTACTCAGCCTTTTCACACAGCAGCGAGCTTCCATAGCAGAGAGAGCGAGAGAGCCCTGAGCATTGTTGTAATATGTTGGCCAATTTATGTATAATATTGTATTGGAGTACCATGCTGACCAGAAATTCAGTTGCATTGTCCAACTGAATTTTAACATAGCAAGGGAACAGCTGAAGACTCTTTGATGTGTTAATCATATGCAAGTCTATTTGAACATTTCAAAGGGTATTCAGGTGGTATGTTAATCTAATCTAATTACATATATCTAAAGAGGACTTGTTGATGTTGATATGCGGGAGTGCAAATTGGGGCGGTTTATGACTACAACTGTTCACGGCTGGGGGTTGTTGTCTGTTTGAAAGACTAAAGCTAATCAAAGGCCAATCAAATTGCTCAGCCATTCAATGCCTGGTGAATATAACACGGCATTCAGTCTATAGGTTTGTAAGTGAGGCTTGTATGTGTATGAGTGGGGCTTGTCTGTGCATGGCTGGGAACGCACAGGCCTAGGAGATGGGTTTCTGAATTATATTTCCTCTGTCGGATTTCTTTGTCATCTGTGGACTTTGGACTTTGTTCTGTGTTGGAAGTCAATAAAGTGCATCTCTCTGGAAGAATTGGGTTGCTGCGGAAGAGTACTTACATCATCATCATTATATAATAATACTTACTTATTAATTATCTATACACCCAATATATATTAATAGACTAAATCACTACACTGGTGCCGTGACTCGGATCAGAAGAGCATTTTCGGACTTAGTAACAGAAGTCGGTGGTGACAACAATTCTGTGAGGTGGACAGAAGTCTGATGAAGAACCAAGAGCTGTGCTGTGACTCTGTCTGGTTGTGACATAAGAGAGTCTGATCTACAAATTTAAACAAGTTGGGAACCCCAGAATTATTCTCTGGAGACTGGAAACAAAAAAAAAAAAAAAAAGGACTGTGTCGTGTACCAGAAGACCTGAACTGGAATCTGAAGGAGTAACTAATGCGGTGAGTAAAATATTTCCTTTTTTTTAACTATTAGTAATATAGTCAAAATGCTTACTCAGTGTGAAGCCAGTGTCAGTTCTGATAAAGTTAACAGATGGGTATTAAAATGTATTAAGCGCCATGGCGGTCCTTATGAAATTCCAGAAAAATGTAAGCAGACATGGACGATGATGAAGGAATTTTTAGAGAAAAATATTTTTGATAGCAAAATTTCAGAAAGTAAAAGAAAAGGTTGTATTATACAGGGCTTGTTATCTTGCTGTTTAACAATGGAAAGTTCTTTGAATAATAAGGTTGAGGAAATTACCCAGTTACAGAAGGCAGTTGATAATAGCAACAATGTTTGTGAGAGGTTACAAAACCAATCAGACACCGAGACAGTAAATTTAAAATTGCATGCGGTTACCATTGGTGAAGCCTTAATTGAGAAATCTAAACGTTGTGATGAATTATCAGAGGAAAATGAGAGATTAAAATTAAGAATTATGGAATTAGAGAAGAGATCTCAGGAATGCAGATATGCATCAAATCTTGGATTCAGCAATCTGCAGCAAACAGAACCTCATATTAAATCTGATAATTCATTACCAGCTGCCCCCACTGTGACTACCACAGTTTATAACAATAATAATAATACAGGTGAAGTTCAGCTTGTAATGAAGCCATTGAAACCAAAATTATTAGACGCAATTCTTAAAGAAATAGGAATGGTTCCATACCATGATTTAAACAGATTTTTAAAATGGTTTTGTGACGTGCAGAATGTCAGAGATAAGTACAATCTCAACCCATCTGACTTAGAAAGAGTTTTGCAACATTCTGTAGGAAGTGGTCTTTGGATGAGAATTAAACAGATCTGTATTCAGCCTCTGAGGACAAGGGACATATTACTGGAATTATTATGTGTTTTGTATGGTGTACGTTCTGATGTTACCATTCATGGAAAGATCCAACAAATGCAAAATGAATCTCCCTATGAATTGTCACACAGGATAGCAACTATTATGGAATTATTGGTCGGTAATAATCTTGCATTTGAGCGTGGGGGCTTGATACATATGAGTATGTTTCTAGATGCTTTGCATGAAGATATCAAACAAAATATTTTACTAGTTACCCCAAATCCTCATGATTTAAAAGACATATTGTTGAGAGCAGACCATTTATGGAGAAAGTCAAATGAGCAGGCTGTCAAAGTTGATTTAGCCACATTGTTTAGGACAAATACTGAGCATAAAGATCAGAAGATAATATCCTATGATAACACCCAGAGAGGACACTCCGGGTCAAACATAGGTGATATTAATATGAAAAACAGAGCTGACCAAAATAATAATAAGAAAAGGTCCAAGACTTGGATACCGTTTTCTCAGTTAAAACAGAAATATGACCACCTGAAAATTGAGTATGACAAGATGAGAGGGGAACGTGATACATTATTAGAGCAGTTGAAGGGGGTACAGGGTGTCATGAATGTACAAGATGTACATTCTCCAGATCTGTTTTTGAATGCAGATGACACTTCTCTAGCAGTGGGGGTGAATTAGCTCCAAACTGTAAACGTGTAAATAGTGTTTTGTTTTAACTTCAAACAATGTTTAAGGACCTTGCTAATGAGTTTTGTTGGAGAGTTTTTTTGTCTTTCAGATATTGACATTTAAATGACGGTGAATAGCAGAAGCACAGTCTGAAATTGCTGGCTGGTGAGGGAGAATTATGGGAGAAATGCTGAAAAGACAACAAGGAATTATAAAGCATTCATGGACTCTCTCGAAATTCATCAAGCAATGGACCTTTTTTCTTTTTTTCTTCAACGCCCTAATTTTTAATTTTTCTCCCTTTTCCTGATATATTTTGCTTTTCATTTTTTTTAATTTTCTTTATGTTTTATTTCTTGAACATTTATCTTAAAACCAAAGAGAAGCATTTTAACCTAAAATAATTTTCATAACATCTGTACATATTACATAATGCATATTGATCAATATATTTAACATCTAAGGTGAGATGCTGCACAATGGCTTGGCATAGCATAAATTTTAGTATGTTGGGTGGTTTTCATAAATTTATAAGAGGGGTGAGTGAAATTCATCACTTTAGTCATGATTTGAAACTTTGTTGATTCAGTTGTTTATAATATGCTAAAGGCTATGACATATATGGATGAAAGAGATCTTTCTACCTTTCATGGTGAAGATACTGGCAAGAATTTCCACTGCCGCTTTGTCTGGACAGAAGATCTGATAAACACTGATGTGAAGCTGACTCTATCTGAACCATCGTGTGGGGGTATATGTATATGTTGGTATACCATTCAAGTGTAATTATGGACTGAATGATCCAAGTAACTGCTTTATTGAAGACAATGGGGGGTCGGCCTACAGCAAATTACAAAAGCAAATTGTGGCTGGCAATCAACAAATTCTGGTACTTGACAGGTACACAACCCGGTCATCTTTGTTCAAATTGTGGAAATGGAAAGAAGCAGATGTGAATTGTAAAATGCTTGCAAGATGGACTCATGAATGTCAAGTGTAAGAAAATAGTTTGAAGCACAGTTTTTACTGCCACATCCAAACCTTTTGACCTTGAAAGTGAGTGCTGGTACATTGATAGTTCTTCTTACTGTAAAGATGAAAGTAGAGTGTTTGCGTAAAAGTATCTTTAAAAATGGAAAGCTTGAGCCTGGAGATGGAAAAAATCCTGGACTTATGTGGATTGGAGTTCCCAGAGCATACCAAGTTTACTTTCAGTGAGATGGTGAGAGATGTGATGAAGTCAGACCAAAGAATGGACTGTGACATCAGCTTATCTTTGCGCAATATTCAAGATCTTGATGTGATATAATAAGGCCTAACAGCTATATGGGCCACTGACGTTTACCAAATCCTTTTCCAGTCATGGTCTAAAAGTTATATTATCTAATAACTGTTTCATGGGGATATTTTAGAGGCTGGCGAAGAGAGATGTAACCAGTTTCAACTTCATATTTTATATGAGCCATTGTAAAGCATCCAGTACCTTAAATCGTAATGATATTTTTTGTTGTTTGATTTATGGGTCAGTTCTAGTTGTTAGAACCGACCCAAGTGGGGGTATATGTTGTAATATGTTGGCCAATTTATGTATAATATTGTATTGGAGTACCATGCTGACCAGAAATTCAGTTGCATTGTCCAACTGAATTTTAACATAGCAAGGGAACAGCTGAAGACTCTTTGATGTGTTAATCATATGCAAGTCTATTTGAACATTTCAAAGGGTATTCAGGTGGTATGTTAATCTAATCTAATTACATATATCTAAAGAGGACTTGTTGATGTTGATATGCGGGAGTGCAAATTGGGGCGGTTTATGACTACAACTGTTCACGGCTGGGGGTTGTTGTCTGTTTGAAAGACTAAAGCTAATCAAAGGCCAATCAAATTGCTCAGCCAATCAATGCCTGGTGAATATAACACGGCATTCAGTCTATAGGTTTGTAAGTGAGGCTTGTATGTGTATGAGTGGGGCTTGTCTGTGCATGGCTGGGAACGCACAGGCCTAGGAGATGGGTTTCTGAATTATATTTCCTCTGTCGGATTTCTTTGTCATCTGTGGACTTTGGACTTTGTTCTGTGTTGGAAGTCAATAAAGTGCATCTCTCTGGAAGAATTGGGTTGCTGCGGAAGAGTACTTACATCATCATCATTATATAATAATACTTACTTATTAATTATCTATACACCCAATATATATTAATAGACTAAATCACTACAAGCATTAGTCAGCATACATATATAAAGATCTGTGGACAGCTGAGACTAATAAGTAGGGGTAACATTAAGGTTTGACCTGAACACAAGTTCGCAAATTCGGACAGAGCCTTTGTTTATCAGGTGTTTGGACTAATGCACAAAAATTTACCCATTCAGTGGGAACCTGTCAGAAATCATGATCCAAACCGAGACAGAAGTTGAGTTAAATCACACTTGTTTAATAATATTCTCTGCTATGCTGGTGGGTGAAGGCCCCGAGTCCTTAACAACCAGTGACATCACCAGTGATACTATATGTGCAAAGTAGCTTGGGATAGTTTAAAGAAAATGTCATGAGGGTTACCCCCCTCAATTCATACAAGGCGCTTCACATCTGGTAACAATTTTAAGGGGGACCCTATGCAAAAAAAAATGGCGTGAGGTCCCGCCAAGTTCTTTATCAGGACCTTCAGATCTTATATTGGTTTTAGGTTTTAATACACAAATATCAAGAAAAAAAGCACTGAGTACCCCCCAAAAAATCCATACCAGATCCTTATCTGAGCATTCAGGCTGGAAGTTCAGCAGAGATAGGGATAAACATGCCCCCCTCCCCTAAACCTTACCAAGCCACTTGTCCTCAAAATGGGAGATACCTTGCCGGGAGGGACATTTATGGCAAAGCACCTTGCCTCCATGTTTGAGGACAAGGGCCTCTTCTCCATAAGCCTGTCCCAGTGGTTGTGAGGCTTTGGACTTGGGCTTATAGGAATCTGGGTTCCAAATACCCCCCAATGTGAATTGGTACATAGTACCCCTACTCATTCACAAAAAAGTAAAGTGTAAAAAATACACAGACACAATTTTCAGTCCTTTCCTAAAAAAGTTTCACAATGTACATCCATCATCCATTACATTATCCAATGATGCAGATCCACATTATTAATGATGCCTGGTGCCTGCCTACCTGCTGAAAGAGGAAAAAAAATCAGCCGACCACCAACACACCTCCTGTTCTAATGCCGCGTATACACGAGTGCAATTTCCGACAGAAAAAGTCCGATGGGAACTTTTCATTGTATATTCCGACCGTGTGTATGCCCCATCAGACTTTTTCTGTTAAAAATTAAATTTTGTTCCGACGCACCAAAAACGACGCATGCTCTGAAGCAAGTCTGAAGCACTCGGTCTGGTAAAACTAGCGTTCGTAATGGAAATAGCACATATCTCACGCTACAAATTCTGTGATCTTTTAATGCAGTGCATTCTTTTGTGCTTTATAATGCTAGAAGAATGAAGTTTTTTTTGCTGCTGATATTCACACAAACTTATTTCTTTATTATTTCTCATGATCTCATGAATAATCTTTTATTTTTTTAAAGCCAGATCTCCAGAAAAATGTTTGGAATAATTTTTTATAGTCATCTTTTTTTTTTTTTTAATTTCATCCAGATCTCCTTTTTTTTTGGATTATTGAAAAATTATTTTCTAGTGATCGCCATAATATTTTTTTTTTTTTTTTGTGTCAAGTTACCACAACATCAGACCAGCAGCAGATGATATATATTTCTCCAGGCTGTGGTACTACACCAGCCTGCGTTTTCTGTCAGGCCATCACTTTCTTCTCTTCACTGCAGCCTTCCCTCCACGCTTCCCTGCAGCTTTCCCTGCAGCCTTCCTTGGAGGCTGTGGCTCTGGTGGTGGATTTGTGGCAGGAGGAGGAGAGGGTGGGCGAGCTCACATACGTGGCTGTTCTCAGTCAGCTGGGCCCTCAACCCCTTCTGAAGGGCCTGAGCAAAAATTCCCTCACTGAGGAAACGTTGGCCCTCCTCCAATTTCTGCATTCTAGTGTCTAGATTGCAGCCATAGGCCTCTTCAGTGTCGGGGGTGCTTCTGAGGACATCACTTGCTTCCCTAATGAGGCCCAGTGCTGCCTCCTCCATGATCATCCCCTTCCTGGGCCTTTTTGTTGTAAGGCGGAGGGGAGGCACCTGTGATCCACCTCCTGGCTGACACTGGGCCTCCCACCTCCTGGCTGACACTGGGCCTGCCCACCTCCTGGCTGACACTGGGCACGGCTTCCTCCTGACTGACACTGGGCATGGCCTCCTCCTGGCTGACACTGGGCATGGCCACCTCCCGCCTGCCACTTTACAGACCCTCCTCCTGGCTGAGCTCATCCTGTGTATAAAAAAGGGACATAGTTTTAGTTTTTGGTTCATCAGTCACACACAATTTTCAGCTCGTGACTTGCAAATTGAATGTTAATAAATAGAAAAGACTCTGAGCCCAGCATTTTTCATTCTTGTCCCAAACATTTTTGGCCACTACTGTCAATTGATATGTAAATCTCTTTTTTTTAAATCATTAATTTGTTATCAATTATAACATCTAGTTAACATCATTAATATTAGGACATTAAATATGTATAAAAATAATATACCTGACTCCAGCTGGGCGCATCCACTTCTTCCAGGATGGAAGGCCCAGGTTGTTCCACATCAGCCTCTGCTGGGGTTGAGGGAGGGGTGGAGGGAAGGCCGCAGGGAAGGGTAGAAAGTGATTCCCTGGCTTCAGTCTGGATCTTGTTATGCTCCTTCTTATACATGTTCCTCACGATCCCAATTTTCTTTTCCAAGAACACGATGGTTGCATCGGGGACCCGAGTCTTCACAAATTCCAGAAGTTTCTCCAGCGTTGACTTCCTAGCTTGTTTAGTATAATATAAGCTGTGTTTCACCTCCCACAAATTCCTCATCTCCCTGTACCTGTCTATGAAACTGGCCAGGAATTCTGGGTCCTTAAAGTGATTCATATATGCTGTAAGACAATACACCAGATAAAAACACTAATGTCAGCCTAAACTCTCCTAATCTTATCCCAATATAGGCCTCAATCTTAAAGCAGTATAGACCACTGATGGCCCAAGTTAAAACTTTGCCTTCGTTTAGGACGCTCGCCACTTCCGTTCCTCCTTCCTCCTCACACAGATTGTACTTACGACACATGCGTGTTAGCTTGATATACACTGTGCATTCGTGAAACTCCGCCCACGTCGCCCACCCCTGATGTTCTTTCGAGAATACTCCCTGCCCCTTCTCTTTCAGCATACAGTAGAAGCGACATGGCAGAGATACAGCAGGAAAGCGAGGAAAGCCGGGGCCAGAAACATCCTGATCCCAGAGGAGAAGATTTAAGACCTCAAATATGGCCTTTATAGAGATGATGGAGATGGTGGACATCTTGAGGAGGAACGACTATGATGGGAAGCATGGACCGTACCTAAACCCAAATGTGAGAAAGGCCAAGATCATGACTAAAGTTGTGAAGAGTCTGCACAGAAATTTTGGGGTACGACGATCCAAGGTGCAATTGAGGAAACGCTGGCCAGACCTGAAACTGAGGGAGCAGGATCAGTATAGAAGAATCAAGAGAGTGCTTCTAAAAAGTAAGTACTTGTCATGTGTTCCTATCATTATTATTATACTTGCATGCTGCTCCATGTGCTTTTCTTTACTGTTGTACTGTTTAAAATGGCGACTTTCATGTTCGTGGGCACAGTAATCCAGTCGTAGGAAACATTGTTCGCTCATTAAATATAATGTTTTGGGCAGATACAGGTTAAATACATTTGGTCATGCCTATTTGTATAAAAATAAGTTTTGTACATTGCTGTCTAGATGTGTTTGTAACTAGAATGAAATGCAAGCTTGATTCAGTGTAATGTAAGGAGAGGACACTCAGCAGCTGTTTACACATCTGGACTCAGGAGCACTAGTGTGGGACACAAGAACAAACTTTTTAGGGTGTCCCACACAGGTGCTCCAGTGGATACTTGGGGTGTCTCCATGTGTGAAAATTGTCACAAAAAGGTAAGTATTCCAGCTTTGGTAAGGTAAAAAATCATGTCTTCAGCTTGGAACTCTGCCCAAAACAGACAATTGTACCCCACTTCCCAGCAATGTTTCATATTCCTATTTCTGGACTCAAATATCTGTGTGTTAAGTATACCTTTTGTTTCATTCTCATAGGAGAGAAAAGACTCTGAGGACACCACTCAGAGGACACCAGGAACCCAACACCTCACAAAAAAGGGGAACTCAGCACAAGACCACACCCCGAGGATCTGGAGGAAGGAGAGGTGGAGGAAGTTGGCAAACTTGTCATCACAACAGGTGAGTGTCATACACCCCAGCTTCAGGTAATATATGTATGCCTGCATATTTATAATACATGTTTTTACTCAAATTTTTAGGTGATGTGCTGATTGTGGAAGAGCAAGCTGAACATTTCACAAGTGACAGTGCACAAAGGCTAATCCAGGACATCATGGTGTGGAATCATGAAATTCCACACCATGATGTCCTGGAGTATAAGGAATAAAGGAATAAATATAGTGTAAGGAATAAACGCAATGTTATGGAACAACAAATGAAGAACATGATTGATGTGTTGGGGAGAATCTAAATATCTTCCAAATGCTACCATTTTACCATTTGTTGTACTAAACAAAAATTTATTTTTTACATTTTAAAAGCCAAATTTTGAAGATGCACACGGTGTGTCAACATGTGCTATCTGCCATCAGGGGATATCAATGTATGTGTTTTGTGGGTGCAATCCCTTCCTTGTAAGGTGAGAGGAAGGGGTTGCACCCCCAAAACATGTCCATTGATCCCCCTTGATGGGAGATAGCACATGTTGACATTAGGCATGGGATCAGGAGGGAAATACCCATTTTGACTCCCAAATTGTGTGCATCTTCAAAATTTGGCTTTTATAGGGGTGACATCACCCTATCTGATGAAGGCAATATTAACACATTTTGGACATACTATAATGTCTGATATTGCCTTCATTTTTTCTAGGTTGAACTTTGTAAGTTCCAGAGTTGTGTATGTTATGTTTTGAAACATCCCTGTTTATACCAAAAAAACAAACTACTGTAAAAAACTTGAGGAAAAAAAAATATTTTCCCAAAAAATTTCATAACGCACATGTGAGTAAAAAGTTTGATAATCAACAATGTGTGGCTTCTTCTTTCAATGCTCAATACCAGTTTTGTAAGTAATTTTGTGTTTACAGTGACAATGGGGCTTATTTACTAAAGGAAAATACACTTGGCACTACAAGTGCACTAGGAGAACCTAGGAGACGGCTAAAAAGAAACATAAGCAATAAAGAAATTTCAAGATTTTATCAGATAAATTTTTTTTTAATTAAAAACGTATTTAGACATTGTCTGGCATAGCAATGGCCCCCCTAGCCGTAAAATAATTTCCATATTTTTGCCAAACTTCACGGGCGCTTTGGGGTGCCAAGCCAGGACGGCCAGTATCCAGGCCCATCAGGGGATTTGCAGGAAGTCCAGCCTCAGGCCCAACTGAGGCAACATCATTTTGGGCATTTTTCCTTAAAAAATTGTGCAATATGCAGCAGGATAAGATGATGTGGTTAATTTTGTACTTCCTCATATGCATTGCTGTCAGAAATAGGCGGAACCGGCTGGCCATTATCCCGAAAGCATTCTCAATGACTCTTCGGGCTCTGGCCAGCCGGTAGTTAAAAACCCCTCCTCTCCGGGTTGAGGGTCCTCTGGGGGAATGGCCTCATCAGGTGCTTGCCCAGACTGAATGCTTCATCAGCAATAAAGATGAGCGAGAGTCCTTCAATGTTGTCCACAGCAGGTGGCAATGCCAGGCCACAAGTCTGGGGACGTTGGTAGAACTCGGTCTGGGCGAAGACTCCTCCATCCGACATCCGGTCATTCTTCCCCACGTCCACATAGAGGAACTCATATTGTGCCGACACCACCACCATCAACACTATACTATTAAAACCCTTGTAATTGTAATAGTAAAACCCCGAATGGGGTGGTGGCACGATGTGGACGTGCTTACCATCTATAGCCCCTCCACAGTTGGGAAAGTCCCAGGGGACATTCACAGCATATTACAATCATGGTAATTAGGGAATGATGAAAGAAATACAATACATTAGCAAACATTAAATACATATAATGTGATGTTAAAGGAGAAATCTTACCTTAATATAGTCCTTCTGCAGGACCTGAATAATGGCAGAACAAGTCTCTGGGATAATGATCCCCAGAGCCTGGGGGGAGATGCCTGTCGAGAACTTGAGGTCCTGCAGACTTCTCCCAGTCGCCAAGTACCGCAACGTGGTGACTAGCCTCTGCTCCGGAGTGATGGCTTGCTGCATGCAGGTGTCCTGCCTGCTAATATAAGGGGTCAGCAAAGCCAACAGACGGTGAAAAACGGGGTCCGTCATCCTGAGAAAGTTCCTGAAACCATCAGGATTATTCTCCTGGATATCATGAAGCAAAGGCATATGAGAGAATTGGTCACGCTGGAGTAACCTATTCTTGGTCCATGAACTTCTCCCCGCCCTGTTCATGGACTGGGCTTGGGTCCAAGTATGAACCCCAACACCAAGCCCCCACACAGCACAAACTCTACGATGAGTATGTACCCGCAACATGGCTTCAAAACGGTCGGCTGGTCAGAACGAACTAACAGAGCGCACTGAAGAACAGCAAGGCCTGTGAAGAGCAAGCTGAAAATCAGAAACAAGCGGACAAGAAAACACTGAAAAACAGATGCAAACTGACTACATGCACTGAAAAGCAGATACAAACCCACAAGAACAAACTGAAGAGCAGTAACGGACTGAAAAGTACGAAAGCTGAAAATCATCTCTCATCAAACTTCTACTAACACAAGATAAACACGAGATTAGCAGAAGGAGCCCAAAGGGTGGCACACTGGCTATTGAACCCTTTTCTAGTCCCATTGTATGTGTTGGTCGTCACCGCGTTCTTGCCGATCAGACTTTTGTGTGACCGTGTGTATGCAAGACAGCTTGAGCGGAATTCCGTTGGAAAAACCTTCAGAGTTTATTCCGACAGCAAAACCGGTCATGTGTACAGGGCATAACACTTCACTCCCACCAAATGACAGGTCCAAATAACAGCTGATATAAACAACTGGATGACGCATACATCATATATAGATTTTACCATATCTGCTGTTTGTTTTTTCTTGCATGGAGTCCCTTTTAAAATTTAT
Organism: Aquarana catesbeiana; assembly: GCF_042186555.1. Classification (NCBI taxonomy): domain Eukaryota; kingdom Metazoa; phylum Chordata; class Amphibia; order Anura; family Ranidae; genus Aquarana; species Aquarana catesbeiana. Next base: position 396,476,472 of record NC_133326.1, on the reverse strand, counting down.
ACCTGATCTGAATTAAGGGGGAGCCCTACGCAGTTTTTTGCTGGTGTTCCCTATTAACCACTTCAGCCCCAGAAGATTTTACCCCCTTCCTGACCAGAGCACTTTTTACAATTTGGCACTGCGTCGCTTTAACTGGTAATTGTGCAGCCATGCAATGCTGTACCCAAACAAAATTTGCGTCCTTTTTTTCCCACAAATAGAGCTTTCTTTTGGTGGTATTTGATCACCTCTGCATTTTTTTTTCACCATATAAACAATAAAAGACTGAAAATTTTGAAAAAAAATATCTTTTCTAATTTTTGTTATAAAAAAAAATACAATAAACTCAATTTTAGTCATACATTTAGGCCAAAATGCATTCAGCCACATGTCTCGGGTGACAAAAATTCAATAAGTGTATATTTATTGGTTTGCGCAAAAAGTAGAGTAGACACCCCAAGGAATTTGCTGAGAAGCATGTTGAGCACATTGAATCTTACAGTTTTTTGTCACAAGTGATTGAAAAATGACAAAAAAAATTACACAAAGTTGTCACTGAAATGATATATTGCTCACACATGCCATGGGCATATGTGAAATTACACCCCACAATACATTCTGCTGCTTCTCCTAAGTACAGGGATATCACTTGTGTGGGACTTTTTGGCAGTCTAATCACATACAGGACCCAGAAAACCAATCACTGCCTTCAGGCTTTCTAAGGGTGTAAAATGGTGATTTCACTCCTCACTACCTATGACAGTTTTGGAGGCCATGAAATGCCAAGATAGCACAAAACCCCATCAAATGACCCCATTTTGGAAAGTAGACACCCCAAGCTATTTGCTGAGAGGCATTTTGAGTCCACGGAATATTTTATATTTTGCCACAAGTTTTGGGAAAATGACAAAATATATATATTTTTTTTTTTTTTTCACAAAGTTGTCACTAAATGATATATTGCTCACACATGCCATGGGCATATGCCAAATTACACCCCAAAATACATTCTGCTGCTTCTCCTAAGTACAGGGATATCACATGTGTGGGACCTTTTGGCAGTCTAGCCGCATACAGGACCCCGAAAATCAATAACCGCCTTCAGGCTTTCTAAGGGCGTAAAATGGTGATTTCACTCCTCACAACCTATCACAGTTTCGGAGGCCATGAAATGCCAAGATAGCCTAAAACTCCCCCAAATTACCCCATTTTGGAAAGTAGACACCCCAAGATATTTGCCGAGAGGCATATTGAGTATTTTGCAGATCTCACTTTTTGTCACAAAGTTTTGAAATTTGAAAAAAGAAAAAAAAATACATTTTCCTTTTCCTTTTTCATTTTCATTTTTTTTTATCAACTTTATTGCAATCATAAGGGATGAACAACATCCCTTGTGCTAACATGGACAGTGACAGGTCTTCTTCATGGAAAAATCTCTTAGACTCCATATTGCTCCTCTGGCCTCAAATGCATCTGATCAAACCAAAATCTGTTTGATCAGATACTTTATAAACCAGTAATGGCTTGTAAACAAACAAACCAGCCAAAATTGGAAGTGACAAAATCCTCATCGCTTCTGGTTTCTGACATCACAAGAGGGGTGGGGGTGGGGGGACAATGTCAGTTCCACTAACTCTGTGCAATGCAGCTGATGCTGGCAGTTGGATCAGTCCTGGACTCCCTGGTGGGGCGGGAGATCCCAGGAAAGGCAGCGGGAGAGGGGGGACTCCCTTCTGCCACCTGTAAAAGTGATGAAGCCGCTGTGGGATAGATTTACTATAACTGGTGCACACAGAATCTGGTGCAGCTGTGCATAGTAACCAATCAGCTTCTAACTTCAATTTGTTCAATTAGGTTTTGACAATAAAACCTACAAGCTGATTGGTTACTAGGCACAGCTGCACCAGATTCTGTGTGCACCAGTTTTACCAGATAGAGGATTGCCTCCCGAAAAATGGTACCAGGACCACTGCTGTAGCCTCAACCATGATCCTGGTATAACCACCAAAATATGAGTCTATATCATATATATATTTTATATATGGGCGGCACAGTGGTGTAGTGGGTAGCACTTTCGCCTAGCAGTAAGAAGGGTCACTGGTTCGAATCCCAACCATGATACTACCTGCCTGGAGTTTGCATGTTCTCCCTGTGCCTGCGTGGGTTTCCTCCGGGTACTCCGGTTTCCTCCTACACTCCAAAGACATGCTGGTAGGTTAATTGGGTCCTGTCTAAATTGTCCCTAGTATGCATGAATGTGAGTTAGGGACCTTAGATTGTAAGCTCCTTGAGGGTAGGGACTGATGTGAATGTACAATGTATATGTAAAGCACTGCGTAAATTGATGGTGCTATATAAGTACCTAAAATAAATAAATAAATAATATATATATATATATATATATATATATATATATATATATATATATATATATACATATACACAGTGAGTATAGAAAAGAATCACCCCCCCTGTAAAATAATCACATTGTGTTGCTTTGCAGCCAGAAATGAAGACAGACATCATTTTTGTTTTATCCAGCTGTATTTACTAGGGCAACTTATAACATCCATGTGAAAGATAAAACACCAACATGTCTGAAAAAATAAGAAAATGTAAAAACAGAATCACTGAGTTGGAAAATGGATCAAACCCCCCCCCCCACCCCCGATGTCAGTATTTTGCTGAATCACCTTTGTCTTTGGTTGCAGATTTTAGTCTGTTGGGATATGTCTCTACTAACTTTGCACATATAGACTATGCAATATGTTCCCACTCTTCTTTGCAGAACTGCAGTCCTAAAGTCATTCCACAGATTTTCAGCTTGTTTTAAGACTGGGCTCTGACTAGGCCATGCAAGGACATTCACCTTTTTCTCCTTCAACCACTGTGTAGTCATTTTTGCTGTGTGCTTTCGGTCATTGTCACGTTGGAAGGTAAACCTTCTTCCCATTCACAACTTTCTGGCAGAGGTGCAGCAGATTTTTCTCAAGAATTTGATGGTATTTTGCTCCATCAATTTTTCCTTCTATCTTGACAAGTGCTCCAGTCCTTGCTGCAGAGAAACACTCCTATAACAGGATATTACCACCTCCATGCTTTATTGTAGGAATGGCGTTATTTAAATGATGAGCTGTATTGAATTTCCGCCAGACACATCGTTTGGTGTTGCGGCCAAATAATTCAATTTTAGTCTCATCTGACCATAACACATTTTTCCATGTGGCCTCAGAATCTTCAAGGTGCATTTAAAGTGGTTGTAAAACCGACTTTACAAAAGAAACTAACACCTGAAAGACAAAGGCATAATGAGCTAGTATGCATAGCATACTAGCTCATTATGTAATACTCACCTGAGATCGAAGCCCTCGCTGCGGTGCCTGTACACCGCTCCGGCGGCCGACATCACTCCCGGGAGTTACTTTCGGTTTTTACCGCTCCGGCACTGTGATTGGCCGGAGCCGCGATCATGTCACTCCCGTGCATGCGCACGGTAACGGCACACTCACTGAAGCAAAGGCACATACGTGCCATTGCTGCAGTTTGTGTCAGTGCTCATGTGGCGATGACGTGGGCACATGCAATACAGGGGATATATCCTAAATCGTGCAGGTTTAGGAGATATCCTGGGTAGCTACAGGTAAGTCTTATTATAGGCTTACCTGTAGCACAAGGTGGTCTGTAAGGGTTTACAACCACTTTAAGTTGGTTAGATGAGACTAAAATTTAATTATTTTGCCTTTACTGTAGGAATGGTGTTATTTGGATCTGTGAGCTGTATTGAATTTTCACCAGACACATAAAGCCGATGAAATTTTTTGAGAATGTATTGCAATATGGCTACATGGAGTTGCTCTGTACATAGAATGTGTACTGTCCACTCCCCAGAAACATCATTTCCTGCTTATGTCATTGGCTCACCAATTTTCCCAGAAGTCTCCCTAAGATACAAGTCAAATTTCAGGCATCCCTTGCAACAAAAATTTATTTTTGGAGAAATATTTTCCATAGGAGCACATCTAAAGGGATGCAGGCCCAGCAGATTTCCTCTGCAGATTTCCATAGTGCTTTCCAGCTGCACACCTGACTGATAATTATGAAACCACTCCCATTAGACCCACTCAGAAGAGAGGCACAGACAAACACACAGGGATTTCTTCAGAATAACAAATGGTAGGAATCTGCAACAAAGTTTGTTATAATCCTTGCAATGTACATGAATCACCCAGAGGGGAATGTTTTTTCTCAACAAAAGTGGAGTTACGCTTTAACTTTTAGTCTCATCTGACCATAACACCTTTTTTTCCATGTGGCCTCAAAATCTTCAAGGTGCATTTAAGGTGGTTAGGTGAGACTAAAATTATTTTTTTTTGCCTCAACACTAACAATATCCAATACAGCTAAAAAAAAATCAGGTTAGGGAATCTCCAAACAAGACTTTTTTTCTGATGAGATAGTAGACCCAGATCTTTGTAAAATATACATAGGTGCTTTTTATTCACTGCAGTGGAGAAATACAACACAGTTCTCGGCTACTATAAGTGAGTAAAAGTGAAAGTGTTAAACTTGATGTTAAACATCAAGTTTAACATATATACGTATGAATATGCATAAGTTCTAGGTGTGTTATAGGTGTGATCATATAGTTTAGTCCAATCAGCATTCATATCTTCTTAGTAGCAAGGGAACAGTTAAATGGGTGGTTACATCATGTGACTAATAGAAAGCGAAATAAAACATGGGCGCCGCCATGACGGTACTGGATCAGACCAGCTAGATAAGACTGTCCATTTCTCAGAGCAAAAAGGGAGTAAACTGTTGCTTCTTATCTGGCGGTGAAGGTCATCATAGACTGAAAACTCTGTGTCTAAATAGAAGCAACTAAATGTATTACAAATTCTTAAAGTGATAGTCATATATACAGTGAAGATGGAAAGTATTCAGACCCCCTTAAATTTTTCACTCACTTTTTGTTATATTGCAGCCATTTGCTAAACTCATTTAAGTTCATTTTTTTTCTCATTAATGTACACACAGCACCCCATATTGACAGAAAAACAATTGTTGACATTTTGCAGATTTATTAAAAAAGAAAAACTGAAATATCACATGGTCCTAAGTATTCAGACCCTTTTCTCAGTATTTAGTAGAAGCACCCTTTTGATCTAATACAGCCATGAGTCTTTTTGGGAAAGATGCAAAAGGTTTTTCACACCTGGATTTGGGGATCCTCTCCCATTCCTCCTTGCAGATCCTCTCCAGTTCTGTCAGGTTGGATGGTTAACGTTGGTGGACAACCATTTTTTAGGTTTAAGTCAGGGCTCTGGCTGGGCCATTCAAGAACAGTCACAGAGTTATTGTGAAGCCACTCCTTCATTATTTTAGCTGTGTGCTTAGGGTCATTGTCTTGTTGGAAGGTAAACCTTCGGCCCAGTCTGAGGTCCTGAGCACTCTGGAGAAGGTTTTCATCCAGGATATCCCTGTACTTGGCCGCATTCATCTTTTCCTTGATTGCAAGCAGTTGTCCTGTCCCTGCAGCTGAAAAACACCCCCACAGCATGATGCTGCCACGACCATGCTTCACTGTTGGGACTGTATTGGATAGGTGATGAGCAGTGCCTGGGTTTTCTCCACACATACCGCTTAGAATTAAGGCCAAAAAGTTCTATCTTGGTCTCATCAGACCAAAGAATCTTATTTCTCACCATCTTGGAGTCCTTCAGGTGTTTTTTTAGCAAACTCCATGCAGGCTTTCATGTGTTTTTTAGCAAACTCCATGCAGGCTTTCATGTGTCTTGCACTAAGGGGAGGCTTCCATCGGGCCACTCTGCCATAAAGCCCCGACTGGTGGAGGGCTGCAAAGATAGTTGACTTTTTACAACTTTCTGCCATCTCCCAACTGCATCTTTGGAGCTCAGCCACAGTGATCTTTGGGTTTTTCTTTACCTCTCTCACCAAGGCTCTTCTCCCCCGATAGCTCAGTTTGGCTGGATGGCCAGCAGTAGGAAGGGTTCTGGTCATCCCAAACGTCTTCCATTTAAGGATTATGAAGGCCACTGTGCTCTTAGGAACCTTAAGTGCAGCAGAAATTTTTTGTAACCTTGGCCAGATCTGTGCCTTGCCACAATTCTGTCTCTGAGCTCTTCAGGCAGTTCCTTTGACCTCATGATTCTTTTGCTCTGATATGCACTGTGAGCTGTAAGGTCTTATATAGACAAGTGTGTGGCTTTCCTAATCAATTTCAATCAGTATAATCAAACACAGCTGGACTCAAATGAAGGTGTAGAAACATCTCACGGATGATCAGAAGAAATGGACAGCACCTTAGTTAAATATATGAGTGTGACAGCAAAGGGTCTGAATACTTAGGACCATATGATATTTCAGTTTCTCTTTTTTAGTAAATCTGCAAAAAATGTCAACAATTGTGTGTTTTTCTGTCAATATAGGGTGCTGTATGTACATTAATGAGGAAAAAAAATGAACTTAAATGATTTTAGCAAATGGCTGCAATATAACAAAGAGTGAAAAATGTAAGGGGGTCTGAATACTTTCTGTCCCCACTGTATATATATATATATATATATATATATATATATATATACTCAACATTATCAGACCCCTATAGTTCTGGTCAACTGATAAAAGGTGGTTTGGTTTTGGTTGCTGCGGCTTACTGCATTTTGTAATTACTATTGTTAGTTTGTTAAATGGAAATCATTGGACTTTCTTTTTAAAGTGTGATGTAAATGGCATTGTCTGGTTCAAGGATTAAAAAATGTATCAGACAGGCTCCACGTGACATTGTTATTTTGTTATTCTTGTCACCATATCTCTTTTAGTTAACCCTGTCTTTTTTTCATCTGTTCAAATACTATGTTAACAGTGTTTTTGTAGCAGTGCACCAATCTGGGCAGCTTTCTTTTTTCTTTGGGTGCATGGGGAGGTGGTGCTGAGGGAGCCAGTTTCCGTCATTGGTATGTACATATAAGTTATGATATTGAATATTTTATTTTTTTTTATGTGGATATGCCATGTAAATATTAATTGTTATAAAGAGGAAAAAATGTTTAATAAAGGATGGATTATAAAAAAAAAAAAAGATATGGAATTTTATAGATAGGCAACTCCTATCCTCATATTGATTATTGGTTCCAAATTAATAATAACTTCTGCAGTAGGGAACAGACACAAAAAATACAGTCTGCATCTTTCCAAATACTGTAACTGTTCTGCTTTATTATGACACAATTGAAGATTTTTATATACATGATTACGCGGGTATCAAATTCATATTACAGTTGTACGTTTATGGTAACAAGGAGCGTAACATAGGCAAACTAATTCTAATCAGGACCTGAAAGATTGCAAACATGTAATGAAAACATTATTAGTGCTGTGTGCACAGTGAGGGCAGTGTGCAATACATACAAAATAAAATACAATTATATACAGAACTTTCAAATTTCCTTTACATTCTCCTCTCTTTCTCCTCAATATTTTGATCACTAACCATACCTGCTATCACCTTTAACCACTTGCTGACCGCCACATGCCGATTTACGTTGGCCGAATGGCACGGGCAGGCAAAAGGGCATACCTGTATGGACCTGTGAATTTGTCACCTAACTCGATGTTCTCAGGCGGCCCGCGGTTGTGGTGAGGAGAGGCAGAATGGGGAGATGCCTATGTAAACAAGGCATTTCTCTGTTCTGCCTAGCAACATGACAGAGATCTACTGCTTGCTGTCATTGGGAGCAGTGATCTCTGTCATGTTGTAGTGAGCCCATCTCCCTACACTTAAAACACATCCAGGGAACACACTTAACCCCTTGATCGCCCCCTAGTGTTTAACCCTTCCCTGCCAGTGTAATTTATACAGTAATCAGTGGCTATTTGTAGCTTTGATCGCTGTATAAATATCAATGGTCCCAAAGTAGTGCCAAAAGTGTCCGATGTCGCAGTCCCGATAAAAACCACAGATTGCCGCCATTACTAGTAAAAAAAAATTAATAATAAAATAATGTCATAAATCTATCCTCTATTTTGTAGACGCTATATCTTTTGCGCAAACCAATCAGTATACTCTTATTGCTATTTTTTTACCAAAAATATGTAGAAGAATACATATCGGCCTAAACTGTGGAAGAAATTTGTTTTTTTTATATATTTTTGTGGGGTTTTTTATACCAAAAATTAAAAAATATTGCTTTTTTTCAAAATTGACGGTCTTTTTATGTTTATAGCGCAAAAAATAAAAACTGAGCAGAGGTGATCAAATACCACCAAAAGAAAGCTCTATTTGTGGGAAATGACGCCAATTTTGTTTGGGTACAACGTCTCAATTGTCAGCTAAAGCGACGCAGTGCCAAATCGCAAAAAAATGCTCTGGTGAGGAAGAGGGTAAATCCTTCCAGGGGCTGAAGTGGTTAGACTGGAACCTCCACACACTTAGGTGTGTTTTCTTTACTGTAAGAGCGGCAAGGATGTGCAATTCCCTTCCACAGGCAGTGGTCTCAGCGGGGAGCATCGATAGTTTCAAGAAACTATTAGATAAGCACCTGAATTGACCGCAACATACAGGGATATACAATGTAATACTGACATATAATCACACACATAGGTTGGGCTCGATGGACTTGTGTCTTTTTTCAACCGCACCTACTATGTAACTATGGTTAAGAAACTAGGAAAAGTCATAAATAAACCTATGACGGCTACGGTGGAGCTATGTGTGCTGGGGGTGGTAAAAGATAGGGTGTGTGGTTACACTAGGATATTTTTGCAAAAAGTATTATTCCTGGCCCAAAAACAAATAGTGGAAAAATGGATCCAGCCAAGCCCACCTACAATAAATCGGTGGGTGAGGGTGGTAAACCAGGTGGTCCCATGTGAGAAAATAATGTATGAACAAAGAAGAAATATGCAGAAATATGATAAGGTTTGGGCAAAATGGAATAAATCACATTTGACGACAGATATAGGAAGACCAGAAATTACAGTATAAAATGAGTAAAAGGAGAAAAGAATTAGTGACCATAAGATGAATGAGAGGGAAGAGTGAGTGTAAGAGTGGAAATGATAATGATATTTATGTAAAATTTGTGGAAGAAAAAGTATAGAAATGATAATGTAAGTTGTGTCAAATAACTTGTAAAGTAAAATTTTGCAATAAAGAGTTTAAAAAAAAAAAAAACTATGGTAGTCCTGGCCAAAGAGGCACAACTCCATTGTGGAGAATATAATAGCTGAGCAGCTTTTTCATTACAAAATGACTTTTCATCGTGAAAAACAAATGATTGATATGACATATTTACAGAGTACTGGCTGCCAGAATGGCTGCCATAAATCGGTGCAACCAGAAATGTGTGGACTGAAATAGGGAAGACCAAAATGCATGTAAAGTAATAATAGTACGATTTATTAAAAGGATAAGTTATAAACAATAAAGCAAACCAGCAAACCCACAGTGACACACAATAATAACTCTCTAAACCAAACATGAATACAGGAGTAAGATATAATCATAAACGTAATCAAGCCAGGGTCATACATGAGAGATCATTAAGATAGAACAGGGAGCAGGACGGGACAGGGAGAGGACAACAGGAGGAAGGGATAAGTCTGCAAGACAAGGGTCCAGGGATGGATGCAGGGTTCAGGAACACAGGACATAAGGTACAGGTACAGGATTCAGGAATACAGGTTAGGGCTCAAGGAAAATGCCAAGGCAAATGTGGTATATATACACACCTCCTGCCAGCAGTCTCAGGTGATGCCGGCTCAACAGGCTGGGTAACAGGCACCGGATCAGCAGGCTGGGTAATGGGCACTGGCTCAACAGGCTGGGCAATGGGCACCGGAACTTCAGGCTTGACTGTGGGCACCGGAACTTCAGGCTGGACCGTTGGCACCAGAAAATCAGGCTGGAACATGGGCACTGTAACATCAGGAGGGGCCGTGGGCACTGGAACATCAGGCTGGACCGTGGGCACTGGAACATCAGGCTGGACCTTAGGCACTGGAACATTAGGCTTTACAGCAAATACTGGAGCATCAGGATGGACAGCAGGCAGAAGGTTGGCAGTGTTAGGTGGGTCATCAGGTTCAGGACCATCAGAGGCTAGCATGGAGGCAGGATTGGATAATGGCAGGATAGGTGCAGCAAGTGGAAACAGGATACTGATATTTAGTTGGTAGCAGGGTATATTGGGCTGCGACTGTGGTTGCCGTGGGTGATGGAGAAAGAGACCACTGAGCAGGTGGCTCTCTGGCAGCAGGAATGGGCTGTTGCAATCTGACTGAGGCTGAGTGTAATAGATCTGACCATGCCTGTAGTAAAGGTTGAACAAAATTTGGCTTACATACTGCCTGTCTAACTAGGGACTGCACTGTGTTAATACACTCTGATAACACCTGCTGAGAACATGAGGAATAATGCTCAAAGAAAGAAACCAGGTCATTCTCTAATAACCGCACCAGAGACTCAACCTGATCAAAACTGAAGGGGGTAGAAAAATCATCACTGCCTCTTGAAGTACTGAACAAGGCTAGTTCTGCAGACACCTGAATCAGAGGCTGAACATCCCCAAACAGCATACGGCCCTGATCAACTAAGGAATGAGCCAGTGTGACTGGTGTCAGCTCTCCACTCTCACCACATGCCTCCGTGTCGTCTGTTTTTTCAAAGAGGATTCCAGCACTGCCCCATCAAGAAACTCCTCTGTGACCCAGGACCCCAGAGACAGAAAAGGAAAACAAGGAGGGGGAGTCGTGGGTCCAAAGACAACCAAGACAAGTTACCCACGGAAAGCACGGGACAAGTAACACAAGGACAGGTAGATAATGAGACAACTTGCAATGCCACTAATGTTGATAATTTATCAGACAGTTCACGTACCCCCTCTGAGGTTTTTCTGCTTTCCAAAGGACTTCCTTTTGCCCCCATTTTTCACTTTGACTCATTTTCTACTATTTTAGACATTAACAGGTTTGTCCGCAATATTTTGTTAAAAAAACACTTTTCCACTTCCATTGATACACCTGTTCCTGCCCCTTTTAGGTTCATGACTGCATTGACCCTCTGGCTAATTTTGATTTTCAAAATCTCAAGGCTAAACCTATACTGCAGTCTGAATCCTCAGGGGGCATGCGCTGCATATCCACAGACACTACCTATACTGGTGATAAACTTTTTTTATCCTGTACATTCCAGAGGGAACACAGTAGACATCTTTCAACAGGTTGTGGAGAAGGAACTGTCTTTGAAAGAAATGATTGACAATGCTGCATCTTGAACGTTTAACCAGTTGCCGACCGCCGCACGATGATGTACGTCGACAGAGCGGCACGGGCAGGCAAAAGGGCTTACCTGTACGTCCTTGCCTGCCTGCGGGTGGGGGGGTCCGATCGGACCCCCCCCGGTGCCAGCGGCGGTCGGATCGAGGTCAGGGTCGATCAAAGGTGAGGGGGAGGCCACTCATTCGTGGCTCCCCCCTCGCGATCGCTCCTGGCCAATGACAAGCTTCCTCGGCTTCTGTGAATGTAAACAGAAGCGGAGGAAGTGATGTCATCTCTCCTCGAGCCGGTCTTTTCGTCCCGGCGCAGAGGAGAGAAGACATCCAAGTAAGTGCACCAACACTACACTAACAGTAGAACACGCAGGCACACTTGTAACCCCCCTGTCACCCCCCAGTCACCCCCTGATCACCCCCCTGTACCCCCTGTCACTCTGACACCAATAGCAGGTTTTTTTTTTTTTTCTGATTTATTGCATTGGTGTCAGTTTGTGTCAGTTACAAGTGTTAGGGCAGTTAGGTTAGCCCCCTTTAGGTCTAGGGTACCCCCCTTTAGGTCCAGGGTACCCCCCTAACCCCCCTAATAAAGTTTAAGTTTAAGTTTAAGATTAAGTTTTCTGGCCGCTTGTCCTTCGAACAGTACCTTCCCAGCAAGCGTGCCAGATACGGGGTCAAGATGTATAAGCTCTGTGACAGGGCCACAGGCTATACATGTAGTTTTATGGTTTACGAGGGCAAAGATAGTCACGTAGAGCCGACAAACTGCCCTGACTACATAGGAAGCACAAGCAAGATAGTGTGGGACTTGGTGTCACCCTTATTCGGAAAGGGGTACCACTTGTACGTGGACAATTATTATACGAGCGTGCCACTTTTTAGTCACTTGTTTGATCAGCAGATTGGAGCATGTGGCACCGTGCGACCTAATCGCCGGGGCTTTCCCCAGCGGCTTGTAGAGTCCCGTCTTAGGCTGGGGGAGAGAGCCTGCTTGAAGTATAATGCCGCGTACACACGGTCGGACTTTTCAGCTACAAAAATCCAACGGACGTTGACGGACTAAAGCTGGCTGGTAATCCGATCGTGTGTGGGCTTCTCCGGACTTTCAACGTACTTTTTTAGCCTCAAATCCGACGGACTTTAGATTTGAAACATGCTTCAAATCTTTACGTCGTAACTATGACGGACCCCGAAGTCTGCTCGTCTGTATGCTAGTCCTACGGACAAAAAAACGACGCATGCTCATAAGCAAAAACTAAACGGAAGCACTCGGTCTAGTAAAACTAGTGTTTGTATTGTAGGTAGCACATTCATCACGCTGCAAAATCTGTGATCGTTGAATGCAGCGCATTTTATTTCTTCTTTACGAATGCTCTAAAGAACGAAGGTGTTTTGCTGTTCATATTCAGAGTTCTCCCAAACTGATTTCTGGATTCTTTTTCTCTTTTTGATCTCATGAATGATATAGTATGCTTTTTAAAAACAATGTTTCCATACTAATAATACTTTTTACCTTTTATTTATTTTTAGGTTTGTAAAGTTACCACAAAGAACCCATTATTCTAGTTTTGTTTTTCTAGTGCTTATTTTTTAGTTTTTAGATAAAGTTAACCCAAAGCACCGTTTTTGGTTATGTAGATTTTTTTATTTTCAAGACTTACCACTTGAACATTATTAACATTAGTAATGTATTTTTGGTGTGTTTTTACAAACTCAATGAGATTGTTGTCCCTTGTTAATTTAACATTGTGTGTAAAATCAATGATTTAAAAGAAAACACATAAAGTCTTTTGCTAAACTCAAAAAAGATCCATTTGTTCATGGTCAAAATAAAATAAAGAGGAAGTCAACGCTGGAAAAAGTCGGTGTACAAGAAAATTGGGATCTTGAGGAGTCCATATAAGAGGGAGCACAATCTGGTCCAAGAATCCCAGAGATCAACAGCACCAGCAGATGATCTAGATGTCCCCAGACTGTGGTCCTACAACAGCCTGCGTCTTCTGTCAGACCAGACTGAACCCAGGTCATCACTTTCTTCTCTTCCCTGCAGCCTTTCCTCCACGCTGCCCTGCAGCCTTCCCTGCAGCCTTCCCTGTAGCCTTCTTTGGAGGCTGTGGCTGTGGTGTTTCAGTTGTGGCAGGAGGAGGAGGAGGAGGAGGAGGGGGGGGGCTGCCTCATGTAGTTGTGTGTTTCGGGTTAGCGTGCCCTGCAGCCCCTTCTGGATAGTTTCCCCAAATAGGCGCTCGCAAATGAGACGCTGCTCCCAATCCATTTGAAGAAGCCTGCTGGCTAAGTAGCAGCCATAGGACTCTTCTGCTTCGGGGGGGCTTCTCAAAAAACGGGTGGCCTCTTGCATGAGGCGCAGGGATGCCTCCTGTGTGACCGTCCCCTTCCTGGCCCTTTTTTTGGGAAGGTGGAGGGGAAGCACTTGTGATTGGGTCATGCTCCTACTGGGCCCAGCCACCTCACTTGGCCCAGCCACCTCACTTGGCCCAGCCACCTCACTGGGACCAGCCACCTCACTGGGACCAGCCACCTCACTGGGACCAGCCACCTCCTGCCTGACACTGGGCCCAGCCTCCTCCAGGATGATGGAGAATCCGCCCTCCTCCAGGCTGTCCATGGACCCGGTCTCCTCCTGCCTGCCACTTTCCACACATTCCTCCTGGATGGACTCATCCTGTGTATAAAAAAAGGACATAGTTTTATTTATTTATTTGGGGTTCATCAATGACACACAATTTGCTTCTCATGACTAGCAAATTCAATGTGAATACATCTCTTTAATAAAAGAGTCTAATCAGACACCCTAATTTTTTATAGCAGGTGCCAAACATATTTAGCCACTCCTGTCAATTGATATGTATACACAATTTTGAGGCCAAAATTATTTTAGACAATTATAACATCCAGTTAACATCATTAATATTAGTACAGTAAATATTTGTTAATATAATTTACCTGACTCCAGATGGTCATATCCGGTTCATCCAGGATGGAAGACCCAGCTTGCTCCTCATCAGCCTCTGCTGGGGTGGAGGGAAGGGTGGAGGGAAGGGTGGAGGGAAGGGTTGAAAGTAATGCCCTAGCTTCATTCTGGTCATCAAGAAAACGGAGTTGATTGTAGTACCACAGCCTGGGTACATAAACATCATCTGCTGATGCTCCTGATCTCATTGATTCCTGGATCTTCTTATGCTCCCTCTTATACATATTCCTCAAGACCCCAATTTTCTTGAGCAATGTCTCCATTGTTGCTTCCGGGATGGTCGCCTGGACAAAGGACAGAAGTCTCTCCAGCGTTGACTTCCTCACATGCTTTGCATAATACTGAGGGTGTTTCACCTCCCACAAATTCCTCATCTCTCGATATTTAGATATGAAAGCTGTAAGGAACTCTGGATCCTTAAATAGGGGATTCATTATATCTGGAAAAGATAAAGTCACAAGACAAAAAACACTTATTATTAGGTTTCTGCTAACCCCTCATCATCTTCTCCCTATGTAGGCCTCATCAATCTATCAAGCCATATAGGCCGCTTGCTACAAAGTCATGACCTAAAACCAAAAAAAAAAATTATTTAAAATTACCTTCGTTTTGTAACGTCCTGGTCCACTATCACCTACGCACAGAACGTACGTACGACACGTGCGCAAGGCCCCTCTTTATACACTACGCATGTGTGAAACTCCGCCTGCGTCGCCCGCCCCTGACGTTCGAAATTAACTCATGTTCTCCGCCCCCTAATTCGACGCACAGAACGTACGTACGACACGTGCGCAAGGCCCCTCTTTATACACTACGCATGTGTGAAACTCCGCCTGCGTCGCCCGCCCCTGACGTTCGAAATTAACTCATGTTCTCCGCCCCCTAATTCGACGCACAGAACGTATGTACGACACGTGCGCAAGGCCTCTCTTTATACACTACGCATGTGTGAAACTCCGCCTGCGTCGCCCGCCCCTGACGTTCGATTTTAACTCATGTTCTCCGCCCATTTTTAGTTACGGCGCGTAGTGGGGTAAATAATGGCGGAGACACCTGACATGTTGACTACCTCAGGTAGCGAAAAAAGCCCGGAGGCTGGAACGTCAACCAGATCTGTGAGGCCTAGATTTAAGGCCTCCAATATGAGTTTTGAAGAGATGGTGGAGATGGTGGCCATTCTTCAAAAAAAGGACTATGATGGGAAGTATGGGCCGTACGCACGGCCAAATTTGCGCAAGGCCAAAATAATGGCAAAGGTGGTGGACACTTTACAGGCTTCTTTTGGGGTCCAGCGCTCCAAGGATCAACTTCGCAAAAGATGGTCTGACCTCAAGCTCAGGGAGCCGGATCAATACAGACGGATCGATAAAGTGCTTAAAAAAGTAAGTACTTGTCGTGTTTTTCTCTTGTGTTTATTACCTTGTATACTGCTCCATGTGCTTTTCCTTCCTATACGATTTTTTTGCTCATCGTTTCAAACGATCTTTTAATAAACCTTGTTACATATCTATAGATATATCTATCTATATATATGTGTGTATATATAGATAGATATATAGATAGATAGATATAGATATATATATATATATATATAGAGAGAGAGAGAGAGAGAGAGAGAGAGAGAGAGAGAGAGAGAGAGAGAGAGAGAGAGATAGAGATAGGTAGATAGATAGATAGATATAGAAATGTAAAACATTCTTTTGGAATATTTTAAGTTATCTTTTTTTTTTCTTTACATTTAGTTATATATTTAGATTTTGTTCCAGATATAGAGAGAGAGAGAGAGATCAAAAGATTATTAACTATATTTCGAGATATTGATATCTAGATATCTATCTATCCGATATGTCTTTATAATTTTAAATATTGAGGTAAAATAGGAACTCTACACAAACCACTTCACTCCAAATGTTTGAAAATTACTATGTACTAAAATATCTGTGTGCTAAGTAGATTACTAATTTTTTGTTTCACATAGGGGAAAATTCACTCAGCCAACAAGAAGACAGTCCACCCCAAGCCAAACAACATGATTGGGAAATCAGCCCAAGCCCCACTGAGGATGTGGAGGAAGGAGAGGTGGGCGACATGGGCACCCCACCAGGTGAGTGTCTGACACACCAGCTTACGGTAATCTATGCATGGCTGTCTTTTCTTTAATGTAATTTTTCTACTCTATTTTAGGGGATCTGGTTGTGCTTGATTCAAGCAACAGTGCCACCCCCGAGGATGTGGAGGAATTATGCTACATGGGCACCCCACCAGGTCAGTGTCTGAGACAACAGCTTTATTATGGTAAGGTAAACTATGTATGTGTGCATATTTCTAAACACATTTTTTGGTTTCATTCCACTTTAGGTACAAGAAGTGACTATTTCACCTCAGACAGTGCCCAACGGCTAATTGGTCAAATAATGGCCTGGAATAAGGAGATCGATGAAATGCGTAATCGGCTGGATCGTATGCAGCAGGAAATGAAGGACATGATTGATGTTTTGGGTAGAATCTAAATGCCCTTTTTGAAACCCCAAAACATCGATCATGTCCTTCATTTCCTGTTTTGCTGACCCCATTCTGGGCCTTCTCTTTTTTTTTTGGCTGAACATATATGGCTGTTTAACATAATTTAAAAAAGGAGGGCTGTTTCTAGAAAATACATAAAAAATCCACAAAAAAAAAAACTTGATTTTATAAAAACCAAAAAAAAAAAAAAAAAAATTGATTTTCCAAAAAACCAAAAAAAAAACAAAAACTTGATTTTATAAAAACAAAAAAAAAAAAACTTGATTTAAAAAAACAAAAAAAAAAAAAAACTTGATTTTATAAAAACCCCCCCAAAAAAAAACTTGATTTAAAAAAACAAAAAAAACAAAAAATTGATTTTATAAAAACCAAAAAAAAAAAAAAACTTGATTTAAAAAAACAAAAAAAAAAAAAACTTGATTTTATAAAAACCCAAAAAAAAAAAACTTGATTTAAAAAAACAAAAAAAAAAAAATTGATTTTATAAAAACCAAAAAAAAAAATAAAACTTGATTTAAAAAAACAAAAAAAAAATAAATAAAAAAAAAAGGATTTTAAAAAACCAAAAAAATAAACAAAAAAGGATTTCAAAAAAAAAAAAAAAAGCCTGTTTGCGAAAATCAAAAAGGCAAAAAAATTTTTTTGTGGATTATGTAGAAATATTTAAATATAATTATATTTTTGCAAATTATTAAGATATCATGATATTTTTGTCTATGAACATTTTCTACTAAATGCATAACTGAATGCATAACAACGATTAATAAAAACATCTCCTTATAGGAATTAAATAAATGTGTGGTTTGTTATTTCAATGCTCAGTATCAGTTTGGTTATAATTGTAAAAAAGTTGTTTACAGTGGCAATGGAGCTTATTTAGACATTTAAAAGGAAAATACAGTTGGCACTACAACTGCTCGACCATAACCTAGGAGAAAGCCCAAAAGAAAGGCAAGCAATAAATATAATTCCAGATTTCATCAATATTTTTTTTTTATTTAAAAAAATTAAATATCCTGTCCCATTGCAATGGCCCCCTACCCATAAAATAATTAACATATTGCTGTCTAACTTGACGGGCACTTTGGGGGGCCAAGCCAGTACGGACAGTATCCAGGCCCGTAAGGTTGTCATCTATAAGTCCGGCCTCAGGCCCAACTGTTCCTATATAATTTAGAGAATGTTTGTGTAAAAAGTTGTGCAGAATGCAGCACGATAAAATGATAAAATTAAGTTTGTATTCCGCCAAATTAATGGATGTTTGAAACAGGCGGAACCGGCTGGCCAGAATTCCAAACGCATTCTCAACCACTCTTCTAGCTCTGGCCAGCCGGAAATTAAAAACCCTCCTCTCCGGGGTGAGGGTTCTTTGGGGGAATGGCCTCATGAGGTGCTTGCTCAGAGCGAAGGCTTCATCGGCAATGAAGACAAAGGGGAGTCCTTCCACGTTATCCGCATCAGGTGGCAATCCCAGGCCACCACTCTGGAGACGCTGGCAGAACTCCGTCTGGGCAAATACTCCTCCATCCGACATCCGGCCATTCTTCCCCACGTCCACATATAAAAATTCATAGTGTGCCGACACCACCGCCATTAAAACAATACTGTGGAACCCCTTATAATTAAAATAGTATGACCCCGAATGGGGTGGTGGCACGATGTGGACATGTTTCCCATCTATAGCCCCTCCACAATTGGGAAAGTCCCAACGGCTGGCAAAATGGGATGCCACAGTCTGCCATTCCTGTGGCGTTGAAGGAAACTGGGGAATCAAACAAGAAAACCAAAATCATTAATTTGGAAGCTAACATTGCAAGAAAATTATACAATTAAAAACATTATTCCCCAGCATCAGTATAACATTAAATAATTTAATTCTTCTGGAATAACTAATATGGAAAGGCACACTTATCAGATTGCTCACCCCCTCTGATGGAACATTGATTACATTTTAGGGGGTTGTGAAATCCCTAAAAAAGATTACTTTTAGGACACGCAGGAATTTAGGGACTAAAAAGGCTACAAGACTGCAGTTGTCGCACTCTGCAGGTGCAGTTGCTAACCAGCTTACAGTAAATGAGGTAAGGTAAAAAGGCATTCATGTTGCAAGGAGTACACAATCACATGCAAGGGCAATTAATGAAAACACTTTGTGGCTTGCATATGATTTGATGATGGAAATCAGCAGAGCTTCTGCTCATTTACTAAAGCACTGGAACAAATGCACTTGTAGAGTGCACATGCATTTTGCAAAGTGCAACATATATTTGCTTTAGACAAATCAACACCACAGAACATTCAAGCAAATTTTTACGAGGGTGGGGGGGGGGGGTTGGGAAATCAAGCTAATTGCTAATTATAAGCACACTAAATACACTCAAACAAAATACATTCAAAATGAGTAGACTAGGTGGATATGTTCCCATCATTGCATGCTGGGGAGGTTATTGAAGGAAAATATACATGCATGACAAAAAATAACAGGAAAAAAATCCAGCATGTGTGAGGATAAAAAGGGGACATTCACACTATATTGCAATGATGGTAAGTAGTGTTTGAAGCAAGAAATACATTACATTATCAAAGATTACATAAAAGAACATGTGATGCTAATAAAAGAAAAATATCTTACCTTAATATAGTCCTTCTGCAGGACCTGGATGATGGCAGAACAGGTCTCTGGGATAATGATCCCCAGAGCCTGGGGGGAGATGCCTGTCGAGAACTTGAGGTCCTGCAGGCTTCTCCCTGTCGCCAAGTACCGCAACGTGGCAACTAGCCTCTGCTCCGGAGTGATGGCTTGCCTCATGCAGGTATCCTGCCTGCTGATATAGGGGGTCAGCAAAGCCAACAAACGGTCAAAAACGGGGTCCGTCATCCGGAGAAAGTTCCTGAAATCCTCAGGATTATTCTCACGGATCTCACGGAGCAATGGCATGTGACAGAACTGGTCACGCTGGAGCAACCAATTCTTGGTCCATGAACTCCTCCTCGCCCTGTTCATGGACTGGTCTTGGTCTGAAGAATAAACTACAGCACCAAACACATACAATGCACGAGCTCGACGACGAGTACGTACAGGTAACATGGTTTCAAAACGGTCGGCTGGTCAGAACGCACTAAACAGAACGCACTGAAGAACAGCAAGGCCTGTGAAGAGCGACCTGAAAATCAGGAACGAGCGGACAATAAAACAAAGATTTCTCAATGCCAACTGACCAAACGCACTGAAAAGCAGATACAAACCTCACAAGCACAGACTGAACAACAGTTAAAACGAACTGAAAAATACGAGTCTCACAAGCGTGAATCGTCTCTCACCAAACTTCTACTAACACGAGATAAACACGAGATTAGCAGAAGGAGCCCAAAGGGTGTCGTACGGGCTATTGAACTTCCGTTTTATAGTCTCGTCGGACTTGGTGTACGTCACCGCGTACTAGGCTGTCGTACTTTTGTGTGGTCGTGTGTAGGCAAGTCCGTTCATTAGAAAGTCTGCCGCAAGTCCGCCGAAGGTACGCCGGAAGTATGTCGGACAGGCTGTCGGACTTTTGTAGCTGAAAAGTCCGACCGTGTGTACGCGGCATAATAATTTGCTCGCTATGAAGTGGAGGGATAAGAAGAATGTTTTCGTTCTCACCTCCCTTCATGCAGACACGACGACCCAAATTACTACGGCGACTGGTGTTGTGGAGAAACCCCTCTGTGTCCATGAATACAACCTTAATATGGGAGGGGTGGACCTCAACGACCAGTTGTTGGCGCCGTACCTAGTTGCCCGTAAGGCCAGACGCTGGTACAAAAAAGTGTCTGTTTATTTATTTCAATTGGCTTTGCTGAACGCTCATGTGCTATACAGAGCTTCAGGACGGACTGGATCCTTCCTTAAATTCCAGGAAGAGATCGTCAGAGCCCTTCTGTTTCCAGACGGTGCTCCACCTCACCTTCCCAATCCAAATGCAGTAGGCCGGCTGCATGAGAGGCATTTTCCTTATGTCCTCCAGAGTACCCCTACCCAACGAGCCCCCCAAAGAAAATGTCGTGTCTGCAGAAAACGCGGATTTAGGCGTGACACCCGGTATTATTGTCCCTCCTGTCCTGGCAATCCTGGTCTTTGCATTGGTGAATGTTTTGAACGCTACCATACACTAGTTGAGTTTTAGCGTAGGGTACAGCACTGCACAGACTAGGACACACTTCCACAGGGTCTCCCAAGATGCCATCGCATTTTGAGAGACCCAAACCTGGAACCGTTACAGTTTTAAAAGTTACAGTTATAAAAAAAAAAGTAAAAAAAAAAAAAAATACACAAAAAAAATATAAAATAAAAAAAACAAAAATAGTTGTCGTTTTATTGTTCTCTCTCTCTCTATTTTCTCTCTATTGTTCTGCTCTTTTTTACTGTATTCTATTCTGCAATGTTTTATTGTTATGTTTTATCATGTTTGCTTTTCAGGTATGTAATTTTTTTATAGTTTACTGTGTTTTAAACATTTTTTTGTTTTCAGGTACGCCATTCAGCTGCAGCGCGGATTTATTTATCTTGACAGCAACAGCGTTTGCTCCCACGATACATAAAGCCGTGACTCCAGCGCTGTCGGAGGTGATTTCACCACCACAGTTACATACTTCAGCATATATACCGAAGCGTGGGGGCAGAAGTGGGTGGAGGAGCGATTTGCTCCTGCCTTTGGCGGGAGAATGCCCCCATGCTTCGGCATATATATATTTTAGGTAGGCACAGGTTGCGTTAAATGTTTTATTTTTTACTATGTTTTTTTTTTGTATTTGCTTTGCAGGTATGGTAAATATTACTGTTATACTGTAATGTTACTTTGTTTTTTGTTAACCATCATTTGCTTAGCAGGTACGCCATTCAGTTGCAGCGCGGATTTATTTATCTTGACAGCAACTGCGTTTGCTCCCACGATACATAAAGGCGTGACTCCAGCGCTGTCGGAGGTGATTTCACCACCACAGTTACATACTTCAGCATATATGCCGAAGCGTGGGGGCAGCAGTGGGTGGAGGAGCAATTTGCTCCTGCCTTTTGCGGGAGGATGCCCCCATGCTTCGGCATATATAAATGGTGCATGTATGCCCATCATTAGAAGTGGGTGGATGAAGGGAGGTATTCTAATGGTGGCCATACCCACCGATCAATATCTTTTTTTCGTTCAGCCCACAGGCTGCATGAAAAAAAAGTTTACAATATATGCCCAACAAGGACCAGCAACGTACTGGTATGTTGCTGGACTTTGAGTGGTTATACCAGAATGATGCCTGCAGGTTTAGGTATCATCTTGGTATCATTCTTTTCAGCCAGCGGTCGGCTTTCATGTAAAAGCAATCCTAGCGGCTAATTAGACTGAACCTGAGAATGCAGCCGGTGATTCGGCCAGCTGACCATAGAGCTGATCAGAGACCAGAATGGCTCCAAACATCTCTATGGCCTAAGAATCCGGAAGCTACGAGCATTTCATGACTTAGATTTCGCCGGATTTAAACAGCGCCATTGTGAAATTGGGAAAGCATTTTATCACACCAATCTTGGTGTGGTCAGATGCTTTTAGGGCAGAGGAGAGATCTAGGGTCTAATAGACCCCAATTTTTTCAAAAAAAGAGTACCTGTCACTACCTATTGCTATCATAGGGGATATTTACATTCCCTGAGATAACAATAAAAATGATTAAAAAAAAATAAAAATGAAAGGAACAGTTTAAAAATAAGATAAAAAATCAAAAAATTAATAAAAAAAAAAAATAAAAAAAAAAAAAGCACCCCTGTCCCCCCCTGCTCTCGCGCAAAGGCGAACGCAAGCGTCGGTCTGGCGTCAAATGTAAACAGCAATTGCACCATGCATGTGAGGTATCACCGCGAAGGTCAGATTGAGGGCAGTCATTTTAGCAGTAGACCTCCTCTGTAAATCTAAAGTGGTAACCTGTAAAGGCTTTTAAAGGCTTTTAAAAATGTATTTAGTTTGTCGCCACTGCACGTTTGTGCGCAATTTTAAAGCATGTCATGTTTGGTATCCATGTACTCGGCCTAAGATCATCTTTTTATTTCATCAAACATTTGGGCAATATAGTGTGTTTTAGTGCATTAAAATTTTAAAAAGTGTGTTTTTTCCCCAAAAAATGCATTTGAAAAATCGCTGCGCAAATACTGTGTGAAAAAAAAAAATGAAACACCCACCATTTTAATCTGTAGGGCATTTGCTTTAAAAAAATATATAATGTTTGGGGGTTCAAAGTAATTTTCTTGCAAAAAAAAATAATTTTTTCATGTAAACAAAAAGTGTCAGAAAGGGCTTTGTCTTCAAGTGGTTAGAAGAGTGGGTGATGTGTGACATAAGCTTCTAAATGTTGTGCATAAAATGCCAGGACAGTTCAAACCCCCCCCAAATGACCCCATTTTGGAAAGTAGACACCCCAAGCTATTTGCTGAGAGGCATGTCGAGTCCATGGAATATTTTATATTGTGACACAAGTTGCGGGAAAAAGACAAATTTTTTTTTTTTTTGCACATAGTTGTCACTAAATGATATATTGCTCAAACATGCCATGGGAATATGTGAAATTACACCCCAAAATACATTCTGTTGCCTCTCCTGAGTACGGGGATACCACATGTGTGAGACTTTTTGGGAGCCTAGCCGCGTACGGGACCCCGAAAACCAAGCACCGCCTTCAGGCTTTCTAAGAGCGTAAATTTTTGATTTCACTCTTCACTGCCTATCACAGTTTCGGAGGCCATGGAATGCCCAGATGGCACAAACCCCCCCCCCCCAAATGACCCCATTTTGGAAAATAGACACCCAAAGCTATTTGCTGAGAGGTATAGTGAGTATTTTGCAGACCTCACTTTTTGTCACAAACTTTTGAAAATTGAAAAAAGAAAAAAAAAATATACGTTTTTCTTGTCTTTCTTCATTTTCAAAAACAAATGAGAGCTGCAAAATACTCACCATGCCTCTCAGCAAATAGCTTGGGGTGTCTACTTTCCAAAATGGGGTCATTTTGGGGTGGTTTTGTGCTATCTTGGCATTTTATGGCCTTCAAAACTGTGATGGGTAGTAAGGAGTGAAATCAAAATTAACGCTCTTAGAAATCCTGAAGGCGGTGATTGGATTTCTGGGCCCCGTATGAAGTTAGGCTCCCAAAAAGTGCCACTCATGTGGTATCCCCGTACTCAGGAGAAGCAGCAGAATGTATTTTGGGGTGTAATTCCACATATGCCCATGGCATGTTTGAGCAATATATCATTTAGTGACAACTTTGTGCAAAAAAAAAAAAAAAAAATTGTCACTTTCCCGCAACTTGTGTCAAAATATAAAATATTCCATGGACTCATCATGCCTCTCAACAAATAGCTTGGGGTGTCTTCTTTCCAAAATGGGGTCATTTGGGGGGGTTTGTGCCATCTTGGCATTTTATGGCCTTCAAAACTGTGATAGGTAGTGAGAGTAAAATCAAAAATTTATGCCCTTTGAAATCCTGAAGGCGGTGCTTGGTTTTCGGGGCCCCGTACGCGGCTAGGCTCCCAAAAAGTCCCACACATTTGGTATCCCCGTACTCAGGAGAAGCAGCTGAATGTATTTTGGGGTGCAATTCCACATATGCCCATGGCCTGTGTGAGCAATATATCATTTAGTGACAACTTTTTGTAATTTTTTTTTTTTTTTTGTCATTATTCAATCACTTGGGACAAAAAAAAATAAATATTCAATGGATTCAACATGCCTCTCAGCAATTTCCTTGGGGTGTCTACTTTCCAAAATGGGGTCATTTGGGGGGGTTTTGTACTGCCCTGCCATTTTAGCACCTCATGAAATGACATAGGCAGTCATAAACTAAAAGCTGTGTAAATTCCAGAAAATGTACCCTAGTTTGTAGGCGCTATAACTTTTGCGCAAACCAATAAATATACGCTTATTGACATTTTTTTTACCAAAGACATGTGGCCGAATACATGTTGGCCTAAATGTATGACTAAAATTGATTTTAATGGATTTTTTTTATAACAAAAAATAGAAAATATCATTTTTTTTCAAAATTTTCGGTCTTTTTCCGTTTATAGCGCAAAAAATAAAAGCGGCAAAGGTGATCAAATACCATCAAAATAAATCTCTATTTGTGGGAAGAAAAGGACGCAAATTTCGTTTGGGTACAGCATTGCATGACCGCACAATTAGCAGTTAAAGCGACGCAGTGCCAAATTGTAAAAAGTGCTCTGGTCAGGAAGGGGGTAAATCCTTCCGGGGCTGAAGTGGTTAACAACATCAGTACATCCGAAAGACAGGATCTTGCAGATCTCAAAAATGGCAAAGATATTGTTTTTCGAGAGGCAGATAAGGGGGGCGCTATAGTGGTACTTAATGATAGTGATTACATAATTGAAGCCTTGCGGCAACTTAATGATTCTTCCAAGTATCGTCCCCTTAGATCTGATCCCACTCCAGTTTTCAAGAGAAAATACAAACACCTCTTGGACCTCCCCAAGATACACAAACCTGAGATACCTGTAAAAGGTGTCCAATAGTAATAGGTATTGGTTCACTCCTTAAGAGATTAGGTGAATGGGTAGAGCAGTATCTGCAACCTTTTGTGACAAGGCTGCCGGGCTATATAAAAGACACCACATCAATACCAAAACATATAAATGAAGTACAATGGGCAGAGCATTTTTTGTGGGTTACTTTAGACATTAAGTCTCTTTATTCATGCCTACCACATCATCTTGCTCTAAACGCACTACAATTTCACTTGTCCAAATATCGTTTCTATGATCCCCAGCTCAAAGAATTCATCATCATGGCTGTCACATTTCTATTACAGCACAATTATTTCTTCTTTCACAATTCCTTCTACAGTCATTTTCTCCATTATTAGCTAATTTGTACATAGGATGGTGGGAAGAATGTTTTTTTTTTCACATCTCAATCTTTATGCACCCCACATCTATTGGTATGGGCGTAACATAGACGACCTGATTTTAAACTGGTGCTAAAATCTTGTGAGCCACAAATGGGTTAATGCCTCCAATGTGAATAAATGAACCTAATTCAGCTGCACACACTAACCACGTTCCATACCGTGTATATGCCAAAATAAAATAAATATATGTGCATGCGCTAAAGGCTATAAATAGGTGAACAAAGAATATAATAAATCTATATAATATTGAAAATTACAAACAGTGTAGATACGATAAAATTACAAATATAAATATAAACGAAAGTATTCCTGAAAATGCGTATTGATCTTGGAATATCACAATTACTATCTAGTAATAACACCTAAAAAATAGCCGCCTCACCAAATGGTAAAAGGGGAAAAGTAAGTCTATATGAACCATACCATACATGTTAATCAGACGATCATTTAAGTATCTAAAAAGTGCTAAGTAATCCAGGAGAGCGTTATATCAAAAAGCAATAAATATGGGGGAGTGCTTTGTGAAAGGCACTATATGAGCTTAATCGCTCCCCAATGTGCAAACATATTATTTTAGTGGCTAGAGTGAATCCATTCAAAATCAAGCGAATCGTCATAATCTACTATGTATACCCATACAAAACCTTTTAAGTACTGTAAAATATGGATATCTAGGTGGGATACAAAAAGGTGAAATCAATAATTACTCAAGAAACATCTTAAATCGAACTCCTTATTAAGCCCCCCCGGGGCCATGGAGCCGAGCTGGTGTATCCACCATGATTCACGTTTACTAATTATCCTGCGACACGATAGGGGTTGTTTACGCGTTAAAATGCCCATGCAATTACATCTATGTGGGGCGGACTATTAGGGCTTTGAAAGACCGTTTAGAAGAGCACGTAAGGAATATACGTAAGGGGTCTGACAAGCACCATCTGTACATACATTCAAACGTGTACATAATCAAAGCACGCTTGGGATGAAATTTTGGGGGATAGAGGTACCCAAACGCCACTGGAGGGGTTCCAACTTTGTAAGAGAAATTAGTAAACATGAATCATGGTGGATACACCAGCTCGGCTCCATGGCCCCGGGGGGGCTTAATAAGGAGTTCGATTTAAGATGT
Source organism: Aquarana catesbeiana (assembly GCF_042186555.1). NCBI lineage: Eukaryota > Metazoa > Chordata > Amphibia > Anura > Ranidae > Aquarana > Aquarana catesbeiana. Next base: position 396,449,621 of record NC_133326.1, on the reverse strand, counting down.
TTCTTGAGTAATTATTGATTTCACCTTTTTGTATCCCACCTAGATATCCATATTTTACAGTACTTAAAAGGTTTTTTATGGGTATACATAGTAGATTATGACGATTCGCTTGATTTTGATTGGATTCACTCTAGCCACTAAAATAATATGTTTGCACATTGGGGAGCAATTAAGCTCATATAGTGCTTTTCACAAAGCACTCCCCCATATTTATTGCTTTTTGATATAACGCTCTCCTGGATTACTTAGCACTTTTTAGATACTTAAATGATCGCCTGATTAACATGTATGGTATGGTTCATATAGACTTACTTTTCCCCTTTTACCATTTGGTGAGGCGGCTATTTTTTAGGTGTTATTACTAGATAGTAATTGTGATATTCCAAGATCAATACGCATTTTCAGGAATACTTTTGTTTATATTTATATTTGTAATTTTATCGTATCTACTGTATTCCAGATGTGTATTTTTTAGGTTATAGAATTATTGAATTTTTATATATAAAAAATGTTTTTTTTTTGTATCAATTTTCTATATTTATTTCAAATTTTTTTTATATATTTATTTTAATATTTTTATTTACATTTATTTTAATATTTTTATTTAAACACATATCTGTGAGTTTCCTATTACAGAGCAATAAAGGTTACAGGTCCCTTTAAGGGTTTTATAGGATCCCACAATGATGATTGTGCTGTATTACTGATGCGAGAAACATACTTAATTCTCAGTATGATTTTAAACAAAATTTTTTATATATATTTTTTATTGTTATATATTATGCCATTAGATTAGTACATTTGTAGTTTTTTGATGTTCCATATATTAATCGCTAGTGCAATTACCATTATTTGTGGTGTGCGATGTGGTGTCTACTCTGATGTGTGGCTCTGTCCTGGATTAGGATTATACTTATGCAGATAGGGTTAACACCGCTTACTATAGCTTTTCATTTCCTGCTTTTTCCTAAATATCAAGGCCGGCATACAGCGTCATTTGCTGTTGTTTTTACATAGCTGGAGCCTAACACTAGGATGTCAGCGATCCCAGGCAAAATGGCCGCTGTTGGAGCCGAACACTAGGATGTCCGCTGTGACAGTATAAATTACACATGGAGCGCCCGTCCTATTAGATCCCCCAGATGAAGGCACGTATACCCTGTGCCGAAGACGCATAGGGGAGGGGCAGGACGGAGCTTTCTACACACAGACAGGCAGAGGATTGTACACCGCACCGCACACCACAGGATTCATCTGTATTGCATACTTTGAATAGGATAGTGCACTGACGCACCCAAGCATTGTGAGTACCCTCCTGGAGGGATTGTTTTTATGGCTTTTCAAATAAATTCCTGGCGGTATTATGCTATGAGTCTCCTTTCTTTTATATATGTCACCATTTGAGCGTGGTACAGATCATCACCAGCAGACCCTGTATGAGCCCTGGAGTGGCTCTAATGCATGTTTTGACACTGTTTAGCCACTGTGTCACATGCTCTAAGGTGAGCACATTATCCATTGGGGGTCACTGGAGAGCACTGCAGCATGCCATAACGTGCACATCTCTTAAGAAGAGCATGAGGAATATTTAGCACTTTTTCATAAATACAAGCATGAGGAATGCCTGCTATTTGTTTGGACACTATTGTGCACTTTGATTTATATACTCTTGTGAATGGTTTGGACTGAGATATATTCATTTGTATGAATTGCTTTCGGACACTTTATTTATCAAGCAGCACTTATATATTTTATTTAAAGGATTTTTTTCTTTTCTTTCTCACTTTTTTTTTTTTTTTGCATGTTGCTTGTTACCATTTATTCATATATTCAATTGTGGATTTTAGTCACTTTCTTCACAGGCGTTTGACACTGTTTGTAATTTTCAATATTGTATAGATTTATTATATTCTTTGTTCACGTATTTATAGCCTTTAGCGCATGCACATATATTTATTTTATTTTGATTTTAAACTTGGACCATACTGATTCCTATTTAACTTCTTTTGTCTCATACCCCGACAACAACAGCCTTAATCTGGAATTCTTTTATGTGAATAATAAGACCACGATTGACCTTCTAGATATCACACTCAGGGTTGACTCCAGCACTGTCCTTATAAATACTGGAACGTTCCGCAAACCCACTACCGGAAATCCCTTACTTCTGGCCTCTAGCTTCCATTCACCCCATACTATTCATTCTATCCCAGTGGGTGAGTTCATTAGAGCCAAATGCAACTGCTCTACCCCAGCAAGTTTTCAGCTAGAATGTTACAACATCTCAAAATGATTAAGTGATAGAGGCTATCAGAAGTGGCCATTTCTATAGCCTCAGGGAAGGACAGGAACAATCTAATATATAACAAAGACAAATCCCCTTATTCTTTAAAACATACAAAACATATAAATCAAAAGAACAAGGACAAAAGTTTCCTTAGCTTTGTCACCACTTTTTCCAGAGAGTTTAATCAGATAAAAACAAATCGTTAACAAACATCTTCCCATCCTCTATGGTGACAAGGACCTAATAGATGTGCTTTCCAAAGGATGCAATTTTTCTTGTTATCGTGCCCCAACTTTAGGTAACACCTTGTCGCCCAGTCTACATCAAACCACCTCTATTCCCAAAATGTGCCTCAGTGTTAATGACTCATATAGTTGTGGTTTGAATACTTGTAGGTATTGTAACAAACATATCAAGAATCACAAGTCTATCGCCTTGTACCATAACAATAAGGTATTCCCTATCAAGGACTTTATAAATTGTAGTACTCAATATGTAGTCTACGTGATAAAATGTGATGTTTGTAAATTACAATAGTAAGGGTGCACCACCAGGCCCCTTCGCATGAGGATTAGCGAACATTATAACGGAGCAGCATATAGTAATGAGAGATTTCCAATGTATCAAAACACTTCAAATTTATACATGAAGATAACATGGATTCCTTCTCTTTCTCTGCAGTTCAAAAAACCAGAATGTCGATATGTGGAGGAGACAAGCACAGAAGACTATTAGAACAGGAAGTTAAGTGGATTTTCCTGTTGGGGACATGCACCCCCACAGGCATGAACCACAGATGGGATGTGGATCTATTTCTCAAATGAAATCATCCTATCCCATCTTTAGTGTTATGCCCCGTACACACGGTCGGACTTTGTTCGGACATTCCGACAACAAAATCCTAGGATTTTTTCCGACGGATGTTGGCTCAAACTTGTTTTGCCTACACACGGTCGCACAAAGTTGTCAAAATTTCCGATCGCCAACCATGCGGTCACGTACACCACATACGACGAGACTAGAAAAGGCCGGTTCAGAACCAAGCGCGGCACCCTTTGGGCTCCTTTTGCTAATCTGTGTTAGTAAAAGTTTGGTGAGAGACGATTCGCGCTTTTTCAGACTCGTGGCTTTCAGATCGTTTTCTGCCGTTCAGTTTGTGCTTGTGGGTTTGTATCTACTCTTCAGTGCGTGCAAGCAAGTTCCGCGTGACTTTAAGTAGTCATTGTATTCTTGTTCGTTCGTTACTGGTTTTCAGGTCGCTCTTCACAGGCCTTGCTGTTCTTCAGTGCGTTCTGTTACTTCGTTCTGAGCAGCCGACCGTTTTCTAGCCATGTTTCGTATGCGTACTCCTCGTAGAGTTCGTGCTGTGCGGGGGCTTGGTGTTGAGGTCTTGACCTTGACACAAGTCCAGTCCATGAACAGGGTGGGGAGGAGTTCATGGACCAAGAATTGGTTGCTTCAGCGTGACCAGTTCTGTCATATGCCTTTGCTCCGTGAGATCCATGAGAAATATCCTGATGATTTCAGGAACTTTCTCAGGATGACGGACCCTGTGTTTCACCGTTTGTTGGCTTTGCTGACCCCCTATATCAGCAGGCAGGATACCTACATGAGGCAAGCCATCACTGCGGAGCAGAGGTTGGTCGCTACCTTGCGGTATTTGGCCACAGGGAGAAGCCTGCAGGACCTCAAGTTCTCGACAGGCATCTCCCCCCAGGCTCTTCTTTGTGGACATTTACTGCTTGTGTTTGTTTGAGCTGACCCTGACAGAAATGTGTGGAGTGCAGAAAATGTCGTGATTGTGTAACCTTACAAAGCACTTTTGGCTGTTATTTACTAAATGCAAAGACACTTTTCACTACAAGTGCACTTGCAACTGCACTGAAACAGCACTTGGAAATAGGAAATAACCCCCATTTTCTCATAAAACAACAATTACATCACCCCAAAAGTGTTGTAGCATTGAGACAATAATCCACACATTCTTGATTAACAATCTTTTTAATACCAGCACAATCACATGTGCATTTACCCAAGGTTTTTCTGACAAACCGACATGTTTGTTGTATAACAATTTTTGTGGTGTCATTATCCAAAATCAAAATGTGCATTTTATAGAAAACAGGCCTGTGTAAAACCAACAAGAAAGACACAAATCTTGATCTTACAAAGTTCACATTTGGTAGAACTTGAAGGCAATATCAGACATGAGTATTTAGGAACTGGGTTTGATATTGCGTTCAGATGGGGGAAATCACCCCAGGAAAAGCCAAATTTGGAAGATGCACACAAATTTCACAATGTCAACATGTGCTATCTGCCATCAGGGGGGATCAAGGGACGTGTTTTGGGGGAGAAAGCCCTTCCTCACCGCTACTTTATTATTGAGGAAGGGGTTGCACCCCCAAAACGCGTCCATTGATCTCCCGTGATGGCAGATAGCACATGTTGACACACTGTGTGCATCCTCCAAATTTGGCTTTGGGAAAAATCACAAAAACATTTCGCACATTGTAGCACACAAAAGAAGAAAGTGATTTGGAGGGGTTTTAAACTCTCCCCAAAACATCAATGACGTTTTTATATTTTGGAATAACATCATTGATGTTTTGCTTGATGTTTTCCAATTGTAAATTACACCCCATGATCTCCCCGATCAGGATCTGGGCACTTTCGGATGTGAAAGGATCTTCATCCACAACCTCACGATCACCTAAAAAGAGAGGAACCCAAAATAAATTAGGTCTAAAAAATATGCCGCCATCCATCTCTTATCGGAGCCTGTGGTCGCAGACACTCACCTGTTGTGGTGACTAGTTCCACTACGTCTTCATCCTCCAGCTCATCTTGTGTTGGGGGGATTTCCCCTTCTTCCAGGGGGGGGGCTCTGGTCTCCTCGGATGAGGGGTGTCCTCCGAGTCTTTTCTCCCCTATGTAAAACAAAAATGGTATAATTAGCACACAGATATTTGATGGCAGAACTATAAAGATGAAACATTGCTTGGAAGTGGGGTACAATGATCTATTTTAGCAGAGTTCCAAGATGTAGCTTTTTTAGTGTCCTTTGTCAACCTGCAATACTTTACCTGTTTGGTACAAGCTTCACAGATGGAGACCCCCCTATAGTATACACTGGAGCACCTGTGTGGCCCCCCTAATAAAAATGGTGTTCTGGTGTCCCACACTAGTGCTCCAGTGTCCAGATGTGAAAACAGCTGCTGAGTGTCCTCTCCTTACACACAATCTAGTTTGCATTTCATTCTAGTAACAAAGTCTACACAACCAAATTCTTTGAAGACAAGTATAGGGCGTCAAAATGGTGGCCAAATGCATATGGCCTAAACAATGGTATTTTATCGTCACAAATAAAAATGTGTGATCCGAACGAATAATGTGCCCATGAACATGAAAGTTGCCATTTTAAACTGTACAACAGTTCCTAAAAGCACATGGAGCAGCACGAATGTAATAAACACAAGAACAATAGGAACACAGCACAACTACTTACTTTTTTGCAGCACTCTCTGGATCTTTCTGTACTGGTCGTGTTCTCGTAATTTCAGGTCCGACCACCACTTCCTGAGCTGATCTTTTGATCGTCGTACCCCGAATTTCCGGTGCAGACTCCTGACCACTTTTGCCATGATCTTGGCCTTTCGGACATTGGGGTTGGGGTAAGGCCCATACTTTCCATCATAGTTGGCCTTCTTCAGGATGTCCACCATTTCCAACATCTCCCCAAAGGACATATTTGAGTCCTTTAATCTCCTTCTGGATTGGGACGTTTCAGGCTCCGGCCTTTCCTCCTCCTCCTACTCCTCGTTGCTGTAATTAGCACGATCCTGCTGTCTATCCACAATGTGCTCTTCCTCCACTGCGCTGAACGAAAAGGGGTGGGGAATGGAATAGAAAGAACGTCAGGGGTGGGCGGAGTTATACGCATGCGCAGTGTGTATAAATCGTAACGCACGCGTCTTACGTACGATCTGTGAGCGGAGGAAGGAGCATCGGAGACGCCGATCGTGCTAACGAAGGTAGGATCTAAACTTGGGCCTATACTGCTTCGAAATGGAAGCCTATATTGTAACAAGATTAGGGGAGTTTGGCCTGACATTAGGGTTTGTCTTGTGTTGTGTCTTGCAGAGAAAATGGATGGGTTCAACGACCACAATTTCCTGCCCCTGTTCATTGACAAGTACAGGGAGCTGCCCTGTCTGTGGCAAGTCAGACACCCCCACTATAATCACAAACAGAAGAGGCAGGCAGCGCTGGAGAAACTGCTGGAGTTGGTGACGCCGGTGGTCCCCACAGCAACCATCCCCTATTTAAAAGCTAAAATTGGTGGCCTGAGGAGCACGTATCTTAGGGAGCGCAAGAAGGTCACAGATTCCCAGAGGTCCAGAGCTGCAGCAGATGACGTTTATGTCCCCAGGCTGTGGTACTATGAGAGACTGCGATTTCTGTCAGACCACACTGAAGTCAGGGAATCCCTCTCTACTCTTCCTTCCACCCTTCCTTCCATCCCAGCTGACGCTTCTGATGTCCAACCTGGGCCTTCCAGCCAGGAAGAAGTGGAGGAGCCCAGCTGGAGTCAGGTATAGCATTCTTCTACAGATTTCTGGGCAATAAATAAATGATGTTTACTAGATGTTATTATTGATCACTAATTGCTGATTAAAAAAAGTGTTTTACATATCAATAGACAGTAGTGGGCACCCAAAATTGGGACAAGAATGCAAAATGCTGGGCTCAGAAGGATAGTCTGTTATATTTGTTAACATTCAATTTGCAGCAGTCAGGAGGTGAAAATTGTGTGTGATTGATGTAAAAAATACTAAAACTATGTCCCTTTTTCATACACAGGAAGACCTCAGCCAGGGGGAGGCTGTGGAATGTGGCAGTCAAGAGGAGGCGGGGATTATTAGTGTCAGCCAGGAGGAGGCGGGGATTAGTGGCAGCCAGGAGGAGGCGGGGCTAAGTGGCAGCCAAGAGAAGCCTGGGGCAAGTCGCAGCCTGACTGAGTCTCAGGTTCCTCCCCTCCGCCTGCCATATAAACGAGCCAGGAAGGCCACTCCCAGTCCAGTGCAGGATTCAGCATACAGGCTGATCCAGGAGGCTTTGGCATCCATGAGAGCCTTCCCCAGTCCTGAAGAGGCCTTTGCCTGCATGGCTGCCACCAAATTGCTGGGCATGCAGGAGGGCCAACGCAAGATCTCTGAGGACCTGATTTATAAAGTCCTACGTAAGGGGGAGAGTGGGGAACTGACACACAAGACGGATGTCATTGAGATCGACGATCCTCCTCCTCCTCCTTCTCCTGCTGCCACAACTCCACCACCACAGCCAAAGCCTGGAAGGAAGCGTGGAAGGAAGACCAAAGAGTGATGACCCTGGGTTCAGTCTGGTCTGACAGAAGATGCAGTCTCTCGTATGACCACAGCCTGGGGACACAGATGTCATCTGCTGCTTTCCGGATCTCTGGGACTTCTGGACCAGACTGCCCTTCCTTATAGGGCGTACACATGGTCGGACTTTGTTCGGACATTCCGACAACAAAATCCTAGGATTTTTTCCGACGGATGTTGGCTCAAACTTGTCTTGCATACACACGGTCACACAAAGTTGTCGGAAAATCCGATTGTTCTGAACGCGGTGACGTAAAACACATACGTCGGGACTATAAACGGGGCAGTGGCCAATAGTTTTCATCTCTTTATTTATTCTGAGCATGCGTGGCACTTTGTCCATCGGATTTGTGTACACACGATCGGAATTTCCGACAACGGATTTTGTTGTCGGAAAATTTTATCTCCTGCTCTCCAACTTTGTGTGTCCAGAAAATCCGATGGAAAATGTCCGATGGAGCCCACACACGGTCGGAATTTCCGACAACACACTCCGATCGGACATTATCCATCGGAAAATCCGACCGTGTGTACAGGGCATTAGATATGGACTCCTCAGGCCACCAATTTTGCTTTTAAATAATTGATGTCTGCCCTGGGGGTCCAAGGCTTCGCCCACTTCTGCAGTTTCTCCAGTGTTGCCTCCCTCTTTGTTTATAGTTGGGACCCCTTAATAAAATTTTTTTAGGTAAATTCTACTCTCCTGTGTGTGTTTTCATCCAAAAAGGACCGTTTGTTGGTGACAATTCAGGTACATTTCTAAAAACATAAAATGTGAAATTAACAAGGGACAACAACACCAAACAATCTCCTACAGATTAAATAGAACAACATATCAATGGTGTTGTGGGAACTTGTCACAAAAAACACACAAACATTTTCGGGAGTACAAATCAAAATCACCAAAAAAAAAAATTAAAAAAGAGAAACACAAAAAAAGATTCTACATTAAAGTCAAAAAAAAAAAAAAAATATGTTGTCAGATGTGAGAAATCAAAATATATTGAGGGAATCCCGATAAATAGTAACGAAAGAAGTTTGTGAGAAGTGTGTGTGAATATGAGCATCAAAACTACTTAATTCTTGTCACATTATAAAGAAGAAGAGAGTGCGCTGTATTAAACCATTTTGAACATTGTAGCATGACGAAAGTGTTGTATCCATTGCGAACGCTAAGTTTACCAGAACGAGCTGTCCCGTGTCGGAATTTCTTCTGAGCATGCGCGGCACTTTGTGCGTCGGAACAGGCCACACACGGTCGGAATTGACGCGATCGGATTTTGTTGTCGGAATATTTTATCTCCTGCTGTCCAACTTTGTATGTCGGAAAATCCGATGGAAAATGTCCGATGGAGCCCACACACGGTCGGAATTTCCGACAACACGCTCCGATCGGACATTGTCCATCGGAAAATCCGACCGTGTGTACGGGGCATTATTGTTCACCTGCTTTAGATTTTGCCCTTTGCTCTTAGTAGGTTCCTTCTGTGCTTGTCTTCTGCCTTCTAATTTTTCCTCCTGCCATCTTTGAACAATCAATTGAGAATCTTTCCCCCACATTTTTTTTTTTGATCCTGCCATACATTTTTGATCCTGCCATAAAGGAAAGGAAAAGGAAAAGAGGTGTAGTCACCAACCACTTGAATGACTGGTGGTATCAATTAAATATGCCAATTTTCTGTGACACTATCCTGATAGGTCAATTATGTAGAGGTGGAGCTTGGATATGTGTATGTAAGTATATAGATATCTTGCCATATCTGTTTCAAACTAGATACAACTAAGGCTATTGCCAAAACGTTTCAGCATTATTGTTTTATTGTCACTCTGATGTACCAATAAACGACACTTCAAGGATTACAGTCTTGCCGGCTCTTCTTACTATTATATCAATATGGGTATTGCCATTCTCCGTATAAAACAGGGATCAAATCAACAAAACATTGAATATCTGGGTCTTTAGGGAGTGTTTCCTGCACTGGGCTCACAGCAGCTGATTCCTACTTCATCAATTTTAACACGTAGTTTTTCTTTGTCTCCAGCCTCCTCCAATACAGGCAATAAGGTAGCTGGATACAAATGTACACATTTTTCATTGTTAGATTTGTACATAAACAAACAAAACAAATTAATATTTTGAACCCTTCATTAGACAAACATTTAGTTAGCTGTATATTTGCTGCACAGAATGTGGAACCATTAAAAATTAAATATTTGACCAAAATAATTGCTGTAACTTTGTCTAAATAGCACCTTTACATAAAGCTACTACTCTGATATATCGGGGTGAAACCCTTCATTACTGGGTCCAACTTGCATAACTATATATTACAATGGTTTGTTTTCTATCATGCTGTTTGTGTAAGAAATCACGTTTCATGTTTCAAAAATACAACTTTTTCCTGGCAATATTATAATTTCCCATTGCTTGCTCTGTTGTTAGTTTTAGCTAGCTAACACAAGTCCTTAGTTTCCATCTGACATTATTTTCCTGGTGTCATAACATAATAAATGATAACAATACCTTGCGGTCATGCAGAGATGTCCAATAAATCCAAAGTATTTTTCTGCTTATACCACTGTACCCACTGCACTTACAAGGAAAAGGGGCATATCATTTCACAATCCACACATTCTGCTTTGGATTCCAAAAATAAAAATAAATAAAAACAAAAGGATCAACAATCTGTATATGGCAGAACAGAAAGCTCTCAGCTAGATCAAAAATTATACAACAACTGGCTGCAGGTGGCATCTATTCTAACAGGGTGTGTGGACTTGATGTGATGGGTCTGTTATATTTAAATTTTATTTATTATAGCTCTCACATCATGGACCACACATCAAGTTATTTTCAGACCTTTAGATCTCATTTTTGTAGAAAAACTTCTTTTGTATCCCATCCATCTTGGCTTTGTTAAATATTATGGCAGCTAAATATTCCAATTAACAACCTCATTTTAATCTTTTTTCTCTCTCAGTAAGGGTTTATTGTATAAATTTAAATTACAAAATTGTTATCTTAATCTAAACTAATCCCATCTTACAAATTTCTCCAATAACCTGGATTTCATTTCCAACCAAAGGTTGTCTAAACCAGTTATAATATATCTATATTATTAATACAATTGTTAAATTCATACTCAAGTGATAAGCTCACTATCACACCCTAATTCTAATATACAGTGGGGACGGAAAGTATTCAGACCCCCTTAAATTTTTCACTCTTTGTTAAATTGCAGCCATTTGCTAAAATCATTTAACCACTTCAACTCTGGAAGAATTTACCCCCTTCCTGACCAGAGCACTTTTTGCAATTCGGCACTGCGTCGCTTTAACTGACAATTGTGCGGTCGTGCGACGTGGCTCCCAAACAAAATTGACGTCTTTTTTTTCCGACAAATAGAGCTTTCTTTTGGTGGTATTTGATCACCCCTGCGCTTTTTATTTTTTGCGCTATAAACAAAAACAAGCGTCAATTTTGAAAAAAAACGCATTATTTTAAAATTTTTACTATGATAAATATCCCCCAAAAATATATATAAATTTTTTTTTTCCTCAGTTTAGGCAGATACGTATTTTTCTACATATTTTTGGTAAAAAAAAATTGCAATAAGCGATTATTGATCGGTTTGCGCAAAAGTTATAGCGTTTACAAAATAGGGGATAGTTTTATGGCATTTTTATTAATATTTTTTTTTTTTTAAATGGCAGGGATCAGCGATTTTTATTGTGACTGCGACATTATGGCGGACACATCGGACATTTTTGACACATTTTTGGGACCATTGTCATTTATACAGCAATCAGTGCTATACAAATGCGCTGATTCCTGTGTAAATGACACTGGCAGTGAAGGGGTTAACCACTAGGTGGCAGTGTAGGGGTCAAGTGTGTCCTAGAGGCGTGTTTCTAACTGTGAGGGGCATGGCTGTGTGTGGCATGTCACTGATCTCTGCTCCGATGACAGGGAGCAGAGATCAGTGACACTGTCACTAGGCAGAACGGGGAGATGCTTGTTTACATTAGCATCTCCCCATTCTTCCTCCCTGTGAGGCGATCGCAAGTATCCCCACGGTGATCGAGTCCACGGGACCCGGGACCTGGCTCATGGAGCTTGCCGCGTCCACACGCGCCGCCGGCGGCGCGCGCTCGCCCGCTGTCCGCCTCTTAAAGGGGAACAGGGGAACGTACAGGTACTTGATTCTGCCTGTACAAGCCCTTCTGCCGCAGTATATCTGTGTGAGGCGGTCGGCAAGCGGTTAAGTTCATTTTTTTCTTCGTTAATGTACACACAGCACCCTATATTGACAGAAAGTCCTTTGACCTCATGATTCTCATTTGCTCTGACACGCACTGTGAGCTGTAAGGTCTTATATAGACAGGTGTGTGGCTTTCCTAATTAAGTCCAATCAGTATAATCAAACACAGCTGGACTCAAATGAAGGTGTAGAACCATCTTAAGGATGATCAGAAGAAATAGACAGCACCTGAGTTAAATATATGAGTGTCACAGCAAAGGGTCTGAATACTTAGGACCATGTGATATTTCAGTTTTTCTTTTTTAATAAATCTGCAAAAATGTCAACAATTCTGTGTTTTTCTGTCAATATAGGGTGCTGTGTTTATATTAATGAGGAAAAAAATGACCTTAAATGATTTTAGCAAATGGCTGCAATATAACAAAGAGTGAATACTTTCCGTCCCCACTGTATGTCCACAGATATATTTCCTTAAATTTCCTTGTAATTTAAATTTATACATTTTACTTAATTTCCCCTTTTTAAATGCACTGTTTCCACTATCAAAGGATATTCAATTTGTTTAATACACAGTTAAATGTAACCTTCATTTTACCATGTTTGGAAAGCAGATTCAAAATAATTGTGATCACATTGTTTATCATTAGATTAAATAACTCGACACATTTTGTTATGATATACATGTAGTCATATCATGGGTGTCCTTGTCACTAATGTCTTATGCCAGCACATTCTTTTATGAGACAGTGAAAAGGGAGGAGGTCTTCAGAGAGCTAGCATCACACACAAGATGTAGAACTAAAGGTTCCAGCATTCACATACATGAATATCTCTCTTAAATTACTAGCATTTTCCCATTTGTACACAACACATGCATATCATTCTCTCTCTTTCTTTTAACTCTTTAATATTTCCCTGCTTAAATACTGCTTTCCTTATTTTGTTCTGATATCCTTTGCATCCCATGTATTGTAATCCCATTGAGGAGAAAGCAAAACAGTTCCAAAGAAATAGGTTATTTCCAGCTTTAGCAGTGCTCAAAACAACAACAAAAAAAAAATCACATAAATAAAGTTAAAAAAAAATGCATATGAGCAACCAGCACTCTAAAAATATAAAAATTGTGACAGTCCAGTTCCAATAATCTCACCACCTCAGAAAGAAACAGATCGTTTATGGTGGTTCCCGGGAGAGACTCGGAACTGCTTTTACCAGCAGTGTATATTATACCTGAATGCTGTTTTAAATACGTCTTTGTGTAAGTGCAATAGCTTAAGGGTCGGGTGTTTTTGGGACAATAAAAGTTTGCAGTTTCACACTATGAGGATTCCTTTAACTTCTATATGCTTGAGTGGAATAAGAGGATTGTGGGTGTGTTCAGTCTGGAATGTTCAGGATCAGGATGCCATATCTCTGTCGATTTGATCGTTACTGAAATCGCACGCTGATGTCCTTTATTTGCTGAGATAAGGCTGGATTGATCCACTAAGGCGATTGATTAGGAGTCCGGTAAGTGCATTTCCTATAGGGAGTGGAATCACAAGGTGTGGTGACGGAACATTTCTGCAATGATATGAACTGTCTCATGAAAAATTACTCAACACCTGGACTGTCACAATTTTTATATTTTTAGAGTGCTGGTTGCTCGTATGCATTTTTTTTTTAAACTTTATTTATATGGGTTTTTTTTTGTTGTTGTTTTGAGCGCTGCTTAAGCTGGAAAGAACCTATTTCGTTGGAACTTTTTTGCTTTCTCCCTAATGTTAAATTTGTTTATAGCAGCGGCTTCATTTAATTTACTTCTTATCTTGAGTGATGGATAAGTGACCCGTTTGCTTTTACTTATTGTATTGTAATCCCATACTTCCCATACTCTAGTTTCTATGATTCTATGATCAGATGGGCAGCCATAGTGCTCATCCCATCTTCCCTCTCTTACAAAATATAAAGTATCCTGTTTTGACTTTACTAGTTGTAGTGCCTGACCCTAAATTCATCCCACAACTTAACATCAAAAGGTCCTTTTCTGTCTAGTGTTCATTTTCAACCTTGATCCATCCTGCTCACATAGATAGCTGTTTCTCTAGCTGTTTACTCTGCATGATTCTTAGTCCCTATGGACTTTGGTAACCCAGTTACCCATTGTGGATCCATGTCCATTTTAACCATTTATCTAGGGGCTCAGTATAGGCGGAACCACACCTCTGGTTCATATATTTTATAGCGCTCCTCTTGCTCTGGGCATTTTTGAGGGTCTCTTACCCTTCATTCCCTTACTTAATTTAATGCCCATAATGACTGTCCAGTCTTTCTCTTCTCTACTTGTGCCTATACCTAATTGCCTCTAAACTACTTTATCTAGCAGATGTACTACATATACCTGTGAACAGAACTATGTTTTCCTTTCTTATCTATAACATTCCGATGGACAGAAGACAGAGACGACATAACATATAACCACCAAGCAATACAGTTTGATTAAGGGGAATAAAAAAGGTACCCTTTGTCCCGAAAATGCCTTACTGATCAAGGAAGTCTGATAACTCAAATGTAAGCAAAATGCTTACCTTAGTCGGCTGATTATCAGAAATTTCCGGATCGTCTCAAGCTCCTCGTTTTGGATTCTCAGGGTCACCTGTAAATCCCTTCCTATGCAAAGCTCACCATCTGATATGAAATTTTATAGATAGGCAACTCCTATCCTCATATTGATTAGTGGTTCCAAATTAATAATAACTACTGCAGTAGGGAACAGACACAAAAGATACACTCCGCATCTTTCCAAATAACTGTTCTGCTTTATTATGACACAAAACAAGGTTCACCTTGAGATAAGCCACGTCCATAAAACATTGAGGATACAGAATAAGGTAGTACTGAGTACAGGGAGGCGGACTTTTTAGGCTAAGAAACAGTGGAGAAGATATAGCAGTATAAAAAATATAAATTTATTGAAAAATACAAATATCTAAAAAACAAAATGACAGTTGTAACATAAAGCATCTAAGATTATTGTGCAGTGAGCCGTTGTATGTCTACGCGTTTTGCCATTAGGCTTCCTCAGGACACGGCCAAGGTTCACAGATGAGACAGAGAAGGAAATATGTCTCTATCTTAAATTGAAATGCAAAAACATGCAAATCACGGTAGAATGAGAAAGTTCAATCAGCAGTTAGAAAGTATATTGGATATAGCTAAATATCTCAGCAGATATTTCCTTCTCTGTCTCATCTGTGAACCTTGGCCGTGTCCTGAGGAAGCCTAATGGCGAAATGCATAGACATACAAGGGCTCACTGCACAATAATCATAGATGCTTTATGTTACAACTGTCATTTTGTTTTTTAGATATTTGTATTTTTCAATAAATTTATATTTTTTTATACTGCTATATCTTCTCCACTGTTTCTTAGCCTAAGAAGTCCGCCTCCCTGGTAATACTCAGTACTACCTTATTTTGTATCCGCTTTATTATGACACAATTGAGGGTTTTTATACACATGATTACCTAGGTATCACATTAATGTTACAATTGTTCGTTTATGGTAACAAGGGGCGTAACATAGGCAGACTAATTCTAATCAGGACTCGAAAGAATACAAACATGTAATGAAAACATTATTAGTGCTGTGTGCACAGTGAGGGCAGTGTGCAATACATACAAAATAGAATACAATTATATACAGAACTTACAAATTTACAAGCAATGCGAGACAGGGGCTTAATTTGAATGGAGAGGTCTCAACTGGAAGGGCTGGGACTTAGAATGGTCTGCACCCTAATGGTCTTGGTTGGGAGTCTGACTCCACTATGGCTATCTTTTGAGCTGTACAGTGGTGCTGACATGAGTGAAGTGTGATAAGACAGTACAAGCTATGTTCCTATGTTTGTAGCAGCTCTTTGTGGTAAAATTTTGGACTTGGCATTTTCAAACGTGAGGCTGAATATAAAGACAGTAAGGGAGAGAAGGAGCATGTACCCTAGTGGAAGGTCAAAGGGGTTTTTCAGAAGTACCAAGTTTTTACATCATACTTTATTATAATAGGGTGTTAAGCCAGCAGTTTGTGTTCCAAAAAGGATGGAACCCTCTTTAACTGCTTGCCACCCACCGGCCGTCATATGATGGCCAGGTGGCACGGCTCTTGTTCTGGGTGGGCGTCATATGACGCCCATCCATTTAAACAGGGCATGCGTGTGGTCGTGCGTGCAGCCCTGTACCTTCGGTGGCGGCGTGTTACAGAAACACTACTCGCCAACTGAGGGAGGTGAACAGCCATTGGGCATGGCTGTTTACCACGTGATCAGCCGTGATGAAGTCACGGCGATCACAGATGGTACCACCCTACTTTGCACGGCAAATGCGCGCGAGCGCGCTGCGCATCGGTGGCAGAGTGTTGCCAGGAACACTGCTCGTTACCGACGCTGGTAAACAGCCATTGGCCGACTTCTGTTTACCACGTGATCGGCTGTGATCCTTTCACAGTCGATCACTAAATGTAAACACAGAGCGGTAACGAGATGTTACCGGGTTCTCCTCCTTACACACCGATCGTGTGTAATAAGGAGACTGCAGTAACATCTCGTTACCACTTACAGTGTACACCAATCACACTGACCCCCCCCAATAAAGAGAACCTGTCACCACCCATCAAAGTACCTGTCACTGTCCATCTGAGTACCTGTCACAGCCCATCTGAGTATCTGTTACAGTTCATCTGAGTACCTGAGTACCTGTCACAGTTCATCCGAGTACCCGAGTACCCGAATACCTGTAACAGTCCATCTGAGTAGCCGAGTACCTGAGTACCTGTAACAGTCCATCTGAGTAGCTGAGTACCTGAGTACCTGTAACAGTACATCTAAATAGCCAAGTACCTGTAACAGTCCATCTGAGTACCTGAGTACCTGTCACAGTCCATCTGAGTACCTGAGTACCTGTCACAGTTCATTTGAGTATCCGAGTACCTGAGTACCTGTAACAGTCCATCTGAGTAGCCGAGTACCCGAGTACCTGAGTACCTGTCACAGTTCATCTGAGTACACGAGTACCTGAACATCTGTCACAGCCCATCTAAGTACCTGTCACCACCCATCAGAGTACCTGAGTACCTGTCACCAGCCCATCAAAGTACCCGAGTACCTGTCACCAGCCCATCAGAGTACCCGAGTACCTGTCACCAGCCCATCAGAGTAACCGAGTACCTGTCACCAGCCCATCAGAGTATCTGAGTACCTATCTGCAGCTCATCAAGTTACCCGAGTACCTGTCTCCAGCCCATCAGAGTACCTATCTGCAGCCCATGTCTCATAAAATATACGAATATACGTTGGGGTGTTTGCTTTCCAAAATTGAGTCATTTTGTGGGTAATTAGTTTGTCCTGGTGCTCAAGGACCTTCAAAAGTGTGATAGGTAGGAATGAAATAAGATGTGTAATTTATGCTCCTAGAACGCCTGAAGGTACTACTTCAATGTTGGGCCTCTGTATGTGGCCATGCTGTGTAAAAGTCTCACACATGTGGTATTGCCATACTCAAGATGAGTAGCAGAATGTGTTTTGGGGTTTAATTTTGCTATATACATGTTATGTTTTTAGAAATATCTTATAAATTTACAACTTTGTGTAAAAAAAATGTGTTGTATGTGGTCAGGCTGTGTAAAAGTCTCACACATGTGGTATCGTCATACTCGGGAAGAGTAGCAGAATGTATTTTGGGGTATAATTTGTTGTATGCATATGTTCTGTGAGAGAAATAACCCGTTAATATGACAATTTTGTAAAAAAAAAAAATCTTAATTTTGCAAAGAATTGTGTGAAAAAATTACAACTTAACAAAACTCACCATGCTACTTACCTAATACCTTGGAATGGCTAGTTTCTAAAAAGGGGTCATTTGGGGGATATTTGTACTTTCCTGACTTGTTAGTGTCTCAAGAAATGAGATAGGCCTTCAGTACATCAGGTGTGATCAGATGTGATCAATTTTCAGTGATTGGCACAATAGTTTGTAGACTCTTTCACAAAGACCAAATAATACACACTAATTTGGGTTATTTTTACCAAAGATATGTAGCAGTTATTTTTTTTGCCAAAATTACTAATTTGCTAAATTTTAAGACAGAAACAAAGAAAAAGGCATTTGTTTCACAAAATGTATGGTCTTTTTTTATTTACAGCACAAAAAATAAAAAAACACACTAGTGATTAAATACCACCAAAGGAAAGCTCTATTTGTGTGAAAAAAGGATGCAAATTTCGTATGGTTACAGCGTTGCATGACTGAGTAATTGTCATTCAAAGTGTGAGAGCGCTGAAAGCTGAAAATTGGTCTGGGCAGGAAGGGCGTGTAAGTGCCCTGTATTGAGGTGGTTAAGCACAACCAAAGTTATCTCAACCAAGACTGTAATGAACAATAGCTAAACTTTTTTAATATATTACCGTAACCTCTCTAATTATAGCTGCCCCTGAACATATGGGGGCAGTCAGCCATACATGCTTTACAGGTGCATCTCAAAAAGTTAGACTATATCAAAAAATGTATCTAGTTCAGTAATTCAATTCAAAAAGTGAAACACATTTATATTTTATATAGATGCAATATATTTCAAGCATTTCTCATTTTTGTTTTTAATTTTGATGATTATGGCTTACACCTAGTGAAAACCCAAAATTCAGTATCTCAGAAAATTTGAATATTACATAAGACCAATGAAAAAAAGGTTTTTTATTACAGAAATGTTGGCTTACTAAAAAATATGCCCATGTACAGTGTAGTATGCACTTAATACTTGGTTGGGGCTCCTTTTACATGAATTACTGCATCAATGCGACAGGGCATGGAGGCGATCAGCCTGTGGCACTGCTGAGGTGTTATGGAAGCCCAGGTTTCTTTGATAGTGGCTTTCAGCTCATCTGAATTGTTGGGTCTGGTGTCTCTCATTTCCCTCTTGACAATACTCCACAGGTTCTCTGTGGGATTTAGGTCAGGGCAGTTTGCTGGCCAATCAAGCACAGTGATACCATAATAATTAAAGCAGGTATTGGTACTTTTGGCAGTGTGAGCATGTGCCAAGTCCTGCTGGAAAATGAAATTAGCATCTTCATAAAACTGGTCAGCAGAGGGAAGCATGTCAAGAGGAAGATGAGACACCAGACCTAACAATGCAGATGAGCCAAAGGCTTCTATCAAAGCAATCTGGGCTTCCATAACACCTCAGAAGGGCCACAGGCTGATCGCCTCCATGCCACGCCGCATTGATTAAGTAATTCATGCAAAAGGAGGCCCGACCAAATATTGGTATAGTGCATACTATACTGTACACAAACACACTTTTCAGTAAGCTAACATTTCTGTACTAAAAATCCTTTTTTTCAATTGTTCTTATGTAATATTCTAATTTTCTGAGATACTGAATTTTGGGTTTTCATTATCTGTAAGCCATAATCATCAAAAATAAAAACAAGAAATGTTTGAAATGTACAGTATCTCACAAAAGTGAGTACATCCCTCACATTTTTGTAAATATTTTATTATAACTTTTCATGTGACAACACTGAAGAAATGACACTTTGCTACAATGTAAACTAGTGCGTTTACAGTTTGTATAACAGTGTAAATTTGCTGTCCCCTCAAAATAACTCAACACACAGCCATTATTGTCTAAACCGCTGGCAACAAAAGTGAGTACACCCCTAAGTGAAAATGTCCAAATTGGGGCCAATTAGCCATTTTCCCTCCCCGGTGTCATGTGACTCGTTAGTGTTACAAAGTCTCAGGTGTGAATGGGGAGCAGGTGTGTTAAATGTGGTGTTATCGCTCTCACTTTCTCATACTGGTCACTGGAAGTTCAACATGGCACCCCTTGGCAAAGAACTCTCTGAGGATATGAAAAAAAAAATTGTTGCTCTACATAAAGATGGCCTAGGCTATAAGAAGATTGCCAAGACCCTGAAACTGAGCCGCAGCACAGTGGCCAAGACTATACAGCGGTTTAACAGGACGGGTTCCACTCAGAACAGGCCTCGCCATGGTCGAACAAAGACATTGAGTGCACGTGCTCAGCATCATATCCAGGGGTCGTCTTTGGGAAATAGACGTATGAGTGCTGCCAGCATTGCTGCAGAGGTTGAAGGGGTGGGGGGGTCAGCCTGTCAGTGCTCAGACCATACTCCGCACACTGCATCAAATTGGTCTGCATGACTGTCATCCCAGAAGGAAGCCTCTTCTAAAGATTATGAACAAGAAAGCCTGCAAACAGTTTACTGAAGACAAGCCGACTAAGGACATGGATTACTGGAACCATGTCCTGTGGTCTGATGAGACCAAGATAAACTTATTTGTTTCAGATGATGTCAAGCATGTGTGGTGGCAACCAGAGTAGGAGTACAAAGACAAATGTGTCTTGCCTGCAGTCAAGCATGGTGGTGGGAGTGTCATGGTCTGGGGCTGCATGAGTGCTGCCAGCACTGGGGAGCTATAGTTCATTGAGGGAACCATGAATGCCAGCATGTACAGTGACATACTGAAGCAGAGCATGATTCCCTCCATTCGGAGACTGGGCTGCAGTGCAATATTCTAACATGATAACAACCCCAAACACACCTCCAGGACGACTACTCCCTAGCTAAAGAAGCTCAGGGTAAAGGTGATGGACTGAAAATGCATGTCAACAGATCTAAACCCTATTGAGCATCTGTGGGGCATCCTCAAACAGAAGGTGGAGGATCGCAAGGTCTCTAATATCCACCAGCTCTGTGATGTCATCATGGAGGAGTGGAAGAGGACTCAATCTGTGAAGCTCTGGTGAACTCCATACCCAAGAGGGTTAAGACAGTGCTGGAAAATAGTGGTGGTCGCACAAAATATTGACACTTTGGGCCCAATTTGGACATTTTCACTCACTGTGAGTTGAGTTATTTTGAGGGGACAGCAAATGTGCACTGTTATACAAGCTGTAAACTCACTACTTTATATTGTAGCAAAGTGTAATTTATTCATTGTTGTCACATGAAAAGATATATTAAAATATTTACAAAAATGTAAGGGGTGTACTCACTTTTGTGAGATACTGTATCACTCTGTGTGTAAGGAATCTATATAAAATATATGAGTTTCAATTTTTGAATTGAATTACTGAAATAAATTAACTTTTTGATGATATTCTAATTTTTTGAGATGCACCTGTATATGACCACCCTCTGACCCAGAAGACCATCATGTTTATTGCTATGTATAAGAATTGGTTTAGTGTTGTTTATTACTAGGAGAAAGAATAGCAATTACTGTAGCTGTTCTTACCTGCCTCATCTATTGTTCTATTGTTCACCCCCAGTAAGTTCCTATTAAATGACAAATGGGTTATATGTTGATACACTAACATATTGAGCAAATTGAAGAACTTTGAAAACAACCATTGTTGGTAATGTTTATTGAATTTTAAAGGAAATCTTTACTTTATCATTTTAGCAAGCACAGTAAGTATCCTGTACTGAAATCCCTGACCCCTGTACTCCTTTACTGCCATGACTCATTGTCAGATTTCTAAGAACTACAGTACCTGGCACTTCTGGATATGGTTGAACATAGGACGCCTTCTTCCCCAAATATTCTACTTTAGAGTGTGCTGATATTCTTGATGTTCTAAAGATACCAGTTTCAAGCTTTGATCACCAAGAACTCAAGCCTCCCAGTTAAAATATGTATTGTATTACTACAAAATTCATAAAGCTCCAAACACTATTAAAGCATGGTATTATTTTGCTTTTATCCAAACCTCTGTTCATGATCTTGAAACATTTTTATAAAGATAATTTCTGGCAAGTTCCTATGTGCTAAAAACCATACTACCATTGATGATAACTGGGGATGGGCTGAACACCCCCCCCCCGTTTGGTTTGCACCAGAACATGCGAACAGGCAAAAAATTTGTTCGACCATGCGAACACCATTAAAGTCTATGGGATACAAGCATGAAAAATCAAAAGTGCTAATTTTAAAGTCTTCTATGCATGCTATTGTCTTAAAAAGTGTTTGGGGACTTGTATCAATGCAAAAAAAAGTTTTAAAAACGGCAGTTTTTTCGGGAGCAGTGATTTTAATAATGCTTAAAGTGAAACAATAAAAGTGTAGTATTCCTTTAAATTTTGTACCTGGGGGGTGTCTATAGTATGCCTGTAAAGTGGAGCATGTTTCCCATGTTTAGAACAGTCTGACAGCAAAATGACATTTCTAAAGGAAAAAAAGTCATTTAAAAGTACTTGCGGCTAAAATGAATTGTCGGTCCGGCAATACACATAAAAGTTCATTGATAAAAACGGCATAGGATTCCCCTACAGGGGAACCCCGAACCAAAATTTAAAAAAAAATGCATGGGGGTCCCCACAAATTCCATACCAGGCCCTTCAGATCTGGTATGGATTTTAAGGGGAACCCCGTGCCAAAATAAAAAAAAATGTTGTGGGGTCCCCCCAAAAATCCATACCAGACCTTTATCCGAGCAAGCAACCTGGCAGGCTGCAGGAAATGAGGGGGGTGAGAGAGCGCCCCCCCTCCTGAACCGTACCAGGCCACATGCCCTCAACATTGGGAGGGTGCTTTGGGGTAGCCCCCAAAGCACCTTGTCCCCATGTTGATGAGGAGAAGGGCCTCATCCCCACAACCCTTTCCCGGTGGTTGTGGGGGTCTGCAGGCGGGGGCTAATTGGAATCTGAAAGCCCCCTTTAACAAGGGGACCCCCAGATCCCGGCCCCCCTGTGTGAATTGGTAATGGGGTATAAATGTACCTCTACCATTTCACAGAAAAAGTGTCAAAAATGTTAAAAAAAAGGCAATAGACAGTTTTTGACAATTCCTTTATTAATGTCTTCTTCTTTCCCAGCTTCTTCTTCCATCCTCTTCTGGTCTTCCTTCGGCATTCTTCTTCTTCCTCCATCTTGTTCTTCCTCCGCTTCTTCCTCCGGTCTTCTCGTCCGGCATCTTTGTCTGGCTTCTTCTTCTCCCTTCGTCCTCCGATCCGCCTCAATGGGAGTCTCCCACTGTGTGATGATTCTGTTCAGGTGAAAGCTCTTATATAACGGAGGGCGGGGCCACCTGATGACCCCGCCCCCTCTGACGCATGGGGACTTTCCTAAGGCTTTCCCCGTGTTGTCAGAGGGGGCCAGGGTCACCCAATTACTTACTAGCGATGTGCGAACCTCCTTTTTAGACTTGCATCATCTTTCATCATTCACAAGAAACTTTATTGGAAGCTGGTCAGACAAAACATGGTTCTGCCATGGTGTTCTGTCTAAACAGGCTCCAGTTTTTTGGATGATACCATGGTGTTCGACCCTCCTTTTCAACATAGAATTGTATTATTCTTATAATAATTATAAGCAGATTAAGTCATAAGTTTATAGCATAACTCCACTTTTGTTGAGAAAAAAACATTCCCCTCTGGGTGATTGATGTACATTGCAAGGATTTTAACAAACTTTGTTTGCAGATTCCTACTTTTTGTAGAAATTTGAAGAATTGTTGAAGAAATCACTGTTTGTTTCTCTGTGTCCCTGTTCTGAGTGAAACTAATGGGAGTGGTTTCATAATTATCAACAGCTACTGCAGAATCAGGGCTCTAATGGGGAAAGCTGCAGGGTCTGCATCACTTTAGACATTGTTTCCTATCAGGAGTAGCTTACCAAAAATGAAATTTTTGCTGCAGGGGATGCCAAAAATCTGACTTGTATCTTAGTGCAGGCTTCTGGGAAAATGAGCGAGCCAATCACACAAGCAGAAAATAATGTTTCTTGGGGGTGTTCTGTACACATTCTGTGTACAGAACACCTCCAGGTAGCTATATTGCATTGCACTTTACAAAAAATTACAGAGCTGCAGATTGAAAAGGAAAGGTCATTTTAATAACATTCAAATACAATATGACTCGTGTTGCAATTGGATATGCTATATTAATTTTTTTTTTATTTGATGTTTTTTTTCCCATGAAAGTGGAGTTACCCTTTAAGTCTTAAGTTATTACTAAAACCAGTAATATTGTTCAATACTGGTCCATACAAGCTAATATTGTAGCTTGTATGGACCAGCTGCGGGCTTTGCCTGGTTGGCTCTCTCCTTGCTCTGGTGCCTGCCCAGGGAGATTTCTGTATGTGCATTCCCATCCAGGCCAGTGCATCATCCAGGCCAGGTGAATAAACTTTTTTTTTGTTATAATAATTTCCATGGTTGTAATAATTTACCTTTTACATAATGTACTAATATTGTATGTTTAATCTCCATGCATGTGGTAATCGGATATTTTTCTTGTTTATGTAGTGAAATCTGTTTCTCCCCTTTTTGTGTGTCCTGAGTAAGCAGACCGGGGAATGTGTTGATGCACAGGGGCTTACTCACTCATTCAAAACTGTGTAAAACTGTGTAAACTGTATAACAATATTGCTATACTTATGGTCTATTGTGGCCATTTGCTGTAATTTAGCGTACATGTTTTTCCATGCTCTTTTATATTTTGTTTACAAATAAAATGATTGATTTTTGTATAATTATACCCCCTACTTTGTCTCTAAAGTCCAGCCAAAAGCTCTCTTTTTCTTCCTGAATTCCAGTTACGGATGTGGCATTGGAGTGATTTTTGTTGCTTTTCTCTAAAACCAGTGATAATTGAATGCAGATGAAATTATTTAATATGATAAAGAGTAGATACATTTATATAGTCTTACAGATATGCCCTGCCCTTTGAGGACAGCCATAATGCTAATGCAGCCTGCAATGAAATGAGTTTGACACCCCTGATGTATAACATGCCTGGAATGCCTGGAATTATTCTTTAACTACTTCCAGCCCACTCCAATTCTGACATTTCTCTCCTACACATAAAAATCATACTTTTTTTTGCTAGAAAATTACTCAGAACCCCCAAACCTTATATATATATATATATATATATATATATATATATATATATATATATACAGTCAGGTCCATAAATACATAAATATTGGGACATTGACACAATTCTAATCTTTTTGGCTCTATACACCACCACAATGGATTTGAAATGAAACGAACAACATGTGCTTTAAATGCAGACTTTCAGCTTTAATTTGAGGGTATTTACATCCAAATTAGGTGAACGGTGTAGGAATGACAACAGTTTGTATATGTGCCTCCCACTTTTTAAGGGACCAAAAGTAATGGGACAGATTAACAATCATCCATCAAACTTTCACTTTTTAATACTTGGTTGCAAATCCTTTTTAGTCAATTACAGCCTGAAGTCTGGAATGCATAGACATCACCAGACACTGGGTTTCATCACTGGTGATGCTCTAAAAAAAAAAACTAGGATTTTTGCCCGGATCAACCAATGAATATTAGCAGTGGTGGCTAGTTTTTGCGGGTAAGTATAGACCTATCATACAGACAACAAGGTCTGGATGCAGTTCAAGTTGGCCTTATAAACATATTGCAAAAAAGAAGGGAGAAACAGAGAGTTTCTCTAAAGAAGGTCAACAGAGAACACTAATGTCAATTACAAAACCAGCTTTATTAATTACCAAAAATTAAATAACCAATTAATATACCAAAGGTGAAAATATAAGCAATATGGACAGACGGTTATCACAAACTAATTAGAACATGGACAACGTTGTCACAGGGGGTATTAAAAACAAATGGGAGCCGCGGCTACACGCCCACTCATACACATCATACACTCTAGATATGGGGTATATTGAGCTTAGGATAGTTCTGCACAATAAGTTGACAATTATTGGAAAGTATTCCCAGTATCAAGTATCCAGTTGGACAAGAACAGTCCTGTATCACTAATTTGAAGGTGTTGTGAATGGGTGGGTGATCTGACAAATCAAAAAGACATGAAGTTGGATCATAGATGGAGCGATCTCTCAAAGGATCATTGCACTCAGTGATTGCTTAGACCACAGCTGATGAGTAGATTGCAAGCACTTTCCAGATTGCAGTAAGATTAGTTGTACAAACATCTACATAGGTAGCAGGGTAAATGTCCTTGGAGACAGTATTTAAGGAAACATAGAGAAAACTGACATACGTGTGGTTGAAGTGCTGAGCAAGGTAAAGGATCTCACTAACCGCACTGTATCCGTCGTCAGACTATGGTAGTCCTTGATGTTAAAGTCTCTCTATGGACAGGTGCTTCTATGTGGCTCATCAGGAGTGCAGGCTGGCAGGCATTCGTTCCTCATTGCTCCTCACCATGAAGCCGCCAAAGTACCGCCGTCACCGTGTAGTGTAAGGCTGCAAAGGAAAGCCGATATCAGCTGTTGGATCAGCTGTTAGGTCCGTGTGAGGATGAGTCAGATCGAGTTGCGCGCGGCTCCCAGGAACGTGCTGACGTCACACCGCTGACGCGTTTCACCAGCCAATAGACGCTGGTTTCCTCAGAGCTAGGAGGGGTCAAGTGTGGTGAGTTTAAATAGGTATTAAAGAGTGCAGGTACTATTTATATCCACTAGATGTCCACCATAACCCCTCAGTGTAAGTCATTCAGCAAACAAAGCATACATTCTAATTACATAATTAGGATAGTGATGTTAGCTGTTTACGAGATAAAGGCGGGGAGCATATAGAGAAGAGATAAAAATAATACTTTAACAATTTTTTGAGAATCAGCCATGGAAAGAGTGAATTATTAGAAATAATATTTTAAAATAAAAATTTCATCTCTACAATTAAGAAGCATTGTTTATGTTTCTAGGAAGGATTGTAAACTGTATTCAGTGTTTAACCCCTTGGGGGCCAGAGAATCTAAATAGTACGTCCACATTTTCTCCTTTTGCAGGAGTATGGTGTCAAAATCACCCCTTCTGGGGGGCAAATTAAGTACATAGATCCCTTTAACCATGAGGCCTGCTGGATTACTGTCGTGATATTTGGCAAAGTGTACTGGGATAGGTCTGTCATCATCCTTATTTTTAGTTTTATTCCTAATGCCACTGATGTGTTCGCTGATCCTAATCCGGAGCTGACGTTTTGTTTTTCCAATGTAATTTTTATTGCAAGGGCACGTGAGCATGTATATGACACGTGTCGTTGAGCAATTAATAAATTGTTTGATTCGATAATCATTGCCACCCCTTGGATCAGCGAACACATCAGTGTGATGTACATATTTGCATATGTTACAGTGTCCACATGCATGCATGCCTGGAGGAGGTTTTCTCTCAGTAAGCCAGTTTTTATTAGTCGTTCTGGTATATTCTGAATGAACCAGAACATCTCCCAAGTTACGTGCCCTTTTAGCCGTAATCAGTGGTTTAGGGCTAATTATGTTGGTAATGAGGGGTGCCGATTTCAGAATATACCAGTGTTTGTTTAAGATCTCATGGACTTGAGTCCACTGCGAACCAAACTGGTGATGCTCTGCCAGGCCTCTACTGCAACTGTCTTCAGTTCCTGCTTGTTCTTGGGGCATTTTTCCTTCAGTTTTGTCTTCAGCAAGTGAAATGCATGCTCAATCAGATTTAGGTCAGGTGATTGACTTGGCCATTGCATAACATTCCACTTCTTTCCCTTAAAAAACTCTTTGGTTGCATTCGCAGTATGCTTGGGGTCATTGTCCATCTGCACTGTGAAGCGCCGTCCAATAAGTTCTGAAGCATTTTGCTGAATATGAGCAGATAATATTGTCCGAAACACTTCAGAATTCATCCTGCTGCTTTTGTCAGCAGTCACATCATCAATAAACACAAAAGAACCAGTTCTATTGGCATTCATACATGCCCACGCCATGACACTACCATCACCATGCTTCACTGATTAGGTGGTATTCTTTGGATCATGAGCAGTTCCTTTCCTTCTCCATACTCTTCTCTTCCCATCACTCTGGTACAAGTTGATCTTGGTCTCATCTGTCCATAGAATGTTGTTCCAGAACTGTGAAGGTTTTTTTAGATGTTGTTTGGCAAACTCTAATCTAGGCTTCCTGTTTTTTAGGCTCACCAATGGTTTACATCTTGTGGTGAACCCTCTGTATTCACTCTGGTGAAGTCTTCTCTTGATTGTTGACTTTGACACACTTACACCTACCTCCTGGAGAGTGTTCTTGATCTGGCCAACTGTTGTGAAGGGTGTTTTCTTCACCATGGAAAGAATTCTTTGGTCATCCACCACAGTTGTTTTCCATGGTCTTCCAGGTCTTTTGGTGTTGCTGAGCTCACCGGTGCGTTCTTTCTTTTTAAGGATGCTCCAAACTGTTGATTTGGCCACACCTAGTGTTTTTGCTATCTCTCTGATGGGTTTGGTTTGTTTTTTCAGCCTAATGATGGCTTGCTTCACTGATAGTGACAGCTCTTTGGATCTTATATTGAGAGTTGACAGCAACAGATTCCAAATGCAAATAGCACACTTGAAATTAACTCTGGACCTTTTATCTGCTCCTTGTAAATGGGATGAGGGAATAACACACACCTGGCCATGGAACAGCTGAGCAGCCAATTGTCCCATTACTTTTGGTCCCTTAAAAAGTGGGAGGCACATATATAAACTGTTGTAATTCCTACACCGTTCACCTGATTTGGATGTAAATACCCTCAAATTAAAGCTAAAAGTCTGCAGTTAACCACTTGACGACCGCCTCACGCCGATGTACGTCGGCAAGGCGGCACGGACAGGCAAAATCACGTACAGGGTACGTGATTTGCCTTCCGCGGGTGGGGGGTCCGATCGGACCCCCCCCGCCGCCCGAGGCGGTCCCGTTCTGTCCCCCGGCGATCAGAGACGAGGGGGAGGCCATCCGTTCGTGGCCCCCCCCTCGCGATCGCCGCCGGCCAATGGGAACACTCCTTTGCTGCTGTATGCTAAACAGCAGCAAAGGAAGTGATGTAATCTCCCCTCGGGTCGGTAGTTTCCGTTCCGGCCCGAGGAGAGACGACATGTGAGTGAGTGCACCAACACACACACACACAGTAGAACATGCCAGGCACACATTACACCCCGATCCCCCCCCCGATCGCCCCCCGATCCCCCCCAATCACCCCCCCCTGTCACAAACTGACACCAGCAGTTTTTTTTTTTTTTTTTTTCTGATTACTGCTGTGTCAGTTTGTGACAGTTACTGTGTTAGCACAGTTACTGTTACCCCCCTGTAGGTCTAGGGTACCCCCCTAACCCCCCCTAATAAAGTTTTAACCCCTTGATCACCCCCTGTCACCAGTGTCGCTAAGCGATCATTTTTGTGATCGCTGTATTAGTGTCGCTGGTGACGCTAGTTAGTGAGGTAAATATTTAGGTTCGCCGTCAGCGTTTTATAGCGTCAGGGACCCCCATATACTACCTAATAAATGTTTTAACCCCTTGATTGCCCCCTAGTTAACCCTTTCACCACTGATCACTGTATAACCGTTACGGGTGACGCTGGTTAGTTTGTTTATTTTTTATAGTGTCAGGGCACCCGCCGTTTATTACCGAATAAAGGTTTAGCCCCCCGATCGCCCGGCGGTGATATGCGTCGCCCCAGGCAGCGTCAGATTAGCGCCAGTACCGCTAACACCCACGCACACAGCATACGCCTCCCTTAGTGGTATAGTATCTGATCGGATCAATATCTGATCCGATCAGATCTATACTAGCGTCCCCAGCAGTTTAGGGTTCCCAAAAACG
Organism: Aquarana catesbeiana; assembly: GCF_042186555.1. Classification (NCBI taxonomy): domain Eukaryota; kingdom Metazoa; phylum Chordata; class Amphibia; order Anura; family Ranidae; genus Aquarana; species Aquarana catesbeiana. The sequence goes on along the minus strand of NC_133326.1, from coordinate 396,420,036 downwards.
CAGTGTTAGCGGGATCAGCCCAGATACCTGCTAGCACCTGCGTTTTGCCCCTCCGCCCAGCCCACCCAAGTGCAGTATCGATCGATCACTGTCACTTACAAGGCACTAAACGCATAACTGCAGCGTTCGCAGAGTCAGGCCTGATCCCTGCGATTGCTAACAGTTTTTTTGGTAGCATTTTGGTGAACTGGCAAGCACCAGCCCCAGGCAGCGTCAGGTTAGCGCCAGTACCGCTAACACCCACGCACGCACCGTACACCTCCCTTAGTGGTATAGTATCTGAACGCATCAATATCTGATCCGATCAGATCTATACTAGCGTCACCAGCAGTTTAGGGTTCCCAAAAACGCAGTGTTAGCGGGATCAGCCCAGATACCTGCTAGCACCTGCGTTTTGCCCCTCCGCCCGGCCCAGCCCAGCCCACCCAAGTGCAGTATCGATCGATCACTGTCACTTACAAAACACTAAATGCATAACTGCAGCGTTCGCAGAGTCAGGCCTGATCCCTGCGATCGCTAACAGTTTTTTGGTAGCGTTTTGGGGAACTGGCAAGCGCCAGCGGCCTAGTACACCCCGGTCATAGTCAAACCAGCACTGCAGTAACACGTGGTGACGTGGCGAGTCCCATAAGTGCAGTTCAAGCTGGTGAGGTGGCAAGCACAAGTAGTGTCCCGCTGCCACCAAAAAGACAAACAAAGGCGCGTCGTGCCCATAGTGCCCTTCCTGCTGCATTTGCCAATCCTAATTGGGAACCCACCGCTTCTGCAGCGCCCGTATTTCCCCCATTCACATCCCCAACCAAATGCAGTCGGCTGCATGAGAGGCATTTTCTTTATGTCCTCCCGAGTACCCCTACCCAGCGAACCCCCCAAAAAAGATGTTGTGTCTGCAGCAAGCGCGGATATAGGCGTGACACCCGCTATTATTGTCCCTCCTGTCCTGACAATCCTGGTCTTTGCATTGGTGAATGTTTTGAACGCTACCATTCACTAGTTGAGTATTAGCGTAGAGTACAGCATTGCACAGACTAGGCACACTTTCACAGGGTCTCCCAAGATGCCATCGCATTTTGAGAGACCCGAACCTGGAACCGGTTACCGTTATAAAAGTTAGTTACAAAAAAAGTGTAAAAAAAAAAAAAAATATGAAATAAAAAAAAAATAGTTGTCGTTTTATTGTTCTCTCTCTCTCTATTCTCTCTCTCTATTGTTCTGCTCTTTTTTACTGTATTCTATTCTGCAATGTTTTATTGTTATTGTTATTATGTTTTATCATGTTTGTTTTTCAGGTGTGTAATTATTTATACTTTACTGTTTACTGTGCTTTATTGTTAACCATTGTTAACCATTTTTTTGTCTTCAGGTACGCCATTCACGACTTTGAGTGGTTATACCAGAATGATGCTTGCAGGTTTAGGTATCATCTTGGTATCATTCTTTTCAGCCAGCGGTCGGCTTTCATGTAAAAGCAATCCTAGCGGCTAATTAGCCTCTAGACTGCCTTTACAAGCCGTGGGAGGGAATGCCCCCCCCCACCCCCACCGTCTTCCGTGTTTTTCTCTGGCTCTCCTGTCTCAACAGGGAACCTGAGAATGCAGCCGGTGATTCAGCCAGCTGACCATAGAGCTGATCAGAGACCAGAGTGGCTCCAAACATCTCTATGGCCTAAGAAACCGGAAGCTACGAGTATTTCATGACTTAGATTTCGCCGGATGTAAATAGCGCCATTGGGAAATTGGGGAAGCATTTTATCACACCGATCTTGGTGTGGTCAGATGCTTTGAGGGCAGAGGAGAGATCTAGGGTCTAATAGACCACAATTTTTTCAAAAAAGAGTACCTGTCACTACCTATTGCTATCATAGGGGATATTTACATTCCCCGAGATAACAATAAAAATGATTAAAAAAAAAAATATGAAAGGAACAGTTTAAAAGTAAGATTAAAAAAGCAAAAAAATAATAAAGAAAAAAAAAAAAAAAAGCACCCCTGTCGCCCCCTGCTCTCGCGCTAAGGCGAACGCAAGCGGCGGTCTGGCGTCATATGTAAACAGCAATTGCACCATGCATGTGAGGTATCACCGTGAAGGCCAGATCGAGTGCAGTAATTTTTCCAGTAGACCTCCTCTGTAAATCTAAAGTGGTAACCTGTAAAGGCTTTTGAAGGCTTTTAAACATGTATTTATTTTGTTGCCACTGCACGTTTGTGCGCAATTTTAAAGCATGTCATGTTTGGTATCCATGTACTCGGCCTAAGATCATCTTTTTTATTTCATCAAACATTTGGGCAATATAGTGTGTTTTAGTGCATTAAAATTTAAAAAAGTGTGTTTTTTCCCCAAAAAATGCGTTTGAAAAATCGCTGCGCAATTACTGTGTGAAAAAAAAAAATGAAACACCCACCATTTTAATCTGTAGGGCATTTGCTTTAAAAAAATATATAATGTTTGGGGGTTCAAAGTAATTTTTTTGCAAAAAAAAAAAACTTTTTCATGTAAACAATAAGTGTCAGAAAGGGCTTTGTCTTCAAGTGGTTAGAAGAGTGGGTGATGTGTGACATAAGCTTCTAAATGTTGTGCATAAAATGCCAGGACAGTTCAAAACCCCCCCAAATGACCCCATTTTGGAAAGTAGACACCCCAAGCTATTTGCTGAGAGGCATGTCGAGTCCATGGAATATTTTATATTGCGACACAAGTTGCGGGAAAGAGACAAATTTTTTTTTTTTTTTTTTTTTTGCACAAAGTTGTCACTAAATGATATATTGCTCAAACATGCCATGGGAATATGTGAAATTACACCCCAAAATACATTCTGCTGCTTCTCCTGAGTACGGGGATACCACATGTGTGAGACTTTTTGGGAGCCTAGCCGCGTACGGGACCCCGAAAACCAAGCACCGCCTTCAGGCTTTCTAAGGGCGTGAATTTTTGATTTCACTCTTCACTGCCTATCACAGTTTCGGAGGCCATGGAATGCCCAGGTGGCAAAAAACCCCCCCAAATGACCCCATTTTGGAAAGTAGACACCCCAAGCTATTTGCTGAGAGGTATAGTGAGTATTTTGCAGACCTCACTTTTTGTCACAAAGTTTTGAAAATTGAAAAAAGAAAAAAAAAAATGTTTTTTCTTGTCTTTCTTCATTTTCAAAAACAAATGAGAGCTGCAAAATACTCACCATGCCTCTCAGCAAATAGCTTGGGGTGTCTACTTTCCAAAATGGGGTCATTTGGGGGGGTTTTATGCCACCTGGGCATTCCATGGCCTCCGAAACTGTGATAGGCAGTAAAGAGTGAAATCAAAAATTTTCACCCTTAGAAATCCTGAAGGCAGTGATTGGTTTTCGGGGTCCCGTACGCGGCTAGGCTCCCAAAAAGTCCCACACATGTGGTATCCCCATACTCAGGAGAAGCAGCTAAATGTATTTTGGGGTGCAATTCCACATATGCCCATGGCCTGTGTGAGCAATATATCATTTAGTGACAACTTTATGAAAAAAAAAAAAAAAAAAAAAAAAAGTGTCACTTTCCCGCAACTTGTGTCAAAATATAAAATATTCCATGGACTCAATATGCCTCTCAGCAAATAGCTTGGGGTGTCTACTTTCCAAAATGGGGTCATTTTGGGGGGTTTTGTGCCACCTGGGCATTCCATGGCCTCCGAAACTGTGATAGGCAGTGAAGAGTGAAAGCAAAAATTTACACCCTTAGAAATCCTGAAGGCGGTGATTGGTTTTCGGGGCCCCGTACGCAGCTAGGCTCCCAAAAAGTTCCACACATGTGGTATCCCCATACTCAGGAGAAGCAGCTGAATGTATTTTGGGGTGCAATTCCACATAGGCCCATGGCCTGTGTGAGCAATATATCATTTAGTGACAACTTTTTGTAAATATTTTTTTTTTTTTTGTCATTTTTCAATCACTTGGGACAAAAAAAAATAATATTCAATGGGTTCAACATGCCTCTCAGCAATTTCCTTGGGGTGTCTACTTTCCAAAATGGGGTCATTTGTGGGGGTTTTGTACTGCCCTGCCATTTTAGCACCTCAAGAAATGACATAGGCAGTCATAAACTAAAAGCTGTGTAAATTCCAGAAAATGTACCCTAGTTTGTAGACGCTATAACTTTTGCGCAAACCAATAAATATACGCTTATTGACATTTTTTTTACCAAAGACATGTGGCCAAATACATTTTGGCCTAAATGTATGACTAAAATTTAGTTTATTGGATTTTTTTTATAACAAAAAGTAGAAAATATCATTTTTTTTCAAAATTTTCGGTCTTTTTCCATTTATAGCGCAAAAAATAAAAACCGCAGAGGTGATCAAATACCATCAAAAGAAAGCTCTCTTTGTGGGAAGAAAAGGACGCAAATTTCGTTTGGGTACAGCATTGCATGACCGCGCAATTAGCAGTTAAAGCGACGCAGTGCCAAATTGGAAAAAGACCTCTGGTCCTTAGGCAGCATAATGGTCCGGGGCTCAAGTGGTTAAAGCACGTCTTGTTCATTTCATTTCAAATCCATTGTGGTGGTGTATAGAGCCAAAAAGATTAGAATTGTGTCGATGTCCAAATATTTATGGACCTGACTGTATATATATTTTATTTTTTAAAGCAGAGGCCCTAGAGAATAAAATAGTGGGTTTTCTATTTTTTTTTTATTTCACACGTAGTGATTTTTCAAATGTAAATTTTTTGGGGAAAAAATACACTTTCATGATTCTTAATGCAAAAAAACACACAATTTACAACCCATTTTTTTTAAAAGTACAAAAGATGATGTTATGCCGAATAAATGGATACCTAACATGTCACACTTTAAAATTGCGCACGCTCATGGAATAAGCGGATAAGAGGAAATCTCCACACGACCCAGGCATTGCCACCCATGGACCTGCAAAGATGGACCTTCCTTCTCTGCAGTGAGAAGGACAGAAGATTTGGAACCAGGCATCATGAGGAAATGGAACAAGAAGACTGTTTTTGACTTTAGGGATTTTTTAAAAAGTATACTCAGCAATTAGAGCTAGGGGCATGTCTAGACTTCATCTTTAAAGTGGTTTTTACCTCAGTACAATAAAATCCTCCCATCCTCTCTGTAACATAACGATATGTGTCCCTGTGCCTGTGTTATATAAAAAAGCTGCCAATCTGTACCTATATTAGAGCGTTTCCCAGTGCTCACGTGACTCCTCAGCTCACTTCTCTGCCCTGCTAACAGCTATAGCGGGCGGGGCCGAGCACTCCCGCTGACGTCAGCTGGGGAGGAGGAGAGGAGAGAGAAAGCCGAGGAGTCACGTGAGCGCTGGTAGACGCTCTGATATAGGTACAGGTCGGCAGATTTTTTTTTTAATTTGAAGTCTTTATTAAAAGAGTTTTGTACAAAATAACAGAATAAACATAGCTCAATATAAATAATGCCATTGGTCACCAACAGGAGATTGGGTCTAGCAAAGGGAGGCATTACATTAGTCAGAAAAGGAAGTAAGGGGAGGGGGGAAAGGGATGCTATGGGTGTAGAGAAAGAAATGCTTGTATAATAGCTTAACAATTACTGGTACCATATAACGTATATGTAAAGCTACATCTCGTTTAAGAACAGTGAGGAGTTTTGTCCCCCAATAGGTTTCAAACCAAACAGAATGATATAACTAAAAAGCACATGAAAGAAAGCATAAGAAGCATTAACATGGCCCAAGAGTGTTTCTATCATCCTTAATCCAGAGCGCCCTGTTTACCTGAAATAAAGAGATTTTGTCTTGAATTTGTGCAAACATTTTTTCAAAGGTAGCATGCACATTTAGGAAGTTTATAACTGTGTGGAGGGAAGAAGTATATTCTGATTTCCATACGTTGGCCAGGGCCCTCCTGATGGGTAATAAAAACATGAGCCTTGCTTGGCCATTTGTCCAAACCAATGTCAAAAAGAGCAGTTTCTGGAGTCGGAGGGTAATTCATCCCAGTGGCAGAAGAAATAAGGGCAAAGGCATTTTTCTAGTGTAAGGATCTTTGGGCAGAACCACCATATATGCCCAATGGATCCCAGGTGTCCGCATTTCCCCCCAACATAATGGGGAATGGGTGTCAGGGTGTCGTCGAGCTAACACTTGTGGTGTAAGGTACCACCTTTGCAGAACTTTTTGTGCCATTTCCCAATGAGAGATGCATTGGGATGGTTTTGGGGGTCGAGATAGGGCTTATTGCCATTGCAGGGTCATGTAGGAGATTCCTAGATTATATTCCCAAGAGATAATAGTTGGGAGCTTGCCGGTTTAATCCTAGAGTATAAGGCTGTGTTTCGAGATGCACTGTATTTGTCTGTTTTCTCCCATTTCTCTGAGGATTGCAGCAAATTTATCAGCCACCTGGACCGGTATCGCACTTTCTTGATGACTTTGCTGCCTGGCTACCCTACTTTCTCTCATCTGAAATACCCACTATCATTCTTGGTGACTTCAACATTCCTGTCAATGTTAACAGCCCAACTACAGCTAAACTTCTCAACTTAAACTCATCTTTTGACCTAACCCAATGGACACATGCTTCCACTCACTCCAATGGTAATACCCTTGACCTTGTATTCTCCCATCTTTGCAACCCTGGCAACCTCACCAACACCCCCTTTCCTCTCTCTGATCACAACCTCATTAGTTTCACTGTATCCTTGCCTCCAACCACCCATCCCTTCAAGCAGCAAACAATTACTTGTAGAAACCTTCGCCACCTTAACCCTTCTCTTCTCTATTCTGCTACTGACCACCTATATGACATAATCTCTCCCCTGTCCTGTGCTGAACTGGCCACCTCTGTCTACAACAGTTCACTCTCATCATCACTAGATGCACTTTCTCCTCTAACCACACACAGAATCAGGCCTGACCGTTACAACCCTGGCAAACTGACAACACTAGAAATCTCAAGAGACATTGCCATGCTCTTAAATGACTGTCACATAAAACCAAATGCCTGCGAGACTTCACCCTATATAAATCTGCCCTTCTAAAATACAATTCCTGCCTCCATGCTGCCAAACAAGCCTACTTTGTCTCTCTTATTAATACCTTGTCATCCAGTCCCCGTTGGCTCTTCTCAACCTTTAACTCTCTGCTTCATCCCCCACCCCTCTACCCACTAACTCACTCACTGCCCAAGAGATTGCCAATTACTTCAAAGACAAGATTGATGCAATTTGTGAGGACACCTCCACTGTGCATACATCTTCCCCATCCAACATACCTTGCCTAATAGCACATTCAACACTCTCCTCTTTTGAATTGGCTACCACTGAAGAGGTTACAAATCTTTTCTCAGATGCCCACCTAACCAATTGTCCCTTGGATCCTGTTCCCTCACAACTACTATGGTCACCCTCATCTTCTATCCTATGCACCCTCACTCACATCTTCAATCTCTCCCTCTCTAGTGGCACCTTCCCCTCCCCTCTAAAACATGCGCAGATCACTCCCATACCCATACAAGCCCTCACTAGACCCCACCAACCTGAACAACTTAAGACCCATCTCATTGCTCCCATTCACCTCTAAACTTCTAGAACGCTTAGTCTACAACCATCTTAGCTTCTACCTCAGTGAAAATAACTATCAGGAGAGTACTTACTGAGGCCGAAATGCCGAGAGCGGTTCACCCTCGTGACTAAGCGCAGTCCACCCCCTGGGGTGAGACAGGGAGTGGATGCACAAAGTGGCACTGGCTACCCACCAAGTCGGGGGTCACTTGCGTGTAGTCCTTGCAGGGAGAGGTAGCTGTGCAGAGACTGGCAGATGGATGATTTGCCGGAACAGGTACAAGAGAGTCCAGAACCAGGCTGAGGGACAAACACACACAGGATCAGTATTTCCAAAGCAAGCGGAGGTAGTGTGTCAGGAGGACACAAGGAAAGTCCAGGATACAAGCAGAGGTTCAAGGGCAAGGAGACAGTAGGCAGATCCGGGTCACAGGCAGAGGGTCAAACACTGGAGAGGAGCGGAATCCATATAACAAGCCAAGGGTCAGGTCCAGGAGAAAAGCAGAAGAGTCAAGGTCAATCTGGGTCACAACAGGTAGTCAGGTATCAAGCAACAGGAAACAGAGATTCACAGGAATCTGAAGACAAACCAGCAATTGGTCTGTGTGCCAGAGTCCTTTTTATAGGCTAGCCCAAGGGTCAGGTAGAGCATGCACCAGTGCGCATGTGCGTGCGCCGGATTGCCGGCCCGCGAATGTGCATGCGCCGGAGCTCCATTCCACCACGCATGCGTGCAGGAACACGGCTGAAGCGCCTGGAAGCAATATTCTCCTGACAATAGCCTTCTTGACCCCTTACAGTCTGGCTTTCGCTCGCAGCACTCCACGGAAACTGCCTTACTAAAACTCACTAACGATTTACTAACTGCTAAAATCAACAGCCAGTACTCCATACTCCAACTACTTGACCTCTCTGTGGCCTTTGATACTGTTGACCACCCGCTCCTTCTCAATAAACTACATTTGCTTGGCCTCCGAGATTCTGCTCTATCCTGGTTCTCTGCCTATCTATCACAGTGCTCCTTCAGTGTCACCTAAAACTCTGTCTCCTCCTCTCCATTGTCCCTTTCTGTGGGGGTCTCCCAAGGCTCTGTTCTTGGACCCCTTCTCTTCTCTATCTACACCTCCTCCCTTGGTCACTTGATAACTGTCCACGGTTTCCAATACCACTTATACGCCGATGACACCCAAATCTATCTGTCTACTCCTCACCTCACTCCTTCAGTCTCCTTTCGCATTACTAACTTACCCCCCCTCCATGACTTTTATATCAAAATCAACAATGCAACTATCAGTCCCTCCTCTCACGCCAGGGTACTAGGTGTAATCCTAGACTCTGACTTGTCATTTCAGCCTAAAATCCAATCGTTGTCAAAAGTTTGTAGAATTAACCTCCTTAACATCTCTAAAATTCGCCCCTTTTTAACAAATGAAACCACCAAGCTCCTCATTCACTCCCTTGTTATCTCTCGCCTTGACTATTGCAACTCCCTTTTCATTGGCCTGCCTCTCCATAGGCTATCCCCTCTTCAGTCTATCATGAATGTTGTTGCCAGACTTATACACCTTACCAACCGCTCAGTGTCTGCCAACCCTCTCCTCCAATCCCTACACTGGTTCCCAATCACCCAGCTATTATATTCAAAATACTAACCACAACATACAAAGCCATTCACAACTCTGGCCCTAGCTACATCACCAATCTTGTGGATAAAAAAATACAGCGCTCGCAACACACGATATAAGTGAAATCAACAAAAAAATCCAAATAAGTGCAACTGAAGTGTTAGTCCACAATGAAGTAGGTGCAAAAAATGCTTCACAAACTTGCAGGAGTACAGTGACACCCCCTTTTGCATCTCCACTCACCAGAACAGGATGACCCCCAGCTTTTCAGTCCAGGGGTCACTTCAGGCTTGTAAATGGTATCCCACACACGTGGATTGGTGTCAAAACATCAGATGGTGGATCGGTGTAAACATCAGATGATAGATTCCAATAGGAGGCTCTCAACAGGATATACAGGCAGCCAGAAATGAAAAGAGGATGGACTAATAGTGAAGTACTGTTATAAAAGTTGATTCAATGCGCATAGGGATCGGTACTTACAAAAAGATGGTTAAAAACAGGCATGGATATAGAGCTATAGATACAGGAAGTAGCCGTTCATAGCATGCATTCCATAGACCGGAAGTGACGTCAAACCAGGAGATTATGTCAATGCATTTCACCCTCCCTCAGGGTGTCATCAAAGACCTGACTTTGAGAAGGTGCAGGCACTCGAAACATGTAAGCCACGGTCGCCATGACAACACTGAGCTTGCGATCCACCTCGATACACAATACATCCTGGTCATCTTCGCCTCCGGCCTGACGTCCACTTCATTCAGGGCGCCCAGCCTTGGTCAGTCCGATCGGCTCCTTCGAGTTAAGTCTCTACCGGAGTGCGCTATAATACACCTTCTGCGATATAGTGGGCTTGACACCCACGACTAGCCACCGGCCTCACAATTGGGATTCTAGTCTTTCCATATTGGCGGCTCCCCCCAGAAGATCTGGTGGCATATCCCATGACCGAAATTGAAGCATACTGGTTAACCCCTCGTCATTTGGACTTCTTGGAGGTATAGTGTACATATTTTCTTCAAAATATATCAACAATGGCAATTAGTTTTTATTATTACTTTTGCAAACTTCTATAATCTCATTACCATAGACAGTTTATTTGACTTAAGGTTTGCAAGTTCTTATGCTGGCCCCATAGAGCACTGCTTTTTGTTTTATATGTCCTGTTGTCCACCTTTTCCAGTGGTTGGCGGCTGCACTGGGTTTCCGCAATTTCTTATATTCTCCAGGATATGCATACTTCCATAGATGACTGACAGTTTTAGCACTCAAGGACCCTTTTGTTTTGTTATCTGATCTCCATGTTAAACACCCATATGCTCCCGTACCCTCTACAAAGACACAGAGCCAAAACCTTTGAATATTCTGTGATGCTTCGAGGCAATATCTGCTGTGGCCTACTTAAAGCGGAGTTCCACCTAAAAATGGAACTTCCGCTTTAAAGGAGGGTGACCCCCTGACATGCCACATTTGGCATGTCATTTTTTTGGGGGGGCGGAAACCCTCTTTTTAGAGGGTTCCAGCTCCCACTTCCTCCCAGGGCTCCGTGGCGCCCCACGGCGCCCGAAGGGAAATCACCTCTCCCCCCTCCCTCTCGGCAGTCATCTGGGACATGTCCCATGTCTAAGGTCCCAGATGATTGCCCGGCCAGTCATAGCGTGCAGCACGGCTCACACATTCGCAGTGCCTGCCCCGCTGTGAAGCCACAGCCGGGCGCCCACAGTGACAATGCCGGCACCGCAGAAAGGAGGGGGAGATGAGCGTGGCTTCATTCCCCCTGCATCGCTGGGACTTAGGACAGGTAAGTATCCGATTACTAAAAGTCAGCAGCTGCAGTATTTGTAGTTAATTTTAATTTTTTTTATTGGAACTCCGCTTTAAGAACTGTCGACACTACAGCACAAAGCCACATAGGATTTGTCATGGGCAAGGCAAAGCTAGCTCCACACTCACACCCTAAGCACACATACTTAGGCTAGAACTTTGTGCTGCAGTACTAGCTGTTGAACTAGCAGAACTAATAACCTCAGTGATGGAAATTGACCTCAAGGATATCCAGCCCTACACTGACAGCAAGGTAGAGCTAGGCTACATCTACAATGAGACCAGACGTTTCTATATTTACGTCAACAACAGAGTGTTAAGGATTAGGAGATCCAGTTGTCCAACACAATGGCACTACGTACCTACTGACCATAAACCTGCAGACCATGCTACAAGAGCTGTTGCTGCATGTAACCTTAAAGACACAACATGGTTTACAGGACCTGCATTCTTGTACAATGTAGAACAGACTGTTCCTAAGAGTGGTACCATTGAACTAGTAGATCCAGACTCAGATACTGACATCCGTCCTGAGATCTCAACATTTCAGACTGCAACTTCAGACTGCCAGCTTAAATCTGACAGATTTACCAGATTCTCAAAAAAGAAGGCACATGTTCAAACTATTTGTTGTCTCATCCATATACAGGTAGCTCACTCTTTCAAAGGTGATTCGAACAGCTGTGACCGCAAAGGATGACATCACTATCAAAGGATCAGTTCAGCGTTAGAGCTCCAGCAGTCTCAGGATCTTATCACTGTTTATGCTAAGGAGATCGACTGTATCTTGAAGAGAAAACTTGAACTATTTCTTAATCAAAATGGACTATTGAGGGTAGGTGGTCATCTAAGACAAGCAAACTTAGAATCAGATGAGAGGAACCCTCTAATAGTTCCTGGTCACCACCACATTGCTTACTTGATCATATCAAATCATCACCTCCATGTCAAACATCAAGGAAGACTGTTCACAGAGGAAGCTTTATGAGCTAATGGCCTATGGATAGTTGGAGCTAAGAGATGTGTGAGTAACGTGATCTTTAAATGTAATACTTGATGCAAATTTCATGGCATGCTACAAACACAAAAAATGGTCAACCTTCCAGCTGACAGATTTGCTCCAGACCCTCCTTTCACCAATGTTGGCCTTGATGTCTTTGGCCCTTGGTCTGTTGTCGCACGTCACACCAAGGGAGGTCATGCAAACAACAAACACTGGACAGTCATATTCACCTGTATGGTCATCAGGGCAGTGCACTTCAAAGTTATTGAGTCTATGGACACTGCAAGCTTCATAAATGCCCTGAGGCACTTCATTGCTATCCGAAGCCCCATAAAACACACCCGCTCAGACAGAGGCACTAACTTTGTTGGAGCAGCCAGGGAACTGCATATTCCTTCAAACATGAACACCAAAGGGGTAGAGAGATGCCTCGGAGACCAGGGCTGTTCATGGACTTTAAACCTACCTCACTGCTCTCACATGGGTGGAGCATGGGAAAGAATGATAGGCATAGCCCGCAGAATTCTGGACTCTATCTTTCTGCAAATAGGGACCAAAAGAGAGTCTGGTAACCTTCATGGCAGAGGTCTCAGTCATCATCAAAGCCAGACCTCTAACTCCATTCTCAAATGACCCAGACGAGCCTGTTTTACTCACATCAGTAGCACTCCTTACACAGAAAATTGGAGTAATCAGTGCTCCCCATGGGCATTTCACCACTAAAGACTTATACTTGCGCTAGTGGAGACAAGTACAAAGTTTGGGAAATACCTTCAGGGACAGGTGGAGGAAGCAATACCTCTCTACTTTACAGCTACGTACTAAATGGCAAGACAACCTAAAAGGAGGAGATCACGTTCTTGTTAAGGACTGTTAGTCCCAAAGGAATGAGTAGCCTTTGGGTCTCATCACCAATACCTTTTCAAGTGAGGATGGAAAGGTCAGAAAAGTGGAAGTCAAGATTCATGGAAACAAGGAGACAAAGTTGTTCCCCAGACCAGTTTCTAAACTAATTTTATTGTTGTCATCTGAGGAATAAATAGTGGCATCTGACGATACCAGACGGGGAGTGTCATGCCTTCAGCCTATAAGGAAAAATAATATCTTCTGGACTTGCAATACCAACATTGTCCACTAGATACCACTCTAACAAAAGACTACTGATGGGCAGTGTCCTATGGTTTATTACATGATTCCTGTTATATCACTGGGAACTAGCTCCACTTCCTACTACAAGTTTCTTTCACTTTTTCCACTGGGACAGACCCCATGGGAGCCAGCTAAGCCTGCACTAAGTGTTTCCAAGGAAAATCTTGGTCCTTCTAAGGCAGCATCGCTGGTATACTAAAAGATTTGTTTAACTGTATACCCAGTGGACATTTGTTTATGTTCATGTATTTATTATATTTCATTTTATCTGTTTGTTTCTAGTTTCACCATGTACATCTGTCAGGGCTGGGCTCAGCCCTTCCTTCTCAAAGCTGGCCACTCAGCTGTTGGCTAATTGCCAGCTATTATCTCTCCACAGTGACTAACCTGTTGATGATATCTTGCTAGTCAGTCCTGACTACGTTTACTCTGTTTACCTTTTTTTCCTATTATTAAACAAGTGTGATTTTACTGTACTTCTGTCTCAGTCTGATTCATGGTTTCTAACAACATCCTATTCTTCTACGGCCACCATCTGTTCATTGTAATAAAAAAAAAAAAAAGTTCCAATGTCATAGACATTCTGTTTATTTTAGGATTCAAATATTAAGCTGTATGTTGAGCTACATACACGCCAGGGGCAAACGTGTAGTGAGAACAGAACACATAACAAGTAACAAGTCCTATTTGCAAACTCGGAACACCCAATAAGAGGACAGTATGCGACTGGTCTAAACTATGTGGCAATGCCAGGAGCCTGGCGAACAAGATAGGTGAATTAGTGATACTGTTGAACGAGGAGGATTTCGATTTTGTAGGAATTTCAGAGACCTGGTTTAACAGCTCTCAAGATTGGCTGTCAACCATTCATGGGTATTCCCTTTATCACAGGGATAGAGAGGGTAAAAAAGGGGGATTGGTATGCCTATATATCAAGAATAATGTACAAGTCAATGTGGGAGATGACATCAATAAGGGAGCTAGAGATGAAGTGGAAACCTTATGGGTAGAGCTTCAAAGAGATGAAGCTAAGGGGAAAATAATACGGGGAGTATTCTATAGGCCCCCTAACCTGAGGGAAGAGGGGGAGACTGATCTATCACAAGTTGGATTAGCAGCAAGGATGGGAAGTGTTATCATAATGGGGGATTTTAATTATCCAGACTTATGCCCCGTACACACGGTCGGACATTGATCGGACATATCAACAACAAAATCCTAGGATTTTTTCCGACGGATGTTGGCTCAAACTTGTCTTGCATACACACGGTCACACAAAGTTGTCGGAAAATCCGATCGTTCTAAACACGGTGACGTAAAAGACGTATGTCAGGACTATAAACGGGGCAGTGGCCAATAGCTTTCATCTCTTTATTTATTCTGAGCATGTGTGGCACTTTGTGCGTTGGATTTGTGTACACACGATCGGAATTTCCGACAACGGATTTTGTTGTCGGAAAATTTTATATCCTGCTCTCAAACTTTGTGTGTCGGAAAATCTGATGGAAAATGTGTGATGGAGCCTACACACGGTCGGAATTTCCGACAACAGGGTCCTATCACACATTTTCCATTGGAAAATCCGACCGTGTGTACGGAGCAATAGACTGGGCGGAGGGAACCACACATTCGTCTAAGGCTCGCCAGTTCCTAAATATCTTGTAGGACAATTTCATGGGTCACCAACTAGAAACAAGGCATTACTAGATCTACTGATTACTAACAATACAGACCTGATCACGGATGTGGAAACACGGGGCAATTTAGGAAACAGCGATCACAGGTCAATTGGCTTTAATATAACTACACAGATAGGAAACACAAGGGTAACACAAAGACACTGAATTTCAAAAAAGCCAACTTCCCTAAACTAGGAACATTGCTAGAAGATATAAATTGGGATAAAATCTTAGAAACAGAGGCATATGCGCGGTAGCTTTCGTTCCTCGGGAGCAGACAGAGCGATCCACCAAGCTTTTTAACGGCACCCCCGGGAAGCATCTGATGTTGGCTGGGTCTGCCAGGAGGAGCCTATCGAGCCAGATGATGGCCGCGAGCGGACCGATCAGCTAGGCCAAGATGGCCGCCGATCCTCCGAGACACAACATTGCAGCAGCAGAGGAATCCATAGCGGATCATGATTGTGCCCCACCGCAGTCTCCAGGTACCGTGGACTCACTGCTACCACAGGCCCATTCACCAGCCTCCATTGAATCCCTCCTGTTTAGCCTGCACGCCGACCTCCCATCCACCCCCATGATGGACCCACATACAGGCCTATTGCTTTCAGTCAGCGAAGCACATGAAGCTTCCCCCACCCCTACTGACTTTCCCTCCATGATGGAGGCTTTTGCTCAGCTGCTTTCTAAAAGCCTGGCTCAAAACGCAGCCCAGATCACATCCTCCATTCGTGCTGACATGCAGCCGTTTGGGCTCAGATTAGACAATATGGAGAAGAAAGCTGACCAAGCAGGGGCAAGGATCAACCAGAATACAGCAAGACTACAAGACATGCAGGATCAACTCGAGATGGCTTTTGCAACGATTGACGATCTTGAGAACAGATCGAGACGATATAACTTCAGAGTACGGGGGCTCCCAGAATCGGAGAAGGAGGTACACTCTGTCATCAAAGTCCTTATCAAAGGTTTTATCCCAGAGATCTCAGAGCACTGTTTGGAGCTGGATAGGGCCCACAGAGCTCTGCAACCTCCCCGTAAAGACGGCCGCCCAAGGGACATAATAGTTAAGCCCCATTTTTATTCCGTGAAGGAGGAAGTTATGCGGAAAGCTAGAAATTTGAATGACTTATCCATACATGGACATAAAATTCAGATTTTTGCTGATCTGTCCCCTTACACAGTTCAGAAGAGAAGAGCTCTGAAACCTCTACTTCAGCTCCTGCAAGAGAAAGAGATTCCCTACAGATGGTCGTTCCCGCTGAGACTAAATTTCTCATACAAAAGCAGAAATTGTAGCTTTTCCACCTTTGCTGAGGGGGAACGTCTTCTTCTTCAGCTGGGCCTCATCCCTCAGGATCCTTCTTCGTCACAGACGAGCAGAGGAACTCCATCTTCCACTAAGAGACTGCCTCCAGCAAGCCCTCTGGCTGAAATAAGCCAGCCTTCCTGGCTGAAACAAAGCTCCAAGAGGATGAAAGAAAATTTCCCCACATGACTCGTAACCTATCTTACTTGGCTCAAAGATCCACCATGGGTGGTTGGCGTCTGAATTTTGACCTTTAGGAAAATATTTTTATTTCCTTTTTTTCTCCCAGTTCTGGGACTTTGACTCTCACAATTTGGTCTGGTATTTTTCCCCCTCTTTTTTTTTTTTTTCTCCATGTTGACTTATGGAACGTTCTCTTTACATGGCAAAATTTTAGATAAGCGGGCTTATTCAATGGGTCCTGGGGGATGGAGGGCTTTCCACAAATGGTCTCCAGAATGGGTATTCATGTTCCCGGGGATCCCTTGGGGGGACAGCCCTGGCTTGGGGATACCCCCCTCCCCCGGGTTTTGGTATGCTACCACTCACGGGCTGCTCATAGCGAGTTTTGTTTTCCTATCCTCCACTGACTCAGGCCCCCTCATGCCCCAAGGCCCCTGGGGCATTCAGATAGGCACTGGTTCCCTGGGAGGGATGGCTCCAGGGGGGAGTTCTCCCCTCGGGGTCAACTAGTTTTGGGGTTACTTTGCCTACCGACATTTAAAGGGGGGGCCCCTATATCCCCGTGATTCAAGGTATTTTTCATATGTCACGTTATCAATAGATAGTTTGCTAAGATTAATTACGTTTACTGAATGCTCTGTCATATGTTCTTAATAGACCCGACTGTGGTCTTCAGTTAGCATGTTTTGAGGAACTGGGGCTGTGGTGGACCCAGTGTGCCGACACTAGATCCCAGGAGTTCCTCTAATTCCCCTGGGCTCTACTTGGTCTCCCCATTTTTGGGAGGCTCAGGTCCAAGTGGATGCAAGGGTAGGAACGACAGTCCTTCCTACTCTTTGGGTTGGGGGGGATGGTTTCCCCAATTACTTCAGTACAATTATCGGTTATGTTTAACAGTTTCTTGTTGTTCTTTGTTCAATGCTCACCATTATTTTCTCTTCTTATCTTTCATCTCTTTTCTCTCTCCCTCCCCTCCCTTTCTACTCTCCCGTACTCTGCCATAGGTTCTACCGGACTCAGGGGAGGTATCAGGCTCCACATCCCAGGCCCAAACGGACGCCGCGTCTCTCTTACGGGGCTTCGATATATTTTCCACTCCCTAGGAGTAGGTAAGTCACAGAATATAAGGATAGTTTTCTCTCCTCTGGACTATAGCTAGTATAAAGGATCAACACCATCCTCTTAGAATTATATCGCACAACACTCAAGGCCTCATCTCTCCAATTAAACGCAGATAGGTCTTCCAGTCTTACCACTCCATGCACACTGACGTCCTGCTTCTACAAGAGACACATTTCCCAGTGAGCTACAAACCCTCATATTTCTTCATCAGCACTATCCCCAATTTTTCTTGGCCTCAGCTGAAAACAAAACCAAGGGTGTGGCCATTTGTTTCACCAAACATCTAAATGTTTCACAACCAGAGAAGATAGTTGATCCCCAGGGGCGCTTCCTGCTAGTGTTGGGCCATATTGATGGCAAACTTTATACTTTCGTTTCTTATTATACGCCTAACAAAGGCCAAAGAAAGTTCTTTGACTTTCTGCTTAAAAAACTACAGGGCCGCCTTAAAGGTACAGTATTTATAGGAGGGGATTCGAACACCGCCTTTGACTCCGCGTTTGATAGACTAGCCAACGGGAAATCTAAACCTAAACGCCCGTCCAAACAGAGTACTAGAATAGCCTCTCTCCTATTTGAAGAGGGTTTGGTCGATATTAGGAGGGAAGCAAACCCACACAAAAAAGATTACACTCATTTCTCGGCACCTCACAACTCTTTCGCCAAGATAGACAACATCTTTACTCGCCTACGCACTATCCCGCTTATTCTAAGCTCTCGGATCATTGATTCTCCGCTGTCCGATCACACTATGGTCTTGGTTGTGGCTCAGAAAGTAGGTCCCTCAAAGGGCCCACCACGTTGGGGATTACAGGAGTCTCTCCTTAGTGATCCAATAAATTGTCTGGGCTTCGAAGCGGCCATAAAAGACTACTTCCATATTAACCAGAGGTATCCCCCTCCACTATATGGGCAGCTCACAAATCGGTAATTAAGGGTCACATTATTAGTTTATCCTCTCAACTCAAAGCAGCTCATAGAGTTGACATTCTCAAACTCACATCGGAATACCAGGCTGCAGCGAAGGCACATAAGAGACTCCTCACCACAGACTCTCTAAAGACCCTTGACAATTCCCGGACCCTCCTTAACCTAGCTCTGACCTCCGCAGCCGAAAAACATCTAAGATGGACAGAAGCTAAATTCTATTACCAAACTGACCGGATGGGTTCCAGACTAGCAGCCAAACTCAACCCCAAACAACGCTCTTTAGCGTTTCCCAAAATCAAGACGTCATAAGGTGATCTGACACAAAACCCAACAAAGATTATGGAAGCATTTTCGCAATTTTATTCTAGTGTATATAAACCCTCTGAATCCCCCACACAACAGAAATGGGACAGTTTCCTCGGCGACCTACCTCTACCAGCTTTGTTCAAGGAGCATAGGGAACTTTTAGATGACACGTTTTCGGTGGAGGCAGTGTTAGACACGATCCGATCTCTTAAAATGGGGTCCGCCCCAAGACCAGATAGATTCTCCCCCGGGTATTACAAAAAGTTTGCTCCCTGCCTGGCCCCTCACTTAACTACATTTTTCAACTCCCTCAGGGATGGAGCCCCCCTAGGATCTGATCTTAACTCAGCATATATTTCGGTAATCCCGAAGCCAGGAAAAGACTCAAGTGTGCTTGGTAACTATATGCCTATTTCGCTTATTAACAATGATATCAAAATTCTGACAAAAATTCTAGTGAATAGGGTGGCGAGCTTCATATCCAAATATATTCATAACGATCGGGTGGGCTTCATCCCTGGCAGACAGGGACCAGATCAAATACGTAGAACAATAGATGTCATTTCTCTGCTTAGGTCTGGATGGGACGGGGGCCCTCCGCAGAGGGGCTTCCTCCTTTCCATCGACCTACATAAAGCTTCTGACTCTGTTGACTGGGAATATTTATCTCACATATTACAAAGATGGGGATTTGGCCCCTTCTTATTGAACTCCATTAAGTCCCTTTATTCGACCCCATCAGCCCAGGTTCGTCTCATGGGGAGGTACTCAGAACAGTTCCCTATTGGACGGGGGACCAGGCAGGGTTGTCCACTCTCCCTTCTCCTCTTCGCGATTGCAATTGAGACACTGGCTGTAGCAATCAGAACCAATCCAGATATCAAGGGGGTTCAATGCGGAGATCAGAGCATAAATGTGCACTCTATGAGGACGACTTTCTCCTTTATATCACCTCCCCTATCACCTCCACCCCTATCATCTATAAAATCCTCCAAGAATTTAGCACAGTTTCTGGCTTAAGGGTCAATATGTCTAAATCCATCGCTCTGAACATAATGGTCCCGCAAGATCTAATCACTCAACTCTCCACTAACTTCGAATTCCCCTGGGCGCTAACAGAGATTCCCTATTTAGGCATCAGAATAACCTCAGACATACAAAGCCTTTTTGGAGCTAATTACCCCCCCATGTTTCGAAAATGTAGAGAGGACTTGGATAAGTGGGCCAGATGTGGTCTATCCTGGTTGGGCAGGATTCATGCCGTAAAAATGACTCTTCTCCCCCGCCTTTTATATCTTTTTCGCTCCCTCTTAAGAAAAAGATCCTTCTCAAATTCCAATCGGAGATTGTCCGCTTTATCTGGGGACAAAGGGGGTAGAGATGCCACTCAAGTATCCTTTACCGTCTAAAAAGTCAGGGAGGGCTTGGTTTGCCGGACTTATGGCGATACTATCAGGCGGCCCAATTATCCCAAATCTCAGCAGTCCTTGGGAAAGGCCCAAAGCCGAGCTGGCATTCAATGGAAAGACAGGCTACTCCGCGGAACACTATCGACTACCTTCTCTGGTGTGATCCTAAAGCTAGGCCAGCTATCCTTTCACCCACCCTCTCTCATTCCATAACCTTGAGCACAAGTCTCTTATCGCAACCTAATCTAATCTCACCTATTAGATCGCTAGCACACCTTTTCCACAACCCTGATTTCCCTCCAGGGATGGTCATTAAGGCTTTTAAATGGTGGATGGATAAAGGCCTTTATAGGATAGGTCACTTTCTTTCCCCCAGAGGCCCGATCACGCTGACCCACTGTCAGAATAACTTAGAGATGCACGACTCTGAGATCTTCAGATTCTCCCAAATTTCCCACTACCTACACTCAATTTGGAAACACAATCAAGAAAACCCCTCCTTGACTCCCTTTGAACATTGGTGCTCCAATACAGAAGTCCAGAAGGGAGGAATTTGCCTAATTTACTCTGCTTTAAAATCTCTCTCGGACAAACCTGCATATGCTCGGGCCTGGGAGGAGGACACAGACAGCTCCTGGACTTCGAAGGACTGGTCTATCAGGTTTGAAAGATCATTCAAAGGTATACAAAACATCTCCTTGATAGAAGCTAGTGTCAAAGTCATAACACGGTGGTACTATGTACCTGCTTGCATTTCTGTTATTTTTCCAGGGACATCCCCCCTATGTTTTAGGGGTTGCAAGCTAGAGGTGTCTATGATACATATATAGTGGTCTTGCCTGCGAATCAGATCATACTGGGGTAAAGTTTTCCGCACAATCGGTACTATATTGCAGCAAACAATAACCCCTAATCCCTCCATTGCTCTGCTAAATGGGAGGATCAGGGCTCTTCCTAAATTTACACAGAAGTTAATATTCTTTATCCTCTTAGGGGCTAAATTTACCATTGCAAAGTCCTGGAAGAAACCTAGCGTTTCGTTTCAGGGTTTTAAGAGGAAGGTTTCGTGGATTATGGCGCAGGAACAAATCGTGGCAAAACTAAATGAGAAAAGTGGAATATTCTTTGCTATATGGGAACCATGGGCCACATACTGTAATGTTCTCTTGTTGCCGGGCACACCTCAAGCTCCTAGATAGTTTGATCCTCTCGGAGAGTATCCCCCTTCTCTACCCTTCCTTTTCTCACACCTTTCCCTCTTCCTTTACCTGAGACTCTCTTGTCTCCTTTTTAGGATATAACATGACAATTTCAGTTAGAATTTTGTCTTGTCATGGGCAGCTTTCTGAGGCAGACTTAATACGAATGTACTATGATGTTAGGCATGATAAAAGCCATGTTTCTTGAGCGTAAGCACCCCAGACAGGCTGCAAAATGGAGGGGATTAGAGGCACAGTGTGGGGATATAAGTAGGGCTAAAGCGATGAAGCGGGGGACTTATATAGAGATAGATAGATAGATAGATAGATAGATAGATAGATAGATAGATAGATAGATAGATAGATAGATAGATAGATAGATAGATAGATAGATAGATAGATACATAGATAGATAGATAGATAGATAGATAGATAGATAGATAGATAGATAGATAGATAGATAGATAGATAGATAGATAGATAGATAGATAGATAGATAGATAGATAGATAGATAGATAGATAGATAGATAGATAGATAGATAGATAGATAGATAGATAGATAGATAGATAGATAGATAGATAGATAGATAGATAGATAGATAGATAGATAGATAGATAGATAGATCTATATATATACAGTGGGGGCGGAAAGTATTCAGACCCCCTTAAATTTTTCACTCTTTGTTATATTGCAGCCATTTGCTAAAATCATTTAAGTTCATTTTTTTTCCTCATTAACCACTTACCAACCGGCCCATAGCCGAATGATGGCTGCAGGGCGGTTGGATAACTCTGGGAGGACGTACTATGACGTCCTCCCAGAATTCCCCTCTCGCGCGCCCCCTAGGGCGCGCACCCGAACACATCCGTGACCACCGGGTCCAGAGGACCCGGCGCATCACGGATCCCGGTAAATGGCCGCTGATCGCGGCCATTTACCATGTGATCGCGCCGTCAAATGACGGCGCGATCACATGTAAACAGACCGGCGTCATCTGATGACGCCAGTTCCTCTCCTCCTTACAGGAGGCGAGAGGGGATGTCCCCCCCTCCCGCGATTCTACCGACTCACCGCTACGATCGAAGCCAGGATCTTTTTTTTTTTTTTTTTTTTATTTCAGGCTTCCCAGCCTAGAGGTGAGATGTGGGGTCTTATTGACCCCATATCTCACTGTAAAGAGGACCTGTCATGCCATATTCCTATTACAAGGATGTTTATATTCCTTGTAATAGGAATAAAAGTGGTCCAAATTTTTTTTTTTTTGGAAAAAAGCATCAAACTAAAATAAATAAAGTAAAATGAACAAAAAAAAAAAAAAATTTTTTTAAAGCGCCCCTGTCCCTGTGTGCTCGCATGCAGAAGCGAAAGAAATACGTAAGTCCCGCCCACATATGAAAACAGTGTTCAAACCACACATGTGAGGTATCGCTGCGATCGGTAGAGCGAGAGCAATAATTTTGGCCCTAGACCTCCTCTGTAACGCAAAACATGTAACCAGTAAAAAATTTTAAAGCGTTGCCTATGGGGATTTTTGAGTAGCAAAGTTTGGCGCCATTCCACAAGCGCATGCAATTTTGAAAGGTGACATGTTGGGTATCTATTTACTCGGCGTAACTTGATCTTTCACATTATGCAAAAACATTAGGCTAACTTTACTGTGTTGGTTTTTGTAAAGCACAAAACAGTTTTTTTTCCAAAAAAAACGCGTTAAAAAAATTGCTGCGTAAATACCGTGTGAGATAAAAAGTTGCAACGACCGCCATTGAATTCTCTAGGGTCTTTGTTAAAAAAACATATATAATGTTTTGGGGTTCTATGTAATTTTCTAGCTAATAAATGATGATTTTTACATGTAGGAGAGAAATGTCAGAATTGGCCTGGGTGCTCCAGAACGCCTGAAGGTGCTCCCCTGCATGTTGGGCCTCTGTATGTGGCCACGCTGTGTAAAAGTCTCACACATGTGGTATCGTCATACTCGGGAGTAATAGCAGAATGTGTTTTGGGGTGTAATTTGTGGTATGCATATGCTGTGTGTGAGAAATAACCTGCTAATATGACAATTTTGTGGGAAAAAAAAAAGTAAAAAAAAAACCTTGATTTTGCAAAGAATTGTGGGAAAAAATGACAACTTCAAAAAACTCACCATGCATCTTTCTAAATACCTTGGAATGTCTTCTTTCCAAAAAGGGGTCATTTGGGGGGTATTTGTACTTTTCTGGAATGTTAGGGACTCAAGAAATTAGATAGGCCGTCAGTACTTCAGGTGTGATCAATTTTCAGATATTCGCACCATAGCTTTTGGACTCTATAACTTTCACAAAGACCAAATAATATCCACCGATTTGGGTTAATTTTACCAAAGATATGTAGCGGTATAAATTTTGGCCAAAATATATGAAGAAAAATTACTAATTTGCAAAATATTATAACAGAAATGAAGAAAAATGTATTTTTTTACAGATTTTTCGGTCTTTTTTCTTTTACGGCGCAAAAAATAAAGAACCCAGCGGTGATTAAATACCACCAAAAGAAAGCTCCATTTGTGTGAAAAAAAGGACAAAAATTTCATATAGATACAGTGTTGCATGACTGAGTAATTGTCATTCAAAATGTGAGAGCACCAAAAGCTGAAAATTGGTCTGGTTAGGAAAGGGGTTTAAGTGCCCAGTTGTCAAGTGGTTAATGTACACACAGCACCCCATATTGACAGAAAAACACAGAATTGTTGACATTTTTGAAGATTTATTAAAAAAGAAAAACTGAAATTTTACATGGTCCTAAGTATTCAGACCCTTTGCTTAGTATTTAGTAGAAGCACCCTTTTGATCTAATACAGCCATGAGTCTTTTTGAGAAAGATGCAACAAGTTTTTCACACCTGGATTTGGGGATACTCTGCCATTCCTCCTTGCAGATCCTCTCCAGTTCTGTCAGGCTGGATGGTAAACGTTGGTGGACAGCCATTTTTAGGTTTTTCCAGAGATGCTCATTTGGGTTTAAGTCAGGGCTCTGGCTGGCCCATTCAAGAACAGTCATGGTGTTGTTGTGAAGCCACTCCTTCATTATTTTAGCTGTGTGCTTAGGGTCATTGTCTTGTTGGAAGGTAAACCTTCGGCCCAGTCTGAGGTTCTGAACACTCTGGAGAAGGTTTTCATCCAGGATATCCCTGCACCTGGCCGCATTCATCTTTCCCTCGATTGCAACCTATCGTCCTGTCCCTGCAGCTGAAAAACACCCCCATAGCATGATGCTGCCACCACCATGCTTCACTGTTGGGACAGGTGATGAGCAGTGCCTGGTTTTCTCCACACATACCGCTTAGAATTAAAGCCAAAAAGTTCTATTTTGGTCTCATCAGACCAGAGAATCTTATTTCGTACCATCTTGGAGTCCTTCAGGTGTTTTTTAGCAAACTCCATGCGGGCTTTCATGTGTCTTGCACTGAGGAGAGGCTTCCATCGGCCCACTCTGCCATAAAGCCCCGACTGGTGGAGGGCTGCAGTGATGGTTGACTTTCTACAACTTTCTCCCATCTCCCGACTGCATCTCTGGAGCTCAGCCATAGTGATCTTTGGGTTCTTCTTTACCTCTCTCACCAAGGCTCTTCTCCCCCGATAGCTCAGTTTGGCCGGACGGCCAGCTCTAGGAAGGGTTCTGGTCATCCCAAACATCTTCCATTTAAGGATTATGGAGGCCACTGTGCTCTTAGGAACCTTAAGTGCAGCAGAATTTTTTTTTGTAACCTTGGCCAGATCTGTGCCTTGCCACAATTCTGTCTCTGAGTTCTTTTGACCTCATGATTCTCATTTGCTCTGACATGCACTGTGAGCTGTAAGGTCTTAAATAGACAGGTGTGTGGCTTTCCTAATTAAGTCCAAGCAGTATAATCAAACACAGCTGGACTCAAAGGAAGGTGTAGAACCATATCAAGGATGATCAGAAGAAATGGACAGTTAAATATATGAGTGTCACAGCATAGGGTCTGAATACTTAGGACCATGTGATATTTCAGTTTTAAATCTGCAAAAATGTCAACAACTCTGTGTTTTTCTGTCAATATGGGGTGCTGTGTGTACATTAATGAGGAAAAAAATGAACTTAAATGATTTTAGCAAATGGCTAAATGTAATATAACAAATAGTGAAAAATTTAAGGGGGTCTGAATACTTTCCGTCCCCACTGTATATAGATATATAGCTATATCTATATATATATAGATATATCTATATATATCTATATATATATAGATATATATATATATATATATCTATATATAGATATATATATATATATATATATATATCTATCTATATATAGATATATATATATAGATATCTATCTATATATAGATATATATATATATATAGATAGATATCTATTAATATAGATCTATATATCTATATATATATATATAGATATATAGATATATAGATCTATATATATAGATATCTATCTATATATATATATAGATAGATATCTATATATATATATATATATATATATATATATATATAAATATAGCTGTGTGTGTACAGCGGCAAAAAACAATCCCCCCCGGTTATCAAGCCAGCACAGGGCGCCGGACATATACACTCTTCCCACACCAGCTCTCAGGTGTGTAACTGGGTGACGTGGTGACACCATGGCAACCCCCCCTCACCTATCACACTTCACCTCGAGGCAGCGGTAGACACCCCATCATCTCAAGCCGACACCCCGCCTGACAGACACCCACCTGTTACCACACCAGCTCGGGCCAGGGCAGGGTGGGTGGCTCAGGTAAACAGTGCACCTGTCCCAGGCGGCAGCTGGAGAGGAGAGCACAGTGTGCAGCTGCGCTGCCCAGGCAGAGATAGTGACAGGCTCAGCAGCGAAATAGGAGGAGGAAGACACAGGCCAGGCGCAGCTACAGCACTGGAGGTGTTCCAGGTCGGCTGGAAAAAAAATGCCAAAGGGAGCCAGGGTTTTCGTCACCCTTGGGAAAGTCGGGATGGTGTCACCCCTCTAGTGGGTGTCACCGGGGTGTGGACCGCACCCCCCTAGGGATGCCACTGCCTATGATATAGAACGGTAGTTGCACTTTATTACATAAGTGCTGGTAGGATCTCCTTACCAAAAAAACAAGAAAAAGAAGAATTCTTAAGTGAGGAACATTCAGTAGACAGTTTAGTAACTGTAAATTTTAATAAGATAATCACAATAATCACCAGTCCAAAAAATGTACTGTGAAGACAGGTACCATCACCAATTAAAAAGACAATAATGTCAAAGACATGCGCAGATGGCCACCTCACTCAGCCACAGATTCAACCCAAGCATATGAACTTCATTCATAAATGATGCATAGTAAGTAGCAGCAAGATATTTAAATGCACCAGTATGCACAAAAGTCCTTTATAATCAAAAGAAGGCAGCTGGTTGGGGCATGTAGGCTGAGCTTGGGCAATGTGAGAGTAAAGGAACCGGCCTGGTTGTCACAGTAGACGCCTGCTGAAATAGGGAGAACTGGAGTATGGAAGAGGAGGAAATGCAGGGAATGTAGGGGGTCTGTGGTGGTGGACCACCGAATCGTGGGACCTCAGGCTGTAAACCAGCATTGATGGTAAATAAACACGCCTGTATGATGAATATCTCTCTAGATAGCTTATCGCTAGAGATGTGAGAGGCAACTTGCACCTACCCCAAAGATACACAGAGTGACTGATTCTGTAGAATGGATGCAGTAGACAGACTCAGGATGTATTAATATAATGGCAGTCCCATGGCTGGGATGTGTAAAGGTTAAATCTCACCCGGTGTCAGCTGCGATCCTCTTCAGGAATGGGGGGTGATGATAGCTTTCACCATCTCACACGTGTAGATTGCGGGTTACTGGCTCTTCCGCAGGGTCAGTTGAGGTGCAAGGCCGTTGACGATCCCGTTGAAATCAGGATAATGATTCTCCTGGTGGGGTGTCGTACCGGAGTCGGGTGTACAGGCAATGGTGTGCTTCCTCTATTCCATTACCCAGGGGATGTGCAGGTAAGCGTTGTGATGCAGGCCGGAGGTTTGGAAAGGCTGGTGGGTGGATCTACGCCACTGCCAGAACGCTATAGGCAGCGTGATGGCGTCATGCTGACGCGTTTCATCCGGGTCTCGGATTTCCTCAGAGCATGCGCAGTAGGGAATAATGTCGTCTTAAATAGCGTCAGAGCGGAATCACGTGGAAGCTTCGGCATCTGGTTGTTATAGCTACGGCGCAGTTTCACTGACAACCACACACACATATAAACAGAGCTTGGAAAGCAACATAGGGGCAGAGGGAGACCATAAGTACCGAAGCTCCCTGGGGGGGGGGGAAGGGAGGGAAAAAAAAAAACCCAACCTCCCTTCTACTCCCCACCATCCCTCCTCACCCCTCACCATCCTCATCTTGACGTTTTCCCAGTCACTCACTATCCTTTCACAGCTATTCTCACTTTTTTGGGACATGGCCTACCAACTTGACGATGATATTGAACGGGAGATTCAATCTGCCTTTTCTAGTGAACAATCCGTCGCTAAGGACGGTGATGACTCATTACAGACCCTGTTCAGAAACCACAAAAAGCTAACTATCAAATTCTTAAATAGAAAGTGGGACATTTCATCCCTAAAGTCACACATTGAGAATCGCATCATACCGCGTGGTCTAAGAGAACGGGTCACCCCGGCTGGACACCTCCACACTCCTCGATTTATCGAGACGTGGAAGGCCAGTTGTGTCAAACGTGGCCTTGAAATCATGCAAATGATAGTTGATGAGGAAGAAATCCAGCTGATTGAACTAAAGGCAGAAATAGAAGTAAGTGCCGGACTACTAGAACCTTTCAAAACAAATCCTATGTTTGATAAACACAACAAACTCCTTAAAAAAGAAGTAGAAAGAACCCAAAAAAATCTAAAAAGTCATAAACAGGAAAAGTTCAAACAGAATTTACAAGATCTCGAACGAGGTGATCCCTTCGATCCCACAATTTATGTGGGTAGAAGTAGATCCCGGAGGAGCAGAGGGAGACAACATAGTTCCAAAATCGTAATCACCCTTCTTCGTCTGAAAGCGACAGCGAACATAAAGAACTCTCAGTGACTTTTTTAGACAAAGATTCACTCCCCCCAGACAGTCCCGTCACCATAACGGGAAAAGGGAAGATAAACCAAAAGGGACAAAAAATTACACATCAGTCCCCGCCGCATCAGGGAAGGGTGAGAGAAACACGCAGGAGTCAGCGACAACTCAGGAACAGATCACACAGGACATAACTGACCAAAGTAAGATATCTGACCCAATATCCTTGAGCTCCACCCCAGATATGAAAGTGGTCAACCTCACCCAATTTCCCCTTAACGAACATCATCTGTCGCTATTAAAAAGAGGCCTCTCCTTCTCCCCCAGATCTGGGATGAATGAGTTTGAAGTCTATAAAGACATATCCCTATACCTGAGAAAGGTTATATTTAAACTCTGCCATGCAGCACAAAAAGAGGAGTCCTCATGCACTCCACTAGCTGCGGAAGAAAGAGAGGCCCTGGATGCCCTGGTTTCCCTTTTGCAGGAGAGCCCCGATCTTGACTCAGACACAGAGATCTCGAATCAACAACATGTAGTGACATGTTCGGCAAACCTCACTATTAAGTCTACCAAAATGCCTCCACTCTCTAAATATAAACCTATCGAGTTCTTTCTGTCACAAGTCAGGAGGGATCTCTCCAAAGTGAACTGGAAATACAGGGGATTGGACAATATCTCACGAGAGGAAAGAAAAGCCCTGAAAGAACTCATGGAAGCCCCTGGCATTGTCATTAAGGGCAGTGACAAGGGGGGTAATGTGGTCCTCCTAACCGAGGACCAATACGAAACTGAAGTTAAGAGACTCCTGATGGATGAATCTACCTACCGGAAGCTTCATTCTAACCCCTTCACTGCCATTGTCAATGCCCTTAACTACATGCTTAGCTTAGGCCTAGAGGAGAAACTGATCACAAAAAAAGAATTTAACTATCTGCGGATACAACAATATAATATTCCAACGTTCTATATTATCCCCAAGCTCCACAAATCCCTGAAGAATCCCCCTGGCAGACCCATAGTCTCCGCTGTCAACGGTCCCCTAGAGAAAATTGGCAAATTCGTGGATGCCCTCATTAAGGATCTTGTATCAGAACTGCCCTCATATGTGCAGGATACTAGGGACGTACTGCGACGACTGGAGACTGTGACCATGCCACCTGGAGCTCTCCTGGTAGGGATTGACGTTGAATCGTTATATACATCAATACCACATGTATGGGGCCTACGGGCAGTTCAATTTTTCCTTGAGAGGAGGTTCCCATTGCTTGGGCAACAGAATGAATTCATAGGCGAAATTCTCGCCTTTCTACTTGAACATAACTGCTTCCAATTCTTGGGAGCTTTCTACCAGCAAATCAGGGGGACCTCCATGGGAGCCCCCTGGGCACCCTCATACGCATGTCTACACCTCGGCATGTGGGAGGAGGAGATGGTCTATCCCTCGTCCATGTACCTCGGCCACTGTCACTTGTGGCTGAGGTACATTGACGATGTTTTGATGATATGGGGGGGCTCCGAATCTGAGCTCCAGACCTTTATGGATGAACTAAACACCAATGACAGAAATATAAAACTTACTTTCTCCCTTGATCCCCACTCCCTTCCGTTCCTTGATCTGACTATATTGGTCAATAATGGTCTGATCGACACGAAGACCTTTAGAAAACCCACAGCAGCAAACACCCTTCTCCAGGCCTCCAGTGACCACCCCAAATCACTAATAAAAGCAATTCCTATAGGCCAATTTCTCAGGGCCCGTAGGAACTGCTCCAGTCAAGATGATTTCCTTGCTGAGTCAAGAGAGCTTTACAATAGATTTAGAGAGAGAGGTTACTCTCACTCCTGTATCAGGGAGGCAAGAAGGAGGGCGAATCAGACAGATCGGCCTACCCTGCTTAAGAAAAAAGATCATAAGCTTTCCAATGGGTCACAAGGACCCCTGAGGATCATCACCAAATTTGGAGCCCAATGGGACCAAGTTAGATCCATACTTAACCAACATTGGCACATTCTGTCTGATTCTCCCAACTTGGGTAAAATAGTAGGCACTAGACCCCTCCTGACCGCCCGCCGCTCCAGAAATCTAAAAGATAGCCTTATTCATTCAGAGTATAAAAGATCTTCCACCCCCAATTGGCTTACTCAACTCCCTCCCCTCAAGGGGATGTATAGATGCGGCCGCTGCTCGGTATGCAAATACGTCGAGCGTACGGACAGGTTCACCGATTCGGATGGCAAAAAATGCTTTAAAATTGATAACTTTATAAACTGCAACACCACCAGAGTAATTTATATGCTCACCTGCCCATGTGGTAAAAACTATATTGGCAAGACAAAGAGACAACTGAAAGTAAGAATCGGTGAACATGTCCAGAGTATCCTTAGCAAGGATGACGAGCAACCTATCCCACTACACTTCCTCCAATTCCATGGCGGAAGTCCTGCTGGGCTCACCTTTAAAGGTATATACAGGCTTAACCTCCCACAAAGAAGAGGGGACTTTGACAGGATACTATACCAAAAGGAAAAGATGTGGATATACAATACCAACAGTATGCAGCCACAGGGGTTAAATAATGAATGCAACCTCGCTGTTTTTCTTACACCGTAAACTCCTGTGCCACTTCAGTATTAATCTACGTGTCACCCATTTGAATTCATAATTCCAATTCTAAATAATAGGTTAATTCCCTAATTTCTTCCTGAGTCCCCACCTTGACGGTACACTCTCCATGTCCTTGCTCACTTCATCACATTTCTCCCCACATTTCCCTTCCTTTCCCCCCCCTTTCCGCCCCCCCCCTCGTTCGAAATCTTGTAAATTCTGTTTGAACTTTTCCTGTTTATGACTTTTTAGATTTTTTTGGGTTCTTTCTACTTCTTTTTTAAGGAGTTCGTTGTGTTTATCAAACATAGGATTTGTTTTGAAAGGTTCTAGTAGTCCGGCACTTACTTCTATTTCTGCCTTTAGTTCAATCAGCTGGATTTCTTCCTCATCAACTATCATTTGCATGATTTCAAGGCCACGTTTGACACAACTGGCCTTCCACGTCTCGATAAATCGAGGAGTGTGGAGGTGTCCAGCCGGGGTGACCCGTTCTCTTAGACCACGCGGTATGATGCGATTCTCAATGTGTGACTTTAGGGACGAAATGTCCCACTTTCTATTTAAGAATTTGATAGTTAGCTTTTTGTGGTTTCTGAACAGGGTCTGTAATGAGTCATCACCGTCCTTAGCGACGGATTGTTCACTAGAAAAGGCAGATTGAATCTCCCGTTCAATATCATCGTCAAGTTGGTAGGCCATGTCCCAAAAAAGTGAGAATAGCTGTGAAAGGATAGTGAGTGACTGGGAAAACGTCAAGATGAGGATGGTGAGGGGTGAGGAGGGATGGTGGGGAGTAGAAGGGAGGTTGGGTTTTTTTTTTTCCCTCCCTTCCCCCCCCCCCAGGGAGCTTCGGTACTTATGGTCTCCCTCTGCCCCTATGTTGCTTTCCAAGCTCTGTTTATATGTGTGTGTGGTTGTCAGTGAAACTGCGCCGTAGCTATAACAACCAGATGCCGAAGCTTCCACGTGATTCCGCTCTGACGCTATTTAAGACGACATTATTCCCTACTGCGCATGCTCTGAGGAAATCCGAGACCCGGATGAAACGCGTCAGCATGACGCCATCACGCTGCCTATAGCGTTCTGGCAGTGGCGTAGATCCACCCACCAGCCTTTCCAAACCTCCGGCCTGCATCACAACGCTTACCTGCACATCCCCTGGGTAATGGAATAGAGGAAGCACACCATTGCCTGTACACCCGACTCCGGTACGACACCCCACCAGGAGAATCATTATCCTGATTTCAACGGGATCGTCAACGGCCTTGCACCTCAACTGACCCTGCGGAAGAGCCAGTAACCCGCAATCTACACGTGTGAGATGGTGAAAGCTATCATCACCCCCCATTCCTGAAGAGGATCGCAGCTGACACCGGGTGAGATTTAACCTTTACACATCCCAGCCATGGGACTGCCATTATATTAATACATCCTGAGTCTGTCTACTGCATCCATTCTACAGAATCAGTCACTCTGTGTATCTTTGGGGTAGGTGCAAGTTGCCTCTCACATCTCTAGCGATAAGCTATCTAGAGAGATATTCATCATACAGGCGTGTTTATTTACCATCAATGCTGGTTTACAGCCTGGGGTCCCACGATTCGGTGGTCCACCACCACAGACCCCCTACATTCCCTGCATTTCCTCCTCTTCCATACTCCAGTTCTCCCTATTTCAGCAGGCGTCTACTGTGACAACCAGGCCGGTTTCTTTACTCTCACATTGCCCAAGCTCAGCCTACATGCCCCAACCAGCTGCCTTCTTTTGATTATAAAGGACTTTTGTGCATACTGGTGCATTTAAATATCTTGCTGCTACTTACTATGCATCATTTATGAATGAAGTTCATATGCTTGGGTTGAATCTGTGGCTGAGTGAGGTGGCCATCTGCGCATGTCTTTGACATTATTGTCTTTTTAATTGGTGATGGTACCTGTCTTCACAGTACATTTTTTGGACTGGTGATTATTGTGATTATCTTATTAAAATTTACAGTTACTAAACTGTCTACTGAATGTTCCTCACTTAAGAATTCTTCTTTTTCTTGTTTTTTTGATATATGTGACTTGAATTCAGAGGAACACACCCATACTCTGTAGGTGATAGCAGTAGCCTTTAATCTACACAGACTTGATTGATATCATTCCCAGTCTGTTTCATCAATATTTGAACGCAGAGTTCACATTGGTTCCTTTTTTGTTTTTGTTTGAGGATCTCCTTACCACCAGAGAAAGAAGAGAACTCATTATAGTAAATGACCATAGGAAAGACACCTGGAAAAAATGCTGTATGTACTCAAAATTAAAAAGAAAAACCCAGAGGAAGACAAAGGTAGGGGGAACTTGGTGCCCATCCTGGAGATGGGCTTTAGGATCTTGGTTTGCAAAGATAGAATTTTATTGGCTGGTAAAAAAAATGACATCTTCGAAAACAATGGTTCACAGATGTATATGTTGGCAGATTAGTAGCCAAGCTACCAGATAGCTTGATTGACGGTATACAGGAAGACCTCCACTTCATTGTGTAGCAAAATCTTTTGTAAAAAAAGTAGTTTGCTCTGGTTGAAATTGTGTTGGTATGAGTGAAATCTGAGACATCCTGATTCTGGGCAGCAAAATCCTATACCTTACTTGAAGATTGCCTTCTGCTGCTTGAGCTAACAATGACTTTAAGCACTCAGAGATGCCCTCAGCAGTTTGACTATGTATGTTGGCATTAATCACTTGCTATGCTCTGGTAGTCCCTTGTTGATCTGCAGTATACTGGAATAAGGAATTTAACATGTCCTCCAAAGTGCATACACAGAAATTTCATACTTCACAGCAAATATCTTACCATCCATTTAAAGGTCACTGACCTACACAATTCAGCCCCAAGGATTACTATCATATGCTTTGTCTGGACATCTCATCATTTCATTGTAAATATTAGTCCTTGGTTTAAAAAGAGAGGTGTAGAGGGTTGAATCAGGCTTTCTATGTCATTTCCATACCTATACTGTATACTTATTCAGTACTGGCATAGTCACAGTGCTGAAAACTCACTTTACCCTTTGGGGATAATATTACTTTTTTAAATGATTAAAATGAATAAATGGTTTAAAGAATGTAAGCTTAAACAGTTGCAGAAAATTGTTTTTTCACAGGTAATGATAGAGAGGTCAGTTTTCTGAACTAGGAATATTCTAGCATGACTTTAAATTAGTAATGACATTTCTCAATTGAGGTATCCAAGGTTCAGTGGAAAACAGTACAGGCTGGCAGTTTTAAGATTAAAAAAAGTAATGATTCTGTTGTTAAGCCACATTTGCACCAGTCAATAGCAGAATCATCCAGATCCAATTACTAAGCAGATATAGAATACTTTTGTTTTAAAAAAAATACTGTTAAAAACGAATAATAAAAAGAAAGAAATCTAAAGGAGTACAAAAAATGTTTTTTTTTTAATTTTACTAATTCATACTATATGAACTTGTGTGTGTAGGTTAAAGTGTTACTAAATCCACAACAGTAAAATAAGTCTGTATAATGTAATAAAGTATGCTTGTTATACACATTATGGAACCTAAGGGTTTAATCCTCTGCCTTGTGTAAAAAAGGCTGTTTAATCCTGTCTTCTCTGATCCTACTCTTCTTCCACTGCCCCCAATCTAGCCTGATAAGACAGCGCTTTTAGAGTCATTCTGCACATGCTCAGTTTGGTGTGTATTGCTAGAGATTTTATTTTTTTCTTAGGAGGGTGCATGTGATCAGCACAGGGCCAATCAGCATTGTCCAGCCAGGGGGTCAGAGGTTCTGCAGCCTTATAGGACATTCAGCGTAGAATTAAAACTCCTCCTACAAGCTGTAACCAGACACTGATAGAAGTCACAAGACTGCTTTATACTGCTGATGAGAAAAGCTATTTAGCAGTTTATATGTACTAAAACAATTGCTTTTTCATGTTTTGTGTACTGTGGGAGACCAGACATAGTGAATGCAGGGTCATGGGTTTATTAGTATTTTGAGTAAACTCAGCCCCTCTCGCACACCTAGCAAACAGTGTACTTGCAAACACAGTAAAACAGACACAAATGTAGTGAACAGGAAGTTTGTTTACTGGGAGACTTTCCACAATCAAACAAACAGTGATCTGGTAACTCAAGAAAGTCTTTAATAGTGTTAATCAAACCCAAAATGCAGACTTCAAAATAACACAGTTAACCACTTGCCGACTGCCTAACGCAGATATACTGTGGCAGAATGGCACGGGCAGGCAAAATCACGTACCCGGTATCGCGCCCCCCCCCAGTGCCCGAGGCTGTCGGCATCGTTAGGGGAGCAATCAGTGCTGAGGGGGAGGCCACTCATTCGTGGCCACCCCCTAGCGATCGCTCCCATCGAATGACAATCTTCCTCTGCCTCTGTAATGTAAACAGCGGCAGAGGAAGTGATGTCATCTCTCCTCGTGTCGGTCTTTTCGTTACGGCGCCAAGGAGAGAAGACATCCAAGTAAGTGCACCAACACTACACTAATAGTAGAACACTCTAGGCACACATTTCAACCCCCAGTCACCCCCCCCCCCCGATCACCCCCCAATCACGCCCTTGCACCCCCTGTCACAGTGACAACAATAGCAGTTTTTTTTTCTGATTATTGCATTGGTGTCATTTTGTGACAGTTATAAGTGGTAGGGCAGTTAGTGTTAGGCCCTTTCTAGGGTACCCCCCTAACCCTACCTAATAAAGTTTTAACCCCTTGATCACCCTCCATCACCAGTGTCACTAAGTGATCGTTTTTCTGATCACTGTATTAGTGTCACAGGTGACGCTAGTTAGGGAGGTAAGTATTTAGGTTTGCCGTCAGCGTTTTATAGCGTCAGGGTCCCCCATATAGTACCTAGTAAAGGTTTTAACCCACTGATTGTCCCCTAGTTAGCCCTTTCACGAGTGATCACCGTATAACTGTTACGGGTAACGCTGGTTAGTTAGTATGATTTTCATAGTTTCAGGGCACCCGCCGTTTATTACCTAATAAAGGTTTAACCCCCTGATCGCCCGGCGGTTATATTAGGTAAGTTTTAGGGTCA
Source organism: Aquarana catesbeiana (assembly GCF_042186555.1). Taxonomy (NCBI): domain Eukaryota; kingdom Metazoa; phylum Chordata; class Amphibia; order Anura; family Ranidae; genus Aquarana; species Aquarana catesbeiana. The sequence goes on along the minus strand of NC_133326.1, from coordinate 396,384,008 downwards.
GATAGGGTCTGCGTCGCCCCAGGCAGCGTCAGGTTAGTGCCAGTACCGCTAACACCCACGCACGCAGCATACACCCCCTTAGTGGTATAGTATCTGAACGGATCAATATCTGATCCGATCAGATCTATATTAGCGTCCCCAGCAGTTTAGGGTTCCCAAAAATGCAGTGTTAGCAGGATCAGCCCAGATACCTGCTAGCACCTGCGTTTTGTCAGGCCTGATCCCTGCGATTGATAACAGTTTTTTTGGTAGCGTTTTGATACAGTCGCTAACAGTCAGGAGCTTTTTTACCTGTGAGTCTCACTAGTGTACCACTAAATTTAGAGCCCAAAATGGCAAATCGAAGGTACACTAGTGAAGAGGCCTACACGTTTCTGAGCATGACAGATAGTGAAGAGGAAGTCACTCATCTATCAGATTCAGGCTCAGAATACGATCCTGTAGAGGACAGCGGCTCCATGACAGATAGCTCTGATGACGGAGTTGTGGTCCCTACCAAGGTCAGGCATATCAGACCCCGAACTTCTTCTGTCGTTGATGTACAAGAACCGCAGGTCCCTCGTATGGAGCAGAGCAGTACTAGCACCGCTATTCCTTCTGGTGAACTGGCAAGCACCAGAGGCCTAGTACACCCTGGTTGTAGTCAATCCAGCACTGCAGTATCACGTGGTGACGTGGCGAGTCCCATAAGTGCAGTTCAAGCTGGTGAGGTGGCAAGCACAAGTAGTGTCCCGCTGCCACCAAGAAGACGAACACAGGCCCATTGTGCCCATAGTGCCCTTCCTGCTGCATTCGCCAATCCTAATTGGGAACCCACCACTTCTGCAGCACCCGTACTTCCCCATTCACTGGCCAACCCGGCATTCAGGTGGAAACAGTTGATTTTACATCACTTGATTTTTATTCGCTGTTTTTCACTGAAGATCTCTATAGATCTATTGTAGACCAAAGCAATTTGTACGCTGATAAACACATCGCCACTATTCCCCAGTCCTCCCTTGCTAGAGATTGGAGACCAATTACGGTTTCCGAATTTAAGCTCTTTCTGGGCCTTTCCCTCAACATGGGTGTCGCGGACACTGGCTGCAAGGACCTTTTTCTGTCCACATTCACCCTGTTATTTGGTATTTCTATATTAATCTTTTATTTTTTTTGAACTTGCCCAATACATGATTCTTGAAAGAGCTGATCACATTAACCTGCAGAGACGAACTGTCTGGTCACCAGGTCTGCCTTAAGTGTTGTGTTAATTAACATGTTAATTATATTATTGTCTTTTAAGTTTTTGCTAGAGGGGAGGGGGGAGTGTCCATGAGTCAGCCCTACCTCGTTATCTAACCCCTTGTGTTAAATGTGTATAAAAAGGCTGTATTCTGTCCAATAAAGCAGTCAAGATTCTACAAGCTATTATCGACTAGACTTGTATTTACTGCAGCTATAATATTATATCTGTCTGATGGTCATACTGGAGTAAGCGGTGTTATTGACGGAGGCACTCAGTGGAGTGTGGGATAGGATCCGTCACAATTGGTGGCAAGCTCTGGGATGCTCCTCTTGCCTAGGCACACCCAAATCACCACCGGGACCCCCTGCTCCTAACAGCAGATGGAACATCACTACGCCAGACTCAAGCGCAGCACCTTGAAGGATCTCTTGGAAGCCCGTGGAAAAGTCTCCAGCAACAAATCCAAAGCGACTCTCATCACCGAACTAATGGAGATTGACCAGGCCAGTAACCCACCAGCAGATACCTCAGAGGCGGCAAAGTTCCAGCGTGACGTCCAGTGGCGACTGGCCTTGTATGGTACTCACCCCCTGCAGGAGGTTATCAGTCAAGTGTTAACAGAGGTGTCCCAGCTGCGAATGGCTGAACTCCAGCGGGACCAAGGAGCGTCAGTTATGTTCAACCGGGAAGCTCCAGCGGCCCGCAAAAAGCTACCCTATGCCGCCTTCCGCATGTTTCAAGATGGTGAAGATGAGATGGATGTTTACCTGCAAATGTTTGAGCGTCAATGCGGTCTCCAAGGTGTCAATAAAGCAGATTGGGTCACGCTCCTGGTCAGCCGTCTCACAGGAAGGGCTGCAGAGGCGTACAATAATGTCCCTGATGAGATCAGCCAGGACTATGACCGGGTAAAAGAAAGACTATTGGCTCGCTTCGGCATTACTCCAGAGGCACACCGTTTGAGGTTTCGCAACCTCCGCCGCAAGGAGAGAGAGCCTTACACAGAATGGGCTCATCAAATGACCCGAGCAGCGGAGAGTTGGATGACCGGGCGCCAAGCTGTTACCATGGCAGATGCGCTCCAGCTAATCCTCCTGGAACAATTCTATGATCATACCCCACATGAAGTTAGAGACTGGGTAAAGGATCGGCGGCCAGTCACAGTAGATGAAGCTGCCACCCTAGCTGACCAATACGTGGATTCAAGGCGGACTGTACAACCAGAGCCTAAGACCCCAGCTCGGCCTGTCCCCAACATTCCACGGAGCTTTGCCCCTCCACACCAGCCGTCAATCCCCGGCCCCACTCAGCTACCATCTTCACGAGGAAAAGGGGACCTCTGCTACAGATGCAACCAATCAGGGCATGTTAGGAGGTATTGTCCACAGAATGTTTCCCAGGACGCGCGGAACAACAGGCCCCTTGGACCTGCCCGGGCTGCTGCACACTGTCTGGAGAGAGATGATGTGACTTACCCAAGCGAGGAGAATATTGGAATTCTACATGAGGCAGACCCTGTGCAAGCTGCCACTACAGATAATCGTTTGCACCATCGACAAGCCGTGTGGATTAATGGTCGGGCTGCCCAGGGACTGCGGGACACGGGAGCTACTATTACCCTGATACAGTCCCGAATGATAAACCCGGCAGAGCAGACGGGACGGTTTGTGGCTGTGCGGGTGGCCGGGGGAAATGTTATGCGGGTCCCCACTGCCAGGGTTCACCTTGATTGGGGTTCGGGGGCCAAAGAAGTGGAAGTGGGAATAATGCAGAACTTACCTGCAGAGGTTTTGTTGGGCAACGATTTGGGACGTTTAAATTCAGCCTTCTCCCTGGATGTATCCCCGGAAGCCTATCCTGTTACCACCCGCCAGCAAGCCCAGATGGAGGTGCGCTCGCTCGAGGACGGGACCCAGGTAAGACCTGTCACCCCTGACCTAGACTGTACTACCCCAACTAACCCTATCCCGACTTGGGCTTCTCCCCAAGAATTTGCTCAGGCAACTCTTAGCGACCCTTCCTTAGCTAGCTATAGGGAAAGAGCAGGATTGGACCCTGGGGGGTTGGAGAGGGAGCGAATAGAGTGGGTCCAGGGATTACTCTATCGGGTTACTGAGGGAAAGACAGCCTCCCATCCACCCAAGCGGCAGCTGGTTGTGCCGCAGAAATATCGTCATGACCTGCTGCGCATTGGGCATGACATACCCTTAGCCGGACACCTGGGGATGTCCCGGACCCTCCACCGTCTGACTCAGTCGTTTTTTTGGCCGGGGATTACAGGGGATGTCCGACAGTATTGCCGGACCTGTGACACATGCCAGCGGGTGGGTAAGCATGGGGGCCCGCTGAAAGCTCCCCTACACCCTTTACCGATCATTGATGAACCCTTTAGCCGTGTTGCCGTAGACCTGGTTGGACCATTGCCCAGACCTAGTCCTTCTGGGAAGAGATATATCCTTACTGTGGTGGATTATGCCACCCGGTACCCGGAGGCCATTCCCCTGGCAAATATCCATGCAGAAACTGTGGCTGATGCTTTGCTCCGGATCTTTGCCAGGGTGGGTTTCCCTCGGGAAATCATCTCTGACCAGGGGACCCAGTTCACTGCTGAGCTCACTCAGCAGTTATGGAGGCTGTGTGGGATAAAGCCCCTACAGAGCTCTCCCTATCACCCCCAGACCAACGGACTGTGTGAGAGGTTCAATGGAACACTGAAACAGCTGCTTAGGACATTTGCAACCTCTCACAGGGATTGGGAGAGATATCTGCCACACCTTCTCTTCGCTTATCGGGAGGTGCCGCAGGAATCTACCGGGTTCTCCCCATTTGAGTTACTGTATGGGAGGCGGGTGAGGGGGCCCCTAGATCTAGTCAGAGCCCACTGGGAAGGGGGAATTGATCCCCAAGGGTCCTCTATCGTAGCATACGTTCTTGAGTTTAGGGACAGACTGAAGGAGCTCACGGACACTGTCCAGGAGAACCTTCGGGCTGCCCAAAGGCGGCAGAAACGATGGTACGATCGTACTGCTCGGAACCGCACTCTGGAGGTTGGGCAAAAGGTTCTTGCCCTCAGACCAACCAAGCAGGACAAGTTACAGGCCACTTGGCAGGGACCTTACCGGGTTGTGGCAAAGCTCTGTGACACAACCTACCTAGTGGCTAAATGTTCGGATGAAAGAGTCCGACGGACCTTTCATGTGAACATGTTGAAAGCATACTGGGAAAGATCAGGAGAGGTAGCCGCTATATGTGCTCCAGCTGTGGAAGATTCTGAGAATCTTCCCCTGCTGGTGCTCCCGGAGCTAAACAGAATTACTGCAGGGATAGAGATGATAAAGCTTGACGACCAGCTAGGGCCGACGCAGAGAGAACAAGCTAGACAGGTCCTTAGTCAGAGAAGGGAAATGTTCTCCACAGTCCCTGGGTACACTACTATGGCAGTGCACCGTGTGGAGACCCCGGGACAACTGCCACTAAGACAGGCAGCTTACCGGATACCTGACGCAGTGAGAGAGGGGATGCGTCATGAGATTAAGGAGATTCTTGAATTGGGAGTCATTGAGCCATCCAGCAGCCCCTGGGCTTCCCCGGTGGTCCTTGTACCGAAGCGGGATGGCACAACTCGCTTCTGTGTAGACTACCGCAGATTAAATGAGTGCACCACCACTGATGCTTACCCTATGCCCCGGGTCGATGATCTGTTAGATCGCATTGCTCGGGGAAAATTCCTGACAACCCTTGACCTATGCAAAGGATACTGGCAAATTCCTCTGGATGCGGAATCTATTCCGAAATCGGCGTTCATTACCCCATTTGGCTTATACCAGTCTAAAGTAATGCCATTTGGGATGAAGAATGCACCGGCGACTTTCCAGAGGATGGTAGACCAACTCCTGGATGGCCTCCAGGACTATGCTTGTGCATATCTGGATGACATTGCGATCTACAGTGATACCTGGGAGGACCATCTGGTTCATCTGGGTGTCGTGCTAGACCGCATCAAGGCTGCAGGACTAACCCTTAAGCCAGAGAAATGCAGCATAGGGATGTCCGAGGTACAGTACCTTGGACATCGAGTAGGCAGTGGACAACAACGACCTGAGCCTGCTAAGATTGAGGCCGTTGCCAAGTGGCCAACCCCCCGTACTAAAACCCAGGTCCTGGCGTTCCTCGGCACAGCTGGGTACTATAGGAAATTTGTCCCGCAATATAGTTCCATCGCTAAGCCCCTGACAGACCTGACTAAGAAGCACCTTCCCCGACAGGTACTGTGGTCCCCTGAGTGTGAAGCTGCCTTCCAACAATTAAAGAATGCACTAACTTCAGCTCCTGTTCTAGCTGCCCCTGACCCAACCAAACGTTTTTGTGTCCACACAGATGCCTCTACATTCAGTCTGGGGGCAGTACTGAGCCAAGTAGGACCTGATGGCGGTGAGCACCCAGTGGCCTACATCAGTCGGAAGCTGCTACCCAGGGAAGTCGGTTATGCAGCCGTGGAGAAGGAGTGTTTGGCGCTGGTGTGGGCTCTCAAGAAATTCCAACCTTATCTCTACGGACGATCTTTTACGGTGCTCACCGACCACAATCCATTAATCTGGCTTAATCGGGTCTCCGGGGATAATGGACGTTTGTTACGATGGAGCTTGGCACTGCAGCCCTACAATTTTACCATACAGTATCGGCCAGGAAAGCAGAATGGGAATGCTGATGGACTTTCCCGGCAAACGGAACTATAAAACTCTCCCGGACAGCCCCAAGCTGACCCGTGGTGGATCTAGTTGGGTCTGCCGGACTATGGGACAGGGGGGGCACTGTCGCGGACACTGGCTGCAAGGACCTTTTTCTGTCCACATTCACCCTGTTATTTGGTATTTCTATATTAATCTTTTATTTTTTTTTAACTTGCCCAATACATGATTCTTGAAAGAGCTGATCACATTAACCTGCAGAGACGAACTGTCTGGTCACCAGGTCTGCCTTAAGTGTTGTGTTAATTAACATGTTAATTATATTATTGTCTTTTAAGTTTTTGCTAGAGGGGAGGGGGGAGTGTCCATGAGTCAGCCCTACCTCGTTATCTAACCCCTTGTGTTAAATGTGTATAAAAAGGCTGTATTCTGTCCAATAAAGCAGTCAAGATTCTACAAGCTATTATCGACTAGACTTGTATTTACTGCAGCTATAATATTATATCTGTCTGATGGTCATACTGGAGTAAGCGGTGTTATTGACGGAGGCACTCAGTGGAGTGTGGGATAGGATCCGTCACAATGGGCATAACTAAAAAGAGTGAGTTGCGATCATATTGGTCCACTGACCCAATTCACCATATGCCCTTGTTCTCTGCCTCCATGACCAGGGCACGATACGAGCAGATCTTGCAGTTCATGCACTTCAATGACAATGAACTTTGTCGTTCTTGTGGAGACCCTGGATACCATCGGCTCTACAAAATTCCCCTCGTAAACCACATCAACCAATGTTTTGCAGACTTGTTTACTCCCCATCAAGTTGTCTGCGTTGATGAGTCCCAGATTAAGTTTTATGGCCGCTTGTCATTCAAACAGTACCTTCCCAGCAAGCGTGCCAGATACGGGGTCAAGATGTATAATCTCTGTGACAGAGCCACAGGCTATACATGTAGTTTTATGGTTTACGAGGGAAAAGATAGCCATGTAGAGCTGACAAACTGCCCTGACTACATAGGAAGCGCTGGCAAGATTGTGTGGGATATGGTGTCACCCTTATTCGGAAAGGAGTACCACTTGTATGTGGACAATTATTACACGAGCGTGCCACTTTTTAGACACTTGTTTGATCAGCAGATTGGAGCATGTGGCACCGTGCGACCTAATCGCCGGGGCTTTCCCCAGCGGCTTGTAAATTCCCATCTTAGGCTGGGGGAGAGAGCCTGCTTCAAGTGTAATAACTTGCTCGCTATGAAGTGGAGGGATAATAAGAATGTTTTTGTTCTTACCTCCCTTCATGCAGACACGACGGTCCAAATTACTACGGTGACTGGTGTTGTGGAGAAACCCCTCTGTGTCCACGAATATAACCAAAATACGGGAGGGGTGGACCTCAACGACCAGTTGTTGGCGCCGTACCTAATTGCCCATAAGGCCAGACGCTGCTACAAGAAAGTGTCTGTTTATTTATTTCAATTGGCTTTGCTGAACGCTTATGTGCTATACAGAGCTACAGGACAGACTGGATCCTTCCTTAAATTCCAGGAAGAGATCATCAGAACCCTTCTGTTTCCAGACAGTGCTCCACCTCACCTTCCCCAACAAAATGCAGTAAGCCAGCTGCATGAGAGGCATTTTCTTTATGTCATCCCGAGTACCCCTACCCAACGAGCCCCCCAAAAAAGATGTCGTGTCTGCAGCAAGTGCAGATATAGGCGTGACACCCACTATTATTGTCCCTCCTGTCCTGACAATCCTGGTCTATGCATTGGTGAATGTTTTGAACGCTACCATACATTAGTTGAGTATTAGCGTAGGGTACAGCACTGCACAGACTAGGCACACTTTCACAGGGTCTCCCAAGATGCCATCGCATTTTGAGAGACCTGAACTTGGAAACAGTTACAGTTACAAAAGTTACAGTTACAAAAAAAAGTGTAAAAATAAAAAGTAAAAAAACAAAAAAATATATCAAATAAAAAAACAAAAATAGTTGTTGTTTTATTGTTCTCTCTCTGTTCTCTCTCTATTGTTCTGCTCTTTTTTACTGTATTCTATTCTGCAATGTTTTATTGTTATTATGTTTTATCATGTTTGCTTTATAGGTATGCAATTTTTTTATACTTTACTGTTTACTGTGTTTTATTGTTAACCATTTTTTTGTTTTCAGGTACGCTATTCAGCTGTAGAGTGGCCTATGCACTCGGGCATAAAGGGGAACTGATCTAACTTAACAACGCTCAGTCTGTTTCCTTCAAATCCTGAAATCACAGACCCAGGCAGTTAAATGTGAGGCAATAGGCCACAAATGCAATGTATCACTTTAATTATTAATGTGAGAGTTCCCCTTTAAAGGTAGACACTGGAATCACTAAATTACTGATACTGGAGGAGAAACAGAAAGGGTTCTCACAATGGAGATATCCAGGATTTTCAGCTAGCCTGGCGTGGGTACACTCCTGTTGAGCAGGATAAACAAAGGGGTACTTGAAAGTATCCTGGTAGGCAAAAATGAAATGTAGGATGCTGGCAATATCCTGATTGGCAAAGTAGAATGTAGTGACTGTTCAGGAGGGTGCAAGTATTCCTACAAATGTGGGCACTGGTGAGGCAATGTTGCTTGACTACTGTGTTTTTAAAGATGGGCAAATGCCCGCTCACCCATCCTGCGACCAAAGGATCAAGCGACCTGTTCCCCGAAAGGCCTGACTGGCCACCTTGTAAACGTATTGGCCCACACCCTCAGAAACACCTGACGATATAGCCGGGATCCCTCTCAGGCTGGATGTCTGTTGCCATCCGACTCCTGGAACTGTGGTAGGATCAGCACACCGACCTCTGGAGCTGTGGCAGGATCAACACACCAACCTCTGGAACTGTAGCTGGATGGATCCCCTCCGTGGGTAACAGCACCCCCTCAGATCACGTCTGTGTCCCTCTTACTCCCTCATTGACTGACTTTTACCTCAGGACACAAAATGGAGTCTTTTACTTTCCTGTCAGCAAAACCTGCTGGGATTTGTATTTCTCCCTGTATACCAATCTATGGGGCCATTTTGTGTTTGAACTGCATGTTCCAGAATCTAGAATCTGTGCCTTTAATTGGTTTTCTTCTTCCGGACAATAAGGGCACAAGAGAGGCTGCTGAATGCATAGCTCTGTGTGTGTAAGCTCACATTACATAAAAGAGGAAGAAGGAGGGGGGTTAAAAAGCCCATGCAGACATGATAGTCAGCTCACTCCCCTTTTTCAGGCTGGCAAGCCTGTGTACATGCAGTCATCTGTGTTAATGTACATGCAGCCCATCTGTGTTAATGTAAGTCTTTGGCTGCAATACCCACTACACACTCCCCCACCAAAGAACCTTTGGTCCTCCAAAGGAGGTAAAGAGTCTGTGACCTGTTACATGCTTTGTATATACACGAGGAGGGAAAAGCAAGTCAGTGTACACAGGAAAACTAGCAGTTTGTATTTGCATAAGAACCTCGCAGAAGAATCTCCCACCAATGAGCATAGGAAGGAAGCTTGTCTTGCCTACAGGCCATCTGAATTGGAATGGCCCAGCTAAATGTGCCAGGGGGTGAGTTGGGGTTGTCCTCAACTAAATGTGTGGTGGAAGAACCAGGCACCTCAAGAGTGATTTTTGAAGTGAAAAAAGCTTCCTCAGAGCTTTCACCCAGAGTTTCATAGGTCAGTCTCTTAGGTGGGTAAATAGCTCTTCGCTCTCTCTGTTCTTTAGGGTCTGGAGTTACAGGCACACCGGTCTCTACTTCGTCCACAGCTTTTTCTTCTTCCTGCATATCAGCCTCAGCTTTCTCTTCAGTGAAGGATGGGAAGTCTTCAGGGTCTGCTGCCAGCAAGGAAGATTGAGGGACTTCCAACCCTTCAGAAGGTGGACTTTGAGGCACAAACTCAGGAGCCTTTGGTCTGAGAATCCCAATGTCTGTCACCTTGGGAGGAGACAAAGGGGGGTGGCAAGCCCTGGCATTTGGGATGGCCACAGCCAATCCATTCCCATCTCTTCATCCTCGCTATTTTCATCCTCTTCAGCAAGAGGCAATGACTGAGACCTAGTCACAGGCCTGGATCTCTGAGAGGCTATGGATGTGGACTGTGAATCTGGCTGTGGTGGCACACAAACTGCTTCTGACAGAGGCAACAGATGGTTGCAGTGCCAAGTCTTTAGCGGGTCTGTGCTCCCTTCTGGTCAGATTTGATACACTGGGAGTCCTGGCAGCTGTTTGCAAACAACATAAGGCCGTGACTTCCAGCAGTCAGCCAACTTGTGCTTTCGAGGGACACCCAAGTTTCTCAGCAGTGCTCTGTCACCTGGTTGCAAGTCCTGCAGTCAACGTTTCTTTTGTTCCTCTGTCCTCGGGCATCTGAGGCAGCTTGGGCCTTGTCATAGGCAGTCTTCAGGCTTTTCCATAAGCGGTCCACATACCCTCTGTGAGAGGTTGTTGAGGTATGGTCCAAGGACGTGCCAAAGGCCAAGTCTACTGGCAGCCAGGTCTCCTGTCCAAACATCAGACAATAGGGAAAGTATCCTGTGGCATCATTTGCGGTGCTGTTATAAGCATGCACGATAGCGGCTATATGCTTGCTCCAGTGCTGCTTTTTTTCTGAATTCAAGGTCCCAAGCATATCCAGGAGGGGTTGAACCTCTCTGGCTGAGGATCCCCTTGAAGATGGTATGAGGTGGTTCTGGACTTCTTAATGCCTAACAGGTCTAAAAGTCTCTTGATGAGGCTGCTTTTGAAGTCTCTCCCTTGATCAGAATGGATACGTTGGGCAGGTCATAGTGTACAAAGAACTTCTCCACTAAGATCTTGGCCACTGTGGGTGCCGGTTGATCCTTTGTGGGAAATGCCTAGGCATACCGAGCCCATGCAGTCACTACCAGGATATTTTCCTGTCCACTCAGTTCAGGCTCCAAGCACAGAAAGTCAATGAACACCAGCTCCATGTGTCCCTGACTCTGAAGATGGCCCATGGGGGCAGCTTGGTGAGGCAAAGTTTTTCTTTGAATATATCTGATGCAGGAGTGGCAATAGCCCTTGACTTCAGTAAATAAAATATATTCTAAATATTTATACGCTAAAAGTGAAACAATCGTGAAAAGGAATTAAGTAAAAATATATAGTGCAGCTGCTGTACACAAGGTGCTATTCATTTGTCAAACAAAAACATATATATGTATTAACCCCTTCCCGACCAGCGCACGCCGATGTACATTGGCAGAATGGCACGGCTGGGCAAATGGACTTACAGGTACGTCCATTTGAATTTCCCGCTGTGCCATTACATGTGCTCCATGAGTCGGGTCGCGGGTCCCGTGGACTCCATCGCCTCACGGAGAGGATGAACGGGGAGATGCTGATGTAAACAGCATCTCCCCATTCTGCCTAGTGACAAGTGTCACTGATCATAGCTCCCTGTAATCGGGAGCGGTGATCAGTATAGTGACACTGCTAGCCCATCCCCCCTACAGTTAGTAATCACTCCCCTAGGACATACTTAACCCCTCCCTGCCCCCTAGTGGTTAACCCCTTCACTGCCAGTGTCATTTACACAGGAATCAGTGCATTTTTATAGCTCTGATTGCTGTATAAATGACAATGGTCCCAAAAATGTGTCAAAAATTTCCGACATGTCCACCATAATGTCGCAGTCACAATAAAAATCGCTGATCGCCGCCATTACTAGTAAAAAAAAAAAAAGATTAATAAAAATGCCATAAAACTATCCCCTATTTTGTAAACGCTATAACTTTTGCGCAAACCAATCAATAAACGCTTATTGTGGATTTTTTCTACCAAAAATATGTAGAAGAATACGATCGGCCTAAACTGAGGAAAAAAATGTTTTTTTGTATATTTTTGGGGGATATTTATTATAGTAAAATGTAAAAAATAATGCATTTTTTTCAAAATTGGCGCTCTTATTTTGTTTATAGCGCAAAAAATAAAAATCGCAGAGGCGATCAAATATCACCAAAGGAAAGCTCTATTTGTGGGAAAAAAAGGACGTCAATTTTGTTTGGGATACACGTTGCACGACAGCGCAATTGTCAGTTAAAGCGACGCCAAATCGCAAAAAATGCTCTGGTCAGGAAGGGGGTAAAATCTACTGGGGCTAAAGAGGTTACAGCGCTCACATTCATAAACTATAACATAGATAATCATTTGATATAATTTATTAATAGGTGAATATCCATATGAGTTTGAACGATGTGCTCCAATCCATAAAGTGCAAGGTGCTCCAAAAATTCAAGGTGTGCAAACACCCCCTCCTGTGTCCTCACCCACCGGATGGAATGGACCCCTCGATTTTCAGTCTAGGGGTTGTTTAAGGCTTAAAATGATGGCCAGGGATGTGAGCGCTGTAATATATATATATGTTTTTGTTTGACAAGTCCTTGACTTCAGTGGCGTCACTAGGGTTGGTGTCACCCGGTGCCAAAAAAATTGGTGTCACCCCCCTCCACCAACTACCTCAGTACAGCCCCCCCTCCACTAACTACAGACCCCACTCCATCAATATAGCCCCCCTCCCTCAGTACAGACCCCCTTCCATCAATATAGACCCCCCCACTAAGTACAGACTCCCCTCCCTCAGTACAGACCCCCTCCATCAGTACAGACCCCCGCTCAGTGCAGACCCCCTTTCCTCAGTATAGACCCCCCACTAAGTACTGACCCCCTCCCTCAGTACAGACCTCCCATCAGTACAGAAACCCTCCCTCAGTACAGAGTCTGCAGACCCCCCTCCATCAGTATCAACCTCCCACCTCAGTGCAGACCGCCCCATCAGTACATACACCCCCCCCAGTGCTGACCCACATCAGTATAGAATCCCCCATCAGTGCAGACTCCCCCATCAGTATAAAATCCCCCCCTCAGTGCAGAGCCCCCCATTAGTATAGAATCCCCCCTCAGTGCAGACCCCCCATTAGTATAGATTCCCCCCTCAGTTCAGAGCCCCCCATTTGTATAGAATCCCCCTCAGTGCAGAGCCCCCATTAGTATAGAATCCCCCTCAGTGCAGCGCCCCCCATTAGTATAGAATCCCCCTCAGTGCAGCGCCCCCCATTAGTATAGAATCCCCCTCAGTGCAGAGCCCCCATTAGTATAGAATCCCCCTCAGTGCAGAGCCCCCATTAGTATAGAATCCCCCTCAGTGCAGAGCCCCCCATTTGTATAGAATCCCCCTCAGTGCAGAGCCCCCCATTAGTATAGAATCCCCCCAGTGCAGAGCCACCATTAGTATAGAATCCCCCAGTGCAGAGCCCCCATTAGTATAGAATCCCCCTCAGTGCAGCGCCCCCCATTAGTATAGAATCCCCCCCAGTGCAGCGCCCCCCATTAGTATAGAATCCCCCTCAGTGCAGCTCCCCCCATTAGTATAGAATCCCCCTCAGTGCAGCGCCCCCCATTAGTATAGAATCCCCCTCAGTGCAGAGCCCCCATTAGTATAGAATCCCCCTCAGTGCAGCGCCCCCCATTAGTATAGAATCCCCCTCAGTGCAGCGCCCCCCATTAGTATAGAATCCCCCTCAGTGCAGAGCCCCCATTAGTATAGAATCCCCCTCAGTGCAGAGCCCCCATTAGTATAGAATCCCCCTCAGTGCAGAGCCCCCCATTTGTATAGAATCCCCCTCAGTGCAGAGCCCCCCATTAGTATAGAATCCCCCCAGTGCAGAGCCCCCATTAGTATAGAATCCCCCAGTGCAGAGCCCCCATTAGTATAGAATCCCCCTCAGTGCAGCGCCCCCCATTAGTATAGAATCCCCCCCAGTGCAGCGCCCCCCATTAGTATAGAATCCCCCTCAGTGCAGCTCCCCCCATTAGTATAGAATCCCCCTCAGTGCAGCGCCCCCCATTAGTATAGAATCCCCCTCAGTGCAGAGCCCCCCATTAGTATAGAATCCCCCTCAGTGCAGCGCCCCCCATTAGTATAGAATCCCCCTCAGTGCAGCGCCCCCCATTAGTATAGAATCCCCCTGCACATGATGTCCACCCACATACTGTATGTAATGCATAAAGTTTACAGACCTCAGAACAGCGCGGACAGATGCACACAGCCTTGTGTGTCCCTCAGGCTCCTCCTCCTCCTGTGTGAAGTAAACAGAGAGGAGGGGGAGGCAGCTTCAGTCCGCTGTGCTGAGGGACACAGCACAAGCCGCAGCGGGCAGTGTAGCGGTGTTTGCCGCTACCTACGGGTGTCACCCCTCTGGCGGGTGTCACCCGGTGCGGCGCGCACCCCCCGCACCCACCTAACAATGCCACTGCTTGACTTTAGCCCGCATGCAGGGCCAGTAGAATCGGTCCCTCACCAAGTGGAAACTTCTCTCAGGCCCTAGGTGGCTATTGTTGTCGTGTAGGGCAGTTAATACTGTCTCCCTATGTTTTTCCAATAGAATTAACTGCCATTTTTCTTCAGGATCGTCAGAGGAGCCCCTTCGGTAGACCATCCCCTGATGCAGCTGCATCCGATCCCATTCTCTTTGCAACAGGTGTGCTTCCTTCAGGGAGTCAGTGAGGAGCAGGTCAGGATGTTCTCCAAAGCCTTCAATGTCAAGCTACAGAGAGGGTCTTCCAATTGGTCCTGTCACAAGTCCTTCTTAGAGAGCTTGGGCAGACCTTCATCCCCAACTTGGGTGATGTTGCAATAACATCTGGGGACACCAGCGGCTGACACTCCAATGTCTTCGACCCTGTATATGCCTCCAGCTTGACATAAGGCTCAAACCCCTTCAGATGTCAGCTGGGCCCATTCTTCTGGGGCAATGGGTCCTTCTTGACAGAGCATCCACATCTTTGTTCCCAACCCCCCGGTCAATACTTCAGGCTGAAAGTAAACCCCGATAGGGCATCCAACCATCTGTGGCCCATGGCATCCAACTTGGTGGTAGTGAGCATGTAAGTGAGAGGATTATTGTCAGTCTTAATCACGAACTCTGCTCCATAAAAATAATCCCTCAGTTTATCCACTACTGCCCACTTCAAGGTCAGCAACTCGAGTTTGTGTGTGGGGTAGTTCTTCTCGGCGGGTGCCAAGATCTGACCCACATAGGCAACAGGCTGTAGGTGGCCGTCGTGCTCTTGATACAGCATGCCACCGAACCCATCTCGACTGGCATCAACGTGTAATTCTTATGGCTTGGTTGGATCTGCATAGGCCAGGACTGGAGCAGTTGTTAGGCTCCATTTCAGCTACCTAAATGCCTCTTCACATTGGGCAGTCCACTGTTCCTGAATGAACTCTCTGGGTTTTCTGGGCCCTCCAGCTGGTCTGACAGGCTTTGTTGGATCTGGGTCATCGTCTTCCTCTTCGCTTTCAGTAGCTCATTAAGTGGGCAAGCTATTTTAGCGAATCCCTCGACTAATCTTCTGTAATAGGAACAGAATCCCAGAAATAACCTGAGCTTGGTTACATTAGTGGGCTTTGTCCAGGAGGTGACGGCTTCCAGCTTCTGGGGGTCAGTGGCCACTCCATTGGCAGACTAGATGTGACCAAGTTAGTTGACCGAGGGTCGATAAAACTTCTCCAGAGACAGCTTCAACCCCTCATCATGGAGTCTCTTGAGGACCTTCTCCAGGCACTCTTCGTGCTCCTCCCAGGTCTTCCTGAAGACAATGATGTCGTCTAGATACACTAACACCTCTATTAGGTTCATGTCACCCACTGTCTTCTCCATGAGTTTTGGAAAGTGGCTGGGGCACCTGACAGGCCTTGAGGCATGCAGACAAATTCAAAGAACCCCAGGGGTAATGAAGGCTGTCTTCTCCCGACCCTTAGGAGCTGGGTCTTGGCTCTTTCTTTCCATTCGGGTGAGAGAGGAGTGTTCTTTGGATAGAACTCCTTGACAGGGATCCCATCCTTTTCTTCCCCCACCAAATCAGGCGGTGAGACTGGGGTACCCGGATTCACTTGTCCCAGCAACAACCGAGCCAGCATCTTCACTGGCAAGGCCGTTATGTTGCAGACACTGACCGAGATCCTCCCGTGGCTTCTTTGCAATGCATTGGTTGAAACCACTTCGGGAATCATCTCCAGTCCCATGTCGTCTATCTGTCTGTCTGCTTCAAGGACAATGAAAGGGCCTGGTTGTTTCCAATTTAGCTTGACAGATGCCCGTAAACAGGCCATTTCACTCCGGTCCAATCGCCAGATCTTTCCCACTCCTTCAGCTGGGGCCTTCTGTTCTTGCATCAGGCGCTGATTGGCTTGTCTCAACATGGTTTGCACATTTGTAGTTGAAGTGTCTTGCTCTTGGACAAGAGGTGTCAACAGTCTTCTGACAAGATCAGTATTAGTCCCGATGATGAGTGAACTCTTACTGGCCCCTGGTGGGTGGGGACAGACCACTGCCAAAGTGTCAAAGGTCTCAACTTTACCAGCTACGGAGGGATCAAAGGTCAGCTTGACTGGTAGATAGCCATCATAGGGGAAGTTCTGAGTCCCAATGCCCCATATCTCTAGCTCTTCTAACTTCTGTAATGGCAAGTGTTTGAGTTGCCTGTCATAGAAGTCTCTGTAGAGGAGGGTTACTTGAGCTCTAGTATCCAGGAGGGCCTTGGTGCAGATTCCTTCCACTTGGATGGAGACAGCCGGAGAAGGTCCCATTAGCTTGGCAGGGAAATTGTGGGAAGTGGTAACCTTGGCCTGTTCGGTGGCTTGTATCCATGCTTCTTTCTTGTGGAAGTTCTGATCCGACTTGAGTCTCCGTTGAGCTCTGGGAGTCTGGTGTGCATTGACTCTCTGACACCGGGTAGCATGGGTCAAAGGGAGCGGGACACTGGGTCGATCAGAGGCAACAATGGAAGCCCTCTGCAAGGGTTTGGACTTCCTCTGCGGTCTCTTTGCGTTGTTGGTTTTTCTAGTACTAGCTAATGTAGATGGACACCCGGTTGACTCCTTCACTGGGGCCCTCTGGAGTTTCCCGCCGGCTTTTGGCACTGTGCTTCGGGCTTCACTGGGCTTGGGCATACTCGTGATAATGTCCAACTCCTCCGCAGTTGAAGAGATCCTTTGGTTTGCTGGCTTCTCCACCTGAGCAACCGTAGAGCTTGAGGACTTCCTGGACACTGAAACTTCATCGCTGAGTAGAACAGTGGGCTTGGCAGTGAACAGGGCCATCATCTCGATCAGCTGTGATACCTGAGTCTTAAGAAGCTTGACCTCTGGGTCGCCATCAGCTGCACTGGTGGCCACCCTGACCCCAACAACAGATTCTGACCTCTGACTTTTTTATTTTCCAGCATGGCCTCCTCTTCCTGCACAATCCGGATCAGATCTGGATACTTCAAGATGCCACCATCTTGCCGGGTTCTCAACAGGAGGGTAATGGGGTGCAAGGGCTGGGCATCCCTCAAGACTTGCCAGGCACGGACCTCATCCACATTCCGGGGGTCTAGACCCTTCTTCAGCAAGATCTGGTGCATAATTTTGTCCAAATGTCTCATGTACGCCGACAGCTTCTCTCCCTCATTTTGGTAAGTGTGCTCCAACTGTTAATTGAGATCATAAACCTTCTCTGTGTGCCCAAACACATCCTGCAGAATGTTCAGGTAGTCCTGGGCAACACAATTTTGTTTGCTGAGCTTCATGTTGCACATGGCTTCTGAGGCAGGCCCTTTTAAACTCTCTGTGATTCTCTGTTTCTTGTGGGTCTCAGGAATGTCCCATTCATCCAAGTCTTGTGTGGCCTGGTCCAGCCACTCTTCAAAGCTGTCCTCCTCTGTAGGCACTGGTTGTCTTCCAGAGGAGGTCCTGAGCTTCCGATACCCAGTTCCAGAGTATGTTTTTAGGGTCTTTCTGACACTTTGACACAAAGTCTTCCAGGGCAGCAAAGAATTCTGGTCCAATCGTGGCCAGAGGTGACAGGTAGGGAATTTCATCCGTAGTGGACTCGGCTTGACTGGAGCTGGTAGGACCCTCATCTGGAACCTTCAGATAGATTATACAAAGCTCTGTCTTGTTGGCCACTTGCACACTGGCACCTTTGAAGCTTTCAGGGGCTCCTTGTCTCCACTCTAACAGCGCATAGGTGTGGGAGGTCCCACGGTCTGTCTTGACAGCAATCACTCACACCTTCCTGTCTGGGGACACCGTCCTCACAGCTTGGTTGATTTGTTCCTCAGCCCAGGGAGTTTGATCACCACGCTCGACTCTGAGTGAGCTCCTTCTTCATGACACCACTGGGTCGCAGCATCAGGGTCTATCTTGGCACTTGGTAGGGGTGCTGTCTTGAGGAGTTGATTGCAGAGTAGCAGAATTATCCTGGATACAAGCCCCCACATGTAGCAATACCCCCGAAGGAGCTGCTTAAGTTTGTACAGTCCGTTACTCTGCCTCTCAACCCCAAAGAACTGCCTCAGCTCCTCTGGCACACCTAGCAAACAGTGCACTTGGAAACACAGTAAAACAGACACAAATGTAGTGAACAGAAAGTTTGTTTACTGGGAGACTTTCCACAATCTAACAAACAGTAATCTGGTAACTCAATAGTCAAGAATGGCAAACTGTGGTCGTTAATAGTGTTAATCAAATCCAAAATGCAGACTTCAAAATAACACAGTTATTTATCACTTATTAATCACTTTAATAATTAACATGACAGTTCCCCTTTAAATGTAGTCACTGGAATCACTAAATTACTGATAATGGAGGAGTAACAGAAAGGGTCCTCACAATGGAGATATCCAGGATCTTCAGCTAGCCTGGCGTTGGTGCACTTGGTGTCCTGTTGAGCAGGATAAACAAAGGGGTACTTGAAAGTATCCTGGTAGGCAAAAATGAGATGTAGGATGCTACCAGTATTCTGGTACAAGAGAGGATGCTGAATGCACAGCTCTGTGTGTCAGCTCACATTACATTGCTCAGTCAGTGAAAAGAGGAAGAAGGAGGGGGGGGTTAAAAAACCCATGCAGACATGACAGCCAGCTCACTCCCCTCTTTCAGACTGGAAAGCCTGTGTACATGCAGTCATCTGTGTTAATGTACATGCAGCCTATCTGTATTAATGTAAGTCTTTGGCTGTAATACCCCGCTACATATAGTATTATCATTGATCAATGCATTAGTGTCTCTGGTGATGTCAGTGGCAGATAGTCAGTCCCCCCCCTTACAGCGTTAGTTACTGTCAGATTGCTCGCTGCGCTATTATAGTCCCATTATAAGTCGCTGATCACCGCCATTAGTAGTATAAAAAATAAATAAATAAATAAATAAAAATTCCAATATACAGTAGATGTAAAATCTTTCACCAATCAATATACACTTTTTATAGCAGAACATAAAAAATATTGTTTTTTTTCCAAACTTTTGTTTTTTTTTCATTTTTAGTGCAAAAAAAAAATTGGTGATCAAATACCATCAAAAGAAAGCTCTATTGGTGTAAAAAAAATTCTATAAATTTAGTTTGGGTACAGCCTTGCATGACTGTGCAATTACCAGTTAAAGTAGTGCAGTGCTAAATAGCAAAAACAAGCAGAAAATGGCTTGGTGATGAAGGGAGTAAAACCTCCTGGAGCTGAAGTGGTTAAACATACTTACATAGTAGGTGAGGTTGAAAAAAGACACAAGTCCATCAAGTCCAGCCTATGTGTGTGATTATATGTCAGTATTACCTTGTATATCCCTGTATGTTGTGGTCGTTCAGGAGGTGCTTATCTAATAGTTTCTTGAAACTATCGATGCTCCCCGCTTGGTCCCAGCACAGAACCCTGGGGGACCCCACTACCCACCCCTGACAATTCTGAGTACTCCCCATTAATCACCACCCTCTGAACTCGCCATTGAAGCCAGTTTTCAATCCATGTACTCACCCTATGGTCCATGCCAACGGACCTTATTTTGTACAGTAAACATTTATGGGGAACTGTGTCAAATGCTTTTTCAAAATCCATATACACCACGTCTATGGGCTTTCCATTATCTAGATGGCAACTCACCTCCTCATAGAAGGTTAATAGATTGATTTGGCAAGAACGATTCTTCATGAATCCATGCTGATTACTAAAATCTTGTATATAGTCCCTTATCATTCCCTCCAAGAGTTTACATACTACTGATGTTAGGCTAACTGGTCTGTAATTCCCAGGGATGAATTTTGGGCCCTTTTTAAATATTGGTACTACATTGGCTTTTCTCCAATCAGCTGGTAGCATTCCAGTCAGTAGACTGTCAGTAAAAAATTAGGAACAATGGTCTGGCAATTACTAGACTGAGTTCCCTAAGTACTCTTGGGTGCAAGCCATCTGGTCCCGGTGATTTATTAATGTTAAGTTTCCCAAGTCTAATTTTAATTCTGTCCTCTGTTAACCATGGAGGTGCTTCCTGTGATGTGTCATGGGGATAAACACTGCATTTTGGTTACTGAAGCCCCTCGTGAAGATTGAGGAGAAGAATACATTCAATACCTTCGCCATCTCCCCATCCTTTGTAACCAGATGTCCTTCCTCATTCTTTATGGGGCCAATGTGGCCTGTCCTTCCTTTTTTACTGTTTACATACTTTAAGAAGTTCTTTTTTTTTGCTCTCCTCCGCTATGTGTCTTTCATGTTCTATCTTAGCCGTCCTTATTGCACCCTTACATTTCTTGTTGCATTCTTTATAAAGTCTGAAAGCTGAGGATGATCCCTCAACCATGTATTTTTTGAAGGCCTTCTCCTTTGCTTTTATATGTATTTTTACATTAGAGTTAAGCCACAGACTTTTGTTCACTCTTTTAAATTTATTACCTAATGGGATGCATTGGCTAATGCCCTTATTTAATATGCTCTTAAAGCAAACCCATCTCTCCTCCGTGTTCTTTGTTCCTAAGATTTTATACCAATATATGCCTTCTAGCAAGTTCATAGTAGGGAAGTTGGCTCTTTTGAAATTCAGTGTCTTTGTATTCCCCTTATGTTTCCTATTTGTGTGATTTATACTGAAGCCAATTGACCTGTGATCGCTGTTACCTAAATTGCCCCGTATAACCACATCCGTGATCAGGTCTGTATTGTTGGTAATCTGCAGATCCAGTAACGCTTTATTTCTAGTTGGTGCGTCTACCATCTGACCCATAAAATTGTCCTGCAAGACATTTGGGAACTGGAGAGCCTTAGATGAATGTGTGGTTCCCTCTGCCCATTCTATGTCTGGATAATTAAAATCCCCCATTATGATAACACTTTCCATCCTTGGTGCTAATCCAATTTATGACAGGAGATCTGTCTCCCCTTCCTCCCTCAGGTTAGGGGGCCTATAGCATACTCCCAGTATTATTTTCCCCCTAGCTTCTTCCTTTTGGAGCTCTACCCATAAGGATTCTACCTCCTCCCTAGCTCCCTTAGTGATGTCATTTCTCACATTCACTTGTACATTATGCTTGATATATAGGCATACCAATCCCCCTTTTTTACCCTCTCTATCCCTGCAATAAAGGGAATACCCTTGAATGGTTGACAGCCAATCTTGAGAGCTGTTAAACCAGTTCTCTGAAATTCCCACAAAATCGAAATCCTCCGGTCCCCTACCACCAGAATCTGTCTTTCCTTTATTTTGCTTCCCCCCCTCTCACTGGAGGAGTTCCCTGGCAGCTAGGAGAGTCCCTCAGCTCCAACAGTGCTGGTCCTTGACTGGTTTACCAATGTCACTCAATGGAGCGTACTTATTGGGATGCTCTGGATCTGCCTCCCTGGCACTTCCCCCTCTACCCTTCCTGACTGTCACCCATCTACTCTTTCCTAGTGCCTGCACCTCTTTGTCTCCACCCACCTCTGTGCTGGCCCCTGCCGGCCCCTGCCGGCACCTGCCATGTACATTCCTGTCTCTCCTTTAGTATGGAGGGACTTCTCAGTGCTGACAGTTGCTTCCCCAGATTCAGAACCTGGGCTTCCAGGGAAACAATGTGCTTACATTTTGCACAGCAGTATTCACCCTCGATCGGATGATCAAGGAAAGAGTCTAAAACTAATATATATATATATATATATATATATATATATATATATATATTTACACACACATATACATACTAGTTTTACTACTGGTATATATATATAGTATATATTTGAAAATGGATCAGGCTTGATCTACTGACTGCATGTCTCATTTC
The DNA here is from genome assembly GCF_042186555.1 of Aquarana catesbeiana. Classification (NCBI taxonomy): domain Eukaryota; kingdom Metazoa; phylum Chordata; class Amphibia; order Anura; family Ranidae; genus Aquarana; species Aquarana catesbeiana. The sequence continues at coordinate 396,361,987 of NC_133326.1, read as the reverse complement.
TTGAGTGTCAGGGCTGGGCTCAGCCCTTCCTTCTCTGAGTTGTTTGCTCAGCTGTCAGCTAATTGCCAGCTCCTATCTCTCCACAGCTACTCACCTGTTGATGATATCCTGCTCAGCAGACCTGCCTACTTAAGCCGTCCAGCCCAGAGGATCTCTGCCTTCGCCTTGGTCAACATCACAGAGACTATCTCCTACATTCCTGTTTAAAGACTTGCTTGGCTGACATCCCTTCTGGCTCCAGATCCTGCTTGCTGGTCCATTCCACTGATCCCTGACCTTCTGGCTTGGCTGACTACCCGTTTCGGTTACCGAACTTTGTCTATGTCTTGACTACGTTTGTTCTATTTTACTTTTATTATTTAACAAGTGTGATTTAACTGTACTTCTGTCTCGGTCTGATTTCATGGTTTCTGACAATAGGCAAAGGCCATGAATTCAGAAGATGCAGTCAATCCACTTGTTGGTAATATTTTTTCCAGATTGGATGAGCAGGATCACTGCATGGATCAGTTTGCCATGGCTCACCTGGAATCTCCCACTGTGACTGCTCTGGTATAACCTGTGTTACAGGCCATCCCTGCTGCTGCTCCAGTCTCTGTGCAGGCACCCGCCTCGAATATTACCTCTATAAGAGGTATGTCTGGTTACGCTCCGCTTCCCCAGCGATTTGAAGGTGATCCAGTCCAATGCAGAGGGTTTCTCAACCAGGTTGAGATATACTTTGAGATGCTGCCCCAGGTGTTTCCCATGGACAGAAGCAAAGTGGGTTTTGTTTTCATTTTATATCTTTGCTTTCTGAGAGAGCCTTGGCCTGGGCAAACCCTCTATGGGAGATGCAAAAACCCATGGTCCTGAGTTACCCAGAATTTGTGGCTTCCTTTGAAAGGGGATTTGACGTTCCTGCATGCTCCGCTTCTGCTGCCAAGTGCCTCATGTCCATCAAACAGAGTACAAGAACTGTTGCCGATTACACCATTGAATTCCGTAGCAGAGGTTGCTTGGAACAAGAGGCTCTCGTGGCTGCTTTCTCCCATGGTCTTTCGGATACCATCAAAGATCAGCTAGCAGCCCGAGATATACCCACTGAGTTGGATAAGTTGATCACGTTTGCCATCCTCATAGACTCCAGACTCAGAGAAAGACTTTCTTTCAAGGAGCCTCCTGTACATTTGTCTCCGAACCTTGCAGTCCCACCCTTGCCTCCCTCATCTCCCATTCCTCATGGTACCGAGTCGGTCATTGACAGTGAACCCATGCACTTGGGCTTCACACGTCTCTCTGTGGATGAGAGAACCTTTAGGAGGAGGGAGAGATTGTGCCTTTTGTTGTAGCCAGGCTGGTAACTTTTTGAAGTCTTGTCCTACCCATCCTGGGAACACCCGAACCGTGAGGTCCTGTCACGGACAGACCTTAGGTGGCATTGTTTTGTCCCCAGTTATCCAGAAGAATAAGCTCCTGGTTTCAGTAACCCTTTCTTGGGCCGAGTCGTCTGTCGAGATACAGGCTCTAATCAACTCTGGGGCTGCAGGCCTGTTCATTGATGCTGCCTTTGTATCGAAGCACTCGATTCCACTGCAGCTGCGTGACACTCCACTTGCCATTGAGGCTCTTGATGGGAGACCTTTACAGCCTGCCCATGTGACTCATGAGACTGTTCCGTTGTCCATGGCCGTAGGGGCTCTTCACCATAAGATAATCCGATTCGATTTGTTTCAGTTATGTGTGGTGGTTTATCTCAAAGATTTCCTCATATTTTCCAAGTCCCTGGAGAGCCACTGCACAGATGTCTGTCGTGTGCTTCAGAAACTAAGAGAGAACAATCTCTGTTGTAAATTGGAGAAGTGCGAATTCCATAGTGGACAGGTTAAATTCCTGGGTTATGTAATTTCCACTGCTGGCTTTTCGATGGACGCAGGGAAACTTTCAGCAGTCCTACAGTAGCCCCGACCCATGGGTTTATGTCCTCTGCAGCGTTTTCTGGGCTTTGCCAACTATTATTGGAAGTTTATTCGTAACTACTCGTCTCTGATCAAACCCCTGACTGATATATCCAGAAAGGATGGTAACCCATAGAGTTAGTCTCCGGAGTCCGTTAAGGCCTTTGAGAGTCTCAAGGCTGCCTTTGTTTCTGCTCCTGTGTTGGTACATCCTGATCCTATGTTACCTTTTATCCTTGAGGTTGATGCTTCTGAGACTGGTGTTGGCACCGTTCTGCCTCAACGTCTTACCTCTGAGAGCGCTATGCGTCACTGTGGCTACTTTTCCAAGAAATTGTCACCTGCGGAGTGCAATTACGAGATTGGTGACAGAGAGCTGCTAGCGATCATTTTAGCCCTGAAAGAATGGAGACATCTCCTCGAAGGTACCACTTTGCCAGTCCTCATTCTGATTCTCATTCTTACTGACCATAAGAATCTCACATTCTTGTCTGAGGCTAGACGCCTCTCCCCAAGAAGGGTGCAATGGGTTCTTTTCTTGTCAAGTTTCAATTACATTGTCTCATTCTTACCCAGTACTAAGAATGTAAGGGCTGGCTCTCTGTCATGACAATTTTCCTCCACTTCCAAGATGGAGTCAGTTACGGTTCCTGTGATTCCTTCTGATAGTATTCTGGCTACGGTTCGCACCAGTCTCACTTCTCCTTTGGGTGACAAAATTCTTGCTGCTCAGGTCCATGCTCCTGAAAAACCTTGTGATTGCTGCTTTGTCCCAGAGAGTCTCCATACTGCCATGCTCCAGAACTTACCATTCTCCCAAGGCTGCTGGCCACCCTGGGAAGAATCAACACTTTTGGGCCATTTCCCAACAATTCTGGTGGCCTAGTCTATGTGCTGATGTAACCTGCTTGCTTTCTCCTTGCTTGCTTTCTCCTCTGCGTATCATCCGCAGTCTAATGGGGCCACAGAACGAGCCAATCAGTCATTTGAGCAATTCCTACGTTGCTATATTTCTGACCATCATAACAACTGGTCAGACCTATTAACGTGGGCAGAGTTTTCTCACAATAGTACCTTGAATTGTGCTTCCCGATTGTCCCCATTTATGGCAAACTATGGTTTCACACCTTCCATGTTGCCTGACTCATTTGTTCCGCAGAGTATTCCTGTATTAAAGGAGCATCTCCGTCATCTTCGTTCCACTTGGGCACAAGTCCAGGAGGCTTTGCGATATGATAATTATAGGTACAGACTCCATGCTGACTGCAGACGCCTGCCTGCACCCTCCTACCAGGTTGGGGACAGGGTTTGGCTGTCATCTCGCAACCTCCGACTTTGTGTTCCCTCACTGAAGTTCACACCTCGGTTTATTGGGCCTTTCCATATTCTTTGCAGGATTAACCCAGTTGCTTACGCATTAGACCTTCCTTCTAATATGGGTATCTCAAATGTATTTCATGTCTCCTTATTAAAACCTTTGGTCTGCAACCGCTTTACCACCTCGGTGCCACGTCCTCACCCTGTACAGGTTGAGAACCATGAGGAGTATGAAGTACAGTCCATTGTTGACTCCCGTAGGTTCCATGGGCGCATACAGTACCTGGTGCATTGGAAGGGGTACAGTCTGGAGAAACGCTCTTGGGTCTCATCCTTGGACGTACATGCCCCTGTCCTGCGTGATTTCCACATCTCCTGCATTCCTGTTTAACAACTTGCTTGGCTGTTATCCCTTCTGGCTCCAGATCCTGCTTGCTGTTCCATTACACTGATCCCTGACCTTTTGGCTTAGCTGATTACCCGTTCTGATTATCAAACTTTGGCTATGTTTTGACTACATTTGATCTATTTTACTTTTGTCTCGGTCTGATTTCATGATTTCTGACATTGAGACCTTAAAATGCCAGGACAATACAAATACCCCCCAAATTGCTCCTTTTTGAAAAGTAGACAGTCCAAGGTATTTAGTAAGAAGCATGGTGAGTTTTTTGAAGTTGTAATTTTTTGTCACTAATTTTTTTGGAAACTCAGAAATTAAATACATTTAGCTTTTTTTTTCCACAATTTGGCTATGGCTATGGGGATCCCATATTGCAACCCAACATGTTTCGGAGTAATCCCTTCTTCTGAGCATTTTTTGTTGTGTATATATTAGGGGTACACAGAATTCTATGAGGTAATAATAGAAAATTAGGGGGGCGTGGCTTGGCACGCGACAAAGATGGCCGCTTAGTGCAGGAGCTCCAGCGACATTGCAGCCAGATCCCGTCTTTTTATACCTAAATAGCCCTATCATGAGCAGGAAAAATGACTGCACACCTCGCTCCAGATCGCAGAGACTAGCGACAGCCTGCCAAGGGAGAAATATCACAGATCTCTTCAGGAATCCCTGGAGGCAAGATGGCAACGCCACATGCAGAGGAAGAGTACAGTGAAGACTCCCAGTCGGCACTGGAGGACAATGGTAGGGACATCCCCCACCCTGATCTCCCCCTTACATATGCCAGGATGTCAGGCATCGCTGTAGACATTAAGGCCACCTTCTCTGCTGCCATTACAGACTTTAAATCCAGCATGCTTGAACTCACTGACAGGATGGCTACTGCAGAGGCTGCAGGGAGGCACAGAGACAAAGCGATCCAGAGACTAGAGAAAGTGATGTGCTCACAATGCCAACATTTAATTGTGATTAATAGACACCTCGAGGATTTGGATAACAGGGGGAGGAGGAACAATATCAGAGTCAGGGGGATCCCTGAATCAGTGGAAGCTGATAAAATCACTCCAGCCCTGGAAAGAGTATTCAATAGCCTGCTAGAAAGGCCTGAGGACACTACTATTGAATTTGTCAGAGCCCATAGAGCACTCAAGGTCCGGATAACATGCCTTCTAGAGATATAATATGCTGCCTGCAAAACGTCTTACTAAAAGAGGATATCATGAGGAAGGCACGCAGGAATGACCAAATTATTTTTAATGGCGAGACAATCATACTCTTCCACGACCTCTCAGATCACCCTAAAAAACCATAGGGCTCTACGGCCATTATTAGACAAACTAAGAGAGAAAGATTTGTGCTATACTTGGCGATTCCCGTTTGCCTTGTTGGTTAACCATAATGGAAAACAATACACCCTGCACACGCCGGACGATCTTCACAAATTCTGTCAGGCACTTCAACTAGGTCAAGTGGATTTGCCAGAATGGTACCAGGAGTTCACTCTTCCTTCGCCTACCAAGCCCATCCATGGCAACCCAGGCCGCTGCTGAACAGAAAGTCTCTGTTCGCACATGCACCCGCAGCCGACGGGCACCTGGCAACCAGGACACCAGTAGAAGAGGAGGGACGGAGAAGCCGAGGAAGAGGTCGCATTGGGGAGGCGGTGCCATCCGTCAGTGAACACAGGTGGCCGAGCTGTGACAAAGGGAGGCAAGCTGTGGGATGTCAGCGTATCTCCCCCGCTCGCCCCCTTCTCCTGTCAGCAGAGCGCGGCTCTCATCTTATTTGGCTGCTCAGAGAGAGTGCCACCACCACGCTGTACCTGCACCACCAGAGAGAGAGCCACGCTGTACCCGCACCACCAGAGAGAGCCACGCTGTACCCGCACCACCAGAGAGGGAGCCACGCTTTACCCACACCACCAGAGAGAGCCACCCTATACCCGCACTACCAGAGAGAGAGCCACACTGTACCCACACCACCAGAGAGAGCCACGCTGTACCTGCACTACCAGAGAGAGAGCCATGCTGTACCCGCACCACCAGAGAGAGCCACACTGTACCCACACCACCAAAGAGAGAGCCATGCTGTACCCACACCACCAGAGAGAGAGCCACGCTGTACCCGCACCACCAGAGAGAGCCACGCTGTACCCACACCACCAAAAAGAGAGCCACACTGTACCCACACCAACAAAGAGAGAGCCATGCTGTACCCACCCCACCAGAGAGAGAGCCATGCTGTACCCGCACCACCAGAAAGAGAGCCACGCTGTCCAGCACCACCAGAGAGAGAACGCCATGCTGTCCAGCACCACCAGAGAGAGAGCAGGTCAGTGTCATTGGGCAGAGTGGGCACAATAGGAGACAGGGAGTACTAGCATTGTATGGCCACAATAGGATTTGGACATCGTAATATAAAGGGGACTGCACTGTAATCGTTGCAGTGCCCCTTTACAGTGCAGTCCCCTTTATATCTTTATATGTTTGTGTCCCTGCACAGTACAGGTGGAGGACCGACACCAGCCACCCCCGCAAATGTTTACCTACATCCCCCCTCCAGTCCCTCTGGAAAAGTTGGCTGCTCAGTCTAAAATGCCCGGGCCTATTTTTTGTCCCAGTCCGGGCCTGAGCATCACCCTGGTTCCCCATTCAATTCGCCAGACAAACGCCAGTCCAATAAGATGAAACCCTCCCGCTCTGGCGGCTCACAGACAGGAACCTCGAACAACAGACCTCATGCTTCTAAGAGGCATGAAGTTGCTTAATTGCACAACTTGATGTGCGACAGATCTTCCGAGACTCTGAGTAGCCCTACGCACGGCAATATCGCAACACCTATTAGGCATGCCAACTGACATACCAGGTCGGGAGAAAAACTGATTCTACTGCAACCTAGGAATGTATTGCTGACATCGACGAATCCCTGGGCCCACAACATTCCAGACATTCAGTCGGTGTTCACCCATGACTATAAAAATGCATACAGGAATCATTTCTTGTGGATTCATGTCCTTATGGGCGCATAAGGACATGAATCCCTGGGATTTCTAAACACAGCTGGATGCATAACGCAATACACAGGGACGATGTAAAGGTGTGCTCCCCTTATGCCCAATTGAGTCCTATGACTATACATGTGCTAATGAGGCGGTCAGCTATACTCTCAATAATTTTACTCATCCAGTTTGAGTGCCTGAATATGAGGGTATTAACCTTCTTTTTCATTTGCAGGTTAAAATTACACACTTTAAGTGACTATACAGGCCTGGACACTGTAGAATTTTTAGTTAGCTATTTTATGGTGGTATTCTGTGATGGGGAGGTACACTGCGGGTTGCTGTGTCATAGGGTTGCTAGGTAAAAGGGCTACCTGCTCTAGCCAAGAGTTAATTTGTTTAATTCTTTGGTTTTTTCAATTCTTAATGATTGATGACTCAAACGACATCATTGGTGCAGAAACAACCTTTTCAACTCTTTCTTTTTACATGTTTCTAAAGGCTGTGATTAGCTCAGGTTCTCACGTTTGGTACATACTTTAATACCTATTGCTTGCCTGGCTCCCCCAAGCGAGTCAACGCTCACTGACCCCTACAAGTTCACTCTGTCGGGAAGATTTCTCCCATAGGGAACATTACTTTACTTACCTTGGGATCTGTGAATCCCAAGGAGATAACAGCTCCCCCCATTTATATTTCTCTCTCTTTATCTCTCTTTCTCTTCTTTTTTCTTCTGTACTACTCTTTTGCCTACCTGTCTCCCCTCAACCCGAGATAGCAATAAGATATATTTGGTATTGTTTATCACATTGTACACCTTAACTTAGCTTATTTTGAGCTCTATTTTTAGATATCGGTTCGTCATCGCTCTCTGAGTCCATACCATGGCGTACTCTTCCCTGGGCCATGGTCCCACAGTGATCTCTCACAACACCAAAGGATTGAATATCCCCGAAAAGCACACTGCTCTCCTGAGAAAACTTAAAAAAGGTAGACCACAATTTGTCTTCATACAAGAAACACACTTTAAAACTTAACAAGTCCCCAGACTTACAGACACATTCTTCACACAAATCCAAGGGAGTATCCATTCTTATCAGTAGGGAGGCTTCCTTCGAACTCACAGACAAATTAGTAGACCCAGAGGGCAGGTACCTTTTCTTTAAAGGGAGATGTGGAGGTACCCCAGTTACATTAGCCAATGTATATTTTCCTAATACATCTCAATTGACCTTCTGCAAACACATGATAGAAGAACTTAAAGGCTTTAGTACTGGCTGCCTGATCCTGGGAGGTGACTTCAACCTACCACTGAACCCTCTTACAGATACATCTACAGGCAAAACATACCTCTCATACAAAATCCTCAAAGGAATTAAAACGCCATTAAATTCCCTGCAACTCATAGACACTTGGCGTTTTCTTCACCCGGACGATAGGAATTTTACCTTTTATTCCGCGCTACACAACCGCTACTCCAGGATAGATTACATATTCGTAACACAAAGAGATCTTGACATGATCTCAGGGGCTCACCTAGAGATACAAACCCTGTCTGACCATGCACCAGTCTCCCTGACACTAGACCTGATGGCACCACCCACCAAATCAGACACCTGGAGATTAAACTCATCACTGTTAATCGATCCTATACTCTTACCCCAAATCACCACCCTACTTAAGGACTATTTTGAATTAAACATAACCCCTGGGATGGACTCCATGATAATCTGAGAGGCTCATAAATGCTCCCTCAGGGGGGAACTCATTAAAATGGGCCCTAGACGTAAAAAAGAAAAAGAACAGGAAATCAAACACTTGATAGAGAAAATACACTCACTTGAAACCAAACATAAACAATCCCTATCAGAACACTCTGCTCTAGAATTATTGAATACCAGAAAGGCCCTTCAACAAATATTTGAGGCAAGAACTAAACGTTTCCTTTTTTTTTTTTTTCCACAAAAAAATTTTATTGAGAGAGAATAAAGTAGCAAGTACAAAGCACTGTAAAGGTTTTACAAGAAAACAGTCATGACATTGTTATACAGTAGCAAAACAGAAAGTGTTGTTACAATCTGGATCATAGAGAATGAAAATACAGAGTTGGTAAGCTGAAGTGGATCAAAAGTGAGGTGATGGCAATACAAGGACAGAAACAATTTATGTTTAGTCTGTGATGAGACAGCTTAGTTGCAACAAGTACTGAAAAGATTAGTTATCAGCCTTGTAAGTTGATGTCAGCTTATCTAATCATGGTGTAGGAAGGAGTGTTGTATTCGTGGATAAGAAAGATAAGGTTCAGGTGTCTCTGGTGAGAGGTTCAAGCATACTCGTTCGATTGTTTCGGTAGGAAAGTACCCACAGTAAGGGGGCTGTGGGTAGGTGGGTAGGGTGAGCTAGGGGATGTGGGGATTTTAGGCGGGTAAAGGGGGAAAAAGTATCAAGGAGAGGGGGTAGTGGGAGGGGGAAAAGAAAGGAGAATGAGAGGGGAGTCAAGGGATGGGGGGAGGCTGCTCCTCATCTCAGGCCTCCTAATGGTGATCAGAGAACAGTCAGATAGGCCAACTGCAAGTTAGGGGGAGGGGGGATGTCAGGACGGGAAAAAGGACCTATAGTAGTCTGTAGTTGTGAATTGTGTCCAGCATGCCCATACAGCGGTGAATTTCTGTATACGATCTTGGGAGATATAGATCAATTCTTCCATCTCCTCCATCCTTGCAATCCTAGTCAGCCATTCCCTAATAGTAGGGGAGGCGGTTGAACGCCAGTGAACAGGGATGCACAGTCTGGCCGCATTGACCATGTGCATGGCTAATGATTTATGATAGGTTCTTTTGGTCAGGGTTGTATGATGGAGGAGATACTGGGCCGGGTTGTAGTCTAAAGTGTAGGTGGAATGTACCTCTTTCCAGAATGGTTGGAGCATTGGGCATTCCCACCATATATGAATCATGTTCCCTTCCTCCCTGTTGCACCTCCAGCAAATATTTGGTATGGAAGGCGAGAATCTATGTAGGCGTGCCGGCGTTCTGTACCATTTTGTGACTATTTTGTAGCCATTTTCCTGTATCGCTATATTCAGTGATCCTTTGTGGGCATATGTGAGGATAGACTCCCATTCATCATCTGTAAAGGTTATTTGTCTTTTATAAGTCCTTACCCCAAAAAAGTCATAAAGTTTCTGTTTGTGGGAGTTGGGGGTTGTCTTGGAGGAGAGAATAAATCATGGATATCAGGTGTCTTTGTGATGTAGTCTGGGAGTACAGTGTTTCAAATGTTGTAAGTGGTCTTGTCCATATGTCGGTTGCATTTTTAGATGTGAAAAAATGTCTCAGCTGCCTATAAGACCAAAAGGGAAAGTTCTTTGTACAGGGATATAGACATCAGGTTTTCATACGAACGTAGTCGACCTTCATTGAAGAAGTGACGTGTTTGGACATCAACATATGGCCATTCTTGTAATAAGAATGTATTCGACTTACCTGGAGGGAAGTCTGTGTTTTCTCTAAGTGGGGTCAATGGTCCTGGTTTTGAGGATATGTGGTATGAGTTTATTGCTGTGGTAAAAGCTAGCAGCGAGGGGTAGATAAGTGGATGTGTCTTAACGGAGTGGGGCCAATGTTTCGCTAAAAGCCAAGACAGGATGTGTAATGGTGTATGCGTGAAAAAGAGTTTTCCAGCGTGATCCAGGTCTTTCCTATTTTGTGGGTTTTCTAGTCTACCACTAGTCTAGTTAGGTGGCATGCCAGATAATATTTATGGAGGTCTGGTAAAGCTATTCCCCCCTTCGTTTTGGTACATGTCAACTGTGTGTATTTAATGCGTGGGGAATTATTTTTCCAGATGAACTTTGAGCAGGCTTTTTTATATGACATAAAGAAAGAAGGGGGTAGTTGAATTGGGATAGTCTGCATAAGATAAAGAAGGCGGGGCAGGATTATCATCTTTATCAATGTCGATCGTCCAAACCATGAGACATTGAGAGTGGCCCAATTTTTAAGATCCGTCTGGATTTTAGTCAGGGTATAGAGGAAGTTATGCTCATAGAGGTCTGTTAGACAACTGGGAATTTGAATGCCAAGATAGGTAATAGCATCTCCTTTCCACTGAAATGGGAAAGAGGATTGGCAGTGGGTAATGTCCTGTGGAGAAAGGGAGATGTTCAGGGCATGAGATTTAGAGTAATTGATTTCGTGGTTCGATAACACTAAAGTGTTTGATGTCCTTCAAAAGGTTAGGAAGAGATGTGCGAGGTGCTTGAAATGATAATAGAATATCGTCTGCGAATGTGGCTACTTTGAATTCCCTGTGATTAATAGAGATTCCCTGGATATCAGAGTTAGCCCGTAATTTATTTAAAAGGGGTTCAAGGGTCAGGACAAAGATCAGGGGGGATAATGGGCACCCTTGGCGAGTTCCATTGCTGATGGGGAAGGCGTTCAACAGGAGGCCGTTTGCCCTAACCCTTGCTCATGGGTTAGTGTATAGGGCCGTGATGTGTGCAAACATGCGGGGTAGTAGGCCAATGCCTTTTAGGACCTCCCGCATGTAGTCCCAGGCCACCCTGTCGAACGCCTTCTCAGCGTCGAGAGATAGTGGGAATCCCTTAATGTCAGATGAGGTGAGCCAGTGATGAACATTCAGGGTACGTATGGTATTATCCCTGGCCTCCCTGCCTGGGACAAAGCCTACTTGGTCAAGCAAAATCAGGCCAGGGATGAGGGGTAATAATCTGTTTGCAATAATTTTTGCATACAATTTGATATCAACATTAAGGAGTGAGATGGGTCTATAGTTGGATGCCTGAGATGGGTCTTTGTCTGTTTTCGGTATAACTGCTATGTGGGCTTCTAACATGTTGTCAGTTGGGGTGAGTGGGTTCGATAGGGAGTTAAATGCTAACAGCATTTTGGGCGACAGTGTCTCTAAGAAGGTTTTATAGTAGATTAAAGGTAGACCATCTGGACCTGGGTTTTTGCCAACTTTCATTTGCTTAATAACAAGATTAAGCTCTTCAGTGGTCAGTGGGTTTTCCAAGGCTTCCGCTTGTTGTGAGGTTATCAAATTGGGGCAATATTGGGTTAAGAAATCATGTATTCGGGATGGCCTGTCGGGTGCAGTAGGCCTCCCTGTGGTGTTTTGGGGCAGGTTATAAAGCTTAGAGTAGAATTCTTCGAAGTGTTTGGCTATGTCCTCATTTTTAGAAAGGAGTGTGCCTTGATCAGTGCGGAGATGGTGTATTATAGATGATGTTTTGGCTGCCTGTATTGTGCGAGCAAGTAGTCTCCCACTTTTGTTAGCATGTTCATAGAACACTTTCTGTCTGAGAATGTATCGTCGCCTAGTTCGATTCCCTAGTTCGTCCAGTAAGGAGGATCTAGCGTGTGTGAGGGCCTGTAACGTAGATTGGGAAGTAGAGTGTTTATGGGTTGCTTCAAGTCTGTGGATCGTTGTGATAAGAGACGTAATCTGTTCCTGATGTCTTTTTTTTTCGCTTGTGGCTAAGGCTATCAGTTTCCCCCGAATAACGCACTTGTGAGCTTCCCAAAGTGTGATAGGAGTGATACCCGGGGTTGAGTTCTCCTGGAAGTACAGTTGAATTCGGGAGTCTATTTGTCGTATTATTTCAGGATCTTTTAGGAGGGATGGATTCAACCTCCATGTTTTAGTGATTTTTTGTGAGTCTGGGAATGTAGGAGTTATCGTAATAGGGTGGTGGTCGGACAAGAACATGGGTTCTATTGTGGCTTGTGAGAGAAATGATAGGTCTGTCTGGGATAAAAATATGTAGTCGATTCTTGACTACTTCTGGTGTGGGGGGGAAAAGTAAGTATAGTCTCTGTCCATCGGGTACATGGTACGCCAGGTGTCATGTAGGGTCAGGTCTTGTAATTGGAGTTTGATCTATCGTAATGCGCTGTACGGGAGCGTGGAAGTGCCTGTAGAGGGATCAAGGGTCGGGTTCAGTGGGACATTGAAGTCTCCTCCTAGTATCACTATGCCCTCTTGAAAGGTGGATAATATGTCACAAGTTTTCTGGAAAAAAGGTTACGTGGTGTTCATTTGGGCAATATATATTTGCTATTGTGATGGGTTTAGACGCGTTTGTACCTTTAATAAAGATATATCTACCTTCCTGATCGGTCAATGAGTCAGATATTTGAAAGTCAGCGTTTCTGGAAATGAGTATGGAGACTCCTTTTGTTTTAGAGGACGGGTTTGTGGAATGTAGGGCTTGCTTATATATATGGTTTGTCAATTTGGGAATAGTTTGTGTTCGGAAATGTGTTTCCTGTAGTAATAGGAAGTGGGCTTTGTGTTTTGTTAGCGCTGAGAGAACTTGAGATCTCTTTTCAGGGAGATTTAGGCCTTTCACATTAAGTGACAGGCATTTAAGCGAAAGTTGTCGTTTGGCAGTTGCTTCTTTCTGCATGGTGCGTAGTTGTAAGATTTATGAGTGGGTTTATGTGTATGCAGTTAGTTCCACTCTGATGTCTCTTATATGGCTGAGGAATCAACTAGATGTGTACGTGGGGAGGGGGAGAGAGGAGCAGCACTTCCCTATGAGAGGGGGGTAAAGGCAAAGAAGGTATGGGAGGGGTAGAGGGGGAAAAGGAGAAAGGGGAAAAGTGTGGGGTTGAGTAAGGAGGGGGAGAAAGGAGCAGCACTTCCCTATGAGAGGGGGTAAAGGCAAAGAAGGTATGGGAGGGGTAGAGGGGGAAAAGGAGAAAGGGGAAAAGCGTGGGGCCGAGTAAGGATAGTTTTGACCGTGGGAAAAAAATACACCAGTTAGAGAACTGGGTTATCAATGTACGCTGTTACCGGAGGTGGTCATAGGAGTGCCTATCCACCTAGTGGAGGTTCCGGATTGATAGCTCTAGTCCGTATGGACAGCTGTGTGGGGTTGGTAGACCTGAAAGGGAGTGAGAGCTGTAGCACAGATGAGGACGCAGAGAGATATGCATCTACGACATGGGGTGTGAAGAGGAGTGTAGAAGCTTATGTTTCGAAAGTTATAAGTGCATAATGTGAAGGGTCATGTTTGGGCTCTCATGGTAATGTGTGGTGGTTGAATCGTTGAGCCAAAAAGATCTGTTGAAGAACTGATAACACTGATAACTGAATACAGATAACGAGTAAGCAAACAAAACACCCTTGCAATAGAATAAGGCAATATTTAACTGAGAGGGTAACATGTAACGATACAAATAAATTTAAGTGAGAATCAGTTTTAACTATGTGATGGTGACACAAGTAAGAGCAGTATATCTATTGGAACACTTATTCTTTGGATCATTTTAAAACGACAACTTGCTTTATTTGTTATACGAGTAGTCTAGCTAATGTATGCATCTGGAAGGCCAAAAAGCCATCCGGAACTTGAGAGTAGAGTAAAGTGGTCTCCATAGGTCTAAGCTTGTACGAGCCTAATTAGTTGTTGCTGTAAAAATTAAAACAAGTGATGCATCCAGTGTCTATCTACAATATTAAAATGAAAAAAAATTTGGTGATAGTATCCTTATATAAAATCACAGTGTTCTTCATAAATTAGTGACAGTGATGGGTAAATAAATATAACTTAGTAAAGAAATAATATATATGGGTGGAGTATAAATAACCTTATGTGACTGTGCTCAATGCTGGTTCACTTTAAATGGTATAAAACCTAGACAAAATTAGGGAACAATAATAGGAAGTCCAAAGGTTAGTTTTGGATGGAGGATTATCAAGTTCTGTGTGTATTAAACCAGGTATAGGTAGTTGTTCTCAATATTCCTATTGTGGCTCCTTTAGCAGTCAGGTCTCACAGGACTCTTACCTCAATTCTGGCTATGACATGCAGTACCCGCCGTCACCGCTGGGTGGATCCTTTCGTTTTCTTACATCGTGGTCATACCTCCTCTGATTGATATATTCCAGCTCTGTTTCCTCGATGCTGGCTGTAACATACAGTACCCGCCGTCTCCACTGGGGGGATCCTTTAGTTTCTCTGTGTTCTGATCGTGCCTCCTCTGGATGATGTAATACAGCTCTATTGTATTTCCGATGCTGCACGTTGGAGGCTGCGATTGGATGAGACTTATCAGGTTGTAATTGGACTGCCAAGTCACATGACGGCTGAAGGGGAAGTTAGCGGAGAGAATCTGGAACGGTGAGATGTATGCGATGTGTGACTTGTCACCTGGAATTCAGTGTCCACCGGTCTCCAACGTGCAGCATTAGACAATCCGGTTCCCCAGATGAAGTTGTGTGAAACAACGTAACGCGTAACGCGTAGGGATTGGCCGGATAGAGCCGCGACCGGAAGTGACGTGAGAAGGCGAGGATCAACGCCTAATTTGTTCCCTGTGATTTTAAACTTTGCCTTGTGTAAGAGTATATGCTTTTTAATAAACACGTTTTTTTAAATTACTTAATATACTGCACTATCGGAGGTCCCTTCTTCTTTCTGTCCCCTCCCCATTGAGGTATCGCCCCACACTACATAAGTACAGATCGCAATCATCGGAAAGACAACAGAGCTGTATTACATTATTAAGAGGAGGCACGATCAGAACTCAGAGAAACTAAAGGATCCCCCCAGTGGAGACAGCGGGTACTGTATGTTACAGCCAGCATTGAGGAAACAGAGCTGGAATATATCAATCAGAGGAGGTATGACCACGATGTAAGAAAACTAAAGGATCCACCCAGTGGTGATGGCGGTACTGCATGTCATAGCCAGAATTGAGGTAAAAGTCCTGTGAGACCTGACTGCTAAAGGAGCCACAATAGGAATATTGAGAACAACTACCTATACCTGGTCTAATACACCCAGAACTTGATAATCCTCCATCCAAAACTACCCTTTAAACTTCCTAATGTTGTTCCCTAAATTTGTCTAGGTTTTATACCATTTAAAGTGAACCAGCATTGAGCACAGTCACATAAGGTTATTTATACTCCACCCATATATATTATTTCTTTACTAAGTTATATTTATTTAATCATCACTGTCACTAATTTATGAAGAACATTGTGATTTTATATAAGGATACTATCACCGACATTTTTTTCATTTTAATATTGTAGATAGACACTGGATGCATCACTTGTTTTAATTTGTACAGCAACAACTAATTACTCTCCTGAAATACTTAAACGTATGAATTTGACACTATTTATTTATGATTATTAATATTTGCGCAAAATCACTTTATTCATTTTCATTTCCATTGATTAGTGATTTGTAGCACACTATAGATTTTGCTGCATTTATATTCGTATATATTGATTTATATATCACTTATTGTATTTACTTATCCATAGTAGCACGAAAGCATTTTTTCACTATTCTTGTATGAGTCTAGCTATCACATGTGTATATCTGGTGTCATCGGAACTCGCCTAGCTTACCTGGTAAGCACCAATATCTATCTGAGCGTTGTAAAAGCCTGGATATTGGTATTGCTATGCTGGGAGGATGATCAGGCAAAGTTGAGAGATGCCTCTCTGCCAGCGTGTGGGCAAGTGAGTGCTAGCAGTACCTGGTTAGAAGATGATTAAGCTATGGGATCATGAGTCCAAGAGAAAGATCTCTATCCTCCGGTGTCAAGTAGGACGTTGAAAGTCTCAAGGGTTTCAGATTTAAAGGTTCATATTCTGAAATGTGAAGTATCAGGGAGATGTCCTGTGGAATGTGGGATCTGAATGAGTCCGTCGTTTCAAGAAGAACTGAACAAAAAAGCAAACGAAAACTGGGAGGAAAACCAAAGTTAGTGTCACATGTATACAAACAAGGTGGGACGCTCCAGTACTGTGTTACGCCATCGGGAAGTTTCGATGAGGGGTGTCAGCTGGTCCCGGGCTGTGTGCAGGTAGGTCTTGACACGAGAGGCTATCTCCAGGTGATGTGGGATCCAGTCTACGGTATCTCGAGTGTTGCCTTTGGGATTGGGGGAGGAGTTATTGGAGACCGGCTTCCAAGGTTCCGTGGGGAAATAGAAGGAGTACCACTCAGGGAGGTCTACCAGAGGTATGTCTAGTTGCTCGCAGAAATTGGGCAAGTCCTCCGGGGTTCTGAGCAGTGCTGTGCAGCCTCTGGCAGATGCTGAGAGACAGAATGGAAATTTCCATCTGTACTGGATGTTGCGAGTACGAAGCACTTCCAGGAGGGGGCGTAAAGTTCGTCTATTCTGCAGTGTAATTTGTGACAAGTCCTGGAACAGTTTCACTTCCATCCCATTAAACATTATGCCGCCTTTGTCTCTTGCCTTCCTGAGGATTTCCTCTTTAAGGGGAAAGCTGACAATGCAAAAAATGATGTCCCTGGGTGGTTCAGAGTCTCGAGGAGGGGGCCTTAGTGCACGGTGCAAGCGTTCCATTTCTATAGGGAAATCTGCTGGGCGATCAAGCAGATCGTTAAAGATGGCACACACTGTGTGATCGATCCCCTCCAGGACCCCCCTCACCCGTACGTTATGTCTGCGGCCTCTGTTTTCTAAATCTTCCACTTGCCTATGGAGTTCAAATATATGTGGCAAGTGGAGATCATATGTCTTTTGTACTTGCCTGATGGCTGAGGCTTGTATCCGGGCGTTTTCCTCGACATCATTAATTCGGTGAGTCATCGAGTGAATGTCCGCCTTCAGATAAGAGATCTCCGTCATTATGGTGTGCTTGATGTCTAGGGCCACCTTTTGGAGGTCTCTTTGGAGGTCGAGAAGGTGTGGAGCACTGGCATCGTTGCCGTCCATTAGCGGATCTGCAGTGCTTCTAATCGAGTCCGGGGATGAGGCCTGCGGGGTTTGAGAGGCCTGTGAAGCCTGCAATGCCTCGAGTTGCGCTGATTGGTGGGTCTGGAAAATGTCTGGGATATTGCCGATGAGCTGCGATGTGGGCTCTTTTTGTGTGCGGGGTGTGGAGGTGCTCCTATTAGTCTTTCCCATCGTGGGTTTATGCCTCTGAGACCCCGAAGTCAGCGTTTTTCGTCCTCAGTGTGCGGGGGCTGTCTGATCAAGCAGCCATCTCGGGTCCTGTCCAGGCCACGCCCCCAACATTTCCTTTTAAAAAAAAAAAAAAATACTATGAACATGAAGACAAAACGGGACGATTTCTTGCAAAAGCCTTACGGGCTGCTAACTCTAACCAAAACATCTTAGGCATACGATCAAAAACAGGAAGAATTGAGGTCACCACCAAACAAATTGCCCAACACTTTCAGGAATACTACTCCATTCTATATAACCTTCCTGAGCAAAAGAACATCAGCTACCCTCAGGGGGATAGGCAACAATTTATCCTAAGCTGTTTAAGGGAATCAAACCTACTTACCTTAATATGTACAGATATAGAAGCCCTAGAGAGACCCATAGAGGCCATAGAACTTCTGCAGGTAATCAAGAATCTCAAACCAGGAAAAAGCCCAGGCCCAGATGGCTATACAGCCATTTATTACAAAACTTTCCTGACCATCCTGCTTAAGCCGCTACTAGAAGCTCTTAACTCTATGTCGAAACCCAGAGAAATTCCGCCAGCCTTTCTCTCGGCTCACATTACAGTCCTTCCCAAGCCAAACAAGGACCCAGCTGATTGCGCCAGTTACAGGCCAATATCCCTGCTTAATCCGGATGTAAAACTCATGTCGAAAATTATTGCCAATAGGCTGAGACCCCTGCTCAACATCCTGATAGGTCCTGAGTAGGCTGGATTCATGCCAGGCAGAGAAACAAGGGACAATGTTATTAAAGCATTAAACTTGATACACACAGTCGGGTCGGGCAACTTCGGAGGCCTTCTCCTATCCACGGATGCGGAGAAGGCCTTCGACCGAGTGGCCTGGGATTTCATGCTGGAGACATGCAGGTTTATTGGTTTGGGAAACCATATGATGGCTTGGATTTCCTCTCTGTATAGAAACCCTACCGCACAACTTCGAATTAATGTCTCTCTGTCAGGCACAGTCAAAATAAACAACGGTACGAGACAAGATTGTCCTCTCTCACCCCTCTTATTCATTCTAACACTTGAGCCTTTCATTAGACGAGTTGTAGTGGAGAGATCAATACAAGGGTTTGAAGTGGCAAAAAGGGAATACAAAGTGGTGGCTTATGCGGATGATCTGCTGTTCTTCATAACGAACCCCCGCATCTCACTACCCATCTTACTAAAAGAATTTTCCCTATTCAAACTGGTCTCCAATTTAAAAATCAATTTCACCAAATCCGAAGCGATGAACATTTCTATCCCTAAAGACACCATTACCTCATTAAAATCCATTTGCCTCTTTAAATGGGTGGACTCAGCTAATAAATATCTGGGGGTGTGGCTCACCCCTGTGTTAACCCAGATATATGAACGCAATTTTGTACCCCTACTGAAGGCAATCACCACAGACCTCCAAACCTGGCACCCGAAATATTTTCTTGATTCGGCAGCGATATGTAAGGTGACTATTTTACCAAGAGTCCTCTACCTATTTAGGAATATACCAATCAAGATCCCACAGATCTTTTTCAGAACCCTTCACTCGCTCAGGAAACAGTCTATAAATTGCTCACACATTGGTATGCTACCCCGGTGAAATTACACTCCTGGTTCCCAGAGACATCAGATACATGTTGGCGATGTCATAGGGATAGAGTCTCTTTACTGCATATCTGGTGGCATTGCCCAGTATTGCAGCCCTTTTGATCTGAGGTGAAGAAGCTGATGTTCCTGATCACAGACACAAAATTAAAGCTGGATGCATTGTGCTGTCTTCTCCATGTCACAGAATTTCCCATCAGGAAATATAAATATTCTCTCTCCAAACATCTATTGAATGTAGCTAAAGCTCTCACCCCACCTTTTTGGAAATCCTCGCGGGTACCTTCTGTACAGGAATGGCTGCACAAGATCTCTGAGGTGTGTGAGATGGAGGAGACAATAGCACAGTCAGGAGACAATGTCAAACGCTTCCATAAGACCTGGGCACACTGGTACATATTCAAATATTCACAGGCCTACTCGGTCCTTACAGGTACCCGTTAAAGATAATATTCTTACATATTTGGTTATGCCTACTCAGTTTCTGGCCATATAAGGTTATCCTTTGAACTACCTAAATTGTGAACAATGATTTATTGACCTTGCTTCCGTTTCAACAATACCC
The DNA here is from genome assembly GCF_042186555.1 of Aquarana catesbeiana. Classification (NCBI taxonomy): domain Eukaryota; kingdom Metazoa; phylum Chordata; class Amphibia; order Anura; family Ranidae; genus Aquarana; species Aquarana catesbeiana. The sequence goes on along the minus strand of NC_133326.1, from coordinate 396,342,200 downwards.
CCCCCCCCCCTAATGTCTAATACTTCTCCAAATTTGAGAACTCTTTCTCATTTCCTCCACTCTTCCTATTAACAGAACCAGTTATTGGTCGGATTTCCAAAAGTCCTAAAGTACCAAATGCTCAGATACTCTTGAGGTCTAGTTATATCTAAATAATCTCACTAGATAACAGTAATCTGTAACGCTTTGTTCTTATTGTTCACAAAATCTGATTTTTTTTTTTTTCTGTTACTACGACATGGAGCTGTGACTCCAATGCTGTACTTCTTTATTGGTTTTCAATAAACTTTGATGTATAAAAAAAAGAAAATTAGCATACAGAGGAACAAACCATATACAGTAAGTATAATAAATGTACTGTATATACATATGAAACAAAGTAAAAAAAATGACTCAATACAACAATGTAGGAGGCTAGAAACACTTACAATAGTTTTATTTTCATACTGCTCAGCTTATGCGACTATATATTTTTTAGCATTCTGCTTACAGACTGTTTCTATGAAATTTTTCCCTATAGCCAGTCCATTCCTAGGCAGCTATTTTGGGTTGTATCCCACAGTTCTGGGTAATTTTCACTATAATTCTTGTGTGCATGTGTATATATACTTCTGTATTATGCAATTTTGTATTTATGTTTTATGGACCTACTATATGTCTGTTTTATGATTATACACCAATAAATTGGCATCAGCCTTTTAATTTTACTAACTGTCTCCTAACTGCCTCAAAGTCCCTAAGGGGTTCTTTCATTGCTATTGGATGTTTCAGTAATTGGGATGTTGGCAGTTTCTCTGTTATTCCACCCGGCTCTCTAAAAATAACGCAATTAGCTACTATTCCTCTGTTTGAACCTCCATAGAGTCCCAATCACCTGTAGCCCACCAAGCAGTCACTGGGGCCCCCAACTATTATTTTTGGTAGCTGTCTACACTGATGGAAATATAAGGCACATTATTGGGCACAGCAGGGCACATTACATGGTAGCAGGAGGGCACATTATGGGGCACAGCAGGGCACATACATGGGGCCACAGCAAGGCACATTATATGGGGGGCAGCGGGACATATTATGGGGCACATCAAGGCACATTAGAGGGGGTCACAGCAGGGCACATTAAATGCGTCCAGTGGGGAACATTACAGGGGCGCAGCAGGGCACATTATGTGGGAACATCAATGCACATTATGGGGCACAACAGGGTACATTACATGGGGGGCAGGAGGGCACAGAGGGTCATACACAGGGGGGCAGGAGGGCAAAATACAGTATTAGCTTCCTTTAGAAGCAGTGCAAGGAAGCGACTGTGATGAGTCCTCTTGTGGGATGATGTTCCCTTCCTCCCCTCTTGTCTATCCCATGTGATGTCATGGAGGGGAGGAGGGGTGAGAAACCACACACACACACTTATTGTTTCTATACAAGCACCTGAGATAGACAGGAGGGGAGGAGGGGTGAGGAACAGTATAGACACTTATTGTTTGCCTGCGCCTCTCTGCAGGTGGGGGAAAAAGAGTGTCAGATAAGTGGGAATGTGATCTACTTGTCAGCTGCCTGCACTTAATGGGCAGATTGCAGAGGCACCCCTAGGAACTTCTCGCGTAACCCTAGTGTCCTGCAGAACCCCCGGTTGAGAAACCCTCACAGATTGTATGATATACCGTGTACACATTCTAGTCAATTTTAAACAGGTTTTAGACTCAATGCTTGCTTGTAGGGATGTGGTTTGAGTTTAAGGCAATGCTGGTCTCACCCTGAACTATGTCAGTCAGCATCCCAGGCCCCAACATTTGCATTAGGCTGCCAGTCAACAGTGAATGAGGTGAGGGATTAATTTTTGGTTGCTAGTACACAACTACTATCCTGCTTTCAATGATAGCATTGAAGCATTGAAGCTTTCCTGTCATTAGCATCATTGTACATCATGGGATATTATTTTTGGACATCAAGGGACATTACTCTTTAGAAATTGTGGGGCATTATTATTATTAATTTTATCTTTAATTGCTGTGTTTGTTAACTATTTTCCTTTTTTTGTGAATTAATAACTAGGGGTGCTTGGATTAGGTCCTTGTCCTTGAGCCTGGGTTCACACTAGAGCGATCTCAGAGATCACATGTGATTCACATCTTGCACAGCAGGTGCCAATTTCCCCACACTAGAATCAGACCGCATGGGTGTTCTCACTTATGCGATCTGATTCCTGTGCGAGTTCACAGTTCACACTGCGATCTGTGAACTAAACTGGGGGTGTCATTAACCTTGTTAATGACACTCGCAGCGGTTAGCACAAGGCAGTGTGAACTGCCTGCGGGAGAGGAGCGATGCGGGAACCAGTGCTGGAATCGCGCTGGTTCCTGCATCGCACTGGTGTGAACTCAGGGTTAAAGGGGTCTAGTATGGATTTTGGGTGACTTCAGAGTGTTTTTTTTTTTTTTTGCTTGAGGTTTCACCTTAAAAGTCATACCAGACTCTTATCCCAGATAAGGGTCAGGTATAGTTCTTGAAAGGAATCCCCAGCTGCTTGCTTACAAACAAAGTTAAGTAACGAGAACTATCATTTATGGGTAATTTATATGGAATTTTTCTAAATGTAACTTTTTCTTTAGTACATCATACAGGTGCACAGGACGGCTCAGGCCACCCCCAAGCATGTTATTTGAATGAATTGTACAATTTTAGTTTCAATATATTTTTATATTTTATAGCCCGTCGGGCTAAAGCCTCATGCACACAGGACGTTTTTACAGCTGCTGTTTTTCGCTTTAGACTTTTTTTTCTGTAGCCAGTAAACTCCCCAGCATGTTATCCTGTGTGTCCATGCACACATAGGCTGTTATCAGCAGTTTTTGGCAGGGGCATTTTCTGGCTGGAAAAAAAAAAACAGAACTAGTGGGTTTTGAGAGTAGTTTTTCAGTTGTAAAAACGTTTTAAAGCTAAAATAATGCTTAAAAACTTGGCTACTCACCATTTATCAGCGTTTTTGAGCCATAAGATATTGTGGGAGTATAATTTTGTTTAAAAAAAAAGCTGAAAAACACCACAGCTAAAAAATGCTGAAAAACGCTACTGCAAAAACTCTGAAAAACGAATTCTACAGCTACAGCTTTGTACAGCTAATGCTACTGGCTTTTTTAATAATGTCTATTGTGCATGAGGCCTAACAGTTGCATATGTAATACATATCAGTAAATCTTATATGAGGTTAATAGAGAAGAGAGGAATAGAGGGAAGGTGAGGGGGGAGTGGAGAGAGAGGAAAGAACCGGTGTTCTGCCGAGAAAGTTCCGCTCGGCGGATTAGTTCCCCCCTCTACTGCGCATGCGCAGTAGAAGGCGGCGGAAATAGCCGAAGCGGAACAGCTGAAAATCAGCTGTACACGGCGCCTGTAAGAGGGACCCTCGCGGGCTCGCTTCGCTCGCCACGCTTCGGGCACGGCCTCGCTGCGCTCGGCACTTTTAGATTCCCCCTCTAGGTCCACTTGGATAGTGGGGAAGGAACCTGGACCCAGAGCGCAGGCGCCGTGTACAGCTGATTGAAGCGTTTGAGCTTCGGCTATCTCCGGCGGCCGACAGTAGTACGTACTGCGCAGGCGCCGCGCCTGCGCAGTACAGGGGGGGAACCTATCCGCCGAAGGAACTTATTCGGCAGAACACCGGCAAGTGGGATGCTGGTACAATTGTGTAATGGGGGTTATTTACTAAAGGCAAATCCACTTTGCACTACAAGTGCAAACTACAAGTGCAAAGTGCACTTGAAATGGCACTGAAAGTGTACTTGGAAGTGCAGTCGCTGTAGATCCTGAGGGGAACATGCAAGTAAAATAAAAAACAGCATTTTATCCTGTACATGAATGGATAATAAAATCAGCAGAGCCTCCGCTCATTTCAGATCTACCCCTCAGATTTACAGCGACTGCACTTCCAAGTGCACTTTCAGTGCAATTTCAAGTGCACTTTGCACTTGTAGTTTGCACTTGTAGTGCAAAGTGGTTTTGCCTTTCATAAATAACCCCCAATGTCAAGTAGAGTAAATCCTTGCAAAGGTAACAAGCAACAGTTCAAGAATCCACTAGTAAAAAAACTTAAAAACATAAGTAAGGTTGCAGGCCTAAGGTTATTATAGCTGCATCGGGTGTACATGACTCCAAGTTTTCATATACAGTACAAAGGACAACGTGTAATGCCAAATGTTAAGTGAGCAATCAGAGTATTGAAACCAGGGGGACCAATGAGAATAAAACCTCTTGAGAAGAAGGTGAGCCTTAGCAAACATATACTTGTGATGATCTTTGTCATTGAGGATCTGAATAGTTGTAAGGGAATAAGAAGGGGATGATTGTTTCCAGTAGCGGGCTATGGGAAGTCTGGCTGCAATAAAAAGGTGGGTGAGCAAAAGCATGGAAGTCACAGGACCAGGATTAAATGCCAACACCCAGTGGAGCTAATTTGGGATCTGCAGGAATGTGTATACCAGTTCGCAGCAGAACTCCCGAACAGGGGAAATGTTTTAACCTGAACGACGAACCCCATTGAAATCTATGGGAGCCAAACAGGAAAATCAAAGTGCCCATTATTATACAAGTAATTGGCCATAAAATGGGTATGGAGGTCCTGGTACTGCCTTCGGGGACATGTATCAATAAAAAACATTTTTTTAAAACAATAGTTTTTTCAGAAGCAATGATTTAATAAAGCTTAAAGTACAATAAAATAACAACAAAAATGAAAGATTCCTTTACATATAGTGCCTGGCGGGTCCCCTTAATATGCTAGTAAAGTGGCGCCTCTGTAGCATGCATAAAACATGCTACAGCAAAAATTAATAAAAAAAAAAAAAAAAAAAAAGAAAGTCAAATTCTATTTAAAACAACTCGCGGTTACAATTGCCAGCACCTGGCTATTAAAAAAATAAAGAGAAAAAATAGAGTGTGAGGTCCCCTTCCAGTCCATACCAGGCTCTTCGGGTATGTTTTTTAAGGGGAACCCCACACCAAAAGAAAAATTAGTGGGGAGCCCCCCAAAATCCATACCAGGCCATATGCTCTCAACATGGGAGAATGGATGCTTTGGGGCAGGGGTGGGCTGAGCCGGGGGGCAGAGTGGCAATTTCCCCCGGGCCGTGCTGATTCCCTGTAAAAGGGTCTCTGTGCTGCTAGCTCAGAACTGCGCATGTGCAGTTTCCTGAGCTGCCCAAGCAGTAGCACTCGTCGGGGGGGGGGGTTAACAGGGCTGGATTAGTGGTCACCATAGTGATCCCTCTATCCCTTGCTGCAGCTGCGAGACGGCGATGTGTCCTGTGACAGGGATGTTAGCTGCACCTGAGAGTGCGTGTGTTCCACCTTACATGCACGGCCTTCCCCCATCCTCTAAATTAATGGGAGAACGGATCTGCTCTGCCTACTCCTTGTGCCCGCCCACACTTGATGCAGCCCATGCCCGTGTGCTGTGATGGGGATGTGTGGATGGGACACTTCAAAGTCAGCAGTCACAAATCACAATGTCACATTCTAAACATGAAGAAGCTGACTGAGCCAGTGAACCTCCTACTGGGACTGTGCAAGTAAGTGAGCTGTGACCAGACTCTCCCCTCCTCCCTCTCTTCCTTTCTACTCTGTCTCTCCCAAATTCCTCTCCCTCTTCTTCATCCTTAACATTTAATCACTTGCCTGCCAGGAACTTTCACCCCCTTCCTGCCCAGGATAATTTTCAGCTTTCAATGCTCTCACACTTTGCCCTGGTTCACATTGGAGCAATTTGGCATGCGATTTGACATGTCAAATCGCATGCCAAATCAGCGGCAATGGCACCATCCGAATCGGTGTGACGCCGTATTTGCAGAGCTGCGCCGTTTCCCAAAAGTAGTTTCTGTACTACTTTTGGCAACTTTGAGGTGCAATTTCCATAGACATCTGTGCAGGAACCTGCACAGATGTCGCTGAAATCGCCCCCCAAAGTCGGACTGACATGCGGAATGAAATTGTACAAGTTCAGCTGAACACGCACAATTTCATTACCGCTGTCAGTGTGAACCTGGGTTCTGAATGACAATTACACGGTCATGCAACAATGTACCCATATTACATGTTTGTCCTTTTTTTCACACAAATGGAGTTTTCCTTTTGGTGGTATTTAATCACCACTGGGTTTTAATTTTTTGCTAAAAAATTTAAAAAGACCGAACATTTTGAAAAAAAACATTTTTCATTTGTAAATAAGTAATTTTTCACCTTCACTGAAGGGAATTGTTGTGCACTGATGGGTGGTACTGTTGGGCACTGATGGGTGGCAATGATGGGCATTGATGAGTGGCACTGATAGGGGCAATGATGGGCAGCACTGATGGGCACTGAAAGGCAGCACTGATTGGTGTCACTGTTGGGCAGACTGGCGTCACTTGCTAGGGCTGCACTGTAATCAGTGCCCTGATTATCTGTACAGTCTCCCCTCCGAGGAGATGCCGCTGATCGGCTCTCCTCATCTCACACGCTGTCATTTACATGTGATTGGCTGTTGGACACAGCTGATCACATGGGTGAAGAGCCGCGTCATCAGCTCTTTACCAAGATCGAGGTCATGGTGTGTCATATTTGTCTTGCTTCATAACATCAATAGCTGTTATAAAACCAGGTGGGCATGGATGGTGAGCTGATTCGGTGGTACAATGGGTCACTCGACTGGACTTGCCCCGCAGGCTTAAGGCTGCCAGCCCTCCCCTGGCAGGGGGGGCTCTGGCCCCCACCTCAAAGCACCTTGTCCCCATGTTTATGGGGATGAGGGCCTCTTCCTGACAACCCTGGGCTGAGGCAGGGCCCCCTTGCCCCAAAGGACCCATGTTGAGGGCATGTGGCCTGGTATGGTTCAGGAGGGGGGGCTAGCTTGTCCTCCTCCTTTCCTGACCTGCCAGGCTGCATGCCTGGATAAGGGTCTGGCGGGGATTTTGGGGGACTCCATTTTTTTTCTTGGTGTGAGGTTCCCCTCCAAATACATACCAGACCTGAAGGGCCTGGTATAGACTTGGGGGGAACCCATCCCATTTTTCTTTTCTTTTTTTTATTCAGCTGTCACTGGGAAATACCATTGACAACTGATGACTCATTGGTTGTTAAGGACGTGGCAGCCGGCTTCCCTGTGCCCTGATTAGGCAAAGCTTTGCCCAATCAGGGCATAGAATGCACTGTTCAGCGCTCAGCGCATTGCAGGGTGTTCGTTGGGGTGAACACCCTACAAATTTGGGTGTTCAGCGAACAGCCGAACAGGCAAATGTCCGCCCGAACTCATGCTCGGGCGAAACCGTTCGCCCATCCCTAAATACCAATAATGGTTGAGGCAATGTTGAAGATTCTGGTCCAGAACGTTCCTATTTGCTGGACAATGCCACCATTTATGTGGTAGGGATCTGGGCATACCACATAAAGGCGATTGATCCAGGAAGATAGCAGCCAGTCTGTCAGGGGTATAACACCAGTGTAGCAGAAGTTTTTGCAGAGATTTCCAGTTATGCAGCGGGAGTACTTCAGAGGTAAAGATATTGCTGACTGCCATTATGATTGCGAATATGTAAACTGGAGTAAAAGCTCCCACAAAGACATAGTGGTAGTTTTCCTGTAGAGGATGGTTTAGACAGAAGAATATATATGGGTGAGATTCCTTTCCGGGATGCCTTGGAGGATTCAGAAGTTCCCAGTATATCATTCATAAGTGTCTCGTCCTGAAATTGTATGCGTTGCAGGGTATGGTGAACTTGAAGGTATTTATTGAAGGAGGTATGTGGAATGGAATATTAGCAAGGTCTTGGAATGAGCTGAGATGAGATTGTAAGTATAGATGAGCAAGTGAGCAGATACCTTCAGTTTCCCAAGACTGTAGAGATATGTCACGGATGAGAGGTTCCAATGATCGCAGAGGAAGTTTACATCAAGTTGCCATGGAGATCCGTTAAGAGGGTTTTGCAAGAGAAGTGAAGTTCATACTCTGTAAGCAGCCGTAATTGTGTCCAGAAAGTGTTTTTTAGGTAGAGGGAGTAACAACATGGCTCCCAAGGCATGCTTGAGGTTGAAATCTAAGGTTGTACACTCAATTTGTTTCCATAAAAGTTGATATGTAGGAGTCCACCATTCTTTCAACTGTGCTAGTATAGATGCTTTGTAGTATAATTTGTGACATTAGGAGCTCTAATGCTGTGTACACACGAGCGGACTTTCGATGGACTGAACTCTAAAGGACTTTTTGACGGACTTTCGATGGAGTTCTGACGGAGTTCCGATGCAACAGACTTACCTACACACGATCACACCAAAGTCCGACTGATTCTAATGTGATGACATACGACCGGACTAGAATAAGGAAGTTCACAGCCAGTAGCCAATAGCTGCCCTTGCGTCGCTGTTTGTCCGTTGGACTAGCATTCAGACGAACGGATACTTCGACCGGACTCGAGTCCATCGGAAAGATTTGAAACATGTTCTATTTCTAAAGTCCGTCTGATTTTTCGATAGCAAAGGTCCGATTGTCCGGCGGATTCGTTCCGTCTGACCTTTGCTGTCGAAAAGTCCGGTCGTGTGTACACGACATAAGGCATTTAAAGTTTGCTGATTTTATACGTGGATGCTTGGCATGCCAGATTAAAAAGTTCAATATGAATTGTAATTTCCGAAGGTGAGCTGAAAGGAAGGGAATGGGTAAGGCACTAAACATATACAGGATGTGAGGTAATAAACCATTTTAACGAAAGTGATACAGTCAGGAGGGAATTAATGTCAAATTTTCATCCAACTGGGTTAGTTTAGTAATAAGAGCTGTATAATTACCCAAGAAAAGTCTGGAGCTAGGGGTGGTAAGTTGGAAGCCCAGATATTGTACTGATGAGAGAGGAGCCCATGAGCAAGGGGCACCGCACGTGATTTGACTCTTGATATGAGCATTAAAACCAATGGGAAGAATTTGACATTTGGAGTGATTGAGTTTATATAGGGAAATAATGCCAAAATGTTCCAATAGGTTACAAAGGGGAAGTAAGGAATCGAAGTGGGTCTATTATGGCTAGGATAATGTCATCCGCATAAAGACCAATTTTGTGCTGTATAGGTCCTATGGATATTTTGGATACTAAGGGGTTGGATCGTATATGTACGGCTAGCAGTTCTACAATTAAGGAAAAAATGAGAGGGAGGGACAATGGAGACCCTTCCCTAGTCCCTTTGCTGATAGGGAAAGCAGAGGAAAAGAAACTTGAGGTCCAAACTTTTGTGGTGGGGCAAGTATATAAGGTGTTCATGGCAGAGAGTATTAGTCCTGTAAAACCAAACCTCTGGAGGACCTCATTCAGGTAAATCCAATGTACCTTTTCAAATGCTTTCTCAGCATCTAGGCATATCAAAAGGGAAGGAATGTGGTGGTGTTCCACCCATTGGATAACGTCAATAAAGCGGCGGGTTCCACCAGAAGTCTGACATCCAGAGGCAAAGCCTACTTGATCTAGGTGTATTAAAAGTGGTGTAAGTTTGACAATATTGTTAGCCAAAAGTTTAGTATAGAATTTCGTATCTGAGTTCAAAAGTGATGTGGGGCAGAAATGAGTGGCTTGCCTCGTTTGGAGATATTAACAATAAGGGATTTGAGGAATTCAGAGGGACAAGAACAGTGTTTGACAATATTGTTAGTTAGTGTGGTGGGGGGCCGGATGATGTGTAACTTGTCTGTAGTACTCATTTACAAAGGAGGAGAGAGTGGGGAGGTCCACAGAGGAAAATAGGCATGGATGACGGTGGGGTCCAGTGGAGAGAATGAGGGAGAAACTTGTAGGTTATATAGGGTCATGTAGTATTTACGAAATTGTTCCACAATATCAGAGGGTTAAGAAGTTTGCAGTTTTGGTCAGCTTTCAAATATGGAATCCTAGAAGAGGTTATCTTATGTTTGTATTGCTTTGCCAAAAATGCGCCCAGTTTTTACTTAAAGTATAACAGGAGAAACAAAGTCTTTTAATACAGTAGTCATATGGGGGGAGATTGCTAATTTGGGAATGAAGATCTCCCAATTCATTATCTATAAGGGGTCAAATTTTGTTTTATTCTGGGTTTCTAGGGTGTGAATATGGTAGTTTAGGTGAGTTATATCACTCGTGCAATGACATTTCTCATGGGCTGAGATTTTAATAATAAGTGGTGTCATTATGAAAGCCTTATGGGCATTCCATAAGAGGGTAGGGTCTGAGACTGAACCTTCATTATCCTGAAAAAAGGTGTGAATAGCAGAATCGATTTGTTTCTGATATGATGATGTCACGTCTACCCCAACGCAGGTGGTCAGACATTATAGCTGGCTACTGTGTTCTTCACCTTTAGCAGCCCCCTTTCCCATAAGGCAAGCAGGCCTACCGTACTCGGTTGCCCCAAGGACTTATACACAATGCTATAGTGCCTGGCCACCATGCCAGGGCAGATGTAAACTGAGCAAAGCAAACAGATACTTGCGGTTACCAGACAGGTAGCGTGGTTCTATGACAGTCCAGGTAAAAGGCAAGCTGTGTTCAGAGAATAGTCCAAAATCCGGTCCAAAATCATACACAGGGAAATCCAGTCTAGCAGAGCAGATCAGACACACAGGGAGCTTGATTAGAAACAACACATGTATCACTGTCTGTCACAAGCATGAGGCCGAGCGATTGGCTTGCCTATAACAGGTGACTGACTACATCAATCATCTTGCAAGTGGACAAAGACAGGGAAAATGCAATAGCCAAAACTCGGATGCTGGAATTATGAGCAGGAGAACTAAGTGCTCCTGACAGATGGATTTGACAAAATGGATGTATTAAGTCTCCAAGGTGAGGGAGCGTTACAGTTGGGGGCTAGAGATAATTCCAAAAGAATAGGTGCATGGTTAGGTGATTCTACCTATGTGGGCAGAAGTTACTCGTTGTAGGGTAAATTTGTCCAGTAGAAAGAAATAGATTCTGCAATATACCTTGTGCACTGGAGAATAGGAGGTATAATCTCATTCGCTGCCCTGGATACATCTCCAAGTATCAAAGAGGTCTTCTTGGGAATTGAAAGTAGAAAGGAATGAGGAGAGTCTGAGAGTAACAGTGGAATCAATAGAAGGTTCAATTACATCATTAAAGTCTGCACAAATGATTATAGGGTGAAATGGTTGAAGTTTTTTGACAAGAACAGATTTTAAAAAGGCATTTTTGTTGAGTTTTGTGGACATACAGTGGGGACGGAAAGTATTCAGACCCCCTTAAATTTTTCACTGTTATATTGCAGCCATTTGCTAAAATCATTTAAGTTAATTTTTTTCCTCATTAATGTACACACGGCGCCTCATATTGACAGAAAAACACAGAATTGTTGACATTTTTGCAGACTTATTAAAAAAAAAAAAACTGAAATATCACATGGTCCTAAGTATTCAGACCTTTTGCTGTGACACTCATATATTTAACTCAGGTGCTGTCCATTTCTTCTAATCATCCTTGAGATGGTTCTACACCTTCATTTGAGTCCAGATGAGTTTGATTATAGTGATTGGACTTAATTAGGAAAGCCACACACCTGTCTATATAAGACCTTACAGCTCACAGTGCATGTCAGAGCAAATGAGAATCATGAGGTCAAAGGAACTAAAGGAACTGCCTGAAGAGCTCAGAGACAGAATTGTGGCAAGGCACAGATCTTGCCAAGGTTACAAAAAAATTTCTGCTGCACTTAAGGTTCCTAAGAGTACAGAGGCCTCCATAATCCTTAAATGGAAGACGTTTGGGACGACCAGAACCCTTCCTAGAGCTGGCCGTCCGGCCAAACTGAGCTTTCGGGGGAGAAGAGTCTTGGTGAGAGAGGTAAAGAAGAACCCAAAGATCACTGTGGCTGAGCTCCAAAGATGCAGTCGGGAGATGGGAGAAGGTTGTAGAAAGTCAACCATCACTGCAGCCCTCCACCAGTTGGGTCTTTATGGCAGAGTGGCCCGACGGAAGCTTCTCCTCAGTGCAAGACACATGAAAGCCTGCATGAAGTTTGCTAAAAAACACCTGAAGGACTCCAAGATGGTGAGAAATAAGATTCTTTGGTCTGATGAGACCAAGATAGAACTTCTTGGCCTTAATTCTAAGCGGTATGTGTGGAGAAAACCGAGCACTGCTCATCACCTGTCCAAAACAGTGAAGCATGGTGGTGGCAGCATCATGCTGTGGGGGTGTTTTTCAGCTGTAGGGACAGGACGACTGGTTGTAATCGAGGGAAAGATGAATGCGGCCAAGTACAGGGATATCCTGGACTAAAACCTTCTCCAGAGTGCTCAGGACCCCAGACTGGGCCGAAGGTTTACCTTCCAACAAGACAATGACCCTAAGCACACAGCTAAAATAATGAAGGAGTGGCTTCACAACAACTGCATAACTGTTCTTGAATGGCCTAGCTAGAGCCCTGACTTAAACCCAATTGAGCATCTCTGGGGAGACCTAAAAATGGCTGTCCACCAACTTTTACCATCCAACCTGACAGAACTGGAGAGGATCTGCAAGGAGGAATGGCAGAGGATCCCTAAATCCAGGTGTGAAAAAATGGATTTTTAAAACAGCTTACCTCTAAAATCCTATTCTTGGAGTACATCACGGGACACAGAGCACCATAATAATGACTATCTGGGTTATATGCTACCTTTAGGTGATTGGACACTGGCAACCAATAGTAATACCAATAGTAATACCAATATAACCCCTCCCATACAGGAAGTACCTTTAGTTTTGTAGCAAGCAATGAAGATCCCAGAAAAGAGAGGAGGGACCTCTGTGTCCCGTGATGTACTCCAAGAAAAGGATTTTACAGGTAAGCTGTTTTAAAAATCCATTTTTCTTTATCGTACATCACAGGACACAGAGCACCATAATAATGACTATCTGGGATGTCCTCAACCAATGCATTTGAGGGGAGGGAACATAGTATTCCTAGACCCCTTTTTAGGCCCAGACTTACAAAGCTGCTTGCAGCACGCTGTGGCCAAAAACAGTCTACCTTTGAGACCTAACAACCAGTTGATAAAACCTGGTGAACGTATGAACTGAAGAGCAGGTGGCCGCTTTGCAAACCTGAGCCATAGACACCTGTTGGCGGACCGCCCAAGACGTACTTACTCCTCTAGTAGAATGCGCGTGGAGATATCGAGGTGGAACCTTGTGTTTCAACTCATAAGCCTGGATAATGACCTGGCAAATCCACCTAGAGATGGTTGAACTAGTTGCTGCCTGTCCCTTTTTAGGACCCTCTGGCAGAATGAAAAGAGAATCAGTCTTTTGAAAAGGGGCTAACATCTCCAAGTAAACCTTGACTGCTCTCACCACATCCAGTGCATGAAGCGACCTTTCCTTCTTAGACCCAGGGTTGGGAAAGAAGGATGGTAAAATGATATCCTGATTTAAGTGAAAATTGGAAACCACCTTAGGTAAAAAATCACCACCTTGTCCTGATGTACAAACAGAAAGGGTTCTTGACAAGAAAGGGCGGCCAATTCTGACACCCTTCTAGCCGAGGTTATGGCCACCAAAAAGACCAATTTCCTACTTAATAGGATCAAAGGAATATGTCTAATAGGTTCAAAGGGTTGACTCTGCAGAGTTGATAGCACTAAGTTCAAATCCCAAGGGCATAAAGGCGGCTTAACCGGCGGCCTTAAGTGCAGCATCCCCTTGATGAAGGCTCGTACCAAAGAATGAGATGCGATTGGCCTCTGGAAAAAAACGATAAGGCTGAAATTTGTCCCTTAATGGTCCCTAGAGATAGGTTTAGGTCAATTCCTGTTTGAAGAAAGGCAAGGAACCTCCCAATTGAGTACTTGCAAGGGTGCCATCTTCTCCTGTTGCACCAGGAAATGTATGATTTCCAGACCCTATGGTAAATGCTTCTAGAAACTGGCTTTCTAGCATTTATCAGAGTAGACAGAACAGATCCTCTGATACCACGGTCCTTCAGCACCCTGGTCTCAATAGCCATGCCATCAAATTCAGCGACCGTAAAGAAGGATGGTATATGGGACCTTGAGACAACAGGTCTGGAAGGTATGGGAGGCACAACGGGTCCTCCACCGCCATCCTCACAATCTCTGAGTATCAGGACCTCCTGGGCCATCCTGGGGCCACTAGAATTACTGTTTTCTGTTCCTCCTGTATCCTGCGCAACAGGTGCGGCAGCATCTGGATCGGAGGAAAAGCGTAAATTAGGGAAAACCGTTCCCAGGGAATCACCAACGCATTTATCCCTAGGGCAAGTGGATCCCTGGTCCTGGATACAAAGCTGTCCAGCTTGGTATTGAACCTGGAGGCCAGGAGATCTACCTCTGGCATCCCCCAATGCTGGCAGATTTGAAGGAACACCTCGGGGTGAAGGAACCATTGCCCCGGTAACAATTGCTGACGACTTAGGTAGTCTACCTGCCAATTGTCTACACCTGGAATAAAGACTGCCGACAGAAACGGTACGTGCCTTTCTGCCCAAATTAATATGTGATTTACTTCCCTTTGGGCTGCCCGCCTCCAGGTGCCCCCTTGATGGTTAATGTATGCCACAACCGTGGAGTTGTCGGACTGGAATCTGACCGGAAACCCCGGCAATCTGGATGTCCAGAATAGGAGAGCCAAACAAGCTGCTCGAATTTCCAGCAGATTGATGGGTAAGGTCTTTTCTACTTGGGACCATTTTCCCTGTACTGAGGCCTCTTCCAGGACTGCTCCACAGCAGAAACGGCTGGCGTCCGTAGTCACCACCTTCCAGGTTACAGGTGGAAAGGATTTTCCGCCTTTCAAGTTATTGTTTTTTGACCACCAAGAGAGGTCCTGTTTTACCTGTAGGGATAGAGACATGGGATGATCCAAGGTTTGAACAGACTTGTTCCAAGCTTCCAGGATAGTTTTTTGGAACAACCTGGAGTGGAACTGCACATAAGGAACTGCGCTGAAAGATGCCACCATCTTGCCCAGCAGCCTCATGCACAGTCGAATTGAAGGCTTTCCTACCCTTTTGACTTCCTGGACCAGTGCCACTATGGACCTGACCTTTAAGGAAGGTAAAATTACCCTTTCCTGGGTTGTATCTAGGATTAGGCCTAGATATGTCAAGACCTGAACTGGACAAAGGGCTGATTTGACCATATTCAGAATCCATCCCAGGAACTTCAGGAAGCGAACGGTAGTTGAAACGTTTTCCACTAAAGTGGAGTAAGACTGGTCCCTTAACAGAAGGTCGTCCAGATATCCTACGACCGAGATCTTTTGGGACCCTAGAAAAGCCAACACTGGAGCCAGCCCAGCGTATAGCAACTATCCTGGCCTTTAACCTTCAAGGTGTTGCAAATGCCCAACTCACGTGCCCAGACCTTGTGTCCCACCGCACTTGGGATCCTGGCTCTTGTGAGCCTGCACTGACAGACGGCAATGACACACGCGGACACTGACTTCCCTCTATATGCGTGCGCCGCCACGTGATGCACGCACGCCCGGGAACTTACTGTGCATGCGCACGCCCGCGGGAAACCTTGCGGCGTCATAAAGCCATGCCGTGATGCACGCGGCGACCTCCCTGCCCCGCACACGCCGTAGTGCACGTAGATGCAGGTATGCGGCGCACATCCCCAATGCACGCTCACACTCCTGCGCACGCGCGCACCCGGCACACACGCCACCATGCGGGAGACACCAGCCTCAGCAGTTTGTACCATAAGGCACGAAAATTTTTGGCAAAACAACACATGTTATAGCAACACAGTAATACAGTTTAGGCCTCCAGAGGGAGCACTCACCGATCCTCGTTGCAGGGCCTGGAACAAGCCCAATCTTCCCCCATCACCGCGGGTAGCACCACAGAGGACCTTCAAGGACCGGGTCCCCCTTTGTTTCGGGGTCCACACCCTTGGACCTGTAAGGCACCCTTCTGGTTTCCTTGGGCAGGTGATAGACCAGGAATACCATATAACAAGGGTCCAGCGCCATAAAGGACACATCACAGGCAAAACCTTGTTCTTGAACCAAGGCTCGGGTACCATCCACTTTAGCATGATATGCCATCCGAATGGATCCGATTATAACATCCTCACTGGGACATTATTGAAGAATTTGAAGAGCTTCCACAGCCGTGACCATCACCTTCAAGACACTGGCAAAAAACTAAAGGTACTTCCTGTATGGGAGGGGTTATATGGGAGGAACCTTCTTACTATTGGTTGCCGGTGTCCATTCACCTAAAGGTAGCATATAACCCAGATAGTCATTATTATGGTGCTCTGTGTCCCGTGATGTACGATACAGAAAACTTGTTGCATCTTTCCCAAAAAGACTCATGGCTGTATTAGATCAAAAGGGTGCTTCTACTAAATACTGAGCAAAGGGTCTGAATACTTAGGACCATGTGATATTTCAGTTTTTCTTTTTTAATAAATCTGCAAAAATGTCAACAATTGTGTGTTTTTCTGTCAATATGGGGTGCTGTGTGTACATTAATGAGGAAAAATAATGAACTTAAATGATTTTAGCAAATGGCTGCAATATAACAAAGAGTGAAAAATGTAAGGGGGTCTGAATACTTTCCGTCCCCACTGTATATTTTAACTAGGGTGGTACAGTAGTTGTTAATTGTTACAGCCATGCTGAGAAAACAGCCGTTAGAATCTGATTCTACTGAATGGAGTTAAAAGGCCACTGAATCATAGACAGCAATCATGAAGCATTTACATTTAGTGTCCGCATGAGCAAAAAAGGTGTGAGGGAATTTAGGATGCTAATATTTAGGTGCTTTAGAGATAACAAAGTGCATCTCTCGTACGCAGAGTATGTTGCATGTGGAAGAGATTGCTTCTTTCCAGAGTAGAGACCGTTTAAAGGGGCTATTAAGCTCCTTAGCGTTTAGGAATAAAATGTTGATGGACACAAGCTAGAAGTGAAAGTATGCTTCTGAGTAGGTATGTATCCAAAGCAGTAAAGGAGGTCACACTCTTCTGAAAAAACTGAAAACAGCAATATTGGGTAGTACCAAACATTACAAATCTCAATAGCAAAACATTTCCAGGTGTCGTGCCACCATATATTAGGAGAGAGGG
Organism: Aquarana catesbeiana; assembly: GCF_042186555.1. NCBI lineage: Eukaryota > Metazoa > Chordata > Amphibia > Anura > Ranidae > Aquarana > Aquarana catesbeiana. The sequence continues at coordinate 396,325,120 of NC_133326.1, read as the reverse complement.
GGAGGGAAAAAGGTAAAGGGTAAGAAAATGGAGATAAGGAATAGGATCATAGTGTACATAACACACATTACTCCGGGAAGTAGAAAATTGAACAATGAGAATAACAACAATAAAACAGAACATCTAGGCCAAGCACAGGGTGACATAGGGAGAAGGCCATTTCAGGTTAGAACAGATTGGTAACAAAGAGCATGGTAGGTATTATTAACAGTGTTCCAGATCTCAGTTAGGTCAGATGAAGCAGAGCGATTCCAGGAGACATTTTGAGGTGACGGGTAGAGCCCCCAGTTGTGTCAGGGGTCATGGGTGCAAATTCCCTCCGCCTCTGAGCGGTTGCTGCAGAGATGTCAGAGTATAGTGATAAGGCAGTACAAGGCTCAGGTAGAGGGAAAACATTTTTTTGTCGTCAGATGAATACGCTCCTTGGATTGAAAGAGATGGAGACGTGCAAGGACGTCTCATGGTTTAACACCTAGGATGTGAGCAGGCTTGTAAATTCTATGAGCCCAGTCACTAGTAAGCTCTAGAGGGGGGAGCGAAGGGACCAGCATTTGGAAGAGTTGTTGCTAATATAGCAACAACTCCGTGGAGTAGATGGATTCTGGAATGCCTCTAATTTTCCTGCAGAAACGGTCCTTTAAATCTGCAAGTTTGGCATTGATAGCGTAAATTCCTCAGTCTGACTGATGGGCATCTTAAAGCTCGTTGTATGTGCTGATATATTTAGTAAGTTGTCTCTCCACATTGTCAGTGCGGGCATCCAGATGATGTAATTGGTGCTGCATAGGAGAGATTGATTTTTTGAGGTCTCTTTAAATCTTTCTGAGGAGAGAGAACAGCATTTGTTTCATGGTGTTTTCTGACACAGGATTATCAGTGGTGGGTAGGTTGCTAGGGAAGCAGCCTGCTAATCCCCTGAGTCATCATCATCATCATCAGTGTGGTGGAAGGCTAGGTGTTTTTTGCTTACTGGAGCCACATGAGAGGGGGAGGCATAGGAAGAGGAGGCTGCCCGCTTTGAAGGAGGGGCTCACAGGGCTACTGTCAGCATTGAGCCGGTGCCATATTGGGACTCCCAGGGCCAGGAGCCACCGAAGAACTCCTGTAGTTTCCTGGGGCCCGGTGAGTTGTGCTTTTTGCAGGACATGTCATGCGGGGGTATGAGAGACTGCAGGTGTGCTAGTGGTGAGTAAGACTGGCTACTGTCACTGTTCTGTGTAAATCCCCTGTGCGGCAGACACGAGGAGTCAAGCTTTAAGGCTTAGTAAAAATATTGCCCCACAACAGTGATTTTTTCAAATTTTTGTTTGCATTGGCACATGTTCCTCATGGCAGTGTCCAGTCCATCATGCTCTTTGTATGACAATCTCCATCCTATTAGCAAATAAAAAAGGAAAAATTATTTTTCAGAACTCAGGCCCCTTAGACTTTAATAGGGCTCTGGGAATGTTCACAATTACTGAACTTTTTTTTTTTTAACTGTTCAGCGGACGTCCCTCGAACCAAACCCAGGAACATTCGGCTCATTACTATTCACTTAGATACTGACATATCGTAATTGAGATTTTGTAATAGACTGCTATATTTCTGGCATTGAGATACCTACTTAAATGAGTACTTTACATGATTTATCTGTCATTTTTTTCATTTCTACCTCTATTCATCTTTTACTTTGATGTAATAAAAAGTATTACATGCTAGGATTGGCATTAAAGTCTAGCTGAAAATAAGTCATAGGCAAAAAATAAACTCTACATAAAATTTAGAATCTATTTTATTATGATCTTCTGTGGGGATTAACTATATATAGCATTCTCTTTTTTCATATCTACAGCTATTGCATGTATTATTCTTGGCTTAAACTTTAAATATTTAGAAGCTCAGAAAATATCATCATGGAATGTACTATTATAATAGCTATCAATGTATTCTTCTGGTTTATCCTGCTTGATAAGAAATAAAATAAAACTAAACAGGTAATTAAAAAAAAAAACATGATATTCTGTAAATTCCAGATGTTTACATTGACATTTAGGAGCAAAGTGAATATTTTTGTACTCAGTGATGATTAAATCATGTAAAATCTGATCCACATAAATACGAGCCTCAGTGCACTTGTAAGAGGTTTTACAGGTCTTTGACGGGAACAATAAAAATGTAAATATTCCTGCAGAAATTACAAAAGAAGTTGGGGTTTAAAGCAAGTTCAGTTGCTGGCCCAGTGTGCAGACTCCATGAGTGTTATCAGTGATAAAGTACATTTGCTCTAACTATGGGAGAAGTTGTCATCATTCTTTTTAGTTTTTTTACAAATGCTTTCTTCATTATTTCTAGATATTTCCATGGTTTTGGCATGGTCTGTTACTCTGGTGTGGTGTCAAAAAATGAAGTGGCTTTTGCTGCCAAAGATGCACTGAAGTCAATGCAGCTAGTTTTATTAAAGTTTTTGTAACCCTAAAATTCAAAAAACATGTTCCTGTTAATGTGAAGGGTTCCTAAAAGATCTTTAAAGACTTGCCTTAAGACTTGCGATACTGCACTGCGTTACTTTTTTTTTTTTTAACCATAGATTTTTATTATAGAATTTCAGTTTATACATACAAAGCATTGTTTACAATTTATAACATAAACAGGGTGAGTGTTGAATGACAAACTGACTTCCACAAAGCTATAAATCTACTTGGACCACCCAAAACCACATAGCTAACGACCTCAGCAGGAGGTAGGACCTGTCACCCCGGTTGGGTACAAACTGTGAACAGGAACCTCTAATAGTCTTAAGCAAGGCAGCCCTCTATTGACCTTAGTGAGGGTCAATAGTAAGGTAATACAATATTTGCTCATTTTGAACTTTGTAGACAGCTATACTATGAACTTTAAACGTTGATACAATCTTAATACCATAATAACAGACAACACATACCTTTTAGTATAGTCACCAAGTAATAAAGTTTGTGTTAGATCTTCTGGTGTGACTACTTCTAGTAATATTAATTATTTATTGATATTCTTAATACTTTATCTAATTACTTAAATATTTTTACCACTATATGCCTAGTTGCTTAGCCTGAATATCATGAAACTCAAGTTTCGATTTCACAAGTGAGAGGGAGCATACTGAGAAGATTTCCAGACTTCCCAGTGTTTGTGGAAGGCCGGGACTCTTCTTTCCTTATACGCTAGCATTTTTTCCATTGTATAGTGGGCATTCACTCTGGAAATTACTTCCTCGATTTTTGGGGGAGATTGAGAGCGCCATACTCTTGCTAGTGATATGCGTGCTGCAAATAGTATATTTATAACTACTTTTCTCATCCAATGTGCACTGCGTTACTTTAACTGACAATGGCACGGTCATGCAGCACTGTACCCAAATCAAATGTATGTCCCTTTTTCCCCACAAATAGAGCTTTATTTTGGTGGTATATGATCACCTCTGCGGTTTTTATTTTTTGGGCTATAAACAAAAAGACAGACAATTTTGAAAAAAAAAAACAATATTTTTTAATTTCTGCTATAAAACATATCCAATGAAAAAATGTAAAAAATCTAATTTCTTCATCAATTTAGGCCAATATGTATTCTGCTACATATTTTTGGTAAAAAAATCTAAATAAGTGTATATTGATTGGTTTGCGTAAAAGGTATAGTGTCTACAAACTATAGGATTTTTTTTTTTTTTACTAGTAATGGCGGTGATCAGTGACAAATTGGAAACTTACTGACACTTTTGACACTATTTGGGGACCAGCGACACTAATACAGTAATCAATACTAAAAAATATGCACTGTCACTGTACTAATGACACTGGCTGGGAAGGGGTTAACATCAGGGGCATTTAAAGGGATAACTGTGAGGCTAGCCTTTGATTCAATGTAATGGGGGAAGTGCTTTTACTAGTGGAAGGCATGGATTGTAGTGTTGGATGAACGGTTCGGCCCGAGCATGAGTTCAGGCTGAACATTGGCTGTTCACCCCATTCAGAGAACACCAGAATAACACCAGAATAATTTTGGTGGGTGTTCGCCCCGCTGAATGTCCTGCAATGCACTGCACAGTGCATTTTGTGCCCTGTACAGGGCTTCAACGTCAATTGTGACGAGAAGTGAATCCTTGGGGATTATGAGTTCCTTAATAGTTTGCAAAAAATGTATCATGTCTTTGATGAACAAGGGCAGAGACACAACATAGGGCTGCAAATGTGAATCAAAGACTCTACTCACATTTTCTGAAATGCCTCCGTTGCAGGAGACAATTGGTCTCCCCGTAGGGGCAGTAGGGTTCTTATGAATTTTAGGCAAACTATAAAAGGTAGATACTTTGGGATGTTTGGTCCTAATGTATTCAAGAAGATCTGTAATAATGACACCACCCTCCTAGGCTTGATCTATAATTTCATAGAATTCTAGATTGTATTTGTTTATCAATCTAATGGGAATTTCTCGATACCAACTTTTGTTATCTAGGATTTTTTTACACTTCAGTCTATAGGCAGAGTTTCCCATGAGGACAACATTGTCCCCCTTATCCGATGGTTTGATTGTGATTAATTTGTTGTTGCATAGAGAATGTAGGGCCTGGTTTTGCTCCGAGGACAGATTGTGGGGGGTATTCTTCCTGCAGGAGAGTCTACAAATGTCCTTAATTGTTTATTTCATAAAGGTAGCAAGGCTCGGATTAGTATTTAAAGGTGGGAATTTGGTAGATGTCTTTTTGAATAGAGTAATAGGGTTCTGTGTTGATTTATTAACTTCCTCAAAAAGCTTATCTAAGTCTAGTTGGTCAATCAGATCATTTGTGTTACCTTCCTGAAACAAAAGGGTCAGATCTTGTAACGCTTTAAACTCTCATAAGCTATACTCAGACCAATCAGTAGTATCAGGTTCTATGCTGCTTTTTTCATATTGACATTTTAGCATTAATTTACCAGCAAACAAGTGTAAGTCCCTTACTACCTCAAAGTGGTCAAAGTTTTGGTGGGGACAAAAGCTCAGACCTTTTCATAATACCTGGATTTCTGCTTCTGTGGGGGAGTACGAAGATAAATTTACAACATTTAGTGATTTTGTTGGATCCGAACCATGTATGGTTCCAGTCCCTTCCCCCCTTGTTTGTCTGGGGGAACTTGGTTTGGTTTAAAATCTTTTGTGATGATACATGAGCATGATGGGTATTACTAGGGATGCTTGATGCAACCGAAAGTGAGGAGTCTAATTCTCCCTGCCCTGCATTACATCTGGATCCAGGTTCCAATGACAACAAATGATGTTCATTGGAACTGATATTTTGTACGTAGTCTGAGTCGGTCTCTACTGTTTGTTTTTTGTTTTCTTGTTCGAGAGCCTCTGTTATTGCAACTTCTTTTTTGTCGGCGGCCAAGAGTGGAAGAGGACAGGTTGGATTGGAAAACACTGTTTGGTTTCTTTGATGAGGATTGATCTCAAAACTGAGATGGTCTATTAAAGTGTGTATTATCCGTATCCCATTTGTATGCTTTTCCTTCTGAAAAGGGGGTTTTGTCCTTCCAGAAATTTGTCTTTTTTTCTGTAGAATATTTTTATTAAACATGGATAGATTCTCTTTAAGTTTAGTCTGTAATTTGGAGTATAGCTTATGGTCTTTAAAGGGAACCAATGCCAACTCCAAAGTACTGATTTCCTTATTTAAGGACTCTATTTGTTTATTATATTCCCAGGTAAGTATGGACATCATTTCCTGTGAGCATCTCTGTAGGTTACACTCCCAGTCTTTTTTGCATTCACTGCTTATTTGTTCAATATTAGGAAAAATTTGTAAACGCAACCCATACGGGTTAATCTTATCTTTAATGTAACAATCGAAAGATCTTCAATGGTGAGGACCTCGTTGAGTACCTGGGCCACATTATTACATGGTTCAGGTACATCGATAATGTCTTCATCATATGGGAGGGATCTGAAGACAGTCTTAACGGGTTATTTCACAAAATGTATATCAATGACTTTAATTTAAACTTCACAATGGCATACTATAAAAAAAAATAACTTTTTTGGATGTCCAAATAAATTGCAACTTAGAGGGCAAACTTGGTAGTACCCTACACGGAAAGCATTGCAGGCAATACAGTGTTGCATGCAGAAAGCTTTCACCCCACCCCGCTGAAAAATTTGATCCCCTATGGACAGTACCTTCAGCTACGAAGAAACTGTTCCAATAATGAGTTGTTTAGAGAAGAACCTGGAAAACTCCAGAACAGATTGCTTTCACAGGGCTATAGTCGTTCCTACTTAAGAAAGGCCTACAATAAAACAATTTGTCAGTCCCGTTATCAACTTTTATTCAAGCAAAAATCCACGCATAACCCTACCTCTGACCCCATGAGGATAATCATGAGCTTTTCCAATCAGCACACACAGATCAGAGAGATCATTAAAAAACAATGGTTGATCCTGACGGATGACCAAAAGATTGAACAATTCGTATCAGACAATCCACCAATCCACCTATAGACAAGCTCTGTCAATTAATATATATAAAATGAATTAAAAAATTTAAGAGTAATAAATAATAAACACACAATATTAGTCATCTCCAATTGCAGTATGCATTCAGTCATTATAATATGTGTATCTAGTAATTATAATATACATTTTGTGAAATTGTTGTATTCTTTCTTTTTATAATTTTGTTTTCGGTGGTCCCCTGACTTAGTGCCCTCTCTGCCTCCTGGGGTAAGTATTGCCCGCCTCCACTCAACTTCCGGACATGCAAGGGAGAGCTTTGATTGATTTTTGTAGATCATCACTGCATGCTGTAAAGGCATTATGCGCATGCGCGACACTACTGCGCATGCACATGACGTCACAGCGTCATTCCATTGCTTCAGGAATGACGGCAATGGCCGGGGTATTCAGCCTCCTGGAACACCAAGGAAACCACACCAAGACCACCATTATGGCGGCGTGGACACAGGGGGAAGAGCAAGGGAGGGGCCGATTAATGAGGGAGAACCTGTGCTTAATTAACAACCAGTATATATGACTCACCCTCCAGTGGATCCGTCTTCTTTTGCTGTTTGTTTTTTGTTTTTTTTGTTTGTTTTTTGTTTGTTTATTTGTTTTTTGTATTTTGTATTTTGTTTTTTGTTTTTTGCTTGATTTGCGGACAGCAAAGTCTTGCACTTAGGCCCTTTTTTCTGCACTTTTTACTCACAGCACTTTTTCAACTGCACTTTTTTCACCAGAAATCATCACATCATTTATTTAATTCAATTTTTAACTTTTTCACTACACACTGATACCCTTGGTATAACATCCTAGCAGATTTTCAATCACACACCTATGAAAAAAACACTCTTTCATACGTTATATGAAAGCTATTATGTATAGCAATCATACAAACTAATATAACTATATACGAAAGCCACTACATATAGCAATTATACAAACTAATACAACTACACAGCTATTAATAAGTCATACTTTTGTCTGTTGGCGGCACCACAGCTTCATAGATTATCTTAGTTAAAATACTCTTTTTAAATTCCTTATAGTACCAGTCACTAAGGCTGTCATAATATATCACAGGTGCTCGCTAATTCTTTCCCCACCCTGTCCCTCTGGACAGTCCAACACAAGGGTGGTCTCTTGCAAGTTCTGTGGAGGAAGGGATTGCCCCGAGAGGTAGAAATGGTAGATATACACCATCTTACACATGATGAAATACAATGCACAATATAAAAAGATGGCTTATTCAAAATATGATCTGTATTCCTCTTTTTTGCATAGGCAACAATTCCCTTGAAGAAGACCAATAATTAGAAGGGTCGAAACGCATAGGGATATCATGTGAAATACCACGTTAATACAATGGGTTTCATGTAATATGTGTTGTTTCTTTTACCATTGATGTTTTTTTTATATGTCAAACCCAGGATTGCCTTTTACAACTTTCATGTATTTACCAAGTACTTTTTGATATAATAAAATAATTTTTACTCAAAATTGTATACCACTTAAATATTACTTTCTGCTGCTAAAAATCCCCTTGAGGGAATTTCCATTCTATATAATGTACTGGGGTGTGCAATGCTGACAGCTCACACACATGTGTTATCCATTCTGTATAACATTTTTGTTATTTTTATAGAAAGAAAACAAGACTTTACAATCACTATAAAGAGCGGTCTCTCCTGTGTTATGTAAGTCATGAATAAGTGCTAGTAGTGTGAAACACATTGACTGTGTTTCCTTGCTTCCACGCTGTCTACTGTCACTCTATATGGCATTTAATGATTATCAATAAAGTGGATGCAGTTTTCAAGTGTGCAGCGCTTTGGATCCTATTGCATTTGTTCCACCTGTATTCTCTGTTTTCCAGACAGCATCCACAGACCTTCCACGGTCTCTCTTCTGCACCCTAAAGACTTTATTTCTGCCATATATATGCGCGGACTCCTCTGCGAGACTTTGCTATGCGGTACTAACTAGACCCAAACATCTAGGAGGTGTGAGTCTCCCTCATTTGAAACTGCTCCACTAGGGTATCCACATTACATGATTACCAGACTGGTTTCACAGTTCACCGCAAAAACAATGAGTATAAATTGAAAGGTTATTATCACCTTATGCTCGAATGTCCTTGTCCTTCTAAGTTCCCACCTGCGCATTCCTTGCCCCATACGTTTCCACTTTACCCAAATTTTGGGACTGCTTTATTCAAGCCTATTTACTCTTTTCATATATGGGCCTCTTGACCCCGCGTGTCAGCAACCCGGAGTTTCTTCCTGGACTAAGCCCTCACACCTCTTTCTCTTCCTCCTTCTCAGATCATCTTCTTATAGTCAAAGTCCTGAACGAAACTGGTATGAAACCACTAACGCAAAAGACTGAGACTTTATTTCAATGCCCAGGCAGGTGGCTACTATATTTTCAATATTGTCACTTCTATTCCTTTTTATGATCATGAGATGATCGTCACTGACCCTTTACTTCCTTTGAGACTTGTGCCAACAGACTGATCTCTCTTCACACAATAGTTCTCTCCTCTACAACTTGCCCCTTACCACAACCTACCCTGTTAGGTCTGCTTATTTGGCAGAGTAGGAGAAGGATATGGGTAACACTTCATGAAGGAGAAAGTCCACAAACTTTTTATACTTATGCACAAAATTTCCATCGCAAGTGTAGCCCAAGAGCTTAACTATACAGTAAACTTAATACACAATGGTATTGTTGCACTTCTCTTCTACATAGGATATTTCCAGTTGTATAACATCATTAACCCCTTGGCACCGACGTAACACTGCACTGGGCTTTTCGCTGTGGGGCTGCATGCTTGCGTATCTCTATTTGTGCTGGGAGCACGCTAAACAAATAAAAATAATATTTTAAAAAAATTACTAAGATCAGGGTTTTGGTGGTAGGTTATGGTACTAGCAAGAAATAAACAACTAAATACATTTTTTTTTTTTTTTACTATTTTGGACCAGTTTTTCTTTGATAATAAAAAAAATCAGGAGATATCCATTACCATTTACCACCACCTGAAAGCCTAATCTGTCTCTCTCTCTCTCTCTCTCTCTCTCTATGGAGTTCATCTGTACATGTTAATGTGTATTATTATTTGCACTGTGTAAGATGTGGACCACCTGACCCACACATCTGGGTTGTCTCTGCTTTATAACTCTTTGTAACCTTTATAATCTTAATAAAATATATATTGTTTAAAAAAATGAATAAATACTCCTCGAAAAAATATTTACTTTTTATACCTTTTCTTCGTTTTTCTATGTATCTTCTTTGAGGATAGCCAGGCTAGCCAGGAAAGTTAGGTGAAGCAAGAGTGCACCCCCCCCCCCCCCCCGAACCATACCAAGCCACATGTTCTCAGTATTGGAAGGACCATGCCAAGGGGACCACTCTGGCAAAGCACCTTGTTCCCATGTTGATGAGGGGAGGACAAGGGCCTTATCCTCAGCCTGGCCAGAGGGTTGTGGAAGTCTGGCGGTGTTACTCATTCAAAAAATTACAAAGCAAATAAGCACACACACCTACACACACACGCACACACACACTGTAGAAAGTACAACATATTTTATCTAAAAAGAAAACATTTCCTATGATTAGGCTCCAGCAGAGTTTCCCTTGTTCAGGTGAAATTTTTTTTAGGTGTACAGCAAACATCCAGACAAATTTTCCCCAAATTTTCCCCAATTCCCGTTTCACTAGTCGATATCCCTGTTGATTTCAAAGTACAGAAAAAAATAATAATAGTATTTCATTTAATCAAGAAGAAGTTAAAGTTCCTAAATCCTAATTTTTCACTATTTTCAGTTGCCCATGATAAGAAGTTTCCCTATACTTCAAAGATACTGAACAACCGTTATTTCTGAGATTGTCTTACTCTGCTGTATATATGCCCACTCATGTATGCACATTAATCACAAAAGGTGCACAGACCTTGCCACAATGGACTATAACAGTAGAAGATAAGAGTTACACTTACACAGTTACAATTGCACAAGAAATAATGATGGAGGTCCAGAAAAATATGTACATTTATATTTAGCAGCTCACAGGCTCATGGGTGTTCATCTCTGAGTAGTGATGGATACAGGGCTGGTGCAAGGATTTTTCTCTACTTAAGCGAAGGTGCATTTTGGTGCCCCCTCTTCCCACCCTTTTCCCTTCACAATGCAACCTCCCACCCTCATATGGCATACACTTTATTTGTGCATCAGAATGCTTTCTTATGTCCAAGTCTCCACCATTAATCTATACATCAGGGTACCAAGATTCCCTCCTTATATCAGTGTTCCTAGAGTCCCCCCTTACCTCAGAGTCTCCATTTTTCCCTCTTTACCCCAGAGCCCCCCTTTCACATCAAAGTCCATAGAGTTCCCCCTAAATTGAAGTCCCCATAAGTCCCCTCTTACAAAAGAGTTTGCAATAAAACAAAATATTTTACATAAGCAATCATTTATATATACTGTATATATATATATATATATATATATAAATAAATTATTCTTTATATCTATCACATTGCAGTTCAGGCACTTTCGCATGAATGATTCAATCAGGTCCACCTGTTTATTTTTCAGGCAGACCTGATCGGACCCTCCATTCTCTTCTATGAAGCTGCAGCTGTAAATGGACAAAAAACAAACCGACTGTTACCCTCTGTCTGGGTGGATCAGGATGGGTGCCAGTCGGGTGTAAACTGACAGGTGGTCTGATTATATCACACTGCTCATAGAGCAGAGTGGGCTGTGTCTGTGTCCGCTTGATATTAATGGAGGGGATGCAGACATGTTATCCTCCTACTCTGCTCAGTGGGGGATCAGCAGACCGATGCCCTGCTGAGCAAAGTAGAGTCTGTCCCATGTGAAATGGGAGTTTTTGTTGTATTGTTTTGTCCCCATCTCATTTGCTCTGTCTGTCCCCATGTACTCTCTAACTGTCACAATCTCTCTTATTCCCTTGCTCTGTCTTTATGTCCCCTTCTCTGTCCCCATATTTTCATCTTCTATCACTACATGGTCCCCATGATGTGCATGCAGCAGGCTGTGTTATACATACAGTCAGTAAGAGATGATAAAGCACTTTGTGCATACCTTCCTCTGAGGACCTGTGCCATTCCTACACTGTGCCTGCTGGCCCCTCCCCCATCCACTCACTCACCTCCAGTTCACCGAGTAGTGTTCTGGACTGGAGGTGGTTCAGCTACCACGCACATGGGAGGGGGATTCTTTGGAGAGAAGCAGAAACAGCAAGTGACTGAAATGAAAGGCCATTGTCTGCTTTTCGACCCCTTTCACACTGTGGCCACCGAGCCTTAGCTCATTTTAGCGACGCTTTACCACTGTTTAAGTGGCACTTTTTGGCCGCTAGCTGGGCGCTTTTTAGTCCCCGCTAGCAGCTGAAAAAGCGCTCATGTAGCGGCACTTCCGAATCGCTTTTCAGGCACTTTGGAAGTGCTGCCCATTCATTTCAATGGGCAGGGTGTTTTGGGAGCGCTGTATACAAACCACTCCAAAGATGCTGCTTGCAGGACTTTTTCTAATGTCCCGCAAGCGCACCACCCCAGTGTGAAAAGTCACACTTAAATGAATAGGAGGTTTTCAGATGCTTTACAGGCGCTATTTCTAGAGCTAAAATGCCTAAAAACTGCCTCAGTGTGAAAGGGGTCCAAATCTGGGAGGGAGGAGGAGGGACTGAGCCGAGCTGAGCAGGTGTGAGGAGGGCGGCATCAGCATAAATGCTTGAGGGACCCTCGGATTCAGTGCCCCACTTCTCTCCTGCCGCCGGCCCTGGATGGATATTGACATTTGCAGATAATCTATGCAGCCTGCAATCCAATAATGAGCTGCAAATTTTCCACATGCAGTTTCGATAGGAACAGAATCTGTTGCATTAAGGGCACTTTCACACTGAGGTGATGGGGGCATCGGAGGTAAAGTGCCGCTATTTTTAGCGGCCCTTTACAATAGTTTTAGATCCACTTTTCAGCTGCTAGTGGGGCACTTTGAACCCCGCTAGTGGCCAATGAAGGGGCTAATAGTGCCCGTGTAGCGCCGCTGCTGAAGCGCTTTGCAGGTGCTTTTTTGGGGCGCTGCCATTGATTTTATTGGGCAGGGGCGCCTTAGAAGCGGTGTAAACACCACTCTTAAAGTGCCCCAAAGATGCTGCTTGCAGGACTTTTTTTAGTGTCTCACAAGCGTACCGCTCCAGTGTGAAAGCACTCAGGCTTTCACACTGGAGTGACAGTAAAGGCTCTTTACAGGCGCTTTGCAGGTGCTATTTTTAGTGGTAACACTTTATTGAAAAGAGGATTAAAGGTGGTATTAACCACTTCAGCCCCCAAAGATTTGACTGCTCAATGACCAGGCCATTTTTTGCGATACGGCATGGCGTCACTTTAACTGACAATTGCATGGCCGTGCAACATTGTACCCAAACAAAATTGACGTCCTTTTTTTCCCACACATAGAGCTTTCTTTTGGTGGTATTTGATCATCTCTGCGGTTTTTATTTTTTGCACTATAAACAAAAAAAGAGCAACAATTTTGAAAAAAAACATAATATTTGTACTTTTTGCTATAATAAATATCCTCAACTTTTTTTTTTAAAAGCACATTTTTTCCTCAGTTTAGGCAGATATGTATTCTTCTACATATTTTTGGTAATAAAAATCGCAATAAGCGTATATTGATTGGTTTGCACAAAAGTTATAGCATTTACAAAAAAGGGGAAAGATTATGGCATTTTTATTATTATTATTTTTTTTTTTTACTAGTAATGGCGATGACTAGCGATTTTTATCAGGACAGCGACATTTTGGCAGATAGATCAGACACTTTTGGCCCATTTTTGGGACCATTAGCATTTATACAGTGATCAGTGCTATAAAAATGCACTGATTACTGTAAAAATGTCAGTGGCAGAGAAGGGGTTAACACTAGGGGGCCATCAAGGGGTTGTTTGGGTGTTCTAGGGCGTGATTCTAACTGTGGGGGGATGGGACTGCCTGAGTGAGGAGAGCGATTCATTGTTCATGCTTAGTATGAATAACAGATCACTCTCCTCACCCCTGACAACACGGAGATCTGTCTGTTTACATTGACAGATCACCGTTCTGTCTCTGTGTGGAGCGATCGCGGGTGCCCGGTGGTCATCACGACCGCCAGGCATGCGCATCGGCTCTGGCCCCTAGTGGTCAAAGGGCGAAGCAACGTAAGGTAACGTTGTTTCGCCCTGGGGAGCCAACCTGCCGCAGGTTGGTCGGGAAGAGGTTAAACATACACCAAAAAAAAGTTATGTATTGCAGTTTACCAATCTTTAAATATGACATCTCCATTCATTTTCCTTTTATTTATTTATTTTTTTCTTAATTTTTACTTGGTGATACAGCCAGTAAGACAGTTCCTGTCTTAGGATGGCTCCACTTTGGATAGAGGAGCAATGGAGCAACCCTTAGACAGCAGCATTGTCAATCTAGGGAAAGGATAGTGTTATATGCAGCAGCAGATTTAGACTTAGATGGACTAACAAAATAAAGCTGAACTCCGGTTAAAGTGGGAGTAAACGCCGATCTCTGACTTTTACCTATAGGTAAGCCTATAAAAAGGCTTATCTATAGGTAGTGTAAATGTCTCCTAAACATGCACAGTTTAGGTGATATTTACTGTATATGCAGCCAGTGACATCACTGGCTCATGCCCTCTGAAGGAATAGCCACCCGGGCCATTCCTTCAGAGCCCTGTGCCATAAACGGCGGCTCCCGGGAGGAAGACTAGATGAAGATGGGAGCACTGTGGCGGTAACAGCTTGGCACATTATGACTTTACCTTGCAGGGTACAAAAAAAAAAGCCTGGCGGCTTACTACCATTTTAAAACTTATTAGGCAGTTACAACTGTTTTTTTTCCCTTTTGGGATAAAGCTTTTACATGAATGAATAAAAGCTGTAAGAACCCCTGTCAATGGCAAATGACTTATCTCTAACTGCCACTTTTGTTGGGCAGTGTGGTCTGTTAAAGGAAATTAATAATAATTGACTTACTGGCTTTATCAACAGGTGAAAATAAAAGCAAGCAGCCTTAAAGGAGAAGTCCAGCCTAAGCTCATTAGGCTGGGCTTCTCCTATGGGTCACAGGAGTGCAATTCATTTCAGCAAAGAGTGGTCTGAAGTCTGCTCTCTGCTGACGTCACACAGATCAGGCCAGGCAGTGCATCATCCTGACTCTGGAAGTCTGGATTTGCCAGGTGCCTGGACTGATGGCCGTCTCAGCCTCTCAGTGAGCCACTGAGAGGCTGAGACAGCCGATCCCTGCCCCTCCACAGCTCAGGGCTCCAGTGAGCATGGAGGAGCAGAGAGGAGAACCACTAATTGACAGTCAGCAGCTCTCCTCTCGGGGATCTGTGAGAACAGAGCCATCGGCGGTACTCAATGGCTCGGTTCTCAGTGCAGAGGCAGCGGGGGACATATGCAGCATTGGTCTGATGCTCCATCCACCTAGGTAAGTATAAAACAGCAAAAAAACTGATTCCTATACTTCTCCATTTAAAAAAGAAAAAGTAATATAGCCACCATATCTCAATGGTAATAAGCAATAAAATGCATTTTTGGTTTTGGATTTAATACCACTTTAATGCTGCCAATGCAAAGCAATTAACTAATAAAAACTAATATTTTGGTGCTGTCTATTTAAATCTTTGACTCTATTGCAAGGATTTTGCAATTGTCAAGGCTATTTTTGACCTGAACACTGCAGACAATTACTGTATTCAAATTATCTGTGCCCAGACATAAAACTAGGGAACAGTTCTATACCAAAGCTCGCTTTTTTTATTTTGTTTAAAAACAATTTTTATTTTGTGGCAAAGAAAAGGACATACATTCAGATACGGAACATAGTCACTCACATATCATCTACAACCAACTCATATTCAAGCAGATAATAGTTACAAAACAAGTGTCAGTTGGTTACAAGCAGCATTAATAATGTTTTCCATAACCTGTGACTGTCATATCCAGAATCCAGATCTATCATTTATGCATAAAGGAAAATAAAAAAGGTATAACAGATATAAAATCATAGGGGGGGGGGGGACGGGACACTGGCACCTTGGCTGTGATGTAAGTTGTGTATGTATGCCAAAACAAACCTGAACCTTAAAAACCATATGATGACCACTGGCGATCTCCATTGTTGCGCTATTTCCCAGTGTACTGCACTGAAGAGCATGTGGGTAAGTTTCTGAGCTGGAGGGGTGGCCTCTGGGGAGTGCTGCAAAAAGAAGGCACAACTGATAGGTCAGGGTATGGTGAATCCCAGTGATTTTAGCCACCTTGGTAGCTATCTTTTGCCATAGGGGCAACTTTGCAGCTCCAAAATATGTGAAGGTGTGTGCCTCTATCTGGGCAACCTCGGAAGTAGTTCCCCGGGACCAAGGGGCTGAATCTATTCAATCTTGAGGGAGTATAATACCATCTGGTGTGGAGTTTCACCACTGTTTCCCTTACCGCCATAGATTTCATACATTTTGTGCATATTTGACACCATATCTACCCAACTCTCAAGGGCTATCTCTAGGCCCATTTCCGCTTCCCAACTGAGCATTGCTTGTGATTTTATGGGAAGGCTGTGTTCATTTAGATATTGATATATAGTTGAGATAGTGCCCTTATCTCTGGAGGAGAACCTACACAGGTGTTCAAATCTATTAGTTCTATTCCTCACCTCCCTTTGGTAGTGAGTGGAACAGAAATGTCTAATCTGTAAATATTTGTAGAACTCTGATCTAGGTAGGGCAAGTTTTCTTGCAGAAAGGTGAAAGAGCTAAGGGGGGTTATTTGGTCAGGGCCTCAAGGGTGGTTAAGCCACTCTGTTCCCAGTGGGAAAAGTCTTGGGTAGTGTGGAATGCAGCAGGGAATCTGGGGTCGCCTAGAAAGTAGGCTAAGAGAGGACAGTGGGAGCCAGTGCATATGTTTTATATAAAGACCACAGCTATAATGATTGGCCTACTACTCCATTCAATGGTGTCAGATCTTTGGGCCTAATTTGGTCTAACCAATGGAGACCTGGGAGGTAATATAGGTCCATCGAGGCTCGTTCAAATTGGAGCCATGGGACGCTCCCCAAGGGGACATGCCACTGTGCCACTTGCACCATACTGGTGGAAACATAGTAAAGCCACAGGTGCGGTAGTCCCAGACCTTCCAGGGTCATTGGTCAATAGAGTAGTTTATTCAACTGGGGCTTTTTGGCTTGCCAGATAAAAGCATCCACCTCCTTCTGAATTAGCTCAATGTTCTGGCGGGAAACATATAGCGGCAATGATCTAAAGTAGAATAGAAGCTTAGGGAGTATTGACATCTTGATGGCCTGAATCCTACCTAAAAATGAGATGTGGTAGGCAGACCACAGGAATAATAATTGCTTGTTGCAAACAAATACCAGGGGGTAATTTACGGAGAGAAGTGTCTAATTTAACTCCCGGGTAAGATAATGTTTCCCCACATAGAGTAAAGCCAAACCTGGACTGGATACCTAAAAGCGTATGTTGTGGGATATTGATTGGGAGTGCAGCACATTTTGAAAAATTAACCCCCAGACCCAACAAGTTGTGAAAGGTGCTTAAAGTGGGGATCAAGTTTGGCAAAGAGACCACAGGGTCAGATAGAAATAAGAGGACATCGTCCGCATACATACTTAACTTGAATTCTTGCTTTCCTTTCATATAACCCCTAATGTTGGGATTCAGGCAAATTGATTGGGCTAGAGGCTCAATCGCCAATGCGAATAGCAAAGGGGATAGGGGACATCGCTGCCTGGTCCCGCGGCCCAGTGTGAAATACTCAGAGGTACAGCCCGGGAGTTTAATGCGAGGGTGATGGTATAGAGCCCTGAAACTGTGCACAAATGCTCCCCGAAACCCACATTTGGAAAGGATTGATTCTAAGTAAGGCCAAGTCACGCTATCAAATGTCGTATGTACGTAAAGGCTTAGCAGAAGGACTTTTCTGGAGAACATGTCTGCATCTTGTATTATATTAGTGGCCAAACAAATATTATCCGTGATTTGCCTAGTGGGGATAAAGCCTGTCTGGTCCGGGAGATCAACGTGGGAATAATAACTGAAAGTCTATCCACTAGGAGACGACCAAAAAGTTTCAGGTCGTTGTTTATGACCGAAATAGGGCGGTAATTTTGGGGAAGAGAGTGATCTTTGTTCAGTTTAGGTATCAAAGACATGTTAGCCATCAACATGTCTTCTGGGAAGGTGTGACCTTTAAGTATGTGGTTAAAAATCTTTGCAAGATGTGGGACTAATTGACCTGAAATTTTTTCATAATATGTGGAAGAAAACCCATCCAGACCTGGAGAAAGGGTTTTCAGGGAGGCAATTATAGCCTTCCTCCGCTCTACATGGGGCATTCAGGGTATTAGCTTGCTCCTCAGATAGGGATGGGAGGGACATTTTATCCAACCAGGATTTGGTTGAGGGGCCAGGCAGGGAGGAAGGGGTCACCAGCAGGTCCTGGTAAAATTTGGAAAAGATTTTGAGTACCTCTGAGGGGTGGGTGACAATATTACCCCCTTTTTTTTTAATTCCATATATGTATTGATTTTACATATGAAATACAATGTACAATGTACAATTAAACATTGTACGTTGTGCAACGACATTGGTGTAAATAGTTCAAGGTATTAACTTATATCCACTAACAGGTTTCAGATGTAACAAGTAGTAAATGTATATCTATGAAAGTTCCTAGAAATACGATCAGTCCACTTCACTAGTGTGGCACCCCATGTGGGAACTTTAGTGCCACAGGAGTGGAGAGGACCACTTCGCAATACACCATACGTTGACTGAGGTTATCTAGTAGGAACTAGTTAGAACATGTAACATATAACTATTAGGAAAGTAACTGGTATTGCTCGGTCAAGAAAGAGAGGTCTGTGTTTCAGTACCTTTATATGAGATACGCAGCGTTAGTCCAGTCAATCCATGGTTGCCAGTTTGTGTGCGTTTTTGCTGCTTGGCCATTGTAGGAGGCTGATGTGGTCTCATAGCTGAAGTGTAGGGCTACCAAGTCAATGACTTGGGCTAGTGTCAGAGGTTTGTCAGACTTCCATTGTCTGGTTATATTGAGTCTGGCTGCCAGGAGAATATGGGTTATTACAAGTTTGAATGGATGAGGAATGTTGTCAATAGTTAGGTTTAGGATTGCAAGTGCTGGTGAGGGGGGGATCGTGATTTGAGTTATGTTTGAAATTAGCTGAAATATGTCTTCCCAGTATTTCTGTAGGTTGGAACATGTCCTGAAAATATGGACTAAGTCACCTGTGGAAGATTTACATCTCCAGCAAGTGCTGGGGATTCGGGGATCAAAGGATGCTATTCTGGCTGGAGTAATGTACCAGCTTAGTGATATTTTCTGTGTGAGTTCCCATAGGGCCGCGCATTTGGTGGCTTTGTAAACGGTCTTGAGGGCTTGTTGCCACTGAGTGTCTGTATAGGTACAGGCAAGATCGATGTCCCACCTGTGGTGTGAGTTTAGTTTGGAGAAGGTGTATTTTTGGTGAAGACTGTTGTAAAAGTAGGAGATACCTTTGATTTTTGTGGCAGGGTTGGTGAGGTAATCCCAGGTCTTAGGGTGTATACTGTATATAGGAAGGGGTACAGTACGCAGGCAATGATGTATATGTAGGTAGGTAAAGTATTCGGATGTAGGAAGAGTATATTCGGATTGTAGTTGGGAGAATGTTTTAATGTGGTTATACTGTAGTAAATCTTGTAGGATGTGTTTACCTTTGAGGGTCCATAATGATAATGAGAGTTCAGGCATTAAGTGTAGGAGAGTTTTTAAAGGAATATGGGATTGTGGGGTGATGGGAGTGTATGTCAGGAGGGCTGTCATTTTCTTCCTGGCATGGGCTGAGGCTTTCATGATTGGAGCTAGAGATGTTGGAACGGAGGTGCCGAAAGGTGTGTTTAGTATTTCAGGTTAGGCCGGGTGAGTGAGGAGTCCTCTATTTGTCCCCACAGTGTGGTCAGGCAGGGTTGGAACCAGCTGGGTAGTTGAGCTAGGATGGCTGCCAAGTAATAATCCTCAAAGTCTATGGATCCTGTGCCTCCCGCTAGTTTGTGTTTAATCAGTTTTAGAGGGGAAAACATCTAGGTCTTTTACCATTCCAAAAGAATTTGTTAAATATCGTTTGAAGGGACCTGAAGAATGTGGTGGGTAATGGGATGGGTAGAGTTCTGAAAGAATACAGTATTTGGGGGAGGCAGATCATTTTGAAGGCCGCAAGTCTACCTGTCCAGGAAAGTTTGTGTTTCGCTATTTGTTGTGAGGTCGATTGAATGTTCTGAAGGAGTGGCAGGAAATGACATGAGTAGAGGTTCTTGGTTTTTCTCGGTAGTTGGATGCCTAAGTAGGATATGTCTAACAGCAAAGGGGGTCCCCTAGTGGTGGACTTTTCAGGCACATGTAGCAATCATAAAAGAGGTATACTTGGTACAAATATAATTTATTGAATTAACATAATAAAATATGACAACAACTGTAACATCTATTGTTAGGAATGTAAATCCATCAGTATTACAATCGTGTATATACAGAGTTTTGAAGCAGTACTTTTTCATCCGACGCGTTTCGGAGTCAATTAAACTCCTTCCTCAGGGGTAGTGTACGCTTTAAATAGTTCTGTGTTAAAGAAGATATATTGAAAAGATAATAATCAATATCTGAGTATCCATCAATAAAGCATTTCATAATGTCATTTTCATATCTGATACATTTACATTAAACAATGTATTGGCTGATTTGACATTCCATAAAATTTGTGATTAAAAACAATGACAATGACAAAGTCTGTCTGCCCAGTATGCTCTTGATTCCAATATGAACAAACATCTATGTGTTGGAGATGATGTAAACAGGTAGAAGTGGGTTTTTTTCTCTACCAAGAGTATATATATGTTGTTCTCTTCAAAAAGAAAAGAAAGGCCCCAAAAAAATATGGGCGTAAACTAAATGCTTGAGGCTCCACTGAGGCCGAGAGGCAAATCCTGCAAGAAATGTGACAACATAAATATATAGTAGGAGGTCCTATTTTAATATAGTAAGGAAGTTGGTTTGCAAAATTAAGTTCATACCTGAAGGTGTATCTATTGATAGCTAGAGAGGTAGTAGATAAGATATGGTATTCAATTAGTTGTCTATTTAGATTGCAAGTATTATTTTAAAATGATTGTGTCCTTACACTAAAGGATTGCTTAAAAAAGAAATAATATAGATACTGTGATATTAGGTGGCCAGATGGGACTAGATTTGCTTGACAGAGACATACCTGTCGCAATTGTTTTAGCGTAAATATTGAGGTTGAGATTAAGCAAAGAGATTGGGCGAAAATTTTGGGGGACATTCGACTTTTTCCCTAGCTTCGGTATCCTTATAACCAATGCTTTTAAGTATTCTTTCAAAAAGACAGAAGAGGAGGCAGCGTGATTGAAAAGCTCAGTGAGATGCAGGATTAGCTGTGAATTGTTTATAGTATTCCGTTGGGGCCTGGTGCTTTACCACTAGGTAGCGAGTCAATAGATGCCGTAATCTCTTGTTCCGTGAAAGGGGCGTTAAGGGCGGTTAGTTGTTCCCCAGTCAGTTTGGGTAGATCTAGATTGCGGAGAAAATGGTCAATGTCATCTTGTGTGGGTTGTGGGGTATGGGGGTCTTGTTTCAGGTTGTAGAGGTCGCCATAATAGGCACTGAAGGCATCGGCTATGTCTTGGGGGTTACTTAGTGGGGTTGTCGTGTGGGGGTGAATTAGTTGGGTTATTTTAGTTTTGGCACGTCTTCCTTTAAGGCGTTGTGCAAGTTTCTTCCCCACTTTGTTAGAGGTGGAGTATGTAGATGCTTTAATTTTCCTTTGGAGGAATTCATAGGAGTGGAGAAATAGGGTTTTAAGTTCTTGTCTTAGGGGTAGTAGTTGGTTTGTCTGCGGGTCTCGAGGGTTAGTTTTGTGTCTCGTTTCTAGGGCCGCTATCTGAGCTGTTAATTCATCTACGCGCTGCGTCCTCTTTTGTTTATGGTAAGAGCTCAATTTAATGAACATTCCCCTCATGTACACTTTATGCGTGCTCCACACCATGGTAGGGTCGGACACCGAGCCTTTGTTCAATGAGAAAAATCAGTAATGTGTTCAGATATTTCTGGCGTGTACGTGTCAAGTTGGATAATGAAGTTGTTTGCTCGCCACAGAAATGTGTTGTGTTGTAAGTTGGAATCTTGTATTGTAATTGAGGTTGGAGCATGGTCCGACCATGTCGTGGTGTGGATCATAGAGTTAGAGATTTTATGTAAAATACATTTGTCAGTTAGGAACAGGTCTATTCTCGAGTATGAGCGGTGCCTGGAGGAAGAAAACGTGAAGTCGCGTTCAGATCCATGGTGGCAACGCCAAACATCTTATAGATCCTGAGAGGAGATGAATTTTTCAAAGGTGAATCTCGCCTCTTTGCTGCTGATGTGGAGTCCATGGATATTTCTGGGACCAGGTTGAGGTCTCCGCAGATTATTATGTGGCCCTTTTGAATGGGTCTGGCAGTGCATAGGACTCTGTGTAGGAACTTCATTTGGTGGGAATTCGGGGCATAAATATTGATTATAGAGTAGAATACTCTATTGATGGTGTCATGAAGATCCTGCCAGTAATCGGCGCTCCAGACGCACGGGAACGCGGCCACGGGCTCTACCGCGCATGCACGCGCGTTCACGGGTGCTGTCACGCACGCACACGCGCACTCCCGCTGGTGTCAAGCGGGCTATTTAAACCGGCTTGTCACAGTCAATCCCCGTTGTCTGCTCTACAGCGTTCTGTGTGCCTAAACCTGATCTGATCTGTATACGCTGTTATCTGACCCGGCTTCCTGTTAGACCATCCTGCTATCCACCTGCACCGGACCCCCTTGGCTTGCCTGACCATTCTTCTGTGTTATCCCTGGTACCTCTGCTGTCCGCCCAATACCGACCACCGGCTTGTTTGACCATTCTCTGCCTGATACCAGTATCCAGTCTGTTACCTGCTGCTTGTTCCTGGTTCCAGTCCAGCGCTCCAGTATCCAGTCTGTTACCTGCTGCTTGTTCCTGGTTCCAGTCCAGCGCTCCAGTATCCAGTCTGCTATCTACTGCTTGTTCCTGGTCCCAGTCCAGCATTCCAGTCTGCTACCTACTGCTTGTTCCTGGTTCCATTCCAGCATTCCAGTCTGCTACCTACTGCTTGTTCCTGGTTCCAGTCCAGCGTTCCAGTCTGCTACCTACTGCTTGTTCCTGGTTCCAGTCCAGCGTTCCAGTCTGCTACCTACTGCTTGTTCCTGGTTCCAGTCCAGCGTTCCAGTCTGCTACCTACTGCTTGTTCCTGGTTCCAGTCCAGCGTTCCAGTCTGCTACCTACTGCTTGTTCCTGGTTCCAGTCCAGCGTTCCAGTCTGCTACCTACTGCTTGTTCCTGGTTCTTGTCCAGCACTTCAGTTCCTGCCTACTTACCTGCTGTGGTTCCTGGTCCATTCTGCATTCCAGTCTCCAGTCTCCTCTTCAGCTTCTGGTTCCAGAGGGTGCCACCACTCTTGAACTTCTGGTGACTGTTGATCCTGCCAGGCACCCATACCACTCCTCACTCCTGGACCCTCTGTCTCCATTCCAGAGGAACGGGAGTGGGAGCTGTAAGGGAGGTCTCTCTCTGCACTTCAGGCTCAAAACCTACCAGGTACTTGACAGATGGTGCAGACAAGAATAATAAAGAGAACCTTCAGGGTTTGACCCGACATCTAGTAATTGGAAGTCTACAGTGTCTTTGATCGCAATCATGACCCCTCTGGTTTTAGTGGAGTGTAATGCCTGGAAAATATGAGGGAATTGACGGTTGCTACAAAGGTATGAGCTTGATGATATTAGGTGGGTTTCCTGGACACAAAGAATGTCACTGTGGAGAGCCGTGGTGGTTTTCCAGAGTGAGTGGCGTTTGGCGGGGTGATTCAACCCATTGGTGTTCAGAGATAGAATAGTAAACGGCATCTTGTGGGTGTGAGGTTGGTGGGTGTTATGCACAACACTTATGCCGCGTACACACGGTCGGACTTTTCGACCAGACTTGTCCGACGGACGCTGACGGACCAAATCCAGCGGACAATCCGATCATGTGTGGGCTTCACCTGACCTTCAGCGGACTTTTCCAGTCGCAAATCTGACGGACTTTAGATTTGGAAAATGCTTCAAATCTTTACGTCGTAACTCCGCCGGACCCAGAAATCCGCTCGTTGTATGCTAGTCCAACGGACAAAAACCCATGCTAGGGCAGCTATTGGCTACTGGCTATCAACTTCCTTATTTTAGTCCGGTGTACGTCATCACGTACAAATCCGTCGGACTTTTGTGTGATCGTGTGTAGGCAAGTCCGGTCGTTAGAAAGTCTGTTGAAAGTCTGCCAAAAGTCAGTTGAAAGTCCGTTGAAAGTCTGTCGGACTGGCTGTCAGACTTTTGTAGCTGAAAAGTCCGACCATGTGCAGCCGGCATTACAGTTAGTCGCTGTAGTTTGGATCCGAAGGTACCTGGGAGCGAGACTCAGAAGTAGGGTTGTGGAAGTCCAAGGTCTGGAAGTAGGTTGGACTAGGAAACTGCGAATAGAGCAATACATTAAGGACAAAAACAGTGAGAACTAAAAAGAAAAGAGGCAAAAATAGGAAATCGGTTAATCAAATCGTCAGTGGAAGACTTGATGCAACTGGTGAGATTAATACAAGGAAGGGTTCGTAGAGGGGGTGCTGAGCACCTCAATAGCCTCTATTTGGAGGTAGAAAAAAGTTATTAGCACGGGAGGGTGATAACAGGGGTAGCAGATTGTCAGAGCTCAGGGAAGCTGTAATGACGTTGATCTGCCAGATTTGTCATGCATCCATGTACCATTCAGGTGTAGTTGCGGTCTGCGTTTCTGAGGGGTGTATTAGAGCCCCTGTTATGCGGAGTTGATTTGGGGGGTTCTGGTAGTATGCCCCAGGGGTGGAGAAGCCATAGACCTTTGTCAAGATCTCCAATCGTGTGGGTTTGCCCATTCTTCACAATGAGGAGGGTGGCTGGGTATCACCATTTGTATTGTATCTTGTGGTTTTGAAGGCCCTTGGTAATTGGGTTCCTCTGCTATCTCAGTTGGAGGGTGAACTTGGAGAGGTCAGGGGAAAACTGAATCTCTGCATAGGGAGCTGGCAAAGGTGATTTAGCTTTGACTCCCATAAGGAGTTTTTCTTTAATGTGGTAGAAATGGACCCTCATCAGGACATCTCTGGGGACCGAGGCTGCTAGGTGGGATGGTTTAGCGATTCATTGAATTCTGTCAATTATAACATCCCGGGGATGCTTCAGGTATTATGATGTGCATCAATTCTTTTGCATAGCGTGGTAGGTCCGCAGGTAGTATGGTCTCAGGGATACCTCTCAGCTTGATATTATTCCTGCGGGACCTGTCCTCTAAATCAGCCAGCTTGACGCACATCCATGACTGTTCCTCTTTAACAGCATCATAAGAGTCAATGACTTAATTAATTGTGGTAGTGCAATCAGTCAGGCCTCTCTCAGCATTGGACACTCTGTCATCTAAAGAGTGGATGTCAGAGGTGATTTTGTGAAACAAGGAGGATAGGTCAGTCATGAGGGAGGACTGTAAAGAGATTAGCATGTCCTTCAGGGTGGTATCAATGACTGGCTGGCCTGAGGTGGGGAAGGAGGCCATGGAGGAGTGTAAGACCTGGTTGAGGGAGAAGGGATTAGGAGCCTGGGCCTCAATTTGCAGGCGCTGTGTCCGCTGCAGTGACGTGTCAAGCCGCATTTTAGCCTTTGCTGGGCTGCCAGGGAGAGGGTCGCACTCCAGGGGGTAGGAGAGCACAGCAGGGGTACCTGTATCTGGCTGTTCCTCTGGGATGGCATCCAGGGGATCTGTGTGGGAATCCTGCGGTGCGGCCGGGCCGGCGTCATCTTGGAAGTCACTGTTCACCGGCTTGTAAGCAAATTCAGTGAGTTTCTGAGGTTTGTGATCTGTAAAACGCTTCCTGGACGAGTGCATTTTGATCCCTGATGTGCCTGGAACAAGAATGGCTGTGGATGGGGTTGTGATGGAGGCCTGAGTCATTGGAACGAAGCTGTGAGCTTAAGCGTCCATCACGGTCTCTGGCCGGCCACGCCCCCCCCACAATTTTACCCCTTTAATTTCTAAGTTTATAAGAGTGTGGTGGTTGGAAGGTGGAATTCAGTTTTCTGGCGAACATTGCTGAAGCCGAGTTGCTGTACAATAAAAACCTGGCTTTCGACCATCTCGATACCTTTTCCGTTTGCTCAGAGAGGATCATGTATAACTCGATTCTCTTAATGTTAATCTGTCTGAGAGTGTCGGAGGAGTGGGACTGGTTGTGTATATGATACAGTCTGGTCAGCTACCGGGAGAGTCTAGTGATGTCTGCTAGTTTGTGTTTTTTCTTTGCAGCAGCTAGTTCTATCAGATATCCCCGAATTACCACCTTGTGGGCATCCCACAAGATAGTGGGGGGAGTATTTTGTGTATTGTTGATGCAAAAGTATTCTTCTAGGCGGTCCGAGACTTTAGTAACCAGTTCATGGTCTGAGAGGAGGGAGTCGTTAAGGCGCCAAGTAGCGTTTGTTGGTGAAATGCCTATATGTTAAATAGCTAACAGTACCATGTGATGATCAGACCATGAGCAAGGATGTATGTTTGCTGAGTTTGAGTTAGCTAGCTGGACCCGTGTACTGTAAATATAGTCTAGCCTAGAATAGCTGTCATGGGGGTGTGAGTAGAAGTTGTAGTCCTGAGCACCCACATTATGGGCCCGTCAGGAATCTATAAGTTGATGGGAGCTGAGCAAACGGGTGAGGGTCTTTGGGAAAGCTTTGGCATTACTCACAACTTGGCTTCTGTCCAGTCCCGAATGAGCCACCATATTGAAGTTTCCTCCAATCACTAGGTGAGGGGAAAAATACCTGTCCAGGACCTGAAAAAAGGAAGCAAAGAAAGAATCTTGTGAGACATTAGGAGCGTAAACATTTTCTATTGTAATTGCTTTGCCACATATTGAACCCTGGATTATTAGAAACCTACTTGTGCGGTCTTTATACACGTGCTTCACATCCAATAAAACTGAATTTTTTATAAAAATAGCCACCCCTCGGGACCTTGAGTCATAAGTAGTGAAAAAGTGTTGTTTTTATAGGCTGTCAAAGTAGCTAGGGTGGTTGGAATCTGAGAAGTAGGTCTCCTAAAGGAGCTATATGTCTGCTCCCAGGTGTCTATATGATCTAAAGGCCTTACTTCTCTTTTGTGGGGAATTAAAGCCTTTAACGTTATGCGATATTATCTTAATACCCATTAGTATATTTTAAAGGGCGGAAGATTTGGGTAGATGTCTGGGAAAGAGATATGGTCATCGCCTGGTTATTCCCCCCTGGGAGCATGGAACCCAAAGGTACATATCCTATAGGGCATACTGTAAAGTTCTTATTCCATATATTCTGAAAAAGTGCCTTCAAACAATCATAACATTCTGTGCCATCAACAAAAAAAGGGAAAAAGGAAGGGCATGAGGAACAGTAAGAAAAAAGACCAACATGAATACTGGTGTTGAAAGGCGTTGGGAGGGGGGGGAAGAACAAGCAAAAACATTTCTTTCCCACCGACCAACTGAAAAAACCTCAAGGAGGACTATTTAGTGCTCTATAATGCTCAATGCTCTTATAATCAAATTGAACTGCTAAAGTTCAGTGTAGGTGTTTCCGTCAGGACCGGAGGTCTGGATGTCCACTCTCTGGAGCTCTTCCTGTGTCCAACAAACCGGGCCTGTGAAAATGTAGAGCAGGGGGCGATCAGGCGGGCGCATTGAGACTTGGTAGCTGTCATGCGACACATGTTATGGCGTAAGGAAAAAAGAGGGAAATGGGAAAGTCGGCAGCATAGTATGGTGACTATAACTGATAATCTTCTCCAATCGATGAATCGGCTGGGAGTAAATCCTTGGTCTGCTCTGGGACCCCCCTTATCCTCAAATTATTACACCTGTTCCTGTTGTCCAAAACTCCCAGGTTAGATTGCAGCATGGTAACTGTTTCTGTAAGGGATTCATGATCTCTGCGGAATCAGAATTGGCCAGCTGGAGTTTGTCATGCTTTGTCTCTAACAAGTCAGTCCTCCCCCCCTAGTACTGCCAGTTCCTGGGTCAGAGCGTTAGTGGACTTGTGGAGCTTCACTTGAAATTTGTCTGCCAGTTTTTCATACATGGCTGACAAGCTGGCATCCAGCTCTGCCTTTGTGAGATGTACAGGATACTCACAGTCTCCTGACAAGTGAGCTGGTGAGCTGTGGGCTGCTGCCTGAGCGAGTGGTTGCTGGGCGCCATTTTGCGACATTCCGCTCTGCTCCCAGACCCAGAGGGGATAGTTTGTTAGGGATTTCTGCACTGGCTTACCGCAGCGTGACTTATGTGTTGGCATGCACCACTGTGTTCCCTAAGGGTGTGGGCAGTTTGGGTGGAAATCTGGTGCGAAACGGCCCCAGGGGAGTGTTAGATGTCTCTACTGCCTGCGGAGCTCACACTACAGGTGTCCTTTGCTCATCACGCCATGCATGCGCCCCCAATTCTCTTTTTTATAACTGACTACCATCTAACAGTTCCAGTATGTGATTTTATTTAAGGGCAAAAATATGTAATTGTGTAAAATGTTTTTTTACAGGCCCAATTTTACCAGAATAATAGTAAAGCTAAGACATTACTTTTTTACAAAAAATGCTTACTAGAGCAGGTACATGCATATATTAATTTAACATATCAAATTATTTGTATTTCTAAAATAAAGCTATATAGTAGCTCAAGATGTTACAGTGTAATTTTGAAGTTGTATGTAAATAATACACCTGCCTAAATGTATGAAATGCATTTTTAATGTTGCATGACATATTATGCTAGCTGTTATATTCTGTATTTTGAAAACATAATGTACCAAACAAGCATTTTTGATAAATCCATAGTAGAGTCTTCATTATTACGCATTATTATAATGTTCAGCAATTTTTCAATCAATAACCTGGTTCAGGGTTGAAAATGTATAATAAGGTGTCATTAATGTTAGCAGCAACATTATTCTAATGTCCCCTTCCCACAAAGGCCACGACCAATCTGTAGAATATCAAGTTAGCTTTGGTAAAATTGTTGATTCTGCTTGTTATTTTTCCATTGGGGCCCTGAGCATAACAACAGTTTCATGAATTATTTCCTCTCCATAATACTAAAGGGAAACAAGCAAATAGCTACATTAGCATTTAGTGGTAAAGCAAATAACCAAGATGGCCATTTCCACTAAATATAATTTAAATATGATGGCCTTTTGGAATTTCAAATAGCAGATGTTTAACTATATATGAATCATTATTCTGATTTTATGTCTAACATTAAGCAGTCAAACATTATTCTGAGGTGCCTTCTTACAAAACTGTGATACAGCAATCACTATTTCACTCATTTCAGATAGGGATGAGCCGAACACCCCCCTGTTCGGTTCGCACCAGAACATGCGAACAGGAAAAAAGTTTGTTCGAACATGCGAACACCGTTAAAGTCTATGGGACACGAACATGAATAATCAAAAGTGCTAATTTTAAAGGCTTATATGCAAGTTATTGTCATAAAAAGTGTTTGGGGACCTGGGTCCTGCCCCAGGGGACATGGATCAATGCAAAAAAAAGTTTTAAAAACGGCCGTTTTTTCAGGAGCAGTGATTTTAATAATGCTTAAAGTCAAACAATAAAAGTGTAATATCCCTTTAAATTTCGTACCTGGGGGGTGTCTATAGTATGCCTGTAAAGGGGCGCATGTTTCCTGTGTTTAGAACAGTCTGACAGCAAAATGACATTTTGAAGGAAAAAACTCATTTAAAACTACCCGCTGCTATTGCATTGCCGACAATACACATAGAAGTTCATTGATAAAAACGGCATGGGAATTCCCCAAAGGGGAACCCCGAACCAAAATTAAAAAAAAAAAATGACGTGGGAGTCCTCCTAAATTCCATACCAGGCCCTTCAGGTCTGGTATGGATATTAAGGGGAACCCCGGCCAAAATTAAAAAAAAAAAATGACGTGGGGTCCCCCCTAAATTCCATACCAGACCCTTCAGGTCTGGTATGGATTTTAAGGGGAACCCCGCGCCAAAAAAAAAAAAAAAACGGCGTGGGGTCCCCCCAAAAAGACGCCGCGGAGGAGATGCTGGACGAGAACGCCGGAGGAAGAACCAGAAGAGCCAGAAGAGCCAGAAGAGCCAGAAGAACCAGAAGATGAAGGAAGATAGAAGAAGCATTTAAATAAAGGAATTGTCAAAAACTGTCTCTTGTCATTTTTAACATTTTTGACACTTTTTTCGTGAAATGGTAGGGGTACTTATGTACCCCCTTACCATTTCACACAGGGGGGGGCCGGGATCTGGGGGTCACCTAGTTAAAGGGGGCTTCCAGATTCCGATAAGCCCCCAGCCCGCAGACCCCCACAACCACCGGCCAGGGTTGTGGGGATGAGGCCCTTGTCCTCATCAACATGGGGACAAGGTGTTTTGGGGGGCTACCCCAAAGCACCCTCCCAATGTTGAGGGCATGTGGCCTGGTACGGTTCAGGAGGGAGGGGGGCCGCACTCTCGTCCCCCCCTCTTTTCCTGCGGCCTGCCAGGTTGCGTGCTCGGATAAGGGTCTGGTATGGATTTTTGGGGGGACCCCACGCCGTTTTTTTTTTTTTTTTTGGCGCGGGGTTCCCCTTAAAATCCATACCAGACCTGAAGGGTCTGGTATGGAATTTAGGGGGAACCCCACGTCATTTTTTTTTTTTAATTTTGGTTCGGAGTTCCCCTTAATATCCATACCAGACCTGAAGGGCCTGGTATGGAATTTAGGGGGACCCCCACGTCATTTTTTTTTTTAAATTTTGGTTCGGGGTTCCCCTTTGGGGAATTCCCATGCCGTTTTTATGAATGAACTTCTATGTGTATTGTCGGCAATGCAATAGCCGCGGGTAGTTTTAAATGAGTTTTTTCCTTCAAAATGTCATTTTGCTGTCAGACTGTTCTAAACACAGGAAACATGCGCCCCTTTACAGGCACACTATAGACACCCCCCAGGTACGAAATTTAAAGGGATATTACACTTTTATTGATTGACTTTAAGCATTATTAAAATCACTGCTCCTGAAAAAACGGCCGTTTTTAAAACTTTTTTTTGCATTGATCCATGTCCCCTGGGGCAGGACCCAGGTCCCCAAACACTTTTTATGACAATAACTTGCATATTAGCCTTTAAAATTAGCACTTTTGATTTCTCCCATAGACTTTTAAAGGGTGTTCCGCGGCATTCGAATTTGCCGCGAACACCCCAAATTGTTCGCTGTTCGGTGAACTTGCGAACAGCCAATGTTCGAGTCGAACATGAGTTCGACTCGAACTCGAAGCTCATCCCTAATTTCAGAGAGTTTTACTGAACTGCTAAAGTCAAAAGATACTGCTGGTTTACTGAAAGCACAATGTGGTCAATAGCACATTTTGCTCTTTACATGCTTTTTAATGGGACAGTTTTAAAAGTATATAACATAGGTGTTGAATTTGCTTTGACAATGTAGTATGAGCACATTGACAATCACCTGGTGTTTTATTGCTCAAGACCACGGGAATCTTGTACAGAGCAAAGCCACAAAATGCCAGGTATTGTGAAACCACCACAAATTGCTTGTTGCCAATAGAACTATCTAGTTTGTAACCATCTAATCAGTTATCATTAGTATACTCAGCTAATGCTGCTTTTTAAGTGGGCCAGAGGGGTTCTTCTTCACTGCTCTACATAGTATACATATCAAACAGAACAGACATTTGAAAGCAACTTAGAGAAATGACCATGTATTTAGGAGTGATCAATTTTACCCATATTAAGATAAAATCATCAGGGAAGAGGAGTTCCACAATAGAAGAGCTTTTTAACCCACCATGTCCCACCAGTAATCAGAAATATTAGACCCAGCTTTCAAGGAATCACTGTTATACTAGGACATTGAAGTCAAAAGATTGTATATAGCTAAAAGAATGCTAAAGGATACAATTATTTATTTATTTGGAATATATAAATATTGTATACCCCTATATATTATTGAAAGCACCACATCTCAAATAAATATACAGAAAAAGAGGGCTTAGTCTCCAGAAAAGCTGAAAATAAGAGGGACGTTTTTTAGGTGCATACTGTATATTGTATCTTTACTTGATCAAAGAATTTACAAACAATGGCCTCTACCGATATATCGTACAGTTTACTATACACACACATATGAAACTCCTGCATGGCTCATATATTTCAATTGTTAGAAAAGGTCATTTCCATGTAAGGAAGTCAGCAAATTCAAGCTGAATGCATTTTGCAGACAAATAATGCTTCTTTAAGCAGCAATTGAAATATATATCATATATTTATACCTCTCATTGCAAGCTTAAAGTGATTGTAAAGGTCATTTTTTTTTTAAAATAACAAAGGTGCCTATACTTACCTGATCTGTGCATACTTGTCATGCTCACATTGCATTTCCGGCGGTGGGATATATAGAGGAGGTGGCGTGGCCGCTGGGCCGCCCCTGCTTGACCCATGGGAGGGCCAGCCCTGCTCCCAGGAATAAATGATTAGACATTGCCTATTTTAAATTGTGGGATTGAAGGGGCTTTTTCTAGTATCCTATAGACTGTTTATACACATTTTTATACAAGAGGATATTTTTTATACTTAAAGTGTGGTTTTCATTTCTTAATACAGACATTTGTTTGAGGTTTTTGTAAATATTGAAAAATACTTTCTTTATAAATATGGCTTTGCATAAGCATACTATTGTAAGTTGAAAAACAGCAGTGTTGTTTTTGCTTGAGGCTGGAGCAATGTCTACAGTCATGTTTGAGTCTGCTTCTTCATTCTTGCCCACTTGCAGTGTGACTCAAAAAGGAATGACAGGTTTTTGAAAAAAAATCAGCATTTTCTGAATAGTCCATATTTTATTAATGAATATGAATGATTTTCTTCTCCTTGAGCCTGAGGATTATTTTTTTTTTAATTTGACAAATTGCTGTACCATGTTCAGATGGTTTAAATTTTTGAACAATATGTGTATGCATTTTTCTAAAGTTCCTAATGTAATTTTGTGAAGTTCTAATATTTGATAAAAGGAAGTAATGTCTTTCAGTATCGTGGTATGGTAGCACGTTAACAAAATGTAATTTATTTTTATTTTTTTTGCACTTTTTGGTTTGTGGCAGGAATAGCAACTAATCTCTTCTTCTCACATGACTCCCTCTCTGAATCTCCTGCAATGGTACATATGACATGAGTGAATGTGTGTATTCCAGTTGAGGTCTAATTATTACAAAGGTACAGGTAAAAAATTACCCTCAAGAGCAGCATCCTTGTATTTTCAAGTGATACTCTGTAAAATGGAGTCATACGTAGAGTATATTGTGGTAAGAATGCTTATTAAATTTGATTTTTACACTGATTTTGAATAATTGCCCTTTAGTACCTGTTATTAAAATATGATTAAGTTATACAGAAAAACAGATACAGACCCAGCAAACAATCTAGTAAAAGGTGATCATTTTTCACTTACAGTATATGTACCTCAGAAAACAATAAAAAGCTATCTAAAAAGCTAGATCCTATTTGAAGCTGCCATTATAGACACATTACCATCTGAACAAGTTGGTAATAATCAATACAAGAATGGCAGTAGTCCTTTATCACCATACACACCCGCAAAGAGTTCAATCTCACAATCTTTGTACTCCATTTCCACTGGTATCACAATCCAAAATGCTTTTCCTACAAACTTAGGCTCCTCATATTGTTTATTTTACCAGTCAGTAGTCAAACACATTCTCTGTGTAATTAGGCTTGACTTCTACCAATTCCATTGTACAGATCACAAAAGCCACATTCTCAGCCCTGGATCCTATCAAGCAAATTTCCTGTTCTGAAACTGTGCCTCCCGCATACCAGAAGCTCTAGGCCTCCCAAATCCATGCATAGCTGAACGAGCACACAGAATGGAAGTGTCAGATCCAAACTGCAAGTCACCTAGGCAAGTGATAGTCAAATACCCAAATTATGCTGACAGACTGGCTATCCTTCAAACATTCCACAAAATGCACACAGTTAAAATAGATGGACACAGTCTTTTGATTTTCGCTGACTCTCAGCAGAAGTCTGCAGGAGGAGAAAAGAATTCCAACCAATTTGTGCAGAACTTTTTAAACAGGGTCTCCGTTTCACACTAGAATTACCTGCCACGCTGAGACTACAAGCCCCGCATGAAGACCAACTGGGGTTCCACACCCCAGCTGAAGCGGAATCCTATCTTCGCCCCTGGCTGCAATGCCCAGGGAATTCTATCCCTCATACGGGAAACTCGCATACAGAATCAAGGGAACAACGCAGTACCAGGAAAGACCCCCCAAAGCACCTGCGAGCGAATCTGCAAAAGTCCAGCCCAAAGGGCAGCTTAAATGCAAACTATATCAAACCTACTCAGGGTTTCCCATTGTTCTATCTCATGGTTATCTTTCTGGCTTATCCAGGTACTTGATTTAACTTTGCCACCAGTGCTGACAAGAGGAGATTACCAAGCTTGCAAGGTGGCCGTCCCACTTAATTAACCCTCACTCGGAGTGCTGTCACCTGGATTCTCTCTTATTCAGCCCCTGGGCTGATGGTAATGCTGTGTATTTTGAGGTGGACACATGCAGAAAAAAGTCAAGTCAATATCGGTAACTGTAGTTATGTGTTTTTTTTTAATTTTAGTAAAAACTTGTGTTTTCCTCTCCCTCCCTCTCCCTCTCCCCTGTAGGATCCTACTTATGTTGACTCTCCATGGCGCCATCACTACTATCCTCTGAATTGTGAGTTTCCTTTTACTCTCTACACTGTCATGATGATTTTAGTGCTAGTAAACTACACCACCATTTTACATACATATGAGAATAGTCTCCTGGAATATTAAGGGCCTTCGCTCCCCGACCAAACGCATGAAAATTTTAAGACATTTAATATGGCTCAAAACCAACATAGCCCTTCTCCAAGAATCACATCTGTCCCCCGAAGATTACCACTGCCTCCAAAAATTATGGGTAGGGAGAGTAATAGGTTTAGCAGCGGTGGGAAGAAAGGCTGGAGTAGATATCCTACTACACAAACGCCTAGCCTATAGCGGTGGACAGTGATGATTCTGGTTGAATTGTTACAGCCCATCTCAAATTTCAGACTAAGGAACTGTTAATCACTAATATGTATGCCCCAAACTTTCCTTCAACAGCCTTTTTTTTTCAGGAAGCCACTAGATGGATCCTGAAAAAAACCTCAATTCCCATATCTGATTGGAGGAGATTTCAATACTTTCCTAAGAAAAAGAGGAAGACAGATCCACCCGTGACCTTTCCTCCTCATGGGATCCAACTGGCTGACTCTCACTCCTAGAACAATTCTCGCTGGGAGCAAATTTAATAGACCCTTGGCACCTTTCTCACCCCACTGATAGAGAGTACACCTTCTATTCCTCTCCTCACAAATCCTTTGCTAGGCTTGACTATTTTTATCACCTCACCCTCTCTTTTACCACGTTAGAGAAGCCACTATCCATGAACTGGTGATATCGGACCACAGACCAATATTAGTCCAAGTCAGTGACTTTCTCCCCAAAGAAGCAGCCAAACTATGGAGGTGCCCTCTTTTTTAGCCCACAACGACCAATTGGACAAAATACTCCAGGAAGCATAGGAAGAATTCACTGACACAAATAGTTCCCACTCACATCAACCCAATCTCCTATGGATCACAGGGAAAGCCTTCCTGAGGGGCAAAATAATATCATACGCCTTCTATTACTAGTTCAACACTCTTAGACAATACAAACAGGCAAGTGAACGCTTATGCACAGCTCAAAACTTTCTTTCTCAGGGAGGTTCCTCAGATGACAGAAAGACATGGCATGAGGCTAAGCGCTCTTTTGACACCTAGGCAGAACAACAACAACACATGAAGTTCGCTCACGCAGACCTACATTTCCACATACATAAAGCCGATAAACTACTTTCTAGACTTTGTAAAGGCCAGTTCAAACCTATCCCACATTACGATCACCAGGGCCACGTAGCGTCCTCCCCTTAGACATAAATAACATTTTACAATCATGCTACACGTCCCTTTACACTGATGACACTTTAGACACTTCTGAAGCCAAATACTTCCCCAGATCTCCTCAGAACAACCTCTCACTCTCAACGCTCCCATCTTTTAGGAAGAGCTAGAGGAGGCTATCAAAACCCTGGCTGCCAACAAATCACCGGGGCCGGTGATATAAATTGATTCGCAAGTTCTTACCCTAAACTTTACATAAGGTATTTAATGGGATCTGGGAAGAGGGAGCATATCTTCCCTCGGGACACCAGGCCTATAATAAACTAATAGCCAAGAAAGGGAAAGACCCCAAGTAACCAAGCTTCTACTGCCCCATCTCATTACTCAATGTGGATTCAAAACTGCTAACCAAAATTATAGCCTCTTGTCTAGCCAACATTCTACCAACCCTGATACATCCAGCGCAAGCAGGCTTTGTCAAGGGACGCTCGGCCTCCTCTAACATAATAAACAATACTGGAACGCGCTAAAGCACATCCATCTGAAGACATTATTGTCACTCTGAATGCTGAAAAGGCTTTCGACAATGTAAGATTTAAATGGTTGGCACTTGTCCTCAAAAGGTTTGATTTCCTAGGCTCCTTTTCACACTTTATCAATAGTCTTTACTCGACTCCCTCTGCCAGAGTAGTGGCAGCAGGACATATTTTAGACCCTATCCCCCTCCACAAGGGCACGTGTCAGGGATGCCCCCTATCACCTTTCATTTTTAACCTGGTGATTGAACCACTTTCTTGTTATCTTAATACAGAAATACCCCTCCATGGCATAAAATTAGGCAAAGGAGAGCTCAGAGTGGCCCTCTTCCTAGATGGCATCCTGATTTTTACTGTTAATCCCCAGGAAGCTATCCCTTTAATTCAACAAACCTTCAATACTTTTCGTTCCTGTTCAGGCCTAAAAATCTATTTTATCAAAAGGAAGGTGCTACCACTCTCCAAGAGTGACAAAAGCCTCTGGATGACCTCCTCACCCTTCCTCATAGCGCCACACCACATCACATACCTAGGAGTGAACATAGGCAGAGAACACCATCTCTTTATCAGCTGAACTATCCTCCTCTGATATCCAAAATAATTAGTGAACTGGAAGCATGGGTGGACCTTCCATTATCGTTCTTTGGGTGATGCCACCTCTACAAGATGGTCAGTTTCTCATGTCTGTTATACCCAATGCAAACAATTCCAATACTAATCAGGCACAAAGATATTCAAAAGATCAATAGAGCTCTTTCGGCCTTCTTGTGGTGCTGTAAAAGACCTTCGATTGCATTAACAAAACTATATCTCCCGAAGGGCGAAGGAGGTGCATGGGGGTCTCCCTTTTATTAGATTATATGATTTATCTTGCTTGCTCCGTCTAGGCTTAGACTGGCTGGTTCAGGGATCGAAATACACTAACTATGAGGTGGAGTCGACCATGGCGCATCCATATCATCTGTCATCTATCATCCATAGCAACTTAAAATCACTAGCACCTAATCTCTAATAAAATTTGCTCATTCGGCACACTGTGATTGCATGAAGGGATGTCAGGAAACACTTGGGGGTCTCTCTGCACGTCTTATGCTACTGCAGACCACCCGCTACCATAAAGCATTCAACACCTGGTAGCTCAAAGACCTGACGAACGTAGCCACTCTGGATGATAGTGGACGTCTTAAACCCTACCAAACAATAGCAGCTGACTTCAATCTCCCGAACCAACACATCTTCCATGTCATGCAGTACCTTCATCAACAAAATCTGCCCAAAACCACATCTCAGATTCCAATCTACTTTTACAGACAAACTTGTTGAGGCTTGGACTATTTCTACTTCGGAGGTTTATAATCCTCTCATACCTTTCTTCACCATCCCACTGGAGTGCACAGGTTCAAAAGCCTGGGGAAAAGACCTTCCTCTGGACAACCTCCCTCATCTACTTTGGAAAGGCTACAACATGAGAAACTAATACCAAAGGAATCCTGGAGGGAAACCCAATTTAAATAGCTCCATAGGGCATTTTTACCTTATTTCATCCCAAAGGACTCACCAGGGGAAAAACTCTGCCCACTATGCAAGCATACCAGGCCAACACTATTTCATTGTCTATGGACCTGCCCATTTATAGCTACATTCTAGAGCCAAGTCCAGTCTTATGCCTCAGGTGTGACTCAAGTCAAAATACCAAGGGATCCCATCCTTATGCTGTTCGTTTGCTATCAAAGCACCTCAGCCTCAGAGGCCCATACCGCCTCCCAACCCTGGCACCTCCCAAAATGGATTCTGCTTTGTCTACTCACGGCTCGAAGGATTATCCTTAAACATTGGCTATCACCTCAACCCTCCTCCATCATGGAGTTAAAGAGGGAATTGGAACTTCTGTTATATAGGGAACAACAAGAGGTATGGTCTCTCTGAAATCTGCCACTCTCTCAATGATGGCAGGCATTCATTAATGTGACCTTTCCTACTCACGAACAAGTCCCGCTGCGGTCCCCCTACCTCTAAGAGATATGGTACTCTACCTACTATGGACTTAACTCCGGCCTTCCTGTGTCAGAAGATCGAATGTTCTCTATTCCTATTACCAGGTCGAACTTTGGACACCAAGCAGACAGGACCAAAAGATTCCTGTAGTTCCCTCCCCCCCCCCCTCCTGCTCCCTTGTTGTAATCTAAACCTAA
This sequence comes from Aquarana catesbeiana, assembly GCF_042186555.1. NCBI lineage: Eukaryota > Metazoa > Chordata > Amphibia > Anura > Ranidae > Aquarana > Aquarana catesbeiana. Next base: position 396,286,657 of record NC_133326.1, on the reverse strand, counting down.
GTTCAGACAGCTAACCCAAGGGTTTCAATGCCATTTTGTCTGTATAATAATATGTATTGTTCAACCTGCTCTAGCTAACCATTTTTAGAATGCTAACCCGAGTGCCCCCCCCCTCAGAACCGGAGGGAAATCAGACGCAAAGGTCTTATGCCCCATACACACGGTCGGACTTTGTTCGGACATTCCGACAACAAAATCCTAGGATTTTTTCCGACGGATGTTGGCTCAAACTTGTTTTGCGTACACACGGTCGCACAAAGTTGTCGGAATTTCCGATCGCCAACAACGCGGTGACGTCAAGCACGTACGACGAGACTAGAAAAGGCCATTTCAGAACCAAGCGCGGCACCCTTTGGGCTCCTTTTGCTAATCTCGTGTTAGTAAAAGTTTGGTGAGAGATGATTCGCGCTTTTTCAGACTCGTGGTTTTCAGATCGTTTTCTGCCGTTCAGTTTGTGCTTGTGGGTTTCTATCTGCTCTTCAGTGCGTGCAAGCAAGTTCCGCGTGACTTTAAGTAGTCATTGTGTTCTTGTGCGTTCGTTACTGTTTTTCAGGTCGCTCTTCACAGGCCTTGCTGTTCTTCAGTGCGTTCTGTTACTTCGTTCTGAGCAGCCGACCGTTTTCTAGCCATGTTGCGTATGCGTACTCCTCGTAGAGTTCGTGCTGTGTGGGGGCTTGGTGTTGGGGTCCTGACCTTGACACAAGTCCAGTCCATGAACAGGGTGGGGAGGAGTTCATGGACCAAGAATTGGTTGCTTCAGCGTGACCAGTTCTCTCATATGCCTTTGCTCCGTGAGATCCATGAGAATAATCCTGATGATTTCAGGAACTTTCTCAGGATGACGGACCCCGTGTTTCACCGTCTGCTGGCTTCACTGACCCCTTATATTAGCAGGCAGGATACCTGCATGAGGCAAGCCATCACTCCGGAGCAGAGGCTGGTCGCTACCCTGCGGTACTTGGCGACAGGGAGAAGCCCGCAGGACTTGAAGTTCTCAACAGGCATCTCCCCCCAGGCTCTGGGGATCATCATCCCAGAGACCTGTTCTGCCATCATACAGGTCCTGCAGAAGGAGTATATGAAGGTAAGATTTATCCTTTAATATCACATTTTATTGTATTGAATGATTGATAATATATTATATTTCTTTCCTCATTCCCTAATTACCATGATTGGAATATGCTGTGAATGTCCCCTTTGTCCTCATGCATGCTGGATTTGTATGTAATACATTTTTTAGTCCTTCATACAGATTGTCCTTCAATAATCTCCCCAGCATGTTCTCATGCCCTATATTCACCTAATGTAGTCACTTAACAATGTATTTTATCATCTCCATAGTAGTGCTTTACCCCAAACACCCCCTAAACTGTTTTTAAATGTGATTTGTGCTTTGAATTCAGGCAGAGTGCCAGAGGCTTTTTTTGTGGTGTCCCCAAATCATTTTTCTTAACCCTCCCTCCCCCCAACTGCTAAGTCAGCTGATCCCAATTCTCTATCTATCCTCAATCATCTATCTGATGACTTTGCCAAACCCATACACACTATACCCATCTCTTTTGTGCTCAGATGTATGGATGAATTCCCCAAAGCATGTAGTGCAAGGGCCTGCCTGTATACTTTCAAATGGTACAGTTTGAAGTTTTTAGATCCTATTATTATCTTGAGACAAGTAATAGCAGAATGTTCAAATGTGCTCAAATGTGTACAGTGTGTATTTATATCTTTATATTCTGACACTTCTTACCTGTCCAGTGGGCTGCCAATAGTGTAACTAAGGAGGGGCTGTTCCAAGTAATACCCTGTATTTAGGCATTCATCTCTTAATGAAGTGGAGAGGGTTACCTGTCCAAGATTTCCACACCCCCCATAATGTTAGAAATGGCCCATGAGAGGGGGGGGGGGATATGATAGGTGTACCTTATACTTTGGTGTTGTTAAATTCCCCTTAATAAATTCTATCTGGAGGTTGCCCCAGAATGTTTGTGCCTAATCTGCTTGCCATGTTTCTGAGCAAAAATATTAATTTTTTTTTTTCCTCAACAGTTTCCTTCCACGCCACAGGAATGGCAGACTGTGGCCTCCCACTTTGCCCAGCGGTGGGACTTACCTAACTGCGGAGGGGCAATTGATGGGAAACACGTCCACATCATCCCACCACCCACGTACTATTTCAACTATAAGGGGTTCAATAGTATTGTGATGTTGCCGGTGGTGTCGGCTAATTACGACTTCTTGTATGTGGACGTGGGGAAGAATGGCCGGATGTCCGATGGTGGAGTCATCACCCAGACGGAGTTCTACAGGCATCTCCAGAATGGCCGCTTGGACTTTCCAGCTCCAGAGGACAATGTGGAAGGACTCCCATTTGTGTTCATTGCTGATGAAGCATTTGCGCTGGGGGACCATCTTATGCGGCCAATCCCTATGAGGACCCTCACCCCGGAACAGAGGGTTTTTAATTACCGACTGGCCAGAGCCCGAAGAGTGGTGGAGAACACATTTGGAATCCTGGCCAGCCGGTTCCACCTATTTCTGACACCTATCCATATGGCGGAGTATAAACTTAATCATATAATCATGGCGTGCTGTATTCTCCATAACTTTTTACGGAAACATTCGGCCAACTATGCTGGCTCAGTTGGGCCTGAGGCCGGAGTGATACCTGAAACAACACTGATGGCGCTTGAAAGCGGCCTTCCTGGCTTGCCCTCCCTGAGTGCCCGTGATGTCCGGTTACGATACCTGGAGTTCTTTGCGGGTAGGGGGGCCATCAATATGCCTGAAAATTTGTGAAGCCTTTTTCAAATAAAAAAGCAAAAAAAAGAAATTCTTTGTGGACATTTACTGCTTGTGTTTGTTTTAGCTGACCCTGACAGAAATGTGTTCAGTCCAGAAAATGGCGTGATTGTGTAACCTTATACAAAGCACTGTTGGCTGTTATTTACTAAAGGCGTAAACACTTTTTATACTACAAGTGCTCTTGAAACTGCAATGAAAATGCTCTTGTAGTGCAAAGAGGATTTGCCCTTAGGAAATAACCACCATTTTCTCAGAAAACAGCAATTACATCACTACAAAAGTGTTGTAGCGTTGAGACAATAATCCACACATTCTTGATTAACAAACTTTTTAATACATGCACAATCACATGTGCATTTAGAAACGGTTTTTAAAACAAACCAACATGTTTGTTGTATAACAATTTTTGGGGTGGCATTATCAAAAATAGAAATGTCCATTTACGATAAAACAGGCCTGTGTAAAACCAACAAGAAAGACAAAAATCTTGAACTTACAAAGTTCACATATGGTAAAACTTGAGGGCAATATCAGACATGAGTATTTAGGAATTGTGTTTGATATTGCGTTCAGATGGGGTGAAGTCACCCCTTGAAAAGCCAAATTTGGAAGATGCACACCAATTTACGAATGTCAACATGTGCTAGCTGCCATCACGGGGGATCAAGGGATGTGTTTTGTGGGAGCAACCCCTTCCTCACAGCTACTTTATTATTGAGGAAAGGGCTGCACCCCCAAAACGCGTCCATTGATCTCCCGTGATGGCAGGTAGCACATGTTGGCACACTGTGTGCATCCTCCAAATTTGGCTTTTCGAAACATTGCTAAAAAATTTAAAACATTGTACCACACAAAAAAAAGTGATTTTGTGGGGTTTTAAATTCGCCCCAAAACATCAATGATGTTATTATTTTTTTGAATAACATCATTGATTTTTTTCTTGATGTTTTCCAATTCTAAATTACACCCCATGATCTCCCCGATCAGGATCTGGGCACTTTCTGATGTGAAAGGATCTCGATCCCTAACCTCACGATCACCTAAAAAGAGAGAAAACAAACAAAAACAGGTATCAAAAAACTGCCAGCATCCATCTCTTACCTGAGTCTGTGTTCGCAGACACTCACCTGTTGTGGTGCCAATTTCCACAACATCTTCTTCCTCCTCCTGCTCCGCTTGTGTTGGGGGTATTTCACCTTCTTCCTGAGGTGGGGGGTCTGTGGTCTCCTCGGATGAGGGGTGTCCTCCGAGTCTTTTCTCCCCTATGTAAAACAAAAATGGTATAATTAGCACACAGATATTTGATGGCAGAACTATAAATAGGAAACATTGCTTGGGAAGTGTGGTACAATTGTCAATTTTAGCAGCGTTCCAAGATGTCGCTTTTTTATTGTCCTTTGTCAAGCTGCAATACTTTACCTGTTTTGTACAAGCTTCACAGATGGAGACCCCCCTATAGTATACACTGGAGCACCTGTGTGGACACCCTAATAAAAATGGTGTTCTTGTGTCTCACACTAGTGCTCCAGCGTCCAGATGTGAAAACAGCTGCTGAGTGTCCTCTCCTTACACAGAATCTAGTTTGCATTTCATTCTAGTAACAAACCAATCTACACAACCAAATATTTTGCATCCAAGTAGGCCCTAAAAAATGTAGGAAAATGCATATGGCCTAAACAATGGTGTTTTAGAGGCTGAAAAAAAAATGTTTGATACGAACGAATAATGGGCCCATGAACATTAAAATTGACATTTTAAACTGTACAATTAAGAAAAGCATATGGAGCAGCACGAACGTAATAAAGACAAAAAGAATAGGAACACAGCACAACTACTTACTTTTTTGCAGCACTCTCCAGCTCTTTCGGTACTGCTCGGGCTCTCTTAATTTCAGGTCCAACCACCGCTTCCTGAGCTGATCTTTCGATCGTCGTACCCCGAAATTCCGGTGCAGACTCTTGACCACTTTCGCCATGATCTTGGCCTTTCTGATTTTGGGGTTGGGGTAAGGTCCATACTTTCCATCATAGTCGGCCTTCTTCAGGATGTCGACCATCTCCAACATCACCCCAAAGGACATATTTGTGGCCTTAAATCTTCTCCTCCTGGATCGGGACGTGTCCCGATCCGGGCTTTCCTCCTCCTCATTGCTATAATTAGCATGCACCTGCTGTGACTCCGCCATGTGCTCTTCACCCACTGCGCCGAACAAAAAGGGGCGGGGAATAGACTAGAAAGAACGTCAGGGGTGGGCGGAGTTACACGCATGCGCAGTGTGTATAAAGCGTAACACACGTGCGTATTACGTACGATCTGTGAGCGGAGGAATAAGCATTGGACGCGCCGATCGTAAGAACGAAGGTAAGAGACATACTTGTGCCTATACTGCTTCTAGATTGAGGCCTATATTGTAACAAGATTAGGAGAGTTTTGTCTGACATTAGGCTTTGTGTTGTGTTTTGCAGTGAACATGGATATCTTATTACAAGATAATGACTTCATGTCAATATTCATTGACATGTTCAGGGAGCTGCCCTGTTTGTGGGAGATCAACCACCCACATTACAGGAACCAAACAAAGAGGAAGGCAGCGCTGGATCAATTGTTGGAAATTGTGAAGCCGGTGATCCCCACAGCAGACATCACATATTTGAAGATCTTAATTGGTGGCCTGAGGAGCACATATGTAAGGGAGCGCCAGAAAGTCCAGGATTCGCAGAGATCCGGAGCAGCAGATGACATCTATGTCCCCAGGATGTTGTACTATGACAGGCTGCATTTTCTGGCAGGCCAGACTGAACCCAGGTCATCACTCTCCAGTCTTCCTTCCACGCTTCCTTCCCCCCCAGCTGAGGCTTCTGACGCCCAACCTGGGCCTTCCAGGCAACAACATGTGGAGGAGACCAGCTTGAGCCAGGTATAGCATTCCTCTCAATATTTCTGCTTGTCCAATCAATGATGTTAACTAGATGTTAGTTTGGAGTACTAATTTAGGATTGTGATTGATGATGCAAAAACTAAAACCATGTCCCTTTTTCATACACAGGGAAGTCGCAGCCAGGAGGTGGCCGGGCCGAACTGGCTGCCTGATCTGCAGGTCCCTCCCTTACACCTGGAAAGAGAAAGTGGCAGGAGGAGGAGTGCCCTAGAGGAGGCTGCCATAGGCCTCTTTTGGAGGGCTACAGAGGCCCTGGGAGCACCACAGACCGTGGAGGATGACTTCGCTGCCATCATTGCCTCTAAAATGCAGAGGATGGAGGAGGGACAACAACTCATGTGTGAGTCGCTCATATTGGAGGCTCTTAATAAAGGTATGAGGGCCCAAATTACATCTCAGACACACCTTTGCGAACTCACAGATGGTCCTCCTCCTCCTCCTGCAGGTCCTCCTCCTCCTTCTCCTCCAGGTCCTCCCAGTCCTCCTCCTCCTCCAGGTCCTACTCCTCCTCCTGCCACATCTCCAACAGCACAGCCACAGCCTGGAATGAACCGTGGAAGGAAGACCAGAAAGTGAGGACCCTGGATCCAGTCTGGTCAGCCAAAAGATGCAGCCTCTTGTGGTACCACAGCCTGGGGACACAGATGTCATCTGCTGCTTTCCGGATCTCTGGGACTTCTGGACCAGTCTGGCCTCCTTTACATATGGACTCCTCAGGCCACCAATTTTGATGTTCAAGAATTGATGTCTGCCCTGGGGGTCCAAGGCTTCGCTAATTTCTCCTGTTTATCCAGCGTTGCCTCCCTCTTTGTTTTGTTCTGAGCCTTTAATAAAGGATTTTTGGTTTGAATTATACTTGCCTATGTGTGTTTTACTTCAAAAAGGACAGTTGGTTTGTGAGGATTCAGGTACATTTCAAAAATACAATGTGAAATTAACAAGGGACACCAACACCAAACAATCTCCTTGAGATTAAATAATAAAAGATATCAATAGTGTTGTCGTAACTTGACACACAAAACACACACAAAAATAGTCTGGAGTAAAACTAAAAATAACATTAAACAAAGATCAGCCTTGGAAAAAATACAAACATAAAATCTAAACCAAAAATGGCGTTAAATCAAAAAAAAAAGAAAACAAAAAAAAAATAAAATTCTGTCAGATGTGACAAATAACAATATATTCAGGGAATCCCAAGGAAAAAACAAAAAAATAAGTTTGTGAGAAGCGTGTGTGAATATGAGCAGCAAAACTACTTAATTCTTGTCACATTATAAAGAAGAAGAGAGTGCGCTGTATTAAACCATTTTTAACATTGCAGCGTGACGAAAGTGCTGTATCCATTGCGAATGCTAATTTTACCAGACCGAGCTGTTCCGTGTCGAAATTTCTTCTGAGCATGCGTGGCACTTTGTGCGTCGGAACAGGCCACACACAGTCGGAATTGATGTGATCGGATTTTGTTGTCGGAAAATTTTATCTCCTGCTCTCCAACTTTGTGTGTCGGAAAATCCGATGGAAAATGTCCGATGGAGCCCACACACGGTCGGAATTTCCGACAACACGCTCCGATCGGACTTTTTCCATCGGAAAATCCGACCGTGTATACGGGGCATTACACTTTTCCATCCAAGCTTCTTTTTCAACAACGCAGGTTAAGTTATGTAGTTTGTAAGATGCATTCTTTCTTTACCCTAGTACCACTAGTCTTTAGATCAGGACCCTCATCCTGCTCTTTTTCCTCTTTTCCCCCTCTCCCTTTATGCCCCCCTTGTTCTTTTCTTGATTCTACTAGTTTAATTAGGATGCAATGTATAATCTGAAATCTGTACTAATAGACTGAGCCTGCTCAAATCAAAATCCACAAGTCTTGGGCCAGACTGCAGGTTGGAAGCTAAACAGTGGGGACCTTGAGTGGAGAGCAAACAAGTCTTGCTTTTTGACTGCTGGTGATTGTTGGATTTGGCATTTTTAGATTCTTTTTGGTGATTTTCCTTGTAGATTTTTAACACCTTTTTCTGACACTTTTTAAACAGCTTTTTTTTCTTTGCTTCCTTCAGCCTACTAATTAAGGGGAGTAGTTAATTGGTCACAGGTGCTTGAGGCCTATATACTCTTGTGTAGAGCACATCTGACATTTCCAGACTGCTGGTTGGAAGCTAAACAGTGGGGACTTTGAGTGGAGAGTGAACTAATCTTGGTTTTGGACTGCTGGTGATTGCTGGGTTGCATTTTTAGGTTCTTTTTGGGGCTTTTCCTTGTAGCTTTTTAACACCTTTTTCTGACACTTTCTTTGCTTCCTTCAGCCTACTAATTAAGGGGAGTGGCTAATTGGTCACAGGTGCTTGAGGCCTATATAACCTTCTGTAGAACTCATTGTGAGCCATCTTTGAGTCTGCTGGAACTCTGTCCAAGTGGAACTGGTCTAAGTGGTGAGTTAAAAACCAGAGTTAGGGGGCGTGGCTTGGCGCGCAGCAGAGATGGCAGCCTAACCGAGGAGCTCTGTCAGACCCGTGGCCCTAATCAGTCTCTCTGCCGAGCAGCAACCAATGATGAGCAAGCAGAACCGCTACTCACAACTCACCCGACTCGCCGTTCCACGGCTGCATCAGCAGGAAGGAACATTTCAGAGTTTTTCAAGAATCAAGCAGCGATACAGAGAGTCATTGTGGGAGGTAAGATGGCGCTGGTGCACCGTGAGGAGGAGTATAGCGAAGACTCCCAATCTGTTACAGAGGATAACAGTAGGAGAGGTGCAAGACCCGACCAACCCCTTCACCTATGCAGACATTTCAGGCTTTGCTGCAGACATTAAAGCATCGTTTTCTGCAGCCTTCACAGATCTTAAGACTAATCTGCTAGTCCTCACAGAGAAGATGGCCACTGCTGAAGTAGCAGGAACAAGTAGAGACAATGCCATACACAGGCTGGACAGAGTTACCTCCTCTCACGCACTACATTTTATCGAGATGAATAGGCACTTGGAAGACCTCGTTAATAGGGGGAGAAGGAATAATATTAGAGTCCGAGGCATACCAGAATCAGTTAATGCAGATCAATTAACTCCTGTCCTTCAGTGGGTTTTCAACAGCCTCCTGGAGAGGCCAGAGGACTCGGCCATTGAATTTGTCAGGGCACATAGAGCTCTCAGAGCCAGGGGCCCTGACACATCACCCCCCGTGGCACCATTTGTTGTTTGCAAAGTTTTTCTCTCAAGGAGGAGATCATGTACAAGGCATGCAGAAACGAGCAGATAGTGTTTAACGGCGAAAACATAAAACTTTTTCAAGACGTTCCCCAAATCATGCTAAAAAATGCAGGGCTCTGCAACCTTTACTAGACATGCTGCGAGAAAAATATCTTCACTACACATGGCTCTTCCCCTTTGCCCTCTTCGTATCGCATAATGGCAAACAACACACACTCCATACTCCAAGTGATCTCCCAGAGTTTTGAAATGCCCTGCAATTAGGTCATATCGACCTCCCGGAGTGGTACCAGGAATTCACACTACCTCCCAGGCACAGAAGCTCGCCACACTCCCCCTTGGCAACGCCGGAGAAACACCATTCCAAGAAACAGAGGCAGAGTCGGCAGGATAGACAAATGGCTAGCACCCCACACAGCAAGGCTCATTCCTCCAGGATCCCAATGGATGCTTGATTGTCTCAGCCTCAAACTCTTTCAGTTTATTATTACATCCTGAATAAAATGCCACCATAGTGCTCTCACTGGTTGAATGGGGATCCTGTCTCTTCTTCGAGGTTTCTCACCCCCAAATACCCGCTACTTGGAAAAAAACCTATCAGTGCAATTATCCTCATTGCCTACTATTAAGTGGCGAGTTAGAAACATGCATTTAGCACAAAAACAGGAATCACCTAGTTCCCTTCTAAGCCAATGTCACAAGATCCCACCACTGATTTCTGCTGATTCAGCTTTGTTACTGGTGACAACGCTAACATCTTGGGATATATAGAGACCAGTTCCTTAGTCAGAGACATGCTCCCTTCCCTTTTTAGTGACACACACATAATGCATGAAGGTTTGTCTCTGTACAGTGATCGGGAGGACAATGCTGTTGGTTTGGTCTGCTCAGAGACTCAACAGGATCTCTATGCCATCTAATTTACTTATGGTGCTACTATTAGTCTGAGAGTGACTCATAGCTTAAACGTGCAGTTTATTCACAGTTTTCCTTTTTCCCTTTCTACTTAATGCTTGTTATTTGCACCAAGTTACATCCTTGCGAAGGAGGCTGAGCGAGATGGGAGGTAATATTACCTTTCCCACTTCGGCCACTCCATCCTATTTGTTCTATTAACATCTGTAATATTAACATCTACTTTAATTGTTGCTTGTTCTTTGATTCTGGTTAAAAGTAAAATATCAATCTCTCTTATGGCAGAGAAGATAATTAGGCATTGTTCATAGGCTAAGTTAGGCCACGGTCTGACTTTTCCATGTTTTTGATAGTTTCTGGTTAACCTCATTCGGATAGCGTTGGCTGTTATTTAGCTGCAAGTCTCTCCCATTCCCACAAAGTGTGCGGGTAGGAAGATTGAAGATCCACTTCTGTACACAAAATACTGACTCCCCTGGACGGTTTAACTGTTTAGGAGGGCCGTAAAACTTATCTCTGCTCTTCTATTCCTATCTATTTCTTATACTCTCATTTCTCTATCTACTTCCTTCACGTGTCCTAGTTGCTGACTAAAATTATAAAACCATTATAAGTGTAAGGTTCTAACTGGTACTTTTTCTTAGTTGTGGTCATAGGTAAAATCTACCATCTCTCTCCACACCTGAACAATGGCCTATTCCACATTGGGCCGAGTTCCCACAGTGGTGTCTCACAATGTCAAGGGCCTGAATATACCGGAGAAACGTTCTACCCTCTTGCAGGAACTAAAAAAAGGTAAGCCTAAGATTGTATTTTTGCAGGAGACCCATTTCAAGACAAACCATATCCCCAGGCTCACTGACTCCTACTTCACAGAGGCTCCCAACGCCACCAACGACATTTCCAAATCTAAAGGGGTGTCAATTTTGCTGAGTAGGGAGGCCTCATTTGGGATAACTGACAAGTTGGTTGACCCAGGGGGGAGATACATTTTCATTAAAGGGATCTGCTCTGGAGTACCTACCACCATAGCAAATGTATATTTCCCCAATACTTCCCACCTATCCTTTTGCAGGAGGCTGGTGAAGGAGTTGGAAGGTTTCAGCTCAGGTCGCCTAGTCCTGGGAGGGGATTTCAATGCTCCCCTTAGCACACTAATGGACACTTCGTCAGGGAAAGCTTTCATCACATTTAAACTAGACCTAGTGGACACATGGCGTTTTTTACACCCAGAGGACAAGGACTTCTCTTTCTATTCGATCCCTCATGATCATCACTCCAGGATTGACTATCTCTTTATTTCACAAAGGGACTTACAGACAATATTGGGATACAGACAATCTCAGACCACGCCCCAGTTTCCGTTAGCCTAAATTGGGCAGACACATCCGCCAAATCAGCAATGTGGAGACTAAATTCCTCTCTAATAACAGACCCAGTTTTACTACCAAAATTGAACACGGCTCTAACCGATTTCTTTAAGCACAACGTGACACCAGGTATGGACCCCTTGACAGTGTGGGAAGCCCACAAGTGCTCCATAAGGTGAGAGCTGATTAGAATGGGAAAGGGAAGTCTTACAGCTATCGCAAAAAATCCGCTACCTAGAAACCATACACAAGCAGTCTTTGACAGCCCAATCGGCAACAACGCTCCTCGAGATTAGAAAGACTCTCAAACAGCTTCTAGAATCCAAAACCAAACGATTCCTTTTTTTTAAGGAAAAAGGTCTATTATGAACAAGGTGACAAACCCGGCCACTTTCTTGCTAGGGCCTTGAGAGATCCCACTGCCAAACACAACATCATGGGCATCCAGAGCAAGGGAGGTAATTTTGATAGAACTACATGTAGCGGTCACTACCTTAAGGTAGGTGATTTTTCTGTGTTTAGATGACAGGGTACAGTTTTAGGTAAATTTAGGCAGGCCTGTATTTCTATCTCAGGTCTGGTTGTTTATTTTGGGAACTGGGAGTGTCAGTGTAGTGTAGGGTGTAGCCACCTGTACTTGGACCCAGAGATGCCTCCTTGTGCTTTCAGTGGAAATGGTTCTAGAAGAGAGATTGGACTTGGGATCTGAGTGGCAGGCAGCTCATGTGTGGAGTTCTGGCCAATCATTAATTTGTTTGGCAGGAGGTGGGACTCACATATAAGCTGGGGTCACATGCCGGGTGAGGAGTTCCAGAGAGAGAGATCAGAGACAGAGCCCCCCTGTGGGGAGGGAGAGAAGCTGAGCCCCCACTACAGGGAAGGGGGGACCAGGCCAGACGGAGGAGAAGAATTAGAGGCACTGCACAGCATGTAGTCGCTGGTGTCGCTGGATGTCCCCTGCGGGGAGGGGAGCATACCAGACCGGAGAGGAGGGATGGAGGAACCATCAGGAAGAAGTAGCAACTAAGCGGAAGAAGACTGGGCGATCCACCATTTGTGAGTGGCACGTGGACTGTTGATCAAGTGAGTGAAAGCCCAGGGGAGCAGTACTACCAGAGGCTGGGGGATGTTGGTATGCAAGTCAGTGAGACAGGTGATGATGGCCTGTGACTTTTGGTTCGACAAAACCCAGGGAATCCAATCAGTCAGGCGGGAGGAATTATTCAGAGTAATGTCTTCTTTAGCCCAACTTGGAAGTACTGTACAGATGGGAAGTAGTGGTCAAAAGGCGGAGGTAGAGCTCCGAGCATAAATAGAGATAAACGGATAATGTGGCCAACTTCACATGCAAAAAAAAGTCCTTAGAGAGAGAAGAGCAGTAAGCACAATGGTTCAGAAAGTATTCATAGGTGATCAGAGTAGAGAAGTTCAGCGTGCACCTTCCACCGATCCATCCACTTCCACCCTGTGAGAACACACTCCCCTCAGGGGGTTAAACTCACCAGAGCCTAATCATCATAAGCATTCAAGAAAGGAGAAATCCAAGCCACCAGCCACTATCAGCAACCCTCCGGAGGAATCCAAGACGGTCAGGGCTATCAGTAGCTTCCTCATCTCCTCAGCTCCCAATCCTGGCACATACCCTGTGTGATATTTATATATGTTTTTTATTTATTACTGCTTTTGAACTGCTAGGGTCCCTGGCACTGAGTGGTGTATTTTTGGGCCTGTAAATACACCTTTTCACATAAATAGAGATACATATTGTTCTAAAAAAGGTCTACGGGTGAAGAAATTATCCAGAGTGACTCTTTGCTACAACAGCCTATGTATTCTCTAAAGTAAATCTACCAAAGCCTATATGCAAAGAGTTATTCAGAGTGGTTCTTTGCTATTCACTTTAATTATTCTCAGATGACCATACTACTCCTATTTTCCCATGAGAAGTTATTCAGAAGGACTGTTCATTATCCGCATTTATTCTAAGTATTTGCATGGAAAGGCAAAGGAAAGATTATGAAGAAGTAAAAAGAGCATCTCAGAAAACCCTTTCCCTGTCCCAGTTCAAGTTATGTAAATAAAAGCAAGAGAAAAAGTACAATATGGACTGTTTCTATTTCTATGGGCTGTGGTGTGCTTGGTGGTGAATGTGATTTACAGATAGTACACAAAAATAGCAGCTCCTACGGGGGTAGTGTGCTACATGGAGGTCTCCCACCGAGATATCCGTTTCACGTTTGACTACTAGCCATCTCCCATAGCAATGGAGTCTACATTTCAGTGACTGCTGCCGAGATAGCCTGCAATTTAATAGTGCCTGCCGCCAGGTGTCACTGGGAAGGACTTTAAAAATGTATAGCTACAGTTCCTCGCGCGCTGAACCAACAAGTGGGGGCTGGAGCCACGCCCCAGAGGAAAACTTTGTCAGCGTTCAGCGTGCCACGCGCCAGACCGAAAAGGCGGAGGAAAATGGCAGAAGGTGTTCGGAGTACACCCGTCATGCAGCGGTTACCTGAGTTGCAGGACCGGGTCTTGATTGATACTGGTGTTCGTTTGGAGCTCCTCGGAGGACTGGCGCTAGGACTGATTGAAGGAGTAGAGAGACTTTGTATGTTGTGTCCCGGATGTCAGAAGCCTACGGTTGGAGTCGTCGCCTGGGCTCGGTGTGGGCATTGCAGTGCTCAGCTAATATGCCTGGGACCTGTCCAACAAGAAGTCAGATACTATTCCGCCAGTCTTACAACCGGACTTTGTCTGCTGCAGATGCAAGTGACTCGGAAGGCTGGAGAGGGTCGTATGTCGCCTGCTGTAGCAGTGGAGGAGCTCCCGTCTGATTCAGCTGAATCTGAGCCACCGACAAAGTAAGTCCTTTGTTGTGCCCATCCGGAAGGAGCCTAGTTTACAGGAGGGGGATCCCTCGGGTGAGCCGGACATGGTGAAAAAGGGCCAGGCTGTAGATTGGGGATCACCGCAAGTTCTGGAGAAATATGGATCTATGGAAAATTTGTTTGAGTGGTCATCCCCTGAAGAGGCTGAATCTAGTGATGAGGAAGAATGGTTTCTAGAGAGTTCTACCTCAGTGGAGGCTTCCACGGGAGCATCAGAGAGGTCACTCAGCTCATCTAAACCCCCAGTACCCCCTTTCAGCTACTGTCCTTCCTATCAGGGCAGCCACGTATCAACAGTGGGTCAGCAGAGCTTCTGATTGCTGTGTTTTGCCTGGCCGAGGAAAGGCTAAAGAATTACTTAGACTTTCGAGGTTCCAGCGAGAAGTTCAAAGAAAAGTTGCTCAGGAATGGGACCTGGATTATCCCTACATTTCTGACTGGATCATGAAAATTGTTGAAAATTCCTGGGAAGCGTGGGAGGATAACCTTGTTTGGGTCTATCTCCATGTTCCTAAACCCAAGCAGACACCTGATAGTGAGGTCTGGGTCTGATTGAAAGATATTCAGTGTGAATGGAAACTTGGGAGGGCAATTTACAAGGAAAAAGTGTTGGTGGTAAAAGCAGGGCAAAACATCCGCAGTTACTCCATATCAGGGACAGGATAAGGGGACAGTCGCAAAAGGTTGCCTGACCCGGGGTATCGCTTGTAAGCGGGACTATAGGAGAGGTAGTCACAAGTGTGCTCAAGTACCCATATTGACTGCGGGAAGGCAGATGGGTTAGGGTGGGTTTTCCCAAAATTGACTGTACAGCAGGAGACTCTCATTCAGGGTCCCTAACATGGACAAAGTTATAGACATTAGAATGTGCTGTCTCTGCTAAATCCCTTTGTCGCAAGTACTTTTGTTATATTGGAGTTGAGGTAGGTTAGAGGTGCAAGTGGGTTGGTATGAGCCCTGAAAAAGAGGAGAAAGGGATGGGGGGAGTATATCATAGAGGGGGAACAACATAAAGGAAAGCATCACAAATAAACACAGAAACTTCGCTTTTTTCCACATGGAGTCACTGTGTAGGTCAACTCCCAGAACAGGACAGTTCTGGGAGAGCCCATGGGAGAGTGACAGGTGTCTATGTAGGCACTTGGGGGTCATAGTTCTGGGGGGGGGGGATGCAGTCAGTCGTACACAGTGAGGCCAGGAGGAGATTAAAGAACAAATTCAGAGAGGTAACTGCTAAGATGTAACTTAGAAAATTGAAAACAACTAAATATAATAGCATTATACTTTATGTGTTGCTGTACGAAAGAAGGTAAAAATTAAAACCTGAGAAGGGACAGAGAGATCTACTGTCCAAAAATTAGGTGGCCAGGGAGGTATGTTGCAAGTCTCTGTTCAGCGAGGAGTGGAGCGATGCTGGTCTGAGGCCGAAGATCTGAAGCGCTTGGGAGAGTCTTTGCGCGGGCTCCGTTGATCCAGGGAGCGATTGATTGGAGTGCCTTTGGAGGGGGTGTGCTGTTGAGTGTTGGAGAGCAAGGACCGCACATAGGCTTTTGCTTCTGAGGGTTCCTGGAAGGATAACTGGTCACCGCTGGGTGTCCTGAGGCGTAGAGTAGCCGAGAAGGCTAAAGTGAATTTGATGTGTTGTTTAAAGAGTTCTGAGCATATCTGTTGGAAGGCCTTGTGTTTCTTTGAGACCTCGATGGAGTAGTCGGCAAAAATCAGAACCTTCACGCCATCAATTTGGAGCGAGCGGGTTTGTCTGAATTTTTGGAGGATAAGAGCCTTGTCAGAGTAGTTCAGATATTTAGCAATGATGGGTCGAGGGTTCTTGCGTTCTTCGCTATAGGACCCCATCCTGTGGGCGCGTTCCACCGTGCAAGAGCCTGTTAGGCCTAGCGCCTCAGGGATGCATTGGGAGCAGAAATCTGTTAAAGCAGATGCTTGGAGAGATTCGGGTATCCCCACGAATCGCAGGTTGCTCCTTCTGGACCTATTTTCCAAATCGTCGAGTTTTTGGAGTATATATTGATTTGTCTTGTCTTGTGCTTGTTCTGTGGCTTGAGCTTGGTACATCTCTTCTTTCATACTTGATAGGCGATGTTCTAGCTCATTTAGCCTAGTGTTGTGTTCTCCTAGTTGGGCCTTTATTTGTTTCATCCCCGCATTAACAGCCTTTTCCACAGATGCAGAAATCATGGGGGGCAGGAGGGCTGCCACTGCCTGCGCTATGCACTCCATTTTATGGTCCACGGCATGCTGTGGAGATGGGGTTGACATGGAGAAGGCCTGAGAGAGGGAGGCTTGAGGAGAGGAGGCTTGGGAGTGTGTCTGAGTGGGGGATGCTTGAAGGGATGTGTGTGGAGCTGTGCTGCCACTTATATCCATCTCCGCCATCTGCGCGCCTGTGTGTGCGTCCGTGTAGGCCGAAGCCGGGGCCTCGATTTGTGGCTGTGCCGGCGGCACCGTCTGGGCCGTGTTGGTGCGGGAGCCGAGGACCTCTACGAATCGGTCCATATAGTGGGTGCTAGTGCCCAAGGTGGCCGAGGGTGGTTTTAGGCTTCTGGGCTGGCTTTGCAGGCAGGTTTTGAGTCCTTAGTGCGGGAGCTGTGAGGAGAGACAGCTACGCCATGCGGCGCCGGAACCGGAAGTTGTCGCAAGTACTTTTAAAAGGACTCCTGTTTAGGAGCCAAACAGAAAGTTTATTTGCCAACGGGCAGATGTGTTCATTTGCTTGGCATGTCTTCTTCAGGCTGCTCTCTGCAGGAGGTCTGCTAGACTCCTTTTGAGGGAGTGACAATCCTGACAGAAACACACATGCCATAAAAAGAAAATCTGTATATTTGATTGATTACTCAATAGAGGATAATAACCCCCTCTGTTAGGTAATGTGTAGCTAGTTGTAGTTAGAAATATTTTGTGTCTTCTCTTAGGTGAACTGGAGATGTGACGGCTGTCTATCTTACAGATGAAGGCCTGCAGTAAGCCGTGTATTCCTCCTTCGGGAGCAATGCTCTGATTCTGCTTGTATGGAATGTTAGCTGTAGGGATCTACAGTTAGGTAATGTAAATTGTACAGAAAAATGTGTTATGTGTCATTTTGTACATTGACAATTGATGTTATCCCTTTTCAAGTTTATTTCCTTTTCCCCATTCCAACTTGATTTAACGAGATGCTCTTTCCTCCTCAAACTTAAGGAGGTACTCTAAATTCACTTCCCACAACTGGGGACAGTTGTGATTTAAATGGGGAGGTGTGTGTAGCGGTCACTACCTTAAGGTAGGTGATTTTTCCGTGTTTAGATGACAGGGTACAGTTTTAGGTAAATTTAGGCAGGCCTGTATTTCTATCTCAGGCCTGGCTGTTTATTTTGGGAACTGTCAGTGTCAGTGTAGTGTAGGGTGTGGCCACCTGTACTTGGACCCAGAGATGCCTCCTTGTGCTTTCAGTGGAAATGGTTCTGGAAGAGAGGTTGGACTTGGGATCTGAATGGCAGGCAGCTCATGTGTGGGGTTCTGGCCAATCATTAATTTGTTTGGCAGGAGGCGGGACTCACATATAAGCTGGGGTCACATGCCGGGTGAGGGGTTCCGGAGAGAGAGATCAGAGAAAGAGCCCCCCTGCGGGGAGGGAGAGAAGCTGAGCCCCCCCACGGGGAAGGGGGGGGCCAGGCCATGCGGAGGAGAGGAGTTAGAGACACGCATGTAATCGCTGGTGTCACTGAACGCCCCCTGCAGGGAGGGGAGCGTACCAGACCGGAGAGGAGGGATGGAGGAACCATCAGGAAGAAGTAGCAACTAAGCGGAAGAAGACTGGGCGATCGACCGTTTGTGAGTGGCACATGGACTGTTGATCATTTGAGTGAAAGCCCAGGGGAGCAGTACTACCAGAGGCTGAGGGATGTTGGTACGCAAGTCAGTGAGACAGGTGACGATGGCCTGTGACATTTGGTTCAACAAAGCCCAGGGAATCCAATCAGTCAGGCGGGAGGAATTATTCAGAGTAATGTCTTCTTAAGGCCTCTTTCACACGGGGCAGATCAGTCATGATCCGCCCTGTGAACATCCGCTTGCTCAGCGGGGATAGCTCCGCCGATCCCCGCTGAGCAGGAAGATGACAGGTGCATCGCTGCACGCTGTGCAGCGATGCACCTGTCAGAGCGCCGCTCTCCCCTATGGGGGGATCGGATGATGACGGTCCGTAGTGTCCGTCGTCATCCGATCCGATCCGAAAACGGATGGAAAAGTAGGTTTTTCCTCCGTTACACTTTTCGGATCGGAGCGGGTCGGATGTCAGCGGACATGTCACCGCTGACATCCGACGCTCCATAGGGATGACTGTATGTCCGTTTTTCATCCGAAAACGGAAGGATGAAAAACGGACATACGGATCGTCCGTGTGAAAGAGGCCTTAGCCAAACTTGGAAGTACTGTACAGATGGGAAGTAGTGGTCAAAAGGCGGAGATAGAGCTCCAAGCATAAATAGAGATACATATTGTTCTAAGGTCTACGGGTGAAGAAGTTATTCAGAGTGACTCTTTGCTACAACAGCCTATGTATTCTTTAAAGTAAATCTACCAAAGCCTATATGCAAAGAGTTATTCAGAGTGGATCCTTGCTATTCACTTTAATTATTCTCAGATGACCATACTACTCCAGTTTTCCCATGAGAAGTTATTCAGAAGGACTGTTCATTATCCACAAAGGCAAAGGAAAGCTTATGAAGAAGTAAAAAGAGCATCTCAGAAAACCCTTTCCCTGTCCCAGTTCAAGTTATGTAAATAAATGCAAGATAAAAAGTACAATATGGACTGTTTCTATTTCTATGGGCTGCGATGTGCTTGGTGGTGAATGTAATTTACAGATAGTACACAAAAATAGCAGCTCCTACGGGGGTAGTGCGCTACATACAGAAAAAATAGCTCAACACTTCCAAGTGTTCTATACCAATCTCTATAATCTCCCAGCCCAACATAGACCGCCCGACCTACATGGAGACAGGCTTCAGGTGTTATAGAAGTTCCTGAAGGACTCTGGTCTCCTCTCGCTTAAAGTAGAGGACGCTACGACACTTGACAGTCCCATAGACTTGCTATTAAAGACCTAAAAACAGGTAAAAGTCCGGGTCTGGAGGGGTTCACGGCCCTATACTATAAGACGTTTGTTGACACACTAGCCACACACTTCCGAGATGCACTGAACTCTCTATCGAAGACAAGAACAGTCCCCCCTGAATTCCTATCGGCATACATTACTGTATTACCCAAACCAGATAAAGACCCACTACACTGTACCAGCTACAGGCCTATCTCACTACTGAATCTAGATGTTAAGATAATGGCGAAAATCATCTCCACCAAACTAAAACCTCTACTACATGACTTGATAGGACCAGGCCAGGCGGGTTTTATCCCTGGAAGAGAGGCTAGGGATAATGTCACTAAAGACTTAGACCTGATACACGCTGCCCATGAGCGAAAGATCGAGGGCCTTCTCCTGTCCACTGATGCGGAGAATGCCTTCGACCGTTATTTATCATATCGCTAGAACCATTTGACAGATGAATTCTTGCCAACAATGCCATACGGGGGTTTAAGGTCAAGGGGAAGGAATTCAAAGTAGCTGCATATGCTGACAACCTCCTATTCTTCTTTTTTTTTTTTTTTTTTAATATAATCTTTATTTTATTTTGTATTTTCAAAAATAACAGACATTAAAAAGGATACAGAAAAGAAGAAGAAAAAAACAAAAAAACAAAAGGTGCATACTGTAATAAGACAAAAGGAAGAAAAGACAATCAGTGCTTAAGGGGCACAAATGGTGACAAGGAGGGGGATTGGGACATACGTACATAGAAACCTTTGATGCGTTCAGGTAGTAGGCCTCATATGACTTCTTCAACTGATATCCCAGTTTTATAACCATTGCATCAAAACGGGGTTGCATCTTCAAGTCTAGAGTGTAGCACCCCAGTGACTACACGTAATTGAACTCAAAATGAGAGGATAGGGAAGGGATGAAGGGAAACGGATATACTCAAAAACCAAGAACAAGGTTGACAGTCATACAGCACGACAGCAGTAGGTGTAAATCATATACTGATATAGAAAAACCTGGGGATGTATAGTGTGTGGTTCTCATCCTCCAGAAATTGAATATGTACCAACAATTTTCAAGTTGCCTGCCCAGGAGTAGCAGAAGATGGTGACAGCGCCGCATTAGACGTATAATGTATCCAAGTTGCCCATGTAGCATAGAATTTGTCATACCTGTCTCTGCACTTCGCCATCCACTCCTCTGCTGCCATAATTGAATTTAGTAATCGCACCCAATCGTTTCGCCCTGGAATGTGGGCCGACTTCCAATGTACAGGAATTAGACGTCGGGCTGCATTTAAGAGGTGCGGGAGAATTGATTTACGGTAATGGCTTAGAGGGGTGGACGGCACATGCAGTAAGAATTCCAATGGGGAGTCCTGCAAATCTAAATCCAGGATAACTTTTATTTGGGCCTTAATATCCTGCCAAAAGGGCTAGAGCCTCGAGCATTCCTACCAAATATGCAGGAAAGTGCCCCAAAGCCTGCAGCCCCCCAGCATGCAGCAGAAGCTGTCGGATATATCCTGGCCAAAGTCGTTGGGACTCTATGCCAACGAGTCAATAGCTTAAAGCTATTTTCTTGCATTTTAGTGTCCACTGAGCTCTTGTGAGTAAGCTGGTATAAATGGCTCAATTGAGCTTCTGTAAATGTATGCTGTAGGTCTCTCTCCCATTCTCATATATATATATTGGTTTGCCCTGGGACTCCGTAGACTGCAGCATCTCATAGAGCAAGGAAATAGAGTGAGGGATTTGCATAGTTTTTCAAATGGAGTTAGGGAGGAGGGAGGTCGGACATAATGAGGAAAACTGTTAATAAAGTGTTGCAATTGTCTGTAGCGCCATCCATCCAGTGGGAAGCTACCAAACTGGGAGCGAAGCCAATCCTGGGAAACTAAACCCTGTTCATGTACAAACCTTCCACAGCGAACTTCCCCATCTCCCGTCCATGTGCGAAGATAGGAATGGTGTTCCCCTGGAGTGAACCAGGGAAAGCCCCCAAGAGGTACAAGCGGGGATATTGGCTGTGATAACCACTCCCGTATATTTAGTGCATCCCATAACTTCAGCACGTGGACAGAGACCGGCGACACGAAGCTCGAAAGGCCTCGGCTTTCCCGAGGGAGCCACGGAGCATGAGACAAATTACGCCCTGACAGGAATTTCTCAAGGGGAACCCAAGATTTGGTGGTATGGTGTTGTCAATCGAGAATCCTCTGTAGGGCAACCGCCTCATAATACCTGCGTATTGAAGGGACTCCCAACCCCCCCAGACTCTTAGGATGCTGCAGCGTACGGAGGGCCAAGCGGGGTACATGACCCCGCCATATAAATTTTACAAACAGGCTGTTGAAAGCCGAGAAGAGAGATCTGGGCAATGTAATAGGTATCATCTGGAGGTAAAAAAGAATTCTAGGCAATATATTCATTTTCAGGATACTGACTCGTCCCATCCACGAGAAGGTAGTACGGTCCTATCTTGTTAGATCAGCCTTAATAGTGGTGAGTAAGGGGGCAAAGTTACATGTGTATAATTGTGCAATGGTAGCTGGAAGGTGAATGCCTAAATATTTTAAGGAGGAGCAGCACCATGTGAAGGAAAATGAGGCTTGTAGTTGTGAGCGCATCACAGGAGGGATATTGAGAGGGAGAATCTCTGATTTACTGTAATTAATTTTGAAGTTGGAGAGAGAATGAAATCTCCGTAACTCCGACATAATGTTAGGCAGGGTAATCAGTGCCCCAGTAGAAGGCCTTTGGGTCGAAACGCGTCGGACTTCCTTACACTCTCTAATGTTGCCCTTGACTTTTATTGTGATCACTTTATTTTAATGTATAGTTTTTTTAGCAATAAAAGATACCTTTTTTATCTGCACCATGGGGAAACTTTATTTTTCTTTTCACATAACACCTGGAAAGAAGTGAATGCCCAACTTCCATTATATGCAGTGCGTCCCAGCCGGCAGAATCCCGCCTGTATCCACCGGGAACACTCATCCGATGATCCTGTGAGTTCCTGTAAAGTCTTCACCTGTGAGTTCTGATGGTCTGGATATCGTTCTATATGCCCTGGGTGGTACAATGTCTTTATGACTCCATGTCGCTGACAGGAGAGACCACTGGTTCCGGTAAGAGATAAACTACCATTCTCTGATTTGATGCTGTTGTTGGTTGATGTGGTTCCCATGTACCGACTAACCCAGTCCTCTGTCTACATTTGGAACATTCTTCATTGCCAATGACTCTTTTCATGTGCACATTCAGTTGGAGATTTTCATTTTTCTTCATTTTTCCTTATGACATATGGACTTTTAAATATTATTTGTTGTATTCACCACACCTGGTCGATAGACTTGTGGTGTTTGTGACTACATTGTATCATTATTTTTTGTTTTTCTATGCGCTACATTTTTTTATAGAGTTTATATTGCTGTTTGTCACACTGTATGTAGCTGCTTCTTTTCACTAGTTAGCACAGTGTTTTTTGCTATCTTCACTAAGGAAATCAGTGGGTCTGTTACATAAAATAGAACATCATTGGCATACGCCGATAATTTATGTTCTGTTGTCCCTACCGTGAGCCCCTTAATGTTAGGGTTAGACCGTATCATGTTGAGTAGCGGTTCCAGGGTGAGGGCAAATATCAGGGGGGACAAGGGCAGGGCACCCTGTCCTTGTGCCGTTTCATATAGGGAAAGGATTAGAGAGCATCCCGTTGACTTTAACCCGTGCTTCTGGGGAGCTGTATAAGGAGCCTATCCATCAGAGCATATTATTACCCAGGCCCAATCTAGATAGCACCGCCTGGAGATAGGCCCAGTCCACCCTGTCAAAAGCTTTTTCAGCGTCCGTGGATAAAAGGAGACAGGGTGCACTGGGCCGCTGCAGGTTCGTGCAGTGGATCAGTTGTATAGCTCGATTGGAATTATCCCTAGCCTCCCTGCCTGTTATAAAGCCCGTTTGATTTGTGGAAATTACCATCAGGAGGATGGGTTTAAGGCGATTAGCCAGCACCTTCGCGAAGATCTTAATGTCAATGTTCAACAACGAGATCGGTCTATAGCTGCTAGGGGTGGAGGGGTGCTTACCCTCTTTTGGAAGGACAGTAATGTGCGCCATCAACGCCTCCTTTGGAAGGGTGGTGCCTGACGCCAGGGCATTAAAATATGTGCACATGCGAGCAGACAAAAGGTGAGAAAATTTGCGATAGTAGGCATTGGTAAGCCCATCTGGGCCAGGACTTTTTCCTTGCGGAAGGTCCTTAATAATATCTTCAATCTCTGTTACAGCTATAGGCCTGTCAAGCTGCTCACTAATTTGTTTTGATAGCTGTGGAGTTAGTGCTTCTTCTAGATATTGTGAAATACACTCCACCTTCCACGAGGGCGTATGACCGGCGAGTGTGACAGGGAGTTGATAAAGTTGGGCATAATATTTCCGAAAGGTGTCCGCAATTTTGGAAGATAGTACAGTTTGGGAGCCTGAGGTCGTTTGGAGCCTATGGATGTGGCCGGATGTCCGTTGTCGTTTGAGGGCCCTAGCTAATAATCTACCACATTTATTTCCAAACTCGTAGAATTTATGAGAAACATATCGCAGTCTATCCCGAGTTTGCGTTTCTAACATGTTGGAAAGCTTTTCTCTGAGGGCCATCAGCTCATTATAGAGGAGTGGCGTCATTTGGCATTTGTGTTTGAGCTCAGCCGTGCGTAGTTGGGTCAGCAGGGAGTGCAGTTCCCCACAGCGTGCCTTTTTGAGTCTAGATCCCTGGGAGATAATTTCGCCCCATATCACGACCTTATGTCCTTCCCATACATATGCCACCCCGGTCTCTCCCGTCACATTCTCTTTAAAATACAAAGAGATGGTATCTGACACCTGCTTTTGTGCCACAGCATCGTCCAGTAGGTTTTCATTCGACCGCCATGTCCAATGACGGACCTCTGGAGCTAGAAGAGCTAGGGAGATGGGTGCATGGTCGGAGATCGTCAATGATCCGATCGACGAGCCGGAGAGCGACTCCAAAAAGCATCGATCCACCAATATGAGATCTATCCGCGTATACACTTTATGTGTGGCAGAATAGTAGCTAAAGTCTTTTACGGTGGGGTGAGTCACACTCCAGCAGTCGACCAGATGACTAGCATATAAGGTTTTACAGAAACGTTTAAGAAAAGCGAACGAATGTGTAGAGCGGCCAGAAGAGGTATCCAACTGTGGGTCGGGGCAGACATTAAAGTCCCCCACCACCACCAGTCGCCCCTCACGAAAAGTGGAAAGAGTGTCCAATACCTTATCCAAAAATTAGAAATGCCTAGAATTGGGAGCATACAGCGCAACGAGTGCAAGCTTATGGTTGATCAGAGTGCCTTTCAAAAAGACAAATCTGCCCGTCAGGGTCCGCATAGTGATCTAGGGGAATAAAAGGGCAATTCTTATGTATTGCAACCGCAACTCCACCAGATTTAGATTTGGGTGACTTGCTGAGGAACCATTGATTATATACATGTATGGGGAGGCGGGGAACCGAGTCAGTCCTGAAATGAGTTTCCTGCAAGAGTAAGATATGTGCACCCAGTCTCTTTGTCTCAAGCCACAGCTTACTGCGTTTGGATGGAGAGCCTAGGCCACGGACATTGTACAATACAATCTTCAGATCAGCGATAGTTGGATACCGGTAACATCGCCCCAAGGGCGTAAGGAGGATGAGGAGAGACCCACAGCAAATCGACCCATTAAACCTGGGGTGCTGAAAAGAGAAACATATGAGTGCAACCCATGTAGTGAAATAACAAAAAACATATAAGTAATATTTAACAAGAAAAAAATAAAGAAAGGAGGAATAGGGGGAAAACAGTACATAATATCCAGTGGGCAAGTAAGCAACCCTAATTTCGACAGTGCAGGGGTTACCTTTCGGCCAGCCAGCCCCATAAGGTTCAGGCAACCCATGCATCGTGGACTTCCTTGGCCGAGGAGTATAAATCCCAGGAGTTCACCTATGGGGGGTGAGTGGGGAGACATCAGGCAGGAGCCCCATCAGGGGACTCGCTCCTTTATATGAGCACATCTGAAATCAGAAGTGCATGCAAATTATCTTCAGCATCAAAAAGTATGAAAAACAAAACAAAAACAAGAACAAAACACCAGTCCTGAGAATAGAAAATTAAGTCCTCCGGTGTTGTATCCTGCCGTCAACGTGCAGCCGAGGAAGAAGTGGGACCTTGCTCAGCGGTACCATCGCAAGGTTTGTTGCGGCGTCTGCCGCCAGGGTTCTGGACGAGCTGGAGCTGGGACATCAGGGGGTGTGCGCCAATCAGGAATGTTAACTGTAGGTAAGCCGGAGCGGGAAAGAAAGTGAGGTAAGGGTAAGTCTGACTTGTTCCGTAGAGTGACTTGCTGACCTCCCTTGGTGACCGAGAGGCTGAAGGGGAATCCCCAGCGGTATACTAGGTGGGCGTCCTGCAGGACTGTCAACAGTGGCCCTGCGTTGCATCAACGTGCATCTGGATAAATCCGGGAATAAGGACAGCTGGGCTCCATCAAAATCCACGTGGCGGGTTCCTCTGACATGGTACATGATACGCTCTTTCACGGTATATTTATGCAGTTTGCAAATAATGTCCCGAGGTTTGTCAGGATCCTCAGAGGGGGGTCTGAGGGCCCGATGCGCACGATCAATCTCTATGTGATCAGGAGCCTCCTTGCCCAGAATCTGTGTGAATAATCCCTGAAGGGAAGGAATAATGTCCCTGGGGCTTCAGGTAAACCGCGTATACGGATATTAACCCTTCGGCCCCTGTTCTCCGCGTCATCAAGTTGATCAAGCAAAGAGTCAATACGTTGATTTTGCATCCTGCAGTGGGTCTGTAGAGCCTGCAGGGAAGGGGTAATGTCCTCCACTGTCGCCTCTAAGGCCTCCACTCTGCCCCCTATGTGAGCTGTGTCTGCCTGTAAATCATCTATATCATTTCTGAAGGCTTTCTCCATGTGAGCCATAAAACCCTCCAGGTCAGCCCATGTGGGGAGGGCTAGAATGTGTGACCTCAAGTCTCCATCTTTCAGGGCCACCTGCGAGCCCCTGCACCCAGGGACCATGCGGTGAGGGATCCGGGGGCTAGAGGAGGGGGAGACAACAGGGATCGCCTGATAGGCATGAGGTGATCCATGTGGGGAATGGCTGCGATTCCCCCCTGCACCCTGATGGCTCGGACTGCTGAAGGGGCTCCCTCGGGAGTCTGGAGAGGAGGGGAGAAGAGGGGATGCAGGTGGATGGCGCGGTGACAGGATCTGGGATGCCTCGTGTGCGGCCTGTGAGGACTCACCCAGTGTCATCTTGGATTCTGTTCCTTGCCGCTGGCTTCCTCCAGTAAAACAGCCTCCAGAGAGCTGGAACGGAGTCGTGGGGTTCTCCGGGGTAGCGGGGATTGCTTCTTCCGCACTGGCATCTCTTTGGACTGGTGCCTGGAGGTTGGATGCTGCTGCAAAAAGTGCTGTGTGGAGCGGGTTAGACGGAGCTCAGCTCATACACGTCTGCTCCGTTCCATGCCGTGGCCACGCCCCCCCTCCTATTCTTCTTGGCTGAACCACACATATTCATCCCCTCTCTCCTGAAAGAGTTTGCAATATATGGTTACATTTCTAATCTCAAAATAAATTACTCTAAGTTAGAGGCGATAAACATCTCACTTCCAGAACCTAAATTAATGACAGTTAACGACAACAGCCCCTTCAAGTGGAAAACGCAAGCTATTAAATACCTGGAGTATGGTTGATGCCCAAACTAGCCTCAATTTTCTCCCCCTTCTCAAAGCCAATGAGAGGGACTTGCAAACTTGGCACACTAGGCTCTTCTCTTGGTTTGGCAGGGTAGCCATATGCAAAATGACCATATTGCCTAAAGTCTTATACTTACTACCACCTCATATCAAATTCTCCCTACTAACAAGATCCAAAGCACTGGGTGGGATGGGGATAACCGATTTCAGAACCTATTACCATGCCACTCACATAGCCAGAATTCTAGATTGGCATTGCCACGCTGGCCTGAAGGATTGGGTGTCATTGGAAAATGACTCAAGCCCGATTCCCTTGCATTTCTCTCCCTGGATACCGAAACTCAAATATCCCTCAAAAATGAGAGCCCACCGCCTGATGGGGACCACACTGGAAATCGTCCATCTTCTAACCAAACAACCCAAATTTTCTTCCCCCCTAAGTCTCCTTACTCCATTACTAACACTCGTAACGCTCCATTGTTTCAATAACGAGATAATAAAAGACTTGACCAATCTTAGGGCTGACAATAATATACCTACTTTACCCTTGAGGACATATTTCCAGGTTATGTTATGTTAATAATGCCACACGTAAGAGACACTTCACCAGAGACCTCACTGATGTGGTGTCGATGTGCCTGAAAGGGGAACAGGTTTTAAAAACTGCCTCAACTGCTTATGAGTGGTTGCAGAATTTGAAAGACTCGGCAGTCGATAGGTTCAGAGAGAGATGGTCAGACAGCCTAGACATGACAATCACAGATGCACAATGGGAAAGAGCTTGTATCTTGGCACATAAATGCTCCCTCAGTACAAGGATGCAGGAAACAGCATATAAAGTTCTCACTCACTGGTATGCCACCCCGGAAAAGATACACAAGTGGTTCCCCCAGTCACCTGACACGTGCTGGAGATGCAATAGAAAGAAAGGTATGCAAGGTGTTGCATATTTGGTGGCAGTGTGAACCGATAATACCATTTTGGAACAAGGTCAAAGAGGTAATCTATCGAATCACAGAGACCAAGCTCACACTTAAAGCGGCCTGCTGCCTGCTCCACATTTCAAACTTTACCTTTAAGAGGTATACAAGCTCCCTTTCCAGACATTTACTAAATGCTGCCTAGTCTCTCATTCCATTGTACTGGAAATCAATAATCACTCCCACTTTGAAAGACTGGCTACACAAAATTTCTTATATTTGTGAAATGGAAGATACACGGGCCCAATCAGAGGAAAAAGTGGATCGTTACTACAAAACTTGGTCTCCCTGGTTCACATATAGACACTCCCAAGATTAAGAGAAATTGATTGAACACCAATGATTGTACTTGTTATGCTCTCGGGGAGGACACATCCATGACCACCCCCAGATTTGGTTACGTGAGGATTTGGTACCTTGAACCATCTTGATACACAAACTTTAAGAAAACACCACTAGAAGTTTTCCTGCCTATTATGTTTTCTGCTATTTCCACACTTTGTAGCAACACATAGGACCTCTCATTCTTTCTTCTCATCAGACTTTACTTCTCCTCTCTTCCTGTTCTGATTCTACTCTTCACCTTATTCTCTAATAAGTGCGGAGCTCTGATTGATACTCTGAGGTGAGTATAGCTTCTCTAGTCTAAGGAAGTCTCTATAGAAATAATCCATGCATTTACTGCTAAAACTGATGCCTATGACCCACTGAAACAATGTAATTACTCTTGTTTTATGTTATCGACCATTTGTTTGATACGTACCTGATTCTATCTGCACTTAAGTTTGTATACTTCATTATCATTAATAAAACCTTTTATGAAAAAAAAAAACAGAGTTAGTGGAACTGGACTAAGTGGTGTGTTAAAAAATATAGTTTAAAACAGGAGGTTTTAACAGGGGTCATAGTACCTGTGTAGTGTGAGTACCTGAGTGTTGTCTGAGTAGTGTGTGGATCGTTAGTACTTGTGTATTGTGTATTGTGTACTGTGTACTTGTGTATTGTGAGTGCATGTAGGTCTGTGAGTGAACATAGTTCTGCGAGTGCACATAGTTCTGCAAGTGCATGTAGGTCTGCGAGTGGTCTGCGAGTGCACGTAGTTCTGCGAGTGCATGTAGTTCTGTGAGTGCACGTAGTTCTGTGAGTGGTCTGTGAATGCACCTAGTTCTACGAGTGCATGTAGGTCTGCGAGTGCACGTAGTTCTGCGAGTACCTGTGTATTGTCTTGTTAAGTATTAGTGTCAGGAAGCTAGTTGTTAGGTAATTTGGACAGAGTATAATCCCCAATCCTCATTAAATTTAAAATAGGTATGATGCCTGGCGGGTGTGGAGAGGCGACTCGTTGTACATCTTGCGGCATGTATGCGTTCCTTGATCATCCGATCGAGGGTGAATACTGCTGTGTAAAATGTAAGCGCATTGTTTCCCTGGAAGCCCAGGTTCTGAATCTGGGGAAGCAAGTGACAGCACTGAGACGTTCCTCAATACTAAAGCAGAGCCACGAACGTACACAGCAAGTGCCGGAAGGGGCCAGCACAGAGGTGGGTGAAGACAAAGAGGTGCAGGCACTAGCTAAGAGTAGATGGGTGACATTCAGGAAGGGTTGAGGCAGAGGCGGCTCTAGGCTTTGTGAGGCCTTAGGCAAAACTTACACATGAGGCCCCGCGGACTGGGTCGTTCCGTGATGAGGCCGCTATTCCGCAGGCTGCGGGCAGTATATGATTTGTCCGTCAGCTCCTAAATCACAGAGTCCCAGTGGGGGTAGGCGGAGCCGCTGGTGTCAACTTCAGTGATTGAGAACAGGCAAATTAGGCGGCCGCGAGGCCCCTGTGAGTGCGAGGCCTTAGGCGACCGCCTAATTTGCCTAATTAGAGAGCCGCCTCTGGGTAGAGGGGGAAGTGCCAGGGAGGCTGATCCAGGGCTGGAGCATCCCAATAAGTACTCTCCATTGAGTGACATTGGTGAAACCAGTCAGGAACCAGCACTGCTGGAGCTGAGGGTTTCTCCTAGCTGCCGGGGGAAAAACTCCTCCAGTGAGAGTGGGGGGGGAAAGCGAAGGGAAAAGAAAGACAGATTCTGGTGGTAGGGGACTCAATTCGTAGAAGGACAGAGAGGCCAATCTGTAACAAAGACCTGAAGCGCCGAACAGTAGGTTGTCTACCGGGCGCTCGGGTTCAGCACATCATGGATCTGGTGGACAGATTATTGGGAGGGGCTGGGGAAGACCCAGCTGTCATGGCGCACGTTGGCACCAATGACAAAGTCAGAGGCAGATGGAGTGTCCTAAAGAACGATTTTTAGGGACTTAGGAGCTAAATTGAGGAAAAGGACCTTCAAGGTAGTATTCTCAGGAATACAGGGTGAACTAGATGGATGGGTGAACTAGAGATACTGTTGTACGACTCGGATTTGGATTTTGGGGGAATTTTAGAGACCTGGATCAACAGCTCTCAGGGGATAAAGGGTATACCCTTTATCGCAAGGATAGAGAGGGTAAAAAAGGGGGAGGGGTATGCCTATATATCAAGAATAATGTACAAGTAAATGTGAGAGATGACATCACTAAGTGAGCTAGGGAGGAGGTGGAAGCCTTAGCTCCAAAGGGATGAAGCTGAGGGGAAAATAATACTGGGAGTATGCTGTAGGCCCCCTAACCTGAGGGAGGAAGGGGAGACAGATCTCCTGTCACAATTTTGATTAGCAGAAAGGATGGGAAGTGTTATCATAATGGGGGATTTTAACTATCCAGACATAGACTGGGCGGAGGGAACTGCATATTCATCTAAGGCTCGCCAGTTCCTAAATGTCTTGCAGGACAATTTTATGGGTCAGATGGTAGACGCACCAACTAGAAATAAAGCGTTACTGGATCTACTGATTACCAACAATACAGACCAGATCACGGATGTGCAAATATGGGGCAATTTAGGTAACAGCGATCACAGGTCAATTGGCTTCAGTATAAATCACACAATTAGGAAACATAAGGGGAATACAAAGACACCGAATTTCAAAAGAGCCAACTTCCCTAAACTACAAACCTTGCTAGAAGGCATAAATTGGGATAAAATCTTAGGAACAAAGAACACGGAGGAGAGATGGGTTTTCTTTAAGAGCATATTAAATAAGGGCATTAGCCAATGCATCCCATTGGGTAATAAATTTAAAAGAGCGAACAAAAGTCCTGGATGGCTTAACTCCAATGTAAAAATGCATATAAAAGCAAAGGAGAAGGCCTTCAAAAAATACAGGGTTGAGGGATCATCATCAGCATTCAGACTTTATAAAGAACGCAACAAGAAATGTAAGGGTGCAATAAGGACAGCTAAGATAGAACATGAAAGACACATAGCGGAGGAGAGCAAAAAAATCCCAAGACATTCTTTAAGTATGTGAACAGTAAAAAAGGGAGGACAGACCATATTGACCCCATAAAGAATGAGGAAGGACATCTGGTTACAAAGGATGGGGAGATGGCGAAGGTATTACATTTATTTTTCTCCTCAGTTTTCACGAGGGAATCGGGGGCTTCAGTAACCAAAACTGCAGTGTTTATCCTCATGACACATCACAGGAATCACATCCATGGTTAACAGAGGACAGAATTAAAATTAGACTTGGGAAACTTAACATTAATAAATCACCGGGTCCAGATGGCTTGCACCTGAGGGTACTTAGGGAACTCAGTCAAGTAATTGCCAGACCATTGTTCCTAATTTTTACTGACAGTCTACTGACTGGAATGGTACCAGCTGATTGGAGAAAAGCCAATGTAGCACCAATATTTAAAAAGGGCCCAAAATACATCCCTGGGAATTACAGACCAGTTAGCCTAACATCAATAGTATGTGAACTCTTGGAGGGGATGATAAGGGACTATATACAAGATTTTAGTAATGAGAACGGTATCATTAGCAGTAATCAGCATGGATTCATGAAGAATCATTTTTGCCAAACCAATCTATTAACCTTCTATGAGCAGGTTAGTTGCCATCTAGATAAAGGAAGGCCTGTAGATGTGGTGTATCTGGATTTTGCAAAAGCATTTGATACAGTTCCCCATAAATGTTTACTGTACAAAATAAGGTCCATTGGCATGGACCATAGGGTGAGTACATGGATTGAAAACTGGCTACAAGGGCGAGTTCAGAGTGTGGCGATAAATGGGGAGTACTCGGAATGGTCAGGGGTGGGCAGTGGGGTCCCCCAGGGTTCTGTGCTGGGACCAATCCTGTTTAATTTGTTCATAAATGACCTGGAGGATGGGGTAAACAGTTCGATCTCTGTATTTGTGGACAATACTAAGCTAAGCAGGGCAATAACTTCTCCACAGGGTGTGAAAACCTTGCAAAAAGATCTGAACAAATGAATGTGGTGGGAAACTACATGGCAAATGAGGTTCAATGTAGAAAAATGTAAAATAATGCATTTGGGTGGCAAAAATATGAATGCAATCTATACACTGGGGGGAGAACCTCTGGGGGAATCTAGGATGGAAAAGGACCTGGGGGTCCTAGTAGATGATAGGCTCAGCAATGGCATGGAATGCCAAGCTGCTGCTAGCATAACAAACAGAAAATTGGCATCCATTAAAAAGGGGATCAACTCCAGAGATAAAAGATAATTCTCCCGCTCTACAAGACTGGTCTGGCCGTACCTAGAGTATGCTGTCCAGGTCTGGGCACCAGTCCTCAGGAAGGATGTACTGGAAATGGAGCGAGTACAAAGAAGGGCAACAAGACTAATAAAGGGTCTGGAGGATATTAGTTATGAGGAAAGGTTGCGAGCACTGAACTTATTCTCTCTGGAGAAGAGACGCTTGAGAGGGGATATGATTTCAATATACAAATACCATACTGGTGACACCACAATAGGGATAAAACTTTTTTGCAGAAGGGAGTTTAACAAGACTCGTGGCCACTCATTAAAATTAGAAGAAAAGAGGTTCAACCTTAAACTACATAGAGGGTTCTTTACTGTAAGAGCGGAAAGGATGTGGAATTCCCTTCCACAGGCGGTGGTCTCAGCAGGGGGGGGGGGGCAGTGATAGTTTCAAGAAACTATTAGATAAGCACCTGGAAGACCGCAACATACAGGGATATACAACGTAATACTGACATATGATCACACACATAGGTTGTACTTGATGGACTTGTGTCTTTTTTCAACCCCACCTACTATGTAACTATGTAAATCTATGTTTTGTTTATTTTTATTATTATTATTATTATACAGAATTTATATAGCGCCAACAGTTTACGTAGTGCTTTACAACTTGAGGGTAGACAGTACAAATACAATACACTTTAATACAGTAGGAATCAGAGGGCCCTGCTCCTTAGAGTTTACAATCTAAGAGGGAAGGTGAAGAGATACAAGAAATAATAACTATGGGCGAAGTGCTGATTGAGAAGATAAATGTACAGTTGTTAGGTGGGGGCCAGATAGGCTTCTCTGAAGAGATGAGTTTTCAGGGATTGTCTGAAAGTGGATAAAGTAGGAGAAAATCGGACAGATGGGGGTAGAGCATTCCAGAGGATGGGAGAGGCTCTGGAGAAGTCCTGAAGGCGAGCATGGGATGAGGTGACAAAGGAGTTTGAGAGCAGGAGGTCTTGGGAGGAGCGAAGAGAACTATTTGGTTGGTATTTTGAGACTAGGTTAGGGATGTAGCTGGGGGCCAGGTTGTGGATGGCTTTGTAAGTTATAGTTAGTATCTTGAATTTAATTTGGTGGCTGAGTGACAGCCAAGGGAGGGATTGGCAGAAGAGTATAGCAGACGCTGAGCGGTTTTTGAGGTGGATGAGCCTTGCAGCAGCGTTCATGATGGACTGAAGTGGGGATAGCTTATTTAGAGGTAAGCCAATGAGGAGGGAGTTGCAGTAGTCGAGGTGGGAGATGACCAGGGAGTGGATTAGAAGCTTTGTGGTGACATTGGTTAGGAAGGGGCATATCTTGGAGATGTTGCAGAGGTTGAGGCGGCAAATTTTGGATAGCGATAGGATGTGGGGCCGAAAGGTTAGTTCAGAGTCCAGGATTACACCTAGGACCAGTAGGAGGCATGGGGGGACAAGTTGATAGTTGAGCCGTTGATATTGACAGAGAAATCAGGAGAAGCGGCACCTTATGGAGGAAATATCATGAGCTTGGTTTTGGATAGGTTGAGTTTGAGGAAGTGATGTGACATCTAGGCTTATATGTCTGCTAGTAGGTTGGTAATGCGTGAGGAGACAGATGGAGAGAGCTGGGGGGTGGAGAGATAGATTTGGGTATCATCAGCGTAGAGATGATATTTAAAGCCGTGTGAGGCAATCAACTGACCCAGGGAGGTGGTGTAGATTGAGAAAAGGAGAGGTCCAAGAACAGAACCTTGGAGGACCCCAACGGAGAAAGGAAGAGGAGAGGAGGAAGTAGAGTTGTAAGTGACACTGAAGGAGCAGTGGGATAGGTAGGATGAGAACCAGCGAAGAGTACAGTCACGGAGACCGAAGGAGTGGAGTTTATTGAGGAGGAGGGGGTGGTCGACTGTGTCAAAGGCAGCAGAGAGATCCAGGAGAAGTAGTACAGAATAGTGTCCACTGGTTTTAGCCATTAGTAGGTCATTTTAGAGTTTAAGGAGAGCAATTTCAGCAGAGTGTTGAGGGCGAAATCCGGACTGGAGGGGATCAAGAAGTTTATTCCTGGTCAGATAGTTGCTTAGTCGGTTGTAGACCAGTCTTTCAAGAAGTTTGGAAGAGAAGGCGAGTAAGGAGATGGGACGTAGGTTGTTAAGATTGGTGGGGTCTTTTGTTGCATCTGTTTTGAATGTATTGTTTCTTCCTAAAATCAAATCAAATTAAAAAAAAAATAAAATATGTTAAAAAAAATGTTATATTCATCAATGTAAAACATATTAGCACATTAAAAGGGGAAAGACTTCTCACTGGGAACATCTGTTTGATGCACACAACAACGAACTCCAACAAGTAACAGTCCCTTCCCTCAAGGGGGTTTGTTTCCCAGTTCATAATTAATTTCAAAGGTTAAATGACCTTCTTCGTCAGAGTGAGCCTTGGGACACATGTGTGGTGGAACTGAAGGAGCTACAAGTGAATCATACTGGATGTGGCTTCTGTTACCTGCACAACGGAATTAGTATATGTAATGCCCGATTACACAAGGATATGTTTGACTATTGACTGACAAAATTAATCATGTTCAGAGAATTTGGATTGTAATTGAAACATAGTACAGAGAGTGTGGGATTGAAGTCTGACTTTGTGGGTGTGTATGGGGATGAGTGAACGTTCTTTGTCATTCTTGTATTTATTAATGCAAGGTATATCTCTGATATATATACTGTATATACGCTGTTCATTATAATCAACTGTTACCACTATGATTAGTTACACAATTGCATTTTCAATATGAGGCCAATTTTATAATGGATAGCAGATAATGCTCTTCACTGTCTGCTGTATACCTTAATGTTAGTCCATGTTGTAGACTGCATTTTATGGCCTATTCATAAAATAAAGAACACTGTGTGGAGCCTGTAGTGTGTCATGAAGTTTAATGCAGCAGAGAGAACTCTTTGATAGGTGGAGAGGCCCGTCACATGAATTTAACATGTCATGTGACCAGGCTTTTCTACCAGATTTCCTTTTTGCACATTTGTAAAGCATACCACTGTGCTTCATACATTCATGCTTCATAATGTCAT
This sequence comes from Aquarana catesbeiana, assembly GCF_042186555.1. Taxonomy (NCBI): domain Eukaryota; kingdom Metazoa; phylum Chordata; class Amphibia; order Anura; family Ranidae; genus Aquarana; species Aquarana catesbeiana. Next base: position 396,250,979 of record NC_133326.1, on the reverse strand, counting down.
ACCACTATTTTAAAAATAGAATTATACATGTTTCCTGGGGGCACAACAAACCTTTTAATCTGACCTGGTCTCCCTCTAGATATTGGAAATCTCTCCTCCATAATACCCCCCCCCCCCCAACAGATGCAAAGGCAATTGAACTTTTTTTGCAAATTGGTCGCGGAACACAGGCTGTTTGATGTATTGCACATTAAAAATCCCAACCACAAATAATACATGGTGTGAGAGCTGTTAGTAAGCGCTCCGCAGAGCGTGAAACACATTAGCTGATTATCTGTACATTCTATCCATGGTGCTTTGTACATGATTTGTTCCTGATGTTACAATAAAGAAATTTTGTTGGATTATATTCTCCTGGTGTGTGGCTGTCCGGGCTTTTTTCTTCCCTCACAACATGGATTAGCATTAGCCAGCACCTGGGGCTTTTCAACTCTGGAGAGCAACATTCAGTTTATACCTGGTTTGGATACAACCTGGTGCGGGGAAAACGCTTGTGCCACAAATAATACACTTTTTATTTTTATTTATTCATTTATCTGCTCCTCTGATTGCCAATCAGCTCAGCTCTGACAGTAACCTAATTATGTGGTCAGACCATGCTTCTATTGTTATGGATGTACGGATCACGGACTCAGGCACCAAATCCTAGCAAAGGTATTTAAATGAATCTCTTCTCCAAATTCCAGATATCCAGGATAAATTGTCAACCACTCTGACTGAATTATTCAGATAAATGCGTGTTTTGTGCTTTTTTCAGAGGCCAATGCATTTCTGCAGGCACTCACCAGAAATAAGACACAGACTAAACTTATTTTCTTGAACCAATTATTCAAAGCAGAGGAACAACTTTTGAACCATCCAACAGTGTCTTGCCTATGCCTGGTATCTGTTATGCCCTGTAAACATGGTCGGATTTTCCTACGGAAAATGTGTGATAGGACCTTGTTGTCGGAAATTCCAACCGTGTGTAGGCTCCATCACACATTTTCCATCAGAATTTCCTACACACAAAGTTTGAAAGCTTGCTATAAAATTTTCCGACAACAAAATCTGTTGTCAGAAATTCCGATCGCGTGTACACAAATCCGACGCACAAAGTGCCACGCATGCTCAGAATAAATTAAGAGATGAAAGCTATTGGCTACTGCCCCATTTATAGTCCCGATGTACGTGTTTTACGTCACCGCGTTCAGAATGATCGGATTTTCCGACAACTTTGTGTGATTCCTAGCACCAAAAAAAAAACAGTGCTGACTTATCCTCCTGCGCATTGCACACATGCTCATTTTTCTGAGCGAAGGGGAAATGTTAGATGTACTGTGCCAGTTTATTGGACACATACAAATTAGCATGCACACTTAGTGCCCAGTAGCCTATGTAAACTGGTCTGTCACTATGAGCTGTTGCTGAATGGTCTTCAGCTTGTTACTGTGTTCATGAGACCTGATCTGCTATACCTGCTTACCTGTGTATTACACGGCTTGCAAGTGGACTTCACTTTTGCTCCCCCTTCAACTCTGTTTTCCGGATTACTCTGACCTCGGCCTGTTTACTGGACTTGTCTCTGCCTGCTAATTCTGTACCACTTTGCCAAGTTGGTACTGACCTTGGCCTGCCTCCTGCTCTGGTGTCAAGCTGCTCCTGCTTCATGTTCCAAGGACAGCAACTACCAGCTCTACCTAATTATGGAGTGGACATCACCAGCCAGCTACTACGGCACTTCTGCCACTCCTTGCCATTCCACTCTCTATTTTCACCTTCAGGAGTGTTGGGCAGGAGGTGCAAGAGAGGCCTCCACAATGTTCTAGTCTTCACCGGGTACATGACAGTATCTCAGTTACTGAACCAAATTAGAGTACTTCACAGGTATTCTGTAACCAAATCCATGCTTTGGACAAAACAGATATTTTATGACTATTCCAACAAGCCACACAGGATGTTGGTAAACAAACTCAGAGTTAAGACACCGTAGCCTATACCTGACTGCTTGTTTAAGCAAAATGGTTCACCTACCTATTGCCCCATTTTATGGCCGACACCTTTGATACATTTTTATCAAAACTTGTATAATTGCTTTACTGCAAAAAACCAACCTTCTTTAGACAGAATAAATATGATGAATTTACAGCTTCCCTGCAGCTACCTAAACTGACCTCCTCCAATTTAAAACTCTTAAACACAGACATAACTGCTGAGGAACTCTCAACAGTTGTTAAAAACCTAAATCTCTCCAAAAATCCCCAGGTCTAGATGTACAAATCGCACATACCTGATTAATTATCACCAAACAGCCTTGTTAAATTCCGACTATAAAATCTTCACAAAGATTGTTACCAACAGGCTTTTCCAGCTCCTCCCACAACTTATCAATAGAGACCAGGTGGGGTTTATACTAGTTAGACATGCGGGGGATAATACCCGATGCACGATAAGCATAGTGGATGTCTTGAACAAAGATAAGATGCTGGGGGTTACTGCTGAGCTTAGACACTCAAAAAGCTTTTCACCGCCTGGGCTGGCCATATATGTTAGCATCATTAACACATTTTGATTTTAAGGGCCCTTTTTGAAATGCCTTTCAGGCCTTATGCTCGTACCCTACATCCCAAGTCAAGAAGTTTTTTTTTTTTTTGCCTACTTTTTCTCTATTCCTATGAGCAATGGACAGGGGTGTCCACTCCCCCCATACTATTTGTGTTGTGCCTTGAACCCCTGGCAACAGCCATACATTTGAATACAGACACGCATGGAGTGCCCTTGCATCATGGGGAATATAAGATATCATTATTTTAAGACGGAAACACTTCAGTTTTGTTCTCTGGTTGCCTTCATATGACCCCAAAAACTATTTATAAAGGCTAAAGGGGAAATAGATATTTTTTTTTCCTTTTTCTGAAGTTTTGTTCCTAATCCCATTTATTTCTAATGCATGTTGAGTGAATTTGTTCACCAGGGCAATTATTTTTGTGTAATTATATTTTTATTGTATTTCACAAAATTAGAGTTACATTCAACATGATTCACAAAACATCAGTAGGAAATAATCAATGGTCTGAATTTAGCAATCAATGTTAGCAACTTGAAGAGGATTCACAAGTGTTGCAGCTTACAATTGTCAAAAGATATAAAACACACTGGTATATAATATATGAATATGATGCTTAGTATGAAATTCCCCAAAGGGTCTGAGTTCGCACGTAACCAGATTTACAAAATGACATAGCTGAAATCTGTTTGCTTTGGCCCAGGACATCATTCTTCCATGACAGGGAGTCTGGGACTGAAGGATTACACAAAAGGTTGGTTAGGGAAGAGCATGATGTGCAACATTTTTTCTATATAGATAATGTACATAGCATAAGGGAGGAGCAAGATTGTTTTAGTTGAGCAGACATAGTGGAGTCCGCTGACCAGATTAAAGAACATAGAATTTAGTCTTACTTACTATTTCAGACCATATGTACATATATATATATATGTTTTAAATACATATGTAAATATGTATGGTATGTGAGAAAAAAAAATAAAGAGAAAGTAAAAAAAAAAAAGAGCTACAATGCAAGGATTGGAGAAGGCAGTAGAGTAAAAGAGAGAGATGAGCTTGCCAGTGTGCTGCTTCTTCTGTGACAGACTAGGGAAAGAAGGGAGACCTCTCAGTGTTTCTTAACTGCAGCAGAGGAAAAATGAGGCCTCCTCTGCTACCAGACAGGGCCATGCTTGGTGGCAGCACTGTGTAAATCTTAGGTTTGGATAGACAGATATAAAAATCTTCTGGCAGATGAAATGGCTCCCATATATGTATTTCATCTATGCATTGATCTGTTTGCCTGGAGCTTAGCTTTCATAATGGCTGTGTGCTCTTGATGTGGTTTTGTTTCTACATGGTATGTGCATTTAAAATAGCTGATAGCAATTTAACAGAGAAAATAAAAATTGTATTTTAGTCATGAAACAACTTAGTAAATTTCTCATAAATAGCCTGTACACACATGTGGGCCACTAGCTCATAGTATGTTCTGTGATATTAACATCTGCTTGTTCCTGCAGAGTAGATGCCTGGGTGTACACGTATACACTTTAATAAAATAGGTCCATTGTGTATTAATGTAATAGAGCACAGGCTTACTATTGCTCATCCATTGTTGGCTGTTCCTCCTCTCTCCTGAAGCTGTCCACTGGGAGTTGATCACATGCTCAGATCAGAGCACCCTGAGAATAGGTGAGTATAAACATGTTCCTTCTACAGGGTAGTTAGTATGGGAGTTAGAAGGTGGGAGCAGTTTAAAGCTTAGTTAGTTCTAGTCCAAACTTCTACTTTAAGAGCATCAAATACAGCCAATGCTTTTTTTTTTTTTTTGGGGGGGGGGGGGCTTTCCTTCTTTAGGGCTTAAACAGTTGAAGTTAATAGCATCATGACTGAGTGCACTAAGGGACCTGTGTTAAGGTTTGATGAAGATTACGTTCTCCTAATAGCAATAGTGGCATGCGGTTACTTGTGGTACAGAAATGGGGAGTATTTTGTTGGTAGGAGCACAGTAGCTCTGTGTTTTTTTGATCATCCCTCTTTAAGCCACTCCCACTGTTAAGCACAATTTGCTATGCCTACCATTCACCACAGCATGCTATGCACTACTTAGAATGTTTCCAATATTTTGTCCCAGTGTGCCCCAGGTCTTTCATAATCCTAGTAGTGCTCACATTTTGTCACATTGTTTTGACTTTTAAACTGTAAAGCCAGGTAGATTTCCCTTATGGGTATTATTAACATATGCATATTGTTTACACTGTTTAACCGGATGAGGATACTGGACCTATTACACATGCCCCCCAAATAATAAACAAAGTATGCAGGATTTATGTAGTACATCTGCCCCCCCCCCCCCCTACTCCTGCCCTTGCCTATAATTCTGAGCTCTGAATATGAAGCCAGGCGTTACTGTGTACAGGTAAATATAGCAGCTCTAGCAGCTGTTCCTGTCAAAAAAAGAACATTTTACTCATGTTTGTTTATTACAGTAGAGCAGAGGTAGGCAATAACCAGCACTGGCGCCGCAAGCGGCACACAAAGCCTTTTTTGCCAGCACTCGACTCCCTCCCCATCAGCAGAGCAGAGCAGTGCAGGGAAGTGTCAGTGAGACACTAATACATTCCAATTTCAGAATTCCCCATGCCGCACCTGCACTGAGGGGGAGGCACTGTGCCCCCACACATTGTAAAAGATGGGAAACATTGTTTGGTTCTCTAACCTTGCTGTAGCTGCGATCATCATCTTTTGTGATGGGGAAGAGATTGGGTACAGTTCTGCTAGGGGGGCGGTCCCTGATTCCAAGAGGAGGAGGACTGTCTTGGCTACTGCTAAAACCAATCACAGTCGTGCTAGCCCCACCCACCATCTGGAGGAATATGACTCGCTTGGTTGCCATTGCCATCTCAGAAAGAAGGGACTTCACTGTGATTGAGAAAACCTCAATCAGGTGACAGTTTGTGAATTACTGTTAGCTTCTGTGAACTTTGTTGAAATTATTCCTGAACCTTTGCGTCACTTACTATTGAACCCTGCACTCTGTGTCCCTTTAAGCCACAGCCAGTATTCTGTGCAATGAAAATCCCACCCAACCAGTTTTCTTAGCTGCGGGGGCCCAACTTATGATCCTGCACACAGGCCCAGTGCTTTCAGAAAATGCCCCTGACCTGAGCTCATCATTGCACATCTATTCCATATGCTTGTATATGACATCACATACAAGCACGTGGGCTGGATGCGAGAGGTGGATCAGCAGGATGAGTGTGCCAAGACAGGTAGATGTGTCCCATCGCTGTTTCCTTTCACCACTCTGCATATCACGCATATCATAAATGAGAAGAGGGTACAGCGGTGGAGCAGATGAGCAGGAGGGTACAGCGGTGGGGAAAATGAGCAGAAGGGGTTCATAGGTGGAACAGAAGAGCAGGAGGGTACAGCAGTGGGGCAGATGTGTAGGGAGGTACAGTGGTGGAAGAGATGAGAAGGGGTTCAGCAGTGGGACAGAAGAGAAGGGGGGTACAGTGATGGGCCAGATGAGCAGGGAGGTTCAGTGTTGAGGCAGAATAGCATGGGGGTAGAGCAGTGGGGCAGAAGATGTGAAAGGAGGTGTATTGGTGGGGCAGATGAGCAGGGGGTTACAGTGGAGGGGCAGGAGAGCAGGGGGACCAGTGGTGGGGCAGGAGAACAGGGAGAACATAGGTGGGGCAGAAGAGCAGGGAGAACATAGGTGGGGCAGAAAAGCAGGTAAGTTCAGTGTTAGGACAGATGAGAAGATGGTTAAGTGGTGGAGCAGATGTGCATGGTGGTACAGTGGTGGGGCAGATGTACAGGGGGTTACAGTGGTGGGACAGATGAGAAGGGGGGTACAGAGGTGAGGCAGATTGCAGGGTAGTACAGTGGTGGGGCAGATGTTCAGGGTGGTACAATGGTGGGGTAGATGTGCAGGAGGTTACAGTGGTGGGGCAGATGAGCAGGGTGGTACACTGGTGGGGCAGATGTGCAGGGTAGTACAGTGGTGGGGCAGATGTGCAAGGTAGTACAGTGGTGGGGCAGATGTACAGTGGTGGGGCATATGTGCAGAGGGTTACAGTGGAAGGGCATATGTGCAGTGGTTTACAGTGGAGGGGCAGATGAGCAGGGAGTTGCAGTGGTGGGGCAGATGAGCAGCGGGTACATTGGTGGGGCAGATGTGCAGGGTAGTACAGTGGTGGGGCAGATGTGCAGAGGGTTACAGTGGAAGGGCATATGTGCAGTGGTTTACAGTGGAGGGGCAGATGAGCAGGGGGTTGCAGTGGTGGGGCAGATGAGCAGCGGGTACATTGGTGGGGCAGATGTGCAGGGTAGTACAGTGGTGGGGCAGATGTGCAGGGGTTACAGTGGTGGGGCAGATGTGCAGGGGGTTACAGTGTTGGGGCAGATGTGCAGGGGGTTACAGTAGTGGGGCAGATGAGCAGGGGGGTACAGTGGTGAAACAGATTTGTGGGACAGTGATCTGAGGTGTGAAGGTGCAGGAATTGGGGCTGATCTGAGGTGTGAGAGTGCAGGATGTTAATTTCTCACTACTAAAGTAGTTTACAGCATTTACTTTATAAAAAATCCTTTTCGTGATTGAGAGTGTGAAGTTGACTTTTTTATTATAAAGTCAGCACACTCAAATTCTTTGAAAACATTTTCAACTCACTGTGCTCAAAAGTTTGCTTATGCCTGCAGTAGAGGCACAAAATAGGGAGATACAAAGTAACATTGTTACTTTTGTATCTATTCTGTTTAATTCATCTGCAGATAAAGGAATGAACTTCCATCTGCAGATGATGTCAGGTAAAGCAACCTGACAAAAGAAAAAGTTGTTTGGTATATATAATAAGATATGTCTATTTATTATCCCATAGTTTACCCCAATCAGCCCTAATTAACCCCATCTTTCCCATTCAACTGCTTTCAACAATTTTTTTCCTGCTGATTTTTTTTAAGTTTATGTCCATTTTATCAACCATTAATATTTAAACTTGTTTTTTGCTTTCATTTGATTTATTTATTTATTTATTAGAAGCACATTTTAAAAAAGTGCAAAATTTAACATTTTTTTTTAAATAGATTTGCAACCTTTTGTATGAAAATCATAATTTATTGTCATGTTAAATTGTACAAATGCAACATTGCTCAAAAAAGAAGAGTGTATTTTTAAAGTTTAGTTTTTTTTTTGTCTAAGAATTGCATAAAAAATAATTTTTGCAAGAAAACATCACTAAAAGAAAGCCTTGTTTGTCCTAAAGAAAATAATATACTGAATATATTACTTTGTTATGTTAAATAAAGCTATTGCCAAATAAACAGGTATTTAGCAGAAAAGTAAAACTTACTCTGGTCCAAATGGGGTCTATAGAAATTAAAGGTAAAGTGGTTAAATATTGATTGAAATTGGGGTGTGATTTTGTGGGTGTGGTTAAAGGTGAGCATGGGTAGTAGGGTGTCCCTTATTTCTGCCACCATGACTAAAGAGGTTTAATTTACCTAGGTGTTTAAACTCTTCCCTATCCAAAACTAATATATATATGTATATATGTATGTATATATATATATATATATATATATATATATATATATATATATATATATATATATATATATATATATATATATATATATATATATATATATATATATATTTATATATATATATATATATATATTTTTTTTTTGGGGGGTATACCTTGTGTGGCTTAAATACAGTATATGCCCTGTATACTGTGGCCAAACATTGATATACCTTACTGTAGTGATATAATATGTATTGGGTGGATAGATAATTAATATTTAGGTATTATAATGATGATGATGTAAGTACTCTTCCGCAGCAACCCAATTCTTCCAGAGAGATGCACTTTATTGACTTCCAACACAGAACAAAGTCCAAAGTCCACAGATGACAAAAAAATCTGACAGAGTATATAATTCAGAGCCCCATGTTCCTAGGTCTGTGTGTCCATACACAGACAAGCCTCACTAAACTATAGACTGAATGCCGTGTTATATTCCCTAGATATTGAATGGCTGAGCAATTTGATTGGCCGTCTCCATTTAGGTCTTTTATATACTTTAGTCTTTCAGATAGACAACTCCCAGCCGTGAACAGCTGCAGTCATAAACCACCCCAATTTGCACTCCCGCATATCAACATCAACAAGTCCCCTTAGATATGTGTAATTAGATTAGATTAACAGATACCACCTGAACACCCTTTGAAATGTTCAAATAGACTTGCATAAGATTAACACATCAAAGGGTCTTCAGCTGTCCCCTTGCTATGTTAAAATTCAGTTGACTTGGACAATTCAACTGAATTTCTGGTCATCATGGCACTCCAATACAATATTATACATAAATTGGCCAACATATTACAACACTTACAAGACTTAAAGTATATGAGCTGTATACTGTGGGCAAAAATTATTACATCTTACATGGCTAAAGCATATGCACCTTATACCGTGGACAATTAATGATTTGTTGTTTTATTACCTTTTTTTTTAAAAAAAACTGTAAAAAGCAGTTTGAAAATATTATAGTATGTTGTAATCGTGAAAATCTCATCCTGTTCCTTTTTTGGTTTTTGGGGGTGGGGCTGGGCAGGTTTAGGCATGCCTGTCTAAGAACGACTGACAACCTTATCAGGCAGTGAAAGACAGTTTAGCAAATTCAGATGAAGGGAGATAGTGTTGTCCGTGAAGAACAGGAAGAAGCTGATTGTCTACCTTGGATTAAACTTTCTAAGCTAAACAATCAGCTAGCCAGAAAATGAATTATATCAAAGATAAATATATTTAACATACTATTAATAAGAAAAAAAAAATTTTTGACTGGACTTCCACTTTAACATGACATGACATTGAAAAAAATGTGCCTTTAAGACGTTTTGATGTCGCTTCCGCCCTGCAGTGTCATGGAGACGAGACGGTAAGCGGCGGAGGGCACTGGATCGTGGCGGGGGGGCCCTCTCCCATCATCGATAAAAGTGATCTAACGGTGAATCCGCCGCAGAGACCACTTTTATCTTGTAGCCGACCGCCGCATGAAAACGGGGATACTGGGGTTATGGCAGCTAGCTGCTGCCATCACAATAATATCTGCTGGCAAACTCATGACTAGGGATGAGCCGAACACCCCCCGGTTCGGTTCGCACCAGAACCTGCGAACAGACCGAAAATTTGCAGGAACTTTAGAGCCCCATTGATGTCTATGGGACTCGAATGTTCGAAATCAAAAGTGCTCATTTTAAAGGCTAATTTGCATGGTATTGTCATAAAAAGGGTTTGGGGACCCGGGTCCTGCCCCAGGGGTCATGTATCAATGCAAAAAAAACTTTTAAAAACGGCCGTTTTTTTGGGAGCAGTGATTTTAATGATGCTTAAAGTAAAAAAAAAAAAAAAGTGAAATATTCCTTTAAATATTGTACCTGGGGGGTGTCTATAGTATGCCTGTAAAGTGGCGGGTGCTTCCCGTGCTTAGAACAGTCCCTGCACAAAATTACATTTTTAAAGGAAAAAAAGTCATTTAAAACTGCTTGCGGCTTTAATGTAATGTCGGGTCCTGGCAATATGGATGAAAATCAGTGAGACAAATGGCATGGGTACCCCCAAGTTCATTACCAGACTCTTTGGGTCCTATATACTCTGAAAAGCAGTATACAAGCGGTGCAAACAAAACAGGGACTGTAGGTTTGTTGTTAAGTAGAATCTGTTTGTAATTTTGAACTGGTACATTTTTAACGTGTTTAGCTCCAGCCAAAAAATCTATTTTAAGCTTTTTGGAAAACCTAGGGAAGGGTTATCCCCCCTGTGACATTTGTTTTGCTGTCTATGCTCCAGAAGATTTCACCTCACTTTTTGTCCCAATGACAAATGTTTTTTGAAACAAGGATTGGTGATAAAGCATCAGTGGAAAGGGGAAAAATGTTCCCATATTAACTCTTACAGGAGAGAATTTTCCTTCCTAGGGGTAGATTTCATCTCACTTCCTGTTGTCTCCTTCTGTTTGCAAGTAGGAGTCATTTGTAAGGCCCCTTTCACACTGGGGCGGTTTGCAGGCGTTATTGCGCTAAAAATAGCGCCTGCAAACCAACCTAAAACTGCCGCTGCTGTTTCTCCAGTGTGAAAGCCCGAGGGCTTTCACACTGAATCGGTGTGCTGGCAGGAGAGAAAAAAAAATCCTGCAAACAGCATCTTTGGAGCGGTGAAGGAGCGGTGTATTCACTGCTCCTGCCCATTTAAATCAATGGGGCAGTGCGGCTATACCGCCGCTGTGACGGCACTATGCAAGCGGTTTTAACCCTTTTTCGGCTGTCAGCGGGGGTTAAAACCGCACCGCTAGCGGACGAATACCGCCGCTAAAATGATGGTAAAGCGGCGCTAAAAATAGTGCTGTTTTACCGCCGACGCCCCACCGCCCCAGTGTGAAAGGGGCCTAAGTTGGATGTTTGAAAGTAGGGGCCTGCCCTATATACTCCGCAGAAATTTGGGCCTTAGGTGTTGTTGTGGCCACAACACTGTAAGCCCTCACAGGGCCCTGCTGTGAAATATTATATCAAGAATTGTAATTACATGCCCCTGTTGAACAGGGGCAGAAAAATTGGGCTTTTGGTGGTGGTGGTGGTGCTGCTGCCACAACACTGTAAGTCCTCACAGATACTCTTGGTGGGCACAGAAACGGGCCCTGCTGTGAAATATTAGATCAAGAATTATAATTACATGTCCCTGTTGAACAGGGGCAGAAAAATTGGGCCTTAGGCACTGGTGCTGGTGCCACAACACTGGAACCCCTCACAGATACTCTAGTTGGAGCGCAGGAACTAGCCCTGCTGCAAAGAAATGCATCACAAATTGTAATTACATGCCCCTGTTAAACAGGGGCTGAAAAATTGGGCCTTAGGCACTGGTGCTGGTGCCACAACACTGCAACCCCTCACAGATACTCTAGTTGGAGCGCAGGAACTAGCCCTGCTGCAAAGAATTGCATCAAAAATTGTAATTACACGCCCCTGTTGAACAGGGGCTGAAAAATTGGGCCTTAGGCACTGGTGCTGGTGCCACAACACTGCAATCCCTCACAGATACTCTAGTTGGAGCACAGGAACTAGCCCTGCTGCAAAGAATTGCATCAAAAATTGTAATTACATGCCCCTGTTAAACAGGGGCTGAAAAAGTGGGCCTTAGGCACTGGTGCCACAACACTGCAACCCCTCACAGATACTCTAGTTGGAGCACAGGAATTAGCCCTGCTGCAAAGAATTGCATGAAAAATTGTAATTACATGCCCCTGTTAAACAGGGACTGAAAAATTGGGCCGTAGGCACTGGTGGCGGGACTGGGGGTGCCCAGAACCAAAAATGTTCTTACAAGCTATCATCATGATCATTGAGGAGGAAGAGGATAATTACTCAGTATAACAGAATAGTCACTCAGCATAGGCAGTCTTTGAAGGGATCTGACATTTCAAAAAAATGTATTCGGTTACATCAGCATCAGGTGCTTGGTAGCTGGTGGTGATCCAAGACTGATTCATTTTTATGAAGGTCAGTCGATCGACCGAGTCGGTGGACAGACGCACCCTGTGATTCACATTCTGCAAGGCCTCCCAAAGATGTTTCATCCTGTGCTCCCTCTGCGATGGCAAGATAAGATCCGCAACCTTACCCTTGTAACATGGATCAAGCCAGTATTGTTCCTTCTCCTTGATACCACGAATACGAGGATCCTTCCGTAGGCTTTGCAGGATCAGGGAGGCCATGCAGCGTAGGTTTGCTGAGGCATTCGGTCTGGAGTCCTCTGGGTCACTAAGGACGACATGATCCGCAGCCACTTCCTCCCAGCCACGTACAAGTCCATGTGTTTCTTGGGACTGTAAATGATCCCTTAAAGACTGCTGCTGATGCTGAGTGCCAGGCTCCACCTCCATGCTGACACAATTCTCCTCTTCCTCCTCCTCCTCGTCCTCCTCCTGTATGATCGGCGGGCACGCAGGAACACTGTCTGGATAAAGGGGGCCTTGAGAGCTAAGGAAGTCCTCCTCTTCCTGCCTCTGTTCTGCCTCAAGTGCCCTGTCCATTATTCCACGCAGTGTGTGCTCCAACAGGTGGACAAGGGGGACAGTTTCACTGATGCATGCACTGTCACTGCTCACCAACCTCGTGGCCTCCTCAAATGGTGACAGGACAGTGCATGCATCCCTGATCATGGCCCACTGGTGTGGGGAAAAAAACAGCTCCCCTGACCCTGTCCTGGTGCCATAGTCACACAGGTACTCATTGATGGCCCTCTGCTGCATGTGCAGCCGCTGCAGCATGGCCAACGTTGAGTTCCACCTGGTGGGCATGTCACAGATTAGGCGGTTCTTGGGCAGGTTAAATTCCTTTTGGAGGTCTGCCAGCCGAGCACTGGCATTATATGACCTGCGGAAATGCACACAGACTTTCCTGGCCTGCCTCAGGACATCCTGTAAGCCCGGTTACCTGCCCAAGAACCGCTGAACCACCAAGTTAAGGACATGAGCCAAACAGGGCACATGGGTCATTTGTCCCTGTCGGAGGGTGGAGAGGAGGTTGGTGCCATTGTCACAAACCACCATTCCTGCCTTAAGTTGGTGTGGCGTCAACCGCCTCTGAACCTGCCCCTGCAGAGCTGACAGAACCTCTGCCCCAGTGTGGCTCCTGTCCCCCAAGCACACCAGCTCAAGCACCGCATGGCATCTTTTGGCCTGCATACTTGAGTAGCCCCTTGAACGCCTACGGAGCACCACTGATTCCGAGGACAAAGCACAGGAAGAGGCCATGGAGGAAGAAGAAGAGGAGGGGGTGGAGGAGAGAGGTGTGTCAGAATCATTAGTAGTGGCATTTTGGAGGCGTGGTGGCGGAACAACCTCCAACACTACTGCACCTTGTCCTGCATCCTTCCCAGCTGCCAGCAGAGTCACCCAATGCGCCGTGAAACTTAGGTAACGTCCCTGTCCATGCCTGCTGGACCATGAGTCAGCGGTAATATGCATCTTACCACTGACCGCCCTGTCCAGCGAGGTATGGACATTGCTTTCCACATGTCGGTAGAGAGCCGGAATCGCCTTCCATGAAAAAAAGTGGCGTTTGGGTACCTGCCACTGAGGAACCGCACATTCCACAAACTCACGGAAGGGGCAGAGTCTACCAACTGAAAAGGTAGCAGTTGAAGTCCTAGCAATTTTGCCAAGCTAGCATTCAACCGCTGGGCATGTGGATGGCTGGGAGCAAACTTCTTTCGGCGGTGCAGCAGCTGGGGCAGGGAGATTTGCCTGGTACAATCTGACGTCGGTGTACCGAAAGCAGATTGCCCACAAGTACTTGGCTGTGACACACCTAATTCTACACCTTCATTCCTCTCAGTGCAGGTCTCAGAGAGGACTGAAGGTATAGTGGGGTTGGAGATCTCAGCTGATGAGGAGCAAGGAGAGGTCATCTTTGTTCTTTGGTGTGGGTCTTTTAGATACGCATGCCAACGAACTGCATGGCAGGTCAAAGTATGTCTGGTCAAGCATGTGGTGCCCAAGTGGAAGATGTTTTGGCCACGCGAGATACGCTTGAGACATATGTTGCAAATAGCAGTGGTGCGATCTGATGCACTCATCTCAAAAAAGGCCCACACCAAAGAACTTTTGGAATAATGAGCAGAGACAGCAGCGCCCTGCACATGCGGAGCTTTGTGGTGTGATGCAGTCAGTGAGCTGCCCTTAGGCTGGCCCCTGGAGGGCATCCTGCCTCTTTGGTGATGTGCCTCCTCCTCCTCCTCCTCTCTCCTATCAGGCACCCACGTTGAGTCAGTGATATCATCATCCCCTCCCTCCTCATCACTGGAGCAAACCAGGCAGTATGCTGCAGCAGGGGTAGCATGACTGCCAGATTGCTGTCCTTCTTGGGCACCCCCTCTGTCCATGCTCACGTTACTGCCTTCATCCTATCCTTCATTTTAAACGCTGGACATCCTCCTGGAGCATGTACCCAACACTGTGGTCAAACAGTTCGAGGGACTCCTCAGGAGGACATGGTGGGGCTAGGGAAGGAGTCACTGATGCCACTGAGCCGAGGGAAGAGGCCACGTTGGCAGCTGCTTTTCCAGACAAAGTACCCTGAGCATGGGTGAGAGAAGAGGAGGATGAGGACGGCTTGGTCATCCACTCGACCAAGTCTTCCGCATGTTGCGGCTCAACACGGCCAGCTGCAGAAAAAAAGGCCAAGCGTGTCCCATGGCCACGTGCTGATGAGGATGCACCGTCTCCATGACCAGCACTGTTGCCTCTAGACACAGAGCCTGCTTGCCCTCTTTTATTGGCTTGTGACTGTCTGCCTCTCCTTGTTGGCCTTCCAGACATACTAATGGCCTGCAGTGAGATGTAGCTGCACTAAGCTGGGATATATATATATATATATATATATATATATATATATATATATATATATATATACTGATACTGCAGCTAGAAAAAAAATCAACTGCCAGCCTGGAGTTTGAGAACACCACCAATCTTCTACAGGTAGCTTTAGCTGAACAGAGGACGCACTACACCAACGTTATAATAATGTAGCTGCCTGCGGTAGTGATAGGATCAGGAAAACACCACCAACCTTCTATAGGTAGCTTTAGCTGAACACTGTGAAGAGGACGCACTACACTAACGTTAAAATAATGTAGCTGCCCGCGGTAGTGATAGGATCAGGTAAACACCACCAACCTTCTACAGATAGCTTTAGCTGAACACTGTGCAGAGGACGCACTACACTAACGTGTAAATAATGTAGCTGCCTGCGGTAGTGATAGGATCAGGAAAACACCACCAACCTTCTACAGATAGCTTTAGCTGAACACTGTGCAGAGGACGCACTACACTAACGTTAAAATAATGTAGCTGCCTGCGGTAGTGATAGGATCAGGAAAACACCACCAACCTTCTACAGGTAGCTTTAGCTGAACACTGTGAAGAGGACGCACTACACTAACGTTAAAATAATGTAGCTGCCTATGGTAGTGATAGCATCAGGAAAACACCACCAACCTTCTACAGGTAGCGTTAGCTGAACACTGTGCAGAGGTCGCACTACACTAACTTGTAGCTTTAGCTGAACACTGTTCAGAGGACGCACTACACTAACTTATAGCTTTATCTGAACACTGTGAGAAGGACGCACTACACTAACAGTAATAGTCTAGCTGCCTGACTGTGGTACTAATAGGATCAGAAGAACACCAGCAATTTTCTTCAGGTAGCTGTAAATACTGTAAAAACACAAGCCTGTCTGTCAGTAGGAAGAAGTGTAAATGTGAGGTCTTTTTGATTCCAGATCTCACATTTAAGAGGTCCTGTCATGCTTTTTTTCTATTAAAAGGGGTGTTTACTTTCCTTGTAATAGGAATAAAATTGACCTAAATATTTTTTTTTAAAAGGACAGTGTAAAAACAAAAAGTTAAATAAATAAGACATTTTGGCAGCTATTATGGAGTGTAAAGAAACAAATGGATCTTATAGCCTCAGATGTTTCTTGGATCCATCAGGACCTAGATGGGTTCAAAACTAGGGTCTCTGAGGTAGAAAGTAGGGTCTCTGCCTTGGAAGACTACGCAATCGGATTCTAAAGATCTCCGGGCTTTGCGGGTACAGGTCAGACGGCTTCAGGAAAGGGCTATCGATACTGAAAATCATCCTAGAAGAATATCTGCATCTTGGGTCTACCTGAAAGGGCTGAGGGGACTAAACCAACTGAATTTGCTGAGAAACTACTGATTACAGTTTTGGGCCTGGGTAGTGTGCCACCCACCTTTGTGGTGGAGCGTGCGCATAGGGTTCCGCCAATACCACCTAAACCTGGGGCCCCCCCTAGGCCTTTCCTGCTACGAGAATTGAAATATCAAGATAGGGATAGGGTTCTGGCAGCTGCCCAGGCTAAACAAGTTATACCATTTGAAAATACTAAGTTATTATTTTTTCTGGATTATTCTCAAGAGGTTCAGCAACGCCGTAAGATCTATACGAAGATCCCTTAGAGACTATGAGAAAAGAGTATTCAGTTTAGCCTTCTTTTTCCTAGCAGACTGCGCATTACAGATGGTGGACAGACTTGTTCTTTGATAATCCGGCTGCTGCATCCATCTGGCAGAATGGACGATACTTTACTTTTACTTTAAGCTGCCCATTGTTTCTAGAAATCCTGCTAAGACTGTTAGTCTGTTAGTCAACAGTTATTTTTTCTCATGCTACTTTACTTTACCTTTTTAAAAAGTCTTGAATGCTTTTACTTTAGTGTAATGCTCTTTATTGTTAATCTTGTCAGTATAGTCTCCATTATGATCTGGTTACTGAACTGGGAAAGCAAGGCATTCTCTTCACCATCCTTGTATTTATTTTGATACACCCCTCACAAGTGTTTATGACTATGAAAGCTGAAGTTTAGTCAAAAATATTTTTTTCTTCTATAGCTGCTGTCACATCACTTACCTGTAATGAAGTATGTCCCACATTGTGCAGGTTGCTGCTTAATGTAGAAATGTTCTCTGCATGGTGCTTGGCCCTCCCCCTGGTGCGGATCTTGCAGAACAGTAGGGGTAAATGGCTTTAGTGTATTTAGAGTCCATATGCAGCGCTGGGGATAAGAGACAGTTGAAGAAGGTGGAAACAGGTGAACTTGGAAATGGAGAACCTTTCACCAACTTCAGTGTATAATAAACACACACCACAGTGCTAACAAATTTATCTTCTTACCAGAAACAGATGAAAAACAAGCATATGGTATATGACTCATCCAAATGTTTAGGCAAGTAACATCATCGGTAGATCACCATAATCAAAACTGGAAGCTCACAAGGTACAAGGATCCTTTGCAGTTTAAAATAAACCAGCAATTTGCAGTATCAGCTCCAGTGGCAAACAGCAAGAGCGATAGTTACCATAGAAGGAGAATGAGGAGGCACATAGTGAAGCCCGTCATAAAAAAAACTAAATTTATTGATATAAAGGGGTTCTCACAAACATCAGATGAAATAAAGCAAATAAGAATAAATGATGAACCGCGGTATGAGGTGTGCTGGCATCCTAGCTGCGTCACTAGTTCCACCACCCACACAAGTGTATACAAAATTGATGCTATATATATGTTAACTGAGCAGGGTTCCAAATCACACTCAAGTAACCCTTTAAATGTTAACAGCAACATACATACTGAAAAAAACAAAAAATAAATGAAAAAAAGAGGATTCAATTGTGGAGGCACAATGCTCTCTCAGTGATCTATTTAAAATGTTTTCACATAAATGTTAAATCATGGGGTAAAGTTGTGTAAATCTTGTGTGAAACATTTTTTAGTTAGACCCCTTAGTGTAGTTACACCATACACAATGCAATCCCTTGTTTTTTGTATTTAGTAATCAAGTGGTTAACTGGGTATGGTGTGGTCTCACATTTCTATTCGTATTGAAACATGTTTTTAAAAGGTCCTTTGGCTTTAGGTAAGTTTTGAAGGTCTTAACCTACATCTCTAGCTTATGCATAAACATATTTTAACATGACATAACTGAAAAATTATTTTTATTGCATACAGTGCCAAATATGCATAAAAGTATAGGGAGCCTATAAAATACAGTATGCTTACTAATCAACACTAATATATGTTTAATACTAGGTTCTGCCATTTCACAAATCCCTAAATGCAAAAGAATTACATGATGTGAAAAATCCATGAGCCGATAAACTTGCCTTATGTCATTTAATCATACTTTATGTTTGCAGGCTGTCATTGAACGCAAATCTAAGCAAGAACAGAAAAAAAAAAGAAAATGTACAAGGAATTTTAAATAGATTTTTAAACTAATGGTCTACTTTTTTTAAATATGGCATGGTGAACATGGCAGAGCATAAGAATATTAGCTGTGAAATTTAGCAATACCGTGTTGCTGAGTAAAAAACTAATAAAGACAACAAACAAAATTTGTGACTAGAGATGAACAAATTAATCAGTGAAATTAGTTTGCAGTGAATCGATTTCTGAAGATGGATACTTGTAGATAACGATAAAACAATATCACCATTGCTTATGTCACTTTGTAAATATGTATGCAGTTACTTTGATACAGGTTGCCTTCTCATTATCCTTAGCATCTCCTCTGACTCAGAAAAGATCCATTTAGAGAACACCTTGCATTCTTTGAGAAAAATGCAGGGCGTTCTATGAATGGGTGATGCCCCATACACACAGTTGGATTTTCCGATGGAAAATGTCTGATCGGAGCGTGTTGTCGGAAATTCCGACCGTGTGTGGGCTCCATCGGACATTTTCCATTGGATTTTCCGACACACAAAGTTTGAGAGCAGGCTATAAAATTTTCCGACAACAAAATCCGATCGCGTCAATTCCGACCGTGTGTGGCCTGTTCCGACGCACAAAGTGCCATGCATGCTCAGAAGAAATTCCGACACGGAACAGCTCGGTCTGGTAAACTTAGCGTTCGCAATGGATACAGTACTGTAAAAAATGGTTTAATACAGCGCACTCTCTTCTTCTTTATAATGTGAGAAGAATGAAGTAGTTTTGCTGCTCATATTCACACACACTTCTCACAAACTTCTTTCTTTATTATTTATCGGGATTCCCTTAATATATTTTGATTTGTCACATCTGACAAAATTTTTTTTTTTTTTTTTTAAAGCCATGTTTTTGGAGGATTTTATGTTTGTATTTTTTCAAAGGCTGATCTATGTTTAATTTCATTTTTAGTTTTACTCCATAATATTTTTGTGTGTGTTTTGTGTGTCAAGTTACCACAAAACCATTGATATCTTTTATTATTTAATCTCAAGGAGATTGTTTGGTGTTGGTGTCCCTTGTTAATTTCACATTGTATTTTTGAAATGTACCTGAATCCTTACAAACAAACTGTCCTTTTTGAACTAAAACACACATAGGCAAGTATAGTTCAAACCAAAATTCCTTTTTAAGGGCTCAGAACCAAACAAAGAGGGAGGCAACACTGGAGAAACAGGAGAAATTAGCGAAGCCTTGGACCCCCAGGGCAGACATCAATTCTTAAACATCAAAATTGGTGGCCTGAGGAGTCCATATGTAAGGAAGTGCAGTTTGGTCCAGAAGTCCCAGAGATCCGGAAAGCAGCAGATGACATCTGTGTCCCCAGGCTGTGGTACCACAAGAGGCTGCATCTTTTGCCAGACCAGACTGGATCCAGGGTCCTCACTTTCTGGTTTTCCTTCCACGCTTCCTTTCTGGCTGTGGCTCTCCTGTTGGATATGTGGCAGGAGGAGGAGTAGGACCTGGAGGACGAGGAGGATTAGTAGGACCTGGAGGAGAAGGAGGAGGACCATGTGTGAGGTCACAAAGGTGGGTATCAGATGTTATTTGGGCCCTCAACCCCTTATTGAGAGCCTCCAACATTAATGACTCACACATGAGTTGTTGCCCCTCCTCCATCCGCTGCATTTTACAGGCAATGATGGCAGCAAAGTCCTCCTCAACGGTGTGTGGTGCTCCCAGGGCCTCTGTAGCCTTCCAAAAGAGGCCTATGGCAGCCTCCTCTAGGGTACTCCTCCTCCTGCCACTTTCTCTTTGCAGGTGTAGGGGAGGGACTGGCATATCAGGCAGCCTGCTCGGCCCGGCCACCTCCTGGCTGAGACTTCCCTGTGTATGAAAAAGGGACATGGTTGTAATGTTTTGCATCATCATTCACAATCATAAATTAGTACTCCAAACTAACATCTAGTTAACATCATTGATTGGACAACCTGAACTATTTAGAGGAATGCTATACCTGGCTCAATCTGGGCTCCTCCACATGTTGCTGCCTGGAAGGCCCAGGTTGGGCGTCAGAAGCCTCAGCTGGAGGGGAAGGAAGCATGGAAGGAAGACTGGAGAGTGATGACCTGGGTTCAGTCTGGCCTGCCAGAAAATGCAGCCTGTCATAGTACCACATCCTGGGGACATAGATATCATCTGCTGCTCCGGATCTCTGCGAATCCTGGACTTTCTTGCGCTCCCTTACATATGTGCTCCTCAGGCCACCAATTAGGATCTTCAAATATGTGATGTCTGCCGTGGGGATCACCTGCTTCACAATTTCCAACAATTGATCCAGCGCTGCCTTCCTCTTTGTTTGGTTCCTATAATGTGGGTGGTTGATCTCCCACAGACAAGGCAACTCCCTGTCAATGAATATTGCCATGAAGTCTGTATCATTCAAGATATCCATTTTCACTGCAAGACACAACACAAGACAAACCCTAATGTCATCCAAAACTCTCCTAATCTTGTTACAATATAGGCCTTAATCTAGAAGCAGTATAGGCCCAAGTTTGTCTCTTACCTTCGTTATTACGATCGGCGCCTCCAATGCTCCTTCCTCCGCTCACAGATCGTACGTAATACGCACGTGTGTTACGCTTTATACATACTGCGCGTGCGTGTAACTCCACCCGCCCCTGACGTTCTTTCTAGTCTATTCCCCTTTTCGTTCGGCGCAGTGGGTGAAGAGCACATGGCGGAGTCAGAGCAAGTGCGTGCTAATTATAGCAACGAGGAGGAGGAAAGCCCAGATCCGGAAACGTCCCGATCCAGAAGGAGAAGATTTAAGGCCACAAATATGTCCTTTGGGGAGATGTTGGAGATGGTCGAGATCCTAAAGAAGGCCGACTATGATGGAAAGTATGGACTTTACCCCAACCCCAATATCAGAAAGGCCAAGATCATGGCGAAAGTGGTCAAGAGTCTGCACCGGAATTTCGGGGTACGTCGATCGAAAGATCAGCTCAGGAAGCGGTGGTCGGACCTGAAATTAAGAGAGCAGTACCGAAAGATCCGGAGAGTGCTGCAAAAAAGTAAGTAGTTGTGCTGTGTTCCTATTCTTTTTGTCTTTATTACGTTCGTGCTGCTCCATATGCTTTTCTTAATTGTTGTACAGTTTAAAATGGCAACTTTAATGTTCATGGGCCAATTATTCGTTCGTATCAAACATTTTTCTTTCGGCCTCTAAAACACCATTGTTTAGGCCATATGCATTTTCCAACATTTTTTAGGGCCTACTTGTCTGAAAAATATTTGGTTGTGTAGATGGGTTTGTTACTAGAATGAAATGCAAACTAGATTCTGTGTAAGGAGAGGACACTGAGCAGCTGTTTTCAGATCTGGACGCTGGAGCACTAGTGTGGGACACAAGAACACCCTTTTTATTAGGGGGCCACACAGGTGCTCCAGTGTATACTATAGGGGTGTCTACATCTGTGAAGCTTGTACAAGACAGGTAAAGTATTGAAGCTTGACAAAGGACAATAAAAATGGTACATCTTGGAACTCTGCCCAAATAGACAATTGTACCCCACTTCCAACAATGTTTCATCTTTATATTTCGGCCATCAAATATCTGTGTGCTAATTATACCATTTTTGTTTTACATAGGACAGAAAAGACTCGGAGGACACCCCTCATCTGAGGAGACCAGAGACCCCCCACCTCTGGAAGAAGGGGAAATACCCCCAACCCAAGCTGAGCAGGAGGAGGAAGAAGATGTGGTGGAAATTGACACCACAACAGGTGGGTGTCTGCGACCACAGGCTCAGGTAAGAGATGGATGCTGGCAGATTTTTGATACCTGTTTTTGTTTGGTTTCTCTCTTTTTAGGTGATCGTGATGTTGTGGATCGAGATCCTTTCACATCAGAAAGTGCCCAGGTCCTGATTGGGGAGATCATGGGGTGTAATTTAGAATTGGAAAACATCAAGAAAAAAATCAATGATGTTATTCTAAAAAATAATAACATCATTGATGTTTTGGGGCGAATTTAAAACCCCACAAAATCACTTTGTTTTTTGTGTGCTACAATCTTAAAATTTTTTTAGCGATGTTTCGAAAAGCCAAATTTGGAGGATGCACACAGTGTGCCAACATGTGCTATCTGCCATCATGGGAGATCAATGGACGTGTTTTGGGGGTGCAACCCCTTCCTCAATAATAAAGTAGAGGTGAGGAAGGGGTTGCTCCCCCAAAACACGTTCCCTTCATCCCCCGTGATGGCAGCTAGCACATGTTGACATTCGTAAATTGGTGTGCATCTTCCAAATTTGGCTTTTCAAGGGGTGACTTCACCCCATCTGAACGCAATATCAAACACAGTTCCTAAATACTCATGTCTGATATTGCCTTCAAGTTTTACCATATGTGAACTTTGTAAGTTCAAGATTTTTGTCTTTCTTGTTGGTTTTACACAGGCCTGTTTTATCGTAAATGGACATTTCTATTTTTGATAATGCCACCCCAAAAATTGTTATACAACAAACATGTTGGTTTGTTTTAAAAACCTTTTCTAAATGCACATATGATTGTGCAGGTATTAAAAAGTTTGTTAATCAAGAATGTGTAGATTATTGTCTCAACGCTACAACACTTTTGTTGTGATGTAATTGCTGTTTTCTGTGAAAATGGGGGTTATTTCCTAAGGGCAAATCCTGTTTGCACTAAAAGTGCAGTTTCAGTGCAGTTTCAAGTGCACTTGTAGTGCAAAGTGTCTACGCCTTTAGTAAATAACACCCAACAGTGCTTTGTAGAAAAGGTTACACAATCACGCCATTTTCAGGACTCCCCACATTGCTGTCAGGGTCAGCTAAAACAAACACAAGCAGGAAATGTCACCAAAGATTGTCTTTTTTTTTTATTTGATAAATGCTTCACAAATTGTCTGGCATATTGATGGCCCCCCTACCCGCAAAGAACTCAAGGTATCTTAACCGGACATCATGGGCACTCAGGGAGGGCAAGCCAGGACGGCCACTTTCAAACGCCGTCAGGGTTGTATCATGTAGAACTCAGGCCCAACTGAGCCAGCATAGTTGGCAGAATGTTGTAAAAAGTTATGTAGAACACAGCACGCCAGGATAATATGATTAGGTTTATACTCCGCCATATGGATGGGTGTCAGAAATAGGCGGAACCGGATGGCCATGATTCCAAATGTGTTCTCCACCACTCTTCTGGCTCTGGCCAGCTGGTAATTAAAAACCCTCTGTTCCGGGGTGAGGGTCCCCACCCCAGCCGCATAAGATGGTCCCCCAGTGCAAATGCTTCATCCGCTACGAAGACGAATGGGAGTCCTTCCACATTGTCCTCTGGAGGTGGCAAGTCCAAGCAGCCATTCTAGAGACACCTGTAGAACTCCGTCTGGGCGATGACTCCACCATCGGACATCCGGCCATTCTTCCCCACGTCCACATACAAGAAGTCGTAATTAGCCGACACCACCGCCAACATCACAATACTATTGAACCCCTTATAGTTGAAATAGTACGACCCCGAGTTGGGTGGTGGGACGATGTGGACGTGTTTCCCATCAATTGCCCCTCCGCAGTTAGGAAAGTCCCACCGCTGGGCAAAGTGGGAGGCCACAGTCTGCTATTCCTGTGGCGAGGAAGGAAACTGTTGAGGAAAACAAAAAAATTAGTATTTTTGCACATAAACATGACAAGCAGATTAGACACAAACATTCTTGGCCAACCTCCAGATAGCATTTATTAAGGGGAATTTAACAACACCAAAGTATAAGGTACACCTATCATATCCCCCCCCCCTCTCATGGGCCATTTCTAACATTATAGGGGGGGGATCTTCGACAGGTAACCCTCTCCACTTCATTGAGAGAGTAATGCCTAAATACAGGGTATTACTTGGAACAGCCCCTCCTTAGTTACACTATTGGCAGCCCACTAGACAGGTAAGAAGTGTCATAATACAAAGATATAAATACACACTGTACACATTTGAGGACATTTGGACATTCTGCTATTACCTGCCAAGATAATAATAGGATACAAAAACTTTAAACAGTACCATTTGAAAGTATACAGGCAGGCCCTTGTACTACATACTTTGGGGAATTCATCCATAAATCTGACCACAAAAGAGGTGGGTATAGTGTGTATGGGTTTGGCAAAGTCAGCAGATAGATGATTGAGGATAGATAGAGAATTTGGATCAGCTGACTTAGCAGTTGGGGGGAGGGAGGGTTAATAAAAATGATTTGGGGACACCACAAAAAACTCTGCCTGAGTTTAAAGCACAAATCATATTTAAAAACATTTTAGGGGGTGTTTGGGGTAAAGCACTACTATGGAGCTGACAAAATACATTGTTAAGTGACTACATGAGGTGAATATAGGGCATGAGAGCATGCTGGGGAGGTTATTGAAGGCAAATATGTATGAAGGACTAAAAAAATAATTACAGAAAAATCCAGCATGCATGAGGACAAAGGGGACATTCACAGCATATTACAATCATGGTAATTAGGGAATGAGGAAAGAAATACAATATATTATCAAACATTATATACAATAAAATGTGATATTAAAGGATAAAAATCTTACCTTCATATACTCCTTCTGCAGGACCTGTATGATGGCAGAACAGGTCTCTGGGATAATGATCCCCAGAGCCTGGGGGAGATGCCTGTCGAGAACTTGAGGTCCTGCAGGCTTCTCCCTGTCGCCAAGTACCACAGGGTAGCGACAAGCCTCTGCTCCGGAGTGATGGCTTGCCTCATGCAGGTATCCTGCCTGCTGATATAGGGGGTCAGCAAAGCCAGCAGACGGTGAAATACGGGGTCCGTCATCCTGAGAAAGTTCCTGAAATCATCAGGATTATTCTTACGGATCTCACGGAGCAAAGGCATATTAGAGAACTGGAAGCAACCAATTCTTGGTCCATGAACTCCTCCCCACCCTGTTCATGGACTGGACTTGTGTCAAGGTCAGGACCCCAACACCAAGCCCCCACACAGCACGAACTCTACGAGGAGTACGTATACGCAGCATGGCTAGAAAACGGTCGGCTGCTCAGAACGAAGTAACAGAACGCACTGAAGAACAGCAAGGCCTGTGAAGAGCGACCTGAAAAACAGTAACGAACGAACAACAAACACAATGACTATTAGTCACTCGGAACTTGCTTGCACGCACTGAAGAGCAGATACAAACCCACAAGCACAAACTGAACCGCAGAAAACAATATGAAAGCCACGAGTCTGAAAAAGCGCGAATTGTCTCTCACCAAACTTTTACTAACACGAGATTAGCAAAAGGAGCCCAAAGGGTGCCGTGCTTGGTTCTGAACTGGCCTTTTCTAGTCTCGTCGTATGTGGTTGACGTCACCGCATTGTTGGCGATCGGAAATTCCTACAACTTTGTGCGACCGTGTGTACGCAAAACAAGTTTGAGCCAACATACGGGGCATTACAATTTCTGGATATTACTCAGCAGGGAAGCCACTTGGCAGAACACCAGGAAGACAGTGGTGATCACTGTAGTAGCAGCAACTATTACAATAATTTCCAGTTTCTGCGGGGATCCCACAGGTACTAAATATAAAAAAAATCCATACCTGATGTAGTGTTCTCCTACATGGGCTGTGAGGTAAATTTTGTATGGGGCTTCTGCTGTAGCCACAGGAGACAAAATTATTTAGTCTGCTTAAGACTCCACAAGCTGGGAGTTTGCTTACCTCTCCCTGACTGTAGGATAAGCTTCTGGAGATTAGGGTGGGAGGATGTAAATACCTGGTCTGAATAATTAGCAAGGCCTATTCAATCCCTGGGGAGGTGTTCCCAGATGGTGTATGGGTTCCTGTTAAATGAGCTGGAGTCCATTTGAGAGGGTCTTTTTTCCTGTGCGAATGTATCTGTGAGCTCCAGGGGCTGCTTGCCCTGAAACACTTCTGGGCTGGACTTCTTTATTGGGGTCATGCCTATGGACTGTGTAAGATTGGGACCCCTTGATTAAAGCCTCCTCTCTTGAGCTAGAGTTTTGTTGTTCTCAGGCCATGAAATATCATGAAAAAAGGCCATGAAAAAAGGAACAGCAGTTCCTTTGGGGGTATACTGGAATACTATACTGGAATTCAGCTTTAACCAGCAACATCATCCCATAACACAGGGGCTTCCCTATTAGTCTCATAGCCCAAAAAAGTATAACTGCTACTTTGCATTCCCTAGAGGGTCTAAAATTATTGTTCAAAGGTCGATGCATATCATGTCTAACAATTTGAGGCTGGGATCCCTAATTATGAGTTTTGACTTATGCCCTCTACACATGGTCAGATTTTCCAATGAAAAATGTTTGATGGGAGCTTGTTGTCGGAAATTCCAACCGTGCGTAGGCTCCATCAGACATTTTCCATCGGAATTTCCGACACACAAAATTTGAGATCTGGATCTCAAATTTTCCGACAACAAAATCCTTTGTCGTAAATTTTGATTGTGTGTACACAATTCAGACGCACAAAGTTCCATGCATGCTATTGAACTTCCTTTTTCTTGGTTCGTTGTATGTGTTTTACGTCACCGCATTCTTGACGTTTGGAATTTCCGACAAGATTTGTGTGACCGTGTGTATGCAAAACAAGTTTGAGCCAACATCCGTCGGAAAAAAATCAATGAATTTTGTTGTCGGAATGTCTGGTTGTGTGTACGGGTCATAACAGTATCTAGCTAACCATTGCTGCCTAGCCATTGATACCTGCAGGGATCCATTAGCTATTACTATACTTTTATTAATGAGAAGAAAATTGTACTATGCACAAGCATACCTTATATTACACGTTTCACATAACTAACTAGATTTCCACAATGAGAAAAACTCACCATATAACCCCAGATGACTCTAAGGTTAGAGTCCTAACCACCTGTTACTTCTCCATCACAATCCACCTCAATATGATCACTTTCTGACAAGAACTCATATTATCAATATAAACAGTCTATAAAAAGTTTATTTGTTGGATGTGTATGGGGGGGGGGGGTTGACTAAATATGTGCCAGTGGAGGGTGTCATCCTTATTAAAAGTATATAGCACAAAAAAGTTAATGGTAGGACTTTAAAACGAAGTTCCACCCAAAAATGATACTTCTGCTTTAGGTGAAGGTGACCCCCTGACATGTCACATTTGACATGTCATTTTTCTGGGGAGGAGCGGATACCCTCTTTTAGACGCACCCAGCTCCCACTTCCTCCCAGGGCTCCGCAGCGCCGAAAGGAAGATCACCACTCCCCCCTTCCTGCAATCTTCTGGGACACATCACAGGTCCCAGAAGATTGCCCGGACATTCACTCACAACCAACAGTTTACGCAGCACTTTATAACATAAAAAGGAGACAATACAGTTATAATACAATAAAATACAAGAGGATTAAGAGGGCCCTGCTCAGAAGAGCTTAGAATCTAATAGGGTGGGGCAGGTGGTACAAAAGGTTGTAACTGTGGGGCATGAGCTGATGGAAGTTGTAGAAGATTAGTTGGAGACATGATAGGCTTTCCTGAAGAGATGAGTTTTCAGGGATCGCGATACATTCATATATAGGAACATACAACATTTTATTTGTGGCAATAAAATGTATAAAAACTCATATCAAAGGTCATTTTAATACCAACAAACATTGTCCACTGCAAATATGCATGGCTATTGGTCAAAATAGAGAGCTTAGATCGATGCATTTCAGAGAAAACACCGCTTCCTCAGGACCTCCTGTCATTCACATAAGTGCACATGACCAAAGAAATATATTCTAAAGACAAAGGAAACATATGTATAAGTTGCAAATCATCAAGAAACATAATTGAGTTTGTTTATAATAATCATTAAGTTAGAAAAGTACATCTATATATATATATATATATATATATATATATATATATATATATATATATATATCCCCAGGAAAAGCGTGAGGTGGAGAGGAAAGGGGAACAATATAGATACAGTAAATATTCAACCTTTTTCCAGAATGATTTCATACATGTAAAATATATTTTTTTCAGCTGCCAAATTGTACACAGAGATATAATAATGGGAAACCATGTGGTGTAAATCAATAAGTGAAGGGTAAGCAAGTATAGTAGAAGAAATGAATAAAATGGTGGTAAAACCCGCTAAATGTAATATAATCTAAGAGTGACTCCCTTCCATAAATAATAGCATTGTAAATGCTGCAGTGTGAATGCTTACCTGTGTGTGGAAGAGCATTGGAGCAACCACTCAGTGTGATAATAAGAGGAGCAAGCCTGGTTTGATTGTCCAAACCTGCCTGTATGTATACCCCACCTGAGGTGGTGATCAGCTCCAGAGGCCACCCATAGCAGTCGGGGAGGGACCAAAACAGTGGTCCCAGGCTCAACTGCAGTTGGAGGGCTCCTTCCCCACACCAATCCATAAACCCTGGATGGAAATGCCCTGTACACACGACCGGTTTTGCCGTTGGAATAAACTCTGAAGGTTTTTACGATGGAGTTCCGACGGATTTCCGCTCAAGTTGTCTTGCATACACACGGTCACACCAAATTCCGACTGTCCAGAACACGGTGATGTACAACACCTACGACGGGACTAGAAAACGGAAGTTCAATAGCCAGTAGCCAATAGCTTCCGTCTTGTGCTTGCTTCAGAGCATGCTTCGTTTTTGGTACGTCGGAACAGCGTACAGACGAGCATTTTTTCCGATAGTAATTTGTTCCGTTAGAAAAATATAGAACATATTCTCTATCTAAGTTGCAGGTTGAAAGTCGGTGGTGGAACGTCCCACCCTAGTGGAGAAGTTTGGAGATACTTCATGCAAAAGGTGTGGCGATTGGGGTCCTTGACGGTTACAAAAAGGATCCATCCACGGAACACCTCATCCCCTCCCCCCTGGGATCTACAGAACCATCCATATTCTTGGGACTCCGCACACCTTCCAGGACCCGGACACCAGTTGGAGGAATCCAGCAATCTGCAACACCACAGACATCCACAGCCTCCTACCACCCAAGCCTTATCTGACCCAATTCGGCGTATGCCCTGTTGGGTCCACCACATCTGGTAAGCCTTCCTTTCTCTCGGTGGTAGTGAGCTGATCTGCTGTTTTGGGATACTGGATATATTCATTTTTCTATTTAAGGATTAAACATTGTTATTTATTGTTTGGCCATAAACACCTATAACGGGACTTCCCATCTATGTATGGGTCTTTATATTGGTGATCCCCTTCACTGTATACCTACCCATCTAGGGTTATGTATGATAAGGTCTAGCGCTACACTTTTTGTTGTCTTTCACATTTTTGCGTGCACTTTACTAGTATTTTAGAGCAGTGCTACACCCACCAAATACCCCTCTTTGTTTATTTAATTAGACCCTACTTAGGTAGGTGTCATGGTGGAGGCAGCAGCTTTTCTTTTTCATCCTAAATAAGATTTACCATCAGCGCAGAACAAAAAACGTTTGAAAATTCAATCCTGCTATAGTAAAGACAATAAAGCCAGCAGAAAAAAGTGCAGCGCTGGATATATACAAAACCCAAATAAATAGTGCTAATAAATGATTATTATATATAAACCATGTACATTGAAAAAAATCAAGCACAAATATATGCACCCATAAAAAAGAAGTGCTTCACCATAAGAATACTTGTGTGGTTAATACCACCATAGTGACATATCTGAGTAAAATTCAAAAATACAAAACAAAAGTGTCCATAGGAGGTTAATGATTGAAGTGACTTTGTTGTGGAGATAAATTTGTGACTGTCACCGTGATGTACGCCCGTCACCTAATGTAGATTAAAGGCTTACCAGACAGCCTCTGATCAGAGGCATAATAGCATCAACTCGTGGTGATGTCCTCACGGGGAAATGAACCTCTTCCAGGGTGGTGGATGTATGTCAGCAAACGATCTCTATAAGCCTCCAGACAGCAACCCAATGAAGAAAAATCACTCTATCTCTCTCTGATGAAAGAGCTGCGATGTAGTGTCAGATGACTCCGCTATAGGGCGCTGCTCTCTGCCACAGGACCTCCGAGAAAACGACTCCTTCCCGGTCGCTGGCGAAGTCAAAATCATTTTTCAAACCTCCTACCTGTTGATTAGAGAACACCTAAATATTCATAGCTCACTTTTACTGTAGCTTGCTGCTATTACCAAAGGTACCAATGATGCATACTGGCAGCAGAGGGAAACCCCAGTTCCACTGATTTTAGGTAAAAATCAAATGAGAAAGTAGACTTTAAATCAGTCTAGACTGACTACAACCCAGCATGAATATATTTGTATAATATCCCCTGTTTAGGACAGGGAACTGCATACAATTTACAAATCATTTGATAAGTAAAAGCTGTTTTCCTGGAGTTTAATTTCAACATACAAATATAATTTGAAAACATAAGTTAATATAGTCAACTGTTGCTGAAGTGTTCTTTTCATTAACCAATGTTGCTTTTTAAATGGTAATATGGCAGATTTGTTAAAGCCAGTTGGAGACTTTCTGTACATTTGCACAATTATCTAACTTCAAACCTTATTGTCATTGTTTCCAGGTGCCACATTTCCTTCCATTTAAACCTTCTTCCCTTGTCCCCAGTACATTCACTGCTCCACATTGATTTAATCCTTGCCCTCCCAAAAGAAGGGGGTAATTATTTTGGAGGCCCAAAGGCCCTGTTGAACATATGTTGAAATTAAAATCCCTGTAAATTTCTATTCCCTTAAGCTATGAAGGGGTTATTGCTAATTAATTGTAGTAATTGACATGAATACACAGTGGCTCAGTGTGATACTTGTACAGCAAACTGCCTTTTAAAAAGTAAAAAAAAAATAGTTTTCCCTAGTGCCCCAGTGCTAATTTTATGAGGTTAGAGTGCAATACATTTTACAATAAACATAATAAAGCATTTTCATTATGCAAACTGGTTATGGTATTGTGGCTTTTTACAACTTTATAACTGAAGGTTCTAAACAACTTAATATGTTCCTATAGGCTAGATATAGTAATGATTTTCAATATATTTTAAAAGAAATGTTAAAGAAATATTTGCTTATGAAAAAATACTAATTATAATTATAGTAACAGTTATTGTATTACAAAACAGCATTACAAACAAAACCTCACGTATAAATTGGTTATAGGAATGTGTTAAATTTGTGTCTAGGCAAACCAAAAATTATTATAAATACCAAATAACAATTGCAGCCTATAAAAATTATGTGCTTCTCATTTGGTCTGGGGGATATAAT
The DNA here is from genome assembly GCF_042186555.1 of Aquarana catesbeiana. NCBI lineage: Eukaryota > Metazoa > Chordata > Amphibia > Anura > Ranidae > Aquarana > Aquarana catesbeiana. The sequence goes on along the minus strand of NC_133326.1, from coordinate 396,219,361 downwards.
AGAGATCAATATTTTCCTTATTCCTTGTGAGGGCAACGGGTATTCTTTCCTATTCCCACTCCAGATATGGAATGTGGGTGGGTCCTTTGCACCACTGTTCCTTCATTATACGTGATGACAAACCCTAATTTTATTTTGTTTTTTAAAACAAACATGTCATACTTACCCCCACTGTGCAGTTTGTTTTGCACAGAGTGGCCCCGATTTTCCTCTTCTGGGATTCCACAGTGGCACTGGTGGCTCCTCCCGCATCAAGTGTCCACATTGGAAAAGCGCTCTCTTTCACTCAGAATGCAAGACTCGGTCCTGCCGCATCATTGGATTTGATTGACAGCACCGGGAGCCAATGGCTGCGCTGCTACCAATCTATCCAATCAGGACATGAGACACCAGGTAGAGCTGGTGTGCTCGTTTCCAGCCGGCGAAAGATTGGGGTCAGGTAAGTAAAACAGGGGCTCGGGGAGGGCTATAGCAGCACAGAAGGTTTTTCACCTTAATGCATAGCATAGGTGTGCGAATCCTATTGTATTAGGGTGTGCACCTCAAAGCTCCAACACATATGCCTTTGTGACATATTAACCGGCCTCTTCCCCACTCCTAATCCTAAAACAATGGGGGGGAGCAGGTGAGCACACAAGGGGACCTGGGCAGCAGAAAGAAAAGGAACTGGGGCAAGAGGGGTGGCATACATTGGTACCAATCCTCTGTATTTTCCTCCCATGGCAGCTGAATATCGGTGAGAGGAAGAGGAGGAGAAGCCTACTTTCAGCTGCTGCAGAAGAAAATACAGATCGGTCCAGGTTCTGGGGGTCGGCAAGTAAGGATCGCGGCTTACCTGTCACCTGCCCACAATTGATGGGTTGCCAAATCCAGGATTAGGGTGTGCCCAGGCACACCTGGCACACCCCTTGCGCATGCCTATGATGCATAGAATGCATTAAGGTGAAAAACCATGAGGGTTCACAACCCCTTTAATGAGGGGGGAGTTGTACAACCAGAGAAGAGGAGCAGTTATGTGGGGGCCAATTTTAAATACCACAACTGTTTAGGAGGCCTATGGGGCCCTGTATTGAGGTAATCATTAGTAATACTATCTATTACAGGGACATTTTCTGAATGCAGTAGGCCTATGTGCAAGAACAGAAGTTGGCCCCCTTCCTCAAAAAAAGAAAAATGAAGCATCATTCACATTGGCCTTTGTGTTGCTGAGTCCAGATCCATAAATTTCATGTATTTGGGCATAGCACACCTCTGGATGTTGTGGACTGAAGTATTTGTTTCCAGTGCCTGAACAGAGCTACTGATTGGATGCAACTGTTTATGTTAAGTTCTGGTGTGAACCAAACAGGGGGGTGTTTGGCCCATCTCTAATCATTAGTAGTAATCAGCATTGATTTATGAAAGATCATTCTTGCCAGACAAATCTGTTACCATTCTATGAGGAATTAAAGTGATATTTAAGTCTTGTTTTTTGTTTTTTATTTAAAAATAACAAACATGTTATACTTACCTGCCCTGTGCAGTGGTTTTACATAGAGCAGCCCAGATCCTCCTCTCTTCATATCCCTCACCAGCACTCCTGGCTCCTCCCTCCTGCCGATTGCCCTCACAGCAAGCAGCTTGTTATGGGGGCACCAGAGCAGGCTCACTCCCAAGCCTCTGCTGTGTGTGTCCATTCAGACACAGAGCCGTGGCTCAGCCCCGCCCAACCTCTCTCCTCATAGTGATATACAAATATCTCAAATCTCACAGTGATTCTAGCATAGGGAGGAAACTATTCAGTCTCAGGTCACTTAAAGTGGAGCCCCACCCAAAAGAGGAAGCTCTGCTTGTCCGGTCCCCCTAAAAATCCATACCAGACCCTTATCCGAGCACGCAACCTGGCAGGCCGTAGGAAAAGAGGGGGGACGAGAGAGCCCCCCCACTCCTGAATCATACCAGGCTACATGTCCTCAACATTGGGAGGGTGCTTTGGGGTAGCTCCCAAAACACCTTGTCCCCATGTTGATGAGGACAAGGGCCTCATCCCCACAATCCTTGGCCGGTGGTTGTGGGGGTCTGCGACCAGGGGGAACTTATCGGAATCTGCAAGGGGAATCCCAGATCCCGGCCCTTCCCTCTGTGTGAAATGGTAAGGGGTACCCCTACCATTTCACAAAAAAACTGTCAAAAATTTTAAAAATGACAAGAGACAGTTTTTGACAATTCCTTTATTTAAATGCTTCTTCTTTCTTCTATCTTCTTTCTTCTTTCTTCTATCTTCCTAAGGTTTTTTCCTCCATCTTCTTCTTCTTCTGGTTCTTCTGGTTCTTCCTCTGGTGTTCTCATCCGGCATCTTCCTCTGCGGCATCGACATCTTCTTCCCTTCTTCTCCTCGGGCCTCTCCGCATCCATGATGGCATGGAGGGAGGCTCCCGCTGTGTGATGCTTCTCTCTTAATCTTTTTCTCTTCATCTTTTTCTTTTCATCTTCTTCTCTTCATCTTCTTCTCTTCATCTTCTTTTTGGGCCGCTCCGCATCCATGATGGCATGGAGGGAGGCTCCCGCTGTGTGATGCTTCTCCTTTTCTGAAGGTTCTTAAATAATGGGGGGCTAGGCCACCAGGTGACCCCGCCCCCCTCTGACGCACGGGGACTTGATGGGACTTCCCTGTGGCATTCCCAGTGATGTCAGAGGTGGGCGTGGTCACCCTTTACGTAACCCTGCCCCTTCTGATGTCACAGGGAATGCCACAGGGAAGTCCCCGTCAAGTCCCCGTGCATCAGAGGGGGGCGGGGTCACTGGATGGTTCCACCCCCCCGTTATTTAAGAACAGTCAGAAGAGGAGAAGCGTCACACAGCGGGAGCCTCCCTCCATGCCATCATGGATCCAGAGTGGCCCGAGGAGAAGAAGGGAAGAAGATGCCGACGCCGTGGAGGAAGATGCCGGACGAGAACACCGGAGGAAGAACCAGAAGAACCAGAAGAACCAGAAGAAGAAGAAGAAGATGGAGGAAGAAACCGAAGGAAGATAGAAGAAAGAAGAAAGAAGATAGAAGAAAGAAGAAGCATTTAAATAAAGGAATTGTCAAAAACTGTCTCTTGTCATTTTTAATATTTTTGACAGTTTTTTTTGCAAAATGGTAGAGGTACTTTTGTACCCCCTTACCATTTCACACAGGGGGGAGGGCCGGGATCTGGGGGTCCCCTTGTTAAAGGGGGCTTCCATATTCTGATAAGCCCCCCGCCCACAGAACCCCACAACCACCGGCCAAGGGTTGTGGGGATGAGGCCCTTGTCACCATCAACATGGGGACAAGGTGTTTTGGGGCTACCCCAAAGCACCCTCCCAATGTTGAGGGCATGTGGCCTGGTATGGTTCAGGAGGGGGGACGCTCTCTCGTCCTCCCCTCTTTTCCTGCGGCCTGCCAGGTTGCATGCTCGGATAAGGGTCTGGTATGGATTTTTGGGGGGACCCCATGCCGTTTTTTTTTTTAATTTTCACGCGGGGTTCCCCTTTAAATCCATACGAGACCTGAAGGGTCTGGTATAGATTTTGAGGGGGACCCCACGCCATTTTTTAAAAAAAATTTGGCCGGGGTTCCCCTTAATATCCATACCACACCTGAAGGGCCTGGTATGGAATTTAGGGTGGCCCCCCACGTCATTTTTTTTTAAAAATTTTGGTTCGGGGTTCCGCTGTGGGGAATACCCATGCCGTTTTTATCAATGAACTTTTATGTGTTTTGTCGGACCGGCAATTCATTAATAGCCGCAAGTAGTTTTAAATGACTTTTTTTCCTTTGAAATGTCATTTTGCTGTCAGACTGTTCTAAACATGGGAAACATGCACCCCTTTACAGGCATACTATAGACACCCCCCAGGTTCAAAATTTAAAGGGATATTATACTTTTATTTTTTCACTTTAAGCATTATTAAAATCACTGCTCCCGAAAAAACGTCCGTTTTTAAAACTTTTTTTTGCATTGATCCATGTCCCCTGGGGCAGGACCCAGGTCCCCAAACACTTTTTATGACAATACCATTAATATAAGCCTTTAAAATTAACACTTTTGATTTCTCCCATAGACTTTTAAAGGGTGTTCTGCGGCAATCGAATTTGCCGCGAACACCCCAAATTGTTCGCGGTTCGGTGAACTGGCGAACAGCCGATGTTCGAGTCGAGCATGAGTTCGGCTCGATCTCGAAGCTCATCCCTACTGTCAACAAATCAGCATCATGTCCCATTCTCTCTGCTCCTCACACGGATCATGTGAGGAGAGGAGAGAGAAGCTGCCAATATGACAATTTTGTGAAAAAAATTAAAAATAAATCCTCATTTTGCAAAGAATTGTGGGAAAACATTAAAATGTGAAAAAAACTCACCATGCCTCTTACTAAATACCTTGGTTTAAGTAGGAGATGGTGCACTACCACATACGAGTGTAAAAGTAGATTTATACCCGGTTCACCACATCCCGATAATACATTGCAACAAATAATAATAAAAAGAAGGGAACCCTGGGATGGTACGGGTGAAGGGGTAGGGATTAATGAATGGGTAAATCTGAGTATAAGGAAAAGAAGCGTACTAGATGGTGTGATTGGTATGAGAGATGCCCAGAAATAGTAAAAGAAAAAAATACTTTATTAGAATATACAAAAATGGTTATAAAATAGTGAACAATACATACAAAATACCTAAACCACACAAGTGTGCATACTGGTAAGAGGAAGCATACATATATGTGGTACATAGGAGCCCAACATGTTTCGGATAGGAATAAAAATTCAGTTCCTTCTTCAGGGGTTTCCTGTAAGGATTTTTTGTATGATCTGGGGGAAGTATATTAATAAAACATACCAGTCATTAGTATATGTATATATATACACACATATGTACATACATATCATAAGTGTATATCATAGGTGTAACGGGTATAAAGAGCAGAGTTGTTGGAGGCAAAGAAAGAACATATATATGGAGTGAGAAATAAATTGAAATGAGGATGGGAAATGAAAAATGACGAGGATGTGAGAAGATGAATAAAAATAAGAGCTCAAAATACACCAGAAATTCAAAGTAGTATAGAGCATTATGGGGACTTACTCGTTCAAACAATTAGCTGCATACAGAGCAACGGGCTATGGTCTGACAGTCTGCTGAATGGTACTTCAGGTCACCATCACCATGGTTCTTCGCATATTCAGGTAAGGGAGGCCATATGTGAATTTATATATAATGGAGGCCTGGACTCAAAGGTGGTATGGAGATTTTCTGATGTATGTCAAGGAGAGGTCATTGACGCCATATAGATACGGTGAGGCACGTCAAACCACCAGCGTCCACTAGGAACAACCAATACAAAAGGGGAATGTACGTCCCTACATATAAGAAATATAATATTGAAGTATAGATGTCAAAGGTCCATGAATTGAACAGAAATCTATACGAAGATAAGTGTTAAATGTGCAATGTATGTAATTAATATGGTTATAGCCATCTGGACCCTTTGGTCACATTTGGGTTATACCAAGAAGGGGGGGGAGGAGGGAAATGGGAAACAAGTTGGAAGGGGGGGGGAGGGGAGGGGGGGGTGGCAAAGGTTAATGCATATATATATTAATGTAATATGTAGTGCCTAAGTAGACATATGAGGATAATGGGTGTCTAGGGCCAATATCGGAACGTTTACCCCCGACAGCCATGTCCTATAATATACAGCATACAGCCAAAACTTTTAATATGGATAAAGTGAGTTAAAAGGGGGTATACCCAATACACGTAACTCTATATAATCATGGCATAGGCAAAAAGATGACATTGCATGGTTAATTCGGTGTATTCAAATGATGTTGGAAACAATGCTTACTTACAAATTGTAGAGTATATGGAATCACAACCTCCTCCCAGAAGTCCAACCTGGGTATGCAGCACAAATGTGTTTGCATTTGGAGGTTTTTTAAAAAGGGTAAAGATGGGGGAGGAATGATTACACCTGTGTTGGGCGGGGAATGTGTGTTACTGACAATTGTAAATAATAGATAGTAAGGCCAGGTGCGGGTGGGACCCGACGTCACTGCCCCTCCGCTGAACAGTGTCAGCAGAGGAGGTAATGTGCGCCGGGAAGTTGTTCCCCCGGCGCGACGGCGTCCAGCGTACATCGCGTCAACGGGCGCAGAGACGTCAGACGTCGCAGCGCCGCAGACACAGGAAGAGAGGACTCGGTAAGGCCGCCCTGGATGGCAACCGTATCGCGCATGTGCGAGCGGCGAACCAATGGGCGGCCGAGAGTCCTGGGTATGGCTCCACTATCCGAGGATGTGGAGCCTACCTGTGCCGGGGGACATAGTGCTGGCGATAAACGCGACACAGCCGATCACACGGCAGTCACCTCAAATAGAGCAGGCCATCCAAATGTATGAAATTTGTGTAATATATGATAGGTGATCCTGTAAGACCAAAAAGAAGCAGCAGAGTGTCAGATCAAATACAAACCCAACTGTGTACATTAATATACAGTCAGGGCATGGATAATCAGTAATTGTGCATAATATATATATATACAACAAGCGCAATATACAATCATGTATTAGATTACCAAAGACATATTATGAGAATACCGATGGGATTATAAATATCAATGTAACATTATGTCTCATATAACAAACGAAAAAAAAAAAAATACATTGTGCAGTATCGTTATAAATGACAGAGACTTTTTGAAAAGAACTCAAATTTTAACATAATCTATACGTTACATATATAGGATACTGTATGATTAGATTCGATAGGCAGACTGTTGCTAGATGGCCTGCTAATAGAGTCAAATTAAGTGGCTTTAGGTCCCTCTCGTAACCCCCTGACATGAAGCCTTGTAAAAATGGTTTAAAGCTCAATATTTCGTTTAGGCCTGGGGGTGAGGTGGCATTCAAATTTGCATTCCATCTCATCTCCCGTTGGAGAAGCAGTTTATTAAGGTCTCCACCTCTAAACGTCTGATGGATGTGGTCCAAGGCTATAACTGAGATTCTGGGAAAGCGTTCACAATGGACTAACTTTATGTGGCGGCCCCATGGGGAATCAGGGTCTTTCGATTTCATTGCCACTATGTGTCGGTATAGGCGCTTGCAAAGTTTCTGGATAGTTTTGCCAACATAAAAACAACCACACTCGCACTGTATTAAATACACTACGAGTGTGGTCTGGCAATTAACGTAATGCCTTGGAAAAAATGTCCATCCATTAGGAAGGCATGGATTTATATTGGTATTGATATACTTGCAGTAGCCACACGACCCACATGGAAAGGTGCCAAGTGTATTGCACGGGTCGCCACGGGTCAGTCCCTTGAACTCGCTCTTAACCAGGCGATCTCCAACCGAGGTGTTGCGTCTGAAAGTAATTAAGGGGTTGGGGGAAACAAAAGGGCCCACCAAAGGGTCATTAGTTAATACATGCCAATATCTAGCAAAGATCTGCCTTATCTCTGTATGTTCATTGGAGAATGTAGTAATTATCCTGGTATAAGGATTGTTGTCACGGTTGGCTCTGTTGCGTGGTTGTATTAATTCCTGTCTGTCCCGACTATTAGCCTTATTAAAGGCTCGTTTTAGACTCTTGTGGCTATAGCCTCTATCCAAGAGGCGATTTTTTAAAGCTCTGGCTTCACGTAAAAAATCGTCATTGTTAGAGCAGTTTCTTTTTATTCTGAGGAATTGACTGAATGGGATAGAGTTAATTAATTGTCTTGGATGGAAACTATCCGAATGTAGGATAGTGTTCCCGGATGTGGGTTTGCGGTGGAGTTTACAAGCCAAAAAGTTATTTGTATTCTTGAATATCTCAACGTTCCAGAAAGGTAATTGAGGTATGGTCATACGTCATACGTCATAGTGAACTTTAGGTTAAATTCATTACAATTGAGTATGGTTAAAAAATCATGAAGTGAATTAACTGGTCCCTCCCACAAGATAAGGATGTCATCGATGTACCTGCGCCACATGGTGATATGGCGCAGGTACATCGAGAGATCGCCATCGTTGAACAAGGTCTTTTCCCATTCCCCCATGTACAGATTGGCGTAGCCAGGGGCACAACATGTGCCCATGGCCACACCCTGCACCTGGAGGAAATATTGTCCGTGAAAACTAAAGACATTGTGTTGAAGGATGTAGTCCAATGACTGTAATATAAAGTCATTGAATGCTTTCTCAGAAGGGATAGTTTGTGACAGAATACGTTGAATACACGCTAAGCCTGTGCTATGCGGTATAGAGCTATACAATGTTTCAACATCGATAGAGACCAAGATCGTATGGTCAGATACTTGGATTCCATTGATAATTTGGAGTAGATGGATGGTATCCCTTATGTAAGATGGTAAGGACGACACTAGTGGTCTGAAATGTTCATCAACAACCTTAGATAAGTTTTCAGTGATGGAGCCATTGCCCGACACGATGGGTCTGCCCGGTGGATCTATAGGGTTTTTATGAATTTTAGGGAGGGAATAAAATGTGGGGATCATTGGGAATGCGGTGCGGATATATTTCCACATTTGGTTGGAAATGATGTTATTATTTAATGCTCGATCAACGAGAATGTAGAATTCCTCGTTGAATCGAGTAATTGTCTGGAATTCGATAGGTCTGTACCAGTCTGTGTTATTCAATATTTTCATGCACATGGATATGTATTGCTCATTGTTCATCAGAACAATGTTCCCGCCCTTATCTGAAGGTTTGATAACCAAGTCAGAATTTTGGGCTAGATCATTCAGGGCTATTTGTTCATTCGTAGTTAAATTATCAGCTACTTGAGAGTTGGTACTCATACTTTTAATCTCTTGGGTGATTAATTTTAGGAAGGTAGCTATCCCATGGTTGGAAGATGGAGAAGGATAGAGGTCTGACTTTTTCTTTAATTTAGAAGCTTGTTGTACCGTTGTAATCGGATTGGTCGGTGTGTTTAAGCAAGACTCCAAATCAATAATATCGATGAGGTCTCGGGTATCGCTCTCTTCTAAGAGTGAGTTTAAATCTGCTAGTGCTTGGCGTTCTTTGACTGTTTGAAAAGTGGTTGAGTTTACATCACTTTTGTTAAACATGCTCTGAAGTTGGAGCTTGCGAGTAAACAGATGTACATCTTTTATTATTTCAAATTTGTCAGTTTTTCGGTTAGGGCAAAATGTAAGACCCTTGGATAATACAGAGGATTCATCCACTGTGAGGGGGTATGAGGAAAGATTAATTATGTTATATGATTGAGGTACAGAGTGTTCTATGTTGGAACAGTGGAGGGGGTATTCAAGTTTTTTGGCTGAAACAAACTCGGGATTTTGATGGTGGTAGAAGGAGTTTCTTTAGTGATTGAACCGGCAGGAATTGGACCAGGGGTGTTGTTAGGGAGGGCGGATTTTTTAGTGGGAGTCTTATGTGTTCAGGTTCTTTGATTTCGTTTAGGTCTACCCTCAGAGCTATCCCCATCCCTTTGTCGTTTTTGTTTTTTTGTATGTCTATTGATTTTAGGGAATGAGTGCGACACACTTGATGCTACAGATGAGGTATCGGAGGCATCTGATTGATAATCTAGTACATAGTACATAGTAGTACATAGTAGGTGAGGTTGAAAAAAGACACAAGTCCATCAAGTCCAACCTATGTGTGTGATTATGTGTCAGTATTACATTACATATCCCTGTATATTGCTGTCATTCAGGTGATTATCTAATAGTTTCTTGAAGCTATCAATGCTCCCCGCTGAGACCACCGCCTGTGGAAGGGAATTCCACATCCTTGCCGCTCTTACAGTAAAGAACCCTCTACGTAGTTTAAGGTTAAACCTCTTTTCTTCTAATTGTAATGAGTGGCCACGAGTCTTATTAAACTCTCTTCTGCGAAAAAGTTTTATCCCTATTGTGGGGTCACCAGTACAGTATTTGTAAATTGAAATCATATCCCCTCTCAAGTGTCTCTTCTCCAGAGAGAATAAGTTCAGTGCTCGCAACCTTTCCTCATAACTAAGATTCTCCAGACCCTTTATTAGCTTTGTTGCCCTTCTTTGTACTCGCTCCATTTCCAGTACGTCCCTCCTGAGGACTGGTGCCCAGAACTGGACAGCATACTCCAGGTGCGGGCGGACCAGAGTCTTGTAGAGCGGGAGAATGAATAATCGTTTTGTTTATAGTGGCGTTGGCGATTTCTAGTATTAGTCTGTTGGTGCCATTTATAGGCCCTTCCTTCTTGGAAGGCCTGTTTGTCGCGTAGGAATTTGTTTTCCTTTTTAGCAAGAATGTCTCTGTTGAAAGCCTCGATATGTGCCTTTAGTTTCTCGTTAAGCTCTGGGAAAGAGGGGTGGGTGTTTAATGTATTGATTTGGGAATATAATTTGTCTATGTTTCTGTCAATATCTATGAGTCGCCTTTTGTATTCTTCAATAAGGAGATTCATCATTTGACTAGAACATGATTTTAAGACATTTTCCCAGGCCATTTTAAAAGTAGAGTCAATGTTGTCAAAAGAGGGAAAAATCTGAACCCTGAGACCCAAGGGGTTCAGATCCTCCCTGATATATTCCTGGAACGTCCTAGTGTGCCAGTAAAGAGAGGATTTCTTTTCTAGCCATTTAGTGAGGTTAAAGAAAAGGAAAGATAGTTCCGATTCTTTTGACTCCTTCTGCTCATAATCCTTCTGAAGGTTGTTTGCAAATGCAAGCCACGCTTGACCTATGAATTCTGCCATAATGAAGTTAGTGCTCTATATAGAGTATAAAGATTGTTGGTAGTCCACCAAAGCGGGGGTAATTTTAATGGGTATCTTCTACCCGAAATAAGATTGGTTTAAATAGGAGATGGTGCACTACCACATACGAGTGTAAAAGTAGATTTATACCCGGTTCACCACATCCCGATAATACATTGCAACAAATAATAATAAAAAGAAGGGAACCCTGGGATGGTACGGGTGAAGGGGTAGGGAGTAATGAATGGGTAAATCTGAGTATAAGGAAAAGAAGCATACTAAATGGTGTGATTGGTATGAGATATGCCCAGAAATAGTAAAAGAAAAAAATACTTTATTAGAATATACAAAAATGGTTATAAAATAGTGAACAATACATACAAAATACCTAAACCACACAAGTGTGCATACTGGTAAGAGGAAGCATACATATATGTGGTACATAGGAGCCCAACATGTTTCGGATAGGAATAAAAATTCAGTTCCTTCTTCAGGGGTTTCCTGTAAGGATTTTTTGTATGATCTGGGGGAAGTATATTAATAAAACATACCAGTCATTAGTATATGTATATATATACACACATATGTACATGCATATCATAAGTGTATATCATAGGTGTAACGGGTATAAAGAGCAGAGTTGTTGGAGGCAAAGAAAGAACATATATATGGAGTGAGAAATAAATTGAAATGAGGATGGGAAATGAAAAATGATGAGGATGTGAGAAGATGAATAAAAATAAGAGCTCAAAATACACCAGAAATTCAAAGTAGTAATTCAAAGTAGTATAGAGCATTATGGGGACTTACTCGTTCAAACAATTAGCTGCATACAGAGCAACGGGCTATGGTCTGACAGTCTGCTGAATGGTACTTCAGGTCATCATCACCATGGTTCATCGCATATTCAGGTAAGGGAGGCCATATGTGAATTTATATATAATGGAGGCCTGGACTCAAAGGTGGTATGGAGATTTTCTGATGTATGTCAAGGAGAGGTCATTGACTTACTAAATACCTTGGATTGTCTACTTTTCAAAAAGGGGTCATTTGGGGGGTATTTGTTCTTTCCTGGCTTGTTAGTGTCTCAATAAATTAGATAGGCCGTCAGTACATCAGGTGTGATCAATTTTCAATGATTGCCACCATAGCTTGTAGACTCTATAACTTTCACAAAGACCAAATAATATATTTAATACGAAAAATTGCTAATTTGAAATTTTATAACAGAAACAAAGAAAATGCATTTTTTTTTATTTATAACGCAAAAAAAAAAAACCCATTGGTGCATAAATTCCACCAAAAGAAAGCTCCATTTGTATGGAAAAAGGGACACAAAATTCATATGAGTACAGTGTTGCATGACTGAGTAATTGTCATTCAAAATGTGAGAACACTGAAAGCTGAAAATTGGCTTGGTTAGAAAGGGGATTTAAGTGCCCAGTGGGCAAGTGGTTAAGAGGATACGTTGCCACTTAATGAAGTTGGAAAATAAGTGGTTTAACCTTAAATTGCATAGATGGTTCTTTACTGTCAGAGCAATAAAGATGTGGAACTCCCTTCCACAGTTAGGGGTGTCTGTGGGGAGGGTTGTCAATTTAAAAAAAACTTTTCGATGAGCATGAAGTGAAAGCAGTGTGCAGGGATAAGGGGAAGCATATTAACAACACACACACACCCACACACTCACACAGGTTGACTTGGATGGGCTGGTGTATTTATTGATCATTATCATGTATGTAACTATATAACTAAGAGAATTCAGAATCACTTTAACTCATAAAAGACCTTCTATTGCTCTCAGACACCTCCAAATTCATATTTATTTATTTTTTCTGCTGTGATCTTATTTTCTTAAGAGGGTGGCTACATTCTTTCTCCATGGTCCCACTGAATGTAGAAATGTAACCCTAAGCACCTGGGGTGCCACTCCAGACAACCATCCTCCAACTCCGGTAACCCCTACTCAAGGGATCAGACTGCTAAGGAGCCCATTGTCAGGGCTGGGCTCAGCCCTTCCTTCTCAGAGCTCAGACTGCTCAGCTGTTGGTTAATTGCCAGGACTCATCATTCCACAGTGGTGGATATGTTGACTCACCTGATGATTATATCCTGCTTGTCAATCAGTCTGCTGGCTATTTAAGTTGCTTGGATCAGATCTTCTGTGCCTTCGCTTGGTCAAAATATCCAGATACCCTCTGCTATGTTTTCCTGTTAAAGACTTTTGCTTGGCTGACTTCCCTTCTGGTTCCTGATTCCTGTTTGCTGCCTCTTACTGCGCTGATCTTTGGACTCCTGTTTTACTGGCTTGTTCTGACTACCTGCTCTGGGTACCGAACTCTGGCTATGTTTTGACTACATTTGCTCTGTTTGTACCATTTTACCATTTTAGTAAAGTGTGATTTTTACTGCACTTCGGTCTGATTTATGGTTCCTGACAGTAGGCGAAGGCCATGAATTCAGAAGATGCAGACAATCCACTTGCTGGTAATATTTTTTCCAGGTTGGATGAGCAGGCTCACCGCATGAATCAGTTTGCCATAGTATTACAGACGCTCCTGATTTGCACTGCTCACCTGGATCCTCCCACTGTGGCTGTTCTGGTTCAGCCTGTGTTGCAGGCCATCCCTGCTGCTGCTCCAGTCTCTGTGCAGGCACCCGCCTTGAACATTACCTCTATAAGAGGTATGTCTGGTTCTACTTTGCTTCCCCAGTGATTTGAGGGCGATCCAGTGCAATGCAAAGGGTTTCTCAACCAGGTTGGGATATATTTTGAATTGCTGCCCTAGGTGTTTCCCACAGACAGAAGCAAAGTAATCTTCATGATATCTTTGCTTTCTGAGAGAGCCTTGACCCTCTATGGAAGTCGAAAAAATCCATTGTCCTGAGTGACCCAGAGTTTGCGGCTTCTTTTAAAAGGGTATTTGACATTCCAACACGCTCCACTTATGCTGCCAAAAGCCTCATGTCTGTCAAACAGGCTATGAGAACCGTTGCCGATTACGCCATTGAATTCCATACTCTGGCAGCAAAGGTTGTTTGGAACAATGAGGCCCTCATGGCTGCTTTTTCTTATGGTCTCTCAGATAACATCAAAGATGAGAAAACAGACCCAAGACATTCTCACTGAGCTGGAAAAATTGATCACGTTTGCCATTCTCATTGACTCCAGACTCCGAGAGAGACCTTCCTTTAAGGAGCGCTTGAGGAAGCCTCCTGTACGTTTGGCTCCCAGCTTTGTAGTCCCACCCTTGCCTCCCTCACCTCCCATACCTCCTGGTACTGAGTCTGTCAGTAAGGTAGAGCCTATACAGTTGGGCTTCATACATCTCTCTGCGGATGAGAAGGCCTTTACGAGGAGGGAGAGATTGTGCCTTTATTGTGGCCAGGCAGGTCACTTTTTAAAGTCTCGTCCTACTCGTCCATGAAATGCCAGCACCTTGAGGTCCTGTAGAAGACAAACCTTAGGTGGCGTTGTTACATCCCCAGTTATCCGGAAGGATAAGCCCCTGGTTCCGGTAACCCTTTCTTGGTCTGAGTCGTCCATCAAGTACAGACTCTAATTGACTTTGGGGCTGCAGACCTGTTCATAGATGGTGCCTTTGTGTCTAAGCACTTCTGCTGCAGCTTTGTTCAACTTCACTTGCCATTAAGGCTATTGATGGGAGACCTCTACAGCCTGCCAATGTGACTCATGAGACTGTTCCATTGACCATGGCCGTAGGGGCTCTTCACCATGAGTTTTTATTAGGGATGGGCGAACGGTTCGGCCCGAGCATAAGTTTGGCCCGAACGTCGCTGTTCGGACGTTCGGTGAACAGCCAAACTAACTAGTCATTTTTCATTTTTAGGCTTTCACTTTAAAAGTAAAAAAATCACTGCTCGAGTGCACGTGCGCGGGACCTCCAGAGCATCACGCTGACCGAGAGCTCCGCACCGCTCCGGCCTTCCAGAGCTCGGCTTACCTGCAATTCTTAGCAGATCTCAGCGGGAGGACCAGGCATTGCACCCTCACAGTTCCGGGCACTAGCCTAAATGTCCGGAACCCAGCCGAAGAAGGACGTTAACTGGCAATTGAGCTTCGGCCCAGCCCCCCTGTGCTTTCCAAGATGGCAGCCGCAACTTCTCCATGCGGAGACACTGCAATCCAGCAGGGCCCAGTGAACCCTCTAGCTCTATCTACTATAGCCACGGCACATGTGAGTAACCTCCTGGGCGCCCAAAGCTACCTGGCATCACCTGCTTCTACTGAATCTCTCCTAAGCAGATTGCAAAACAGCAACCCATACTCTCCCTTACTCAATTCCCCTGATAGCATTGCAGACTCTCCACAGGCCTCCCCCATTACTAATAATCACCCACCAGAAATGGCCCAACTTCTCAACTGCTTTTCTGACCCACTGAATTTAATCTCCCCTCTCTCCCGTAACCCCCTTTTTGTTTTTTGCCAGGATTTTCTGACACACTTTCGGCACCATATCCCTTCATCATATGAGGAATGCAAATCCTTATACTCTACGACGCAAGAAGAGGCTTTAGTTCAGGACACTTCTTAATCTGCCTAAGCGTACCCCACCCCCTCCCCCCTTCTCCCCATACCCTTTCCCCTCCCCTCCCCTATTATTCCCCCTCCCCTCCCTACCCTCTCCTGATATATTAATCCTTCATCACAGATTAATTCTGCAAGATATACAGCCGGTCCTTCTATTTTGCATATTTCTTATGTTTGTTTTTTTCCAGTTTACAAAGGTCATCTCACTTTATTTTTAGAGATAGTAATTTGATAACATTCAATGTTACTTTTGAGTAGGTACAGTAAGTAATTGACACAGGGAGATCTCTCCCATAGTTGTTTTTTCTCTTTTTTAAAAAAAAATGCTCTGCGGTTGGAGAGTGGCTGAATGCCACTCCACCTATTGCAACCGAGAGGAGTTTTGATCCCTTGGCGACAATAGATTTGCAGCCCTATTTCGAGTTGTTTTTGTTACTGAGCCCTTCAGTCTTAGGGTCTCAGTGCAGGTTTTGATCCTGCAACCAAAGGACCCAGGGTTCTTTTTACGCTGGACTCCTTCTCTCTCATCTTCTTCTATTCTTCTCTCTCTTCCTTTTCTGTCCTCTCCCCCCCCCACTTCTTCTCCCTCCCAACCAGGTGTCTTCGAGGAGAGCTGGCCGTGTTCGGCATCCTGAATTCCGAAGCTGGTACCATACTCTACTGACGGAGGGATCCACTCTTCTAGACCGGGTAAGAAATAGTTTATTATTGACAAACACTCCCCACAATGTCCATGGCTGACGAACCCCCCCCACAGTCATTTCTCAAAATAGCGTCCCACAATACACAAGGACTAAACTCCCCAGTGAAAAGGCGCAAGGCCTTCCATGGCTACCACTCCAGAGGGCTGGACATTATCCTCATTCAAGAAACCCACTTTCCGAAAAGCTTTAACCCATCCTTCATGCCCCGTAATTATCCCACCTTTTATTTGGCCAATGCAGATGATAAAAAAAGAGGAGTAGCTGTCCTCATATCCAAACGCACTCCCTTTACATTGACCCAAACTGTTAAGGATGAAGAGGGAAGATACATCCTTGTAAAAGGCCATATAAATGGTACACATTTCTCCATTATATCATACTATGCCCCCAATAAAGGACAGGCTTCCTTCTTCTCTGCCATGCTTAACTCTCTCTCCCCCCACCTGGAGGGCAAGGTGATCATGGGAGGGGATTCGAATATTGCCTTCGATTGTATGCTTGACAAATCTGCAAGAATCCATTCAAAGCTCAAACGACCCCCCAATCAGAGCCTTCGTATAGCCCAACTTCTGCACTCCTTAGGAATGATTGACGTATGGAGAGAATTAAACCCTAATACCAAAGACTACACTCACTTTTCTGCTCCCCACAGAACATACGCGTGTATAGACCACATTTTTCTGCACACTACTGACATACATTTAGCATCTCGAGCAACCATTAGCGATGTCCCTTGGTCTGACCACCAAAATTTGTGGCTTCCTAATTAAAGCGAGCCCTCCACATTGGTGCCTCAATGAAGCCCTCCTCTCCAACCCGGTACACTGTACTATGATCGAAAAGGATATTATGGAATATTTCCACTTAAATGATACACCAGAGATTTCTCCAAGCTCTTAATAGGGAGCTCATAAAGCAGTAATAAGGGGCAACCTTATACAATTGGCATCACAACTAAAGCGAGAAAAACAAATTGATCTTAAAAATTTACAAAAAAAGTTCCAATCCGCTTGTAAACGTCACAAGCAACACCCCACTTCCACCTCACAAGCTAAAATGGACGCTTCCAGGATTGAACTAAATACTGCTCTTACATCTAATGAAGAAAAACACTTAAAATGGGTTAGTGGGAGATTTTACCTCAACTCTGACAAACTGGGTCCCCAGCTCGCCTCAAAACTTTCACCCAGACATAGATTTAAAGCCCTACCCAAAATTAAATCCCTGTCGGGTTCCTTAACCCAAAACCCCAAAGCAATACTAGAAACATTCCACTCTTTCTACTCTAAACTATACTCATACCCCAACCCAGACAGTACTCATAAACTTAATGCATTTTTTGATAGTATTCCCCTCTCTAAAATCTCTGAATCCCATCGCTTATTAATGGAAGCACCTATTTCGGTAGAGGAGGTTATGGAGGTAATAAAAGATATTAAAATAGGTTCAGCCCCAGGCCCAGACAGTTTCTCGACACTTTATTATAAAAAGTTTGGAGCTGCGCTATCTCCTTATTTGGTCCGGTTCTTCAATTCCCTCAATAAGGATTCACCCTTAGATCCAGCGGCTAATTTAGCCCACATCTCAGTCATTCCCAAACTAGGTAAAGATCAGAGCCAAGTTAGTAATTACAGACCTATTTCCCTTATGAACAACGACCTGAAAATCATGACAAAAATCCTCTCCAACAGACTAAACTCCTTTATAGGGTCGTATGTTCATAGGGATCAAGTGGGCTTGAAGTCAAAATGGGATGGCAATCCACCTCAAGAAGGTTACCTTCTATCCATAGATCTCCAAAAGGCCTTTGACACTGTCACCTGGCCTTATCTATCTGGGACTTTAGAGAGATGGGGGTTTGGTTCTCATTTCATTAGTCTCCTTGCAGCTCTCTATTCCCAACCTAAAGCCCAGATCAGAATCCAAGGACACTTATCTGATTTCTTCCCCATTACCAAAGGGACTAGATAGGGATGCCCTTTATCCTCCCTCCTCTTTGCCATCGGCATAGAAAACTTGGCTATTGCAATAAGAAACCACCCAGACATCCTTGGCGTTAAATGCGGTCAGTCGATTCACAAATGCGCTTTGTTCGCAGATGACATCCTCTTCCTCACTTCCCCCCTCATTTCCACCCCCAATGTCCTATCACTTCTTAAAAAATGTGGACAGATTTCAGGACTTCAAGTGAACATGGCCAAATCTATTGCCCTTAACATCTCTACGCCCTCACTCACTAGTTGAAAGCTTAAGGGACCATTTCCCCTTTACATGGAGTTCAACCTCCATCCCATATCTAGGCATACAGTTAACCCCCCTAATAGATCAACTATACCGCGTTAACTATCCTCCCATGTTCAGAAAACTTAAATCTGATCTCAATCAATGGTCGCTACACAAATTGTCCTGGTTAGGATGGTTAAATGCGGTTAAAATGACTCTACTCCCACGGATCCTATATCTCTTCCGATCCCTTCCCATTCCTGTCCCGAAATTACATATCTGCAATTTACAATCCTCGATCATTCAATTTATCTGGAGTAAATCTAACCACAGGCTTCCTAAAAAGACACTCTTTAGACCAAGGAAAAAAGGGGGTCTTGGACTGCCCAACCTCTGATGGTACTACCAGGCAGCACATCTTAGCCAAATTTCGTCCGTTTACTCTAGAGGCCCAAAACCAGAATGGATAGAGATGGAAAGACAAGCCATACCCAAATTCACTATAGACTATCTTCTTTGGCGTCCCCATAAATCTAGACCACCAATCCTCTCCCCCTCCCTTTCACACTCATTCGCATTGTGTGACACGCTACATAAACTAAACATTTTAACATCTAAATAGCATCCCCTTGCTCACATCTTTAATAATCCCCTTTTCCCACCAGGCATGAATATAAAAGCATTCCAGTGGTGGCTTGACAAGGGCTTATATATAATAGGTCATTTTTGTGGTCCCCTCAAACTGATCCACTGCACATCAAAACTGGAAATGCCCCAATCAGAAAAGTTTCGCTTTCACCAAATAAGATATTTCCTACTGTCAATCCTCTCCCAGGAAACGCTTCTCCTTACTACTACTCACTACGAACAATGGTGTTCCTCAGCCATGGACATGAAAGGGGGAATTTCTCTCATTTACTCAGCTTTAGCCGAACCACAAGAGAAAGCGACCTATATGATGACCTGGGAACGTGAGATCGGATTTGAGTGGGACCTAGACACTTGACACTCATATTTTGCTTCCGCCTTTAACCACTTCAGCCCCGGAAGGTTTTACCCCCTTCCTGACCAGAGCACTTTTTACAATTCGGCACTGCGTCGCTTTAACTGCTAATTGCGCGGTCATGCAATGCTGTACCCAAACGAAATTTGCGTCCTTTTCTTCCCACAAATAGAGCTTTCTTTTGATGGTATTTGATCACCTCTGCCGTTTTTATTTTTTGCGCTATACACGGAAAAAGACCGAAAATTTTGAAAAAAAATGATATTTTCTACTTTTTGTTCTAAAAAAAATCCAATAAACTCAATTTTAGTCATACATTTAGGCCAAAATGTATTCGGCCACATGTCTTTGGTAAAAAAAATGTCAATAAGTGTATATTTATTGGTTTGCGCAAAAGTTATAGCGCCTACAAACTAGGGTACATTTTCTGGAATTTACACAGCCTTTAATTTATGACTGCCTATGTCGTTTCTTGAGGTGCTAAAATGGCAGGGCAGTACAAAACCCCCACAAATGACCCCATTTTGGAAAGTAGACACCCCAAGGAAATTGCTGAGAGGCATGTTGAGCCCATTGAATATTCATTTTTTTTGTCCCAAGTGATTGAATAATGACAAAAAAAAAAAAATTACAAAAAGTTGTCACTAAATGATATATTGCTCACACAGGCCATGGGCATATGTGAAATTGCACCCCAAAATACATTTAGCTGCTTCTCCTGAGTATGGGGATACCACATGTGTGGGACTTTTTGGGAGCCTAGCTGCGTACGGGGCCCCGAAAACCAATCACTGCCTTCAGGATTTCTAAGGGCGTACATTTTTGATTTTACTCCTCACTACCTATCACAGTTTTGAAGGCCATAAAATGCCCAGATGGCATAAACCCCCCCCAAATGACCCCATTTTGGAAAGTAGACACCCCAAGCTATTTGCTTTGAGGCATGTTGAGTCCATGGAATGTTTTATATTTTGACACAAGTTGCGGGAAAGTGACAAATTTTTTTTTTTTTGCACAAAGTTGTCACTAAATGATATATTGCTCACACAGGCCATGGGCATATGTGGAATTGCACCCCAAAAATACATTTAGCTACTTCTCCTGAGTACAGGGATACCACATGTGTGGGACTTTTTGGGAGCCTAGCCGCGTACGGGGCCCTAAAACCAATCACCGCCTTCAGGATTTCTAGGGGTGTAAATTTTTGATTTCACTCTTCACTGCCTATCACAGTTTCGGAGGCCATGGAATGCCCAGGTGGCACAAACCCCCCCCAAATGACCCCATTTTGGAAAGTAGACACCCCAAGCTATTTGCTGAGAGGCATGGTGAGTATTTTGCAGCTCTCATTTGTTTTTGAAAATAAAGAAAGACAAGAAAAAACATTTTTTTTTTTCTTTTTTCAATTTTCAAAACTTTGTGACAAAAAGTGAGGTCTGCAAAATACTCACTATACCTCTCATCAAATAGCTTGGGGTGTCTACTTTCCAAAATGGGGTCATTTGGGGGGGTTTTTTGCCACCTGGGCATTCCATGGCCTCCGAAACTGTGATAGGCAGTGAAGAGTGAAATCAAAAATTTACGGCCTTAGAAAGCCTGAAGGCGGTGCTTGGTTTTTGGGGTCCTGTACGCGGCTAGGCTCCCAAAAAGTCTCACACATGTGGTATCCCCGTACTCAGGAGAAGCAACAGAATGCATTTTGGGGTGTAATTTCACATATTCCCATGGCATATTTGAGCAATATATCATTTAGTGACAACTTTGCGCAAAAAAAAATTAAAAAATAAAAAATTGTCTCTTTCCCGCAACTTGTGTCACAATATAAAATATTCCATTGACTCGACATGCCTCTCAGCAAATAGCTTGGGGTGTCTACTTTCCAAAATGGGGTCATTTGGGGGGGTTTTGAACTGTCCTGGCATTTTATGCACAACATTTAGAAGCTTATGTCACACATCACCCACTCTTCTAACCACTTGAAGACAAAGCCCTTTCTGACACTTTTTGATTACATAAAAAAATAATTTTTTTTTGCAAGAAAATTACTTTGAACCCCCAAACATTATATATTTTTTTAAAGCAAATGCCCTACAGATTAAAATGGTGGGTGTTTCATTTTTTTTTTCACACAGTATTTGCGCAGCGATTTTTCAAACGCATTTTTTGGGGAAAAAACACACTTTTTTAAATTTTAATGCACTAAAACACACTATATTGCCCAAATGTTTGATGAAATAAAAAAGATGATCTTAGGCCGAGTACATGGATACCAAACATGACATGCTTTAAAATTGCGCACAAACGTGCAGTGGTGACAAACTAAATACATTTTTAAAAGCCTTTAAAAGCCTTTACAGGTTACCACTTTAGATTTACAGAGGAGGTCTACTGCTAAAATTACTGCCCTCGATCTGACGTTTGCGGTGATACCTCACATGCATGGTGCAATTGCTGTTTACATTTGACGCCAGACCGACGCTTGCGTTCGCCTTAGCGCGAGAGCAGGGGGGGCAGGGGTGCTTTTTTTTTTTTTTTTTTTCTTTATTATTATTATTTTTTTTATCTTATTTTAAAACTGTTCCTTTCATTTTTTTTTTTTAAATCATTTTTATTGTTATCTCAGGGAATGTAAATATCCTCTATCATAGCAATAGGTAGTGACAGGTACTCTTTTTTGAAAAAATTGGGGTCTATTAGACCCTAGATTTCTCCTCTGCCCTCAAAGCATCTGACCACACCAAGATCGGTGTGATAAAATGCTTTCCCAATTTCCCAATGGCGCTGTTTACATCCGGCGAAATCTAAGTCATAAAATGCTCGTAGCTTCCGGTTTCTTAGGCCATAGAGATGATTGGAGCCACTCTGGTCTCTGATCAGCTCTATGGTCAGCTGGCTGAATCACCGGCTGCATTCTCAGGTTCCCTGTTGAGACAGGAGAGCCAGAGAAAAACACGGAAGACGTTGGGGGGGGCATTCCCTCCCACTGCTTGTAAAAGCAGTCTAGAGGCTAATTAGCCGCTAGGATTGCTTTTACATGAAAGCCGACCGCTGGCTGAAAAGAATGATACCAAGATGATACCTAAACCTGCAGGCATCATTCTGGTATAACCACTCAAAGTCGTGAATGGCATACCTGAAGACAAAAAAATGGTTAACAATAAAGCATAGTAAACGGTAAAGTATAAAAAATTGCATACCTGAAAAGCAAACATGATAAAACATAATAACAATAAAACATTGCAGAATAGAATACAGTAAAAAAGAGCAGAACAATAGAGAGAATAGAGAGAGAAAGAACAATAAAACGACAACTATTATTTTTTATTTTATATTTTTGTTTGTGTTTTTTTTTTTTTTTACACTTTTTTTGTAACTAACTTTTATAACTGTAACCGGTTCCAGGTTCGGGTCTCTCAAAATGCGATGGCATCTTGGGAGACCCTGTGAAAGTGTGCCTAGTCTGTGCAATGCTGTACCCTACGCTAATACTCAACTAGTGAATGGTAGTGCTCAAAACATTCACCAATGCAAAGACCAGGATTGTCAGGACAGAAGGGACAATAATAGCGGGTGTCACGCTTATATCCGCGCTTGCTGCAGACACGACATCTTTTTTGGGGGGGTTCGTTGGGTAGGGGTACTCGGGAGGACATAAAGAAAATGCCTCTCATGCAGCCGACTGCATTTGGTTGGGGATGTGAATGGGGGAAGTACAGGCGCTGCAGAAGAGGTGGGTTCCCAATTAGGATTGGCGAATGCAGCAGGAAGGGCATTATGGGCACGACGGGCCTGTGTTTGTCTTTTTGGTGGCAGCGGGACACTACTTGTGCTTGCCACCTCACCAGCTTGAACTGCACTTATGGGACTCGCCACGTCACCAAGTCACCAAGTGTTACTGCAGTGCGGGTTTGACTACGACCGGGGTGTACTAGGCCGCTGGTGCTTGCCAGTTCACCAAAACGCTACAAAAAAAACTGTTAGCGATCACAGGGATCAGGCCTGACTCTGCGAACGCTGCAGTTATGCATTTAGTGTTTTGTAAGTGTCAGTGATCGATCGATACTGCACTTGGGTGGGCTGGGCTGGGCCGGGCGGAGGGGCAAAACGCAGGTGCTAGCAGGTATCTGGGCTGATCCCGCTAACACTGCGTTTGTGGGAACCCTAAACTGCTGGGGACGCTAGTATAGATCTGATCGGATCAGATATTGATCCGTTCAGATACTATATCACTAAGGGAGGTGTACGGTGCGTGGGTGTTAGCGGTACTGGCGCTAACCTGACGCTGCCTGGGGCTGGTGCTTGCCAGTTCACCAAAACGCTACCAAAAAAACTGTTAGCGATCGCATGGTTTAGGCCTGAATCTGCGAACGCTGCAGTTATGCGTTTAGTGTTTTGTAAGTGTCAGTGATCGATCGATACTGCACTTGGGTGGGCTGGGCTGGGCCGGGCGGAGGGGCAAAACGCAGGTGCTAACAGGTATCTGTGCTGATCCCGCTAACACTGCGTGTTTGGGAACCCTAAACTGCTGGGGACGCTAGTATAGATCTGATCGGATCAGATATTGATCCATTCAGATACTATACCACTAAGGGAGGTGTACGGTGCGTGCGTGGGTGTTAGCGGTACTGGCGCTAACCTGACGCTGCCTGGGGCTGGTGCTTGCCAGTTCACCAAAACGCTACCAAGAAAACTGTTAGCGATCGCAGGGATCAGGCCTGACTCTGCGTACGCTGCAGTTATTTGTTTAGTGTTTTGTAAGTGACAGTGATCGATCGATACTGCACTTGGGTGGGCTGGGCTGGGCCGGGCGGAGAGGAAAAACGCAGGTGCTAGCGGGTATCTGGGCTGATCCCGCTAACACTGCGTTTTTGGGAACCCTAAACTGCTGGGGACGCTAGTATAGATCTGATCGGATCAGATATTGATCCGTACAGATACTATACCACTAAGGGAGGTGTATGCTGCGTGCGTGGGTGTTAGCGGTACTGGCGCTAATCTGACGCTGCCTGGGGCGACGCATATCACCGCCGGGCGATCAGGGGGCTAAACCTTTATTCGGTAATAAACGGCGGGTGCCCTGACACTATAAAAAATAAATGAACTAACCAGCGTCACCCGTAACACTTATACGGTGATCAGTGGTGAAAGGGTTAACTAGGGGGCAATCAAGGGGTTAAAACATTTATTAGATAGTATATGGGGGTCCCTGACGCTATAAAACGCTGACGGCGAACCTAAATATTTACCTCCCTAACTAGCGTCACCAGCGACACTAATACAGCGATCAGAAAAATGATCGCTTAGCGACACTGGTGACAGGGGGTGATCAAGGGGTTAAAACTTTATTAGGGGGGGTTAGGGGGGTACCCTAGACCTAAAGGGGGCTACCACTCACTGCCCTAACACTGTAACCGTCACAAACTGACACCAATCAGTAATCAGAAAAAAAAAATACTGCTTGGTGTCAGTTTGTGACAGGGGGGGTGGTTGGGGGGGGATCGGGGGGCGATCGGGGGGGGGATCGGGGTGTTTTATGTGCCTGGCATGTTCTACTGTGTGTGTAGTGTTTTGTGCACTTACATGTCTTCTCTCCTCGGCGCTGGAACGGAAACTGCCAAGCCGAGGAGAGATGACATCACATCCTCTGCCTGTGTGAAACTACACACAGGCAGGGGAGGATTCCGATTGACTGGGAGCGATCGCGAGGGGGGGGCCACGATCGGATGGTCTCCCCCTCACCTCCCAACGCTCCCAGTCAAATGCCGACCGCCGCTGGCACCGAGGGGGGGTCCGATCGGACCCCCCACCCGCGGGAGGCAGATCACGTACAGGTACGTGATTCTGCCTGCCCGTGCCATTCTGCTGACGTTTATCTACGTTAGGCGGCCGGCAAGTGGTTAAGGGGATCCTAAATGTCTCCCTAACCGAAGCAGACACAATGGTATCTAGTCCCTACTAGATTAGCTAAATTTTACCCACATTCCTCCCCTCTATGTTTTAGGGGATGTGGCCATCTGGGCACTCTCCTACATATTTTTTGGGAGTGCCCAAGAATTAGAGGCTATAGGAACAAAATCTTCAATCTAATCCGCAAAGTCACCAGCAAAGCGGTCCCACAAACCCCAACTGTAGCACTTTTAAATCAAAAAGTCCCCCAAATTCCTAAATATGACCAAATCCTAATCCACTACATTCTCATTGGAGCCAAACTTAACATAGCCCAGGCTTGGAAGCATCCTAAGGTGTCCTTCCATTTAGCCAAACAGAAAGTCTCCTGGATCATGTACCAGGAGAAAATCTCCAACATCATTGTCGATAAAACTGAAAAATTCAAACGCATACGGGAACCATGGGCCCATCATATTGGCGCGACCCTCTAGTCCCTAACTCTACCATAATATTGCCATTTAAGTACCCCCGCTCGGATGCTTGACACCCTACTCCAGTTCTCCTCGAGGCAATGGCCTTCCTTCCCCTCCCTTCTTAAACCCTCTCTTCCTTCCTTCCTAACTCTATCTCTTTCCTTCTCCTTACTTCCTCCTCTACACTTTTCTCTCCTACCGGATCTGAATGGTGGGTTACGAAGCGGAGATTGTAAGATTTATATCTTTTACCTTTGTGATTTATATGTTTAACATTCAATATAATTTAAATTGGTTATCCACCTTTGTTTAAGGCCATAATTTAGCAGAACAGATACTGGCTCAGAGAGATCGACTTCTGAGCACCCCTATGTTCATAAGGAGCCCATTTGTACTGTATCATACCTTATGCATCGTCTAGAACTTACTTTTCATTCAGGTACCAGAGGCCATTGGGGCCCAGACACAGCATGATCCCAAAATGGGGTGTCTGGATTTCAAGGCAGATGGTAATTAAATTTGATTACCAGACAGGGCTCTCACACTGTTTATGAATACCATTGTTGCATAGAAGCTATATACATTAATACTTCCTTTACAATGTATATCTTACTATCTCCTATTGCATCGATTTCTTCATGAACCAAAATCAGCTAATTTTTTTTTTTTTTCTGTTCTTAACCCCCTGCAGGGGTAGATAACTGTTGATGTTTATTATTTTGCTTCAATAAACACGTTAAAACTCAAAAAAAAAAAAAAAATCACTGCTCATTTAAAAATGACGTTTTTCAGAAACTTTTTTTTATTGATATATGTCCCCCAGAGCAGGATCCGGACCACCATAACTTTTGTATGCCCAATTACTTTCATATAAGCCTTCAAAATGGGCACTTTTGATTTATGACGTTCGGGTCCCATTGACTTTAATGGGGTTCATTATTCGGGTCCGGACTTTTGTGGTGTTCGAAAGTTCTGGTGTAAACTGAACAGGGGTCCGCTCGGCCCATCCTAGTGGTTATTTGCTATCCTTGGTTACAGAGGCACAACCTCTCTTTTGATTGAATTTGTGCTAAAGTTCTTTCCTGGTCGCCACAATGCAGTAATACGTGTTTTCAGAAAGTGGCTAAGGTCTTGTGCACCTCTTCACTCTCCTCCCTGCCAGAGGAGTACAGCAATTTTAACGATGTCTTTGACAAAGGTCAATTCGGTAGTTTGCCTCCACACCGGTCGTATGATTGCGCAATTGACCTTCAACCTTGTGCCATACCACCTCGTGGCTGGGTTTACCCTTTGTCTGTCTCGGATCCATCCGCAAATCCTCGTCTCCTGTTGCTGCTGACTTCTTCTTTGTGAAGAAGAAGAGTGATGAACTGAGACCTTGTATTGATTATAGGGGTCTCAATCGTTTCATGATTAAGAATGCTTATCCCATTCCATTGATTATGGAGTTATTTGACCGCCTCAAGGGAGCAACGGTTTTCACAAAGCCTGATTTGAGAGGGACATGATACAATCTCGAGAGGATCAATGAGGGCGATGAATGGAAAACTGCATTTAATACCAGAACAGGCAATTACGAGTAACTCGTAATGCCATTTGGCCTTTGCAATGCTCCGGCAGTTTTCAGGAATTTATCAACAATGTCCTCTGAGATTTGGTGCAGCTATGTGTGGTGGTTTATCTTAATGATATCCTCATATTTTCCAAATCCCTAGAGAGCCACCACATAGATGTCTGTCATGTGCTTCAGAGGCTGAGAGAAAATAACCTGTATTGTAAATTGGAGAAATGCGAATTCCATTGTCAACAGGTTAAATTCCATGTCATTTCCACTGCTGGTTTTTCGATGGACCCAGAGGAACTTTCGGCAGTCCTACAGTGTCCCCGACCCGTGGGTTTACGTCCACTGCAGTGGTATCTTGGCTTTGCCAATTATTATCGGAAGTATATTCTTAACTTCTCATCTCTGGTCAAACCCCTAACTGATATGACCAGAAAGGATGGTAACCCATAGAATTGGTCTCCGGATTCCGTTAAGACCTTTGACAGTCTCAAGGCTGCCTTTGTTTCTGCTCCTGTGTTGGCACATCCTGATCGTGCGTTACCCTTTATCCTTGAGGTGATGCATCTGAGACTGGAGTTGGCACCCTTCTGTCTCAGCTTCCTACCTCTGAGAGCGCTATGCATCCTGGTGGCTACTTTTTTAAGAAATTGTCACCTGCCGAGTGCAATTGCAAGATTGGGGACATAGAATTGCTAGTGACAATTTTAGCCCTTAAAGAATGGAGACATCTCCTCGAAGGTGCCACTGTGCAGGTTCTCATTCTGACTGACCATAAGTATCTCGCATTCTTGTCTGAGGCTAAACGCTTCTCTCCCAGAAGGGCGTGATGTGCTCTTTTCTTGTCAAGCTTCATTTATATAGTCTCATTCTTACCCGGTACTAAGAATGTAAGGGCTGATGCATTGTCGCAACAGTTTTTCAGATCTTCTGTGCCTTCTCCTTGGTCAACATATCCAGATACTATCTGCTGTGTTTTCCTGTTAAAGACTTTTGCTTGGCTGACTTCCCTTCTGGTTCCTGATTCCTGTGTGCTGCCTCTGACTATGCTGATCTCTGGACTCCTGTTTTACTGGCTTGTTCTGACTACCTGCTTTGTTTACCTAACCTTGGCTATGCTTTGACTATGTTTGCTCTGTTTGTACCATTTTACCATTTTATCAAAGTTTGATTTTTACTGCACTTCTGTCTCAGTCTGATTCATGGTTCCTGACACTCATCTATTGGCTCTGTGGCATATACTGGAAAGGGAGAAGCACTGCTGCACACCAACCCACCCTGGCTCTGGACTCAGGCTTAAGTTGTCTTGTTGATTCACCTTTTGGGCCAGGTTGGTGCGTGGTGGTTTTTCTCCCTTTCCAGTATACAGTATTTAGGAACATAGCCACTCTCTCTTTCTCACTCCTCAGATTGATTGAGGATGAGGGATTATAAATTATGGGATTTGTATTTGTGCATAGAACAATGCACATGAGGGTCACTAATGCACACTGCTGTTTTCAAACAAATAAAAGTGAGGAGGGAGGGTTTGGGAGCTCACGGAGAATGTTACAAAAAGGCAGAAAAACACAGTAAGCAATAATTTAAGTAACAATTGATTTCAAAGTTATTAAATAGTGGACATGTATGCATTAATTTTGAAGAATAAGTGTATCATTTGTTGTTGTTCAGTCATTTAGTTGTATGCGACTTTTCGTGACCTTATGGATCATTGCGCGGTTTTTCTGTCCTCCACTGCCTCCCAGAGCTTGGTTAACTTCATGTTCATTGTTTTGATGATGCTATCTATTCATCTTGTTTTCTGTCATCCTCTTCTCCTTTTTCCTTCCATATTTCGCAACATCAAGGTCTTTTTCAATGAGTCCTCTCTTCGCATTAGGTGGCCAAAGTATTCGCGTTTCAGTTTCAGGATCTGTCCTTCCAGTGAATATTACAGTGAATATCCCAGTGAATAAGTATATTGTGTACTGTCATTTTAAAGTCCATTAAAACTACCCTGTCCAAAGTAGCTGTGATTTCAGTACGGAATGAACAGTGTAGTCACCCCATTGAAAGAATTGAAAAAATAATGGATCTACTGACAGGCTCAACAAGTAATAAAAATATGTTACAAAGAGACTCAAAAAAACAACCACTGCTTATTTTAAAGGTAGTGGAAAACTGCATATTATACTTTTTTTTTGTTCATAGTTCTACTTTAAGCCAAATATGATTTTGCTTTTCTGTAATAAAATATGGTTTACCTTGAAAAAAAATGCTATTTTTTGTGGCTTCTTTCTTTGACAGTGCTTGGATGTCATCCTAGCAAATGTCTAAAAGTAATTTCCTCAATTTTTCTTATCTTATATATTTTTTTCTGAACAAAACAAACAAAAACTCGTTTCTCAAAAATTGTTGATGATTTGCTGTTCGTGCTAGAGTGCACTCTCCATTGCTCTATTTCTCCCACACCTGTTCTAAATGATCCTTTGCTGTCGTGCAGCTAATACATGCTCAGAAATATCTCTTTCTGAATGCTTCCTGTTTATTTGACTTCTGCATTTAATTAAGTTTTACATTTTTGCTAATGCATGTCTGGTCAAAAAAAAACTTATCTGCCACCATGCCAACCCCATAGGTCAAAGTCAACCCTTTAATGATGCTTTAGTGTTACCACACCCCTGGGAAAAATCAGGTTAACAAGAGCAATGCACACATTTTAAGTGCCACCTGCTCTGTTGTGATTATATTTGAATTCCACTACCATCGGCAATTTTTTTTGCTGTGCAGTGTTACGTGCTTGTACCCATCACCTCCATAACATTGGAATAATGCTCTTCTCTTTAAACAATAGTAATGGAATTCATATGAAGATTAACATTCTTGATGATAAATGTATATTTTGTATATATATATATAGTACATATTTTGAGTGTTTTTCATTACCTGTATAAATTAAGACTAAATACTAAACTCAGATTCCCTCAATATTCTTTAGAACTGTTGTTCTATTGTTTTGCTTATAACAAAGATGCTTTCAGTATCCTTGAAAATACATCAGATTGCATGGTTTCTGTCTATTTAACAAATTGATTGTTGTGAACGGGAAAGCTAAAGTGCACACAGCATTTCTTAGCATGTACTGTCAACTTGTTTGTTACTGAAAGCATTTAGTTGATAGCCAAAAGGGGAAAAATTGAAAATTGTTCTCAGGAAAGTATAGCCAGATTGCAAACTGTTATTGAATGGACCTAACAGAATGGATTCAACAATACAATACAAAATGAAATGGTATGCCGCTCTATGCCACAAGTACAAAAATAAAGAAATACAACCTTGATCAATGCCTTTTTAAACAACAACTGATTCTGAAATACCAATTTCTCTCTACAAGAGTTATTTAGGCCTGGACTTACAACATATCAGCTTGGCATTTACAGAAGAGCTGACACTTTTGGGGACTTCTGGGGCTACTCAGGCTTTTTATTAATTGTTAATTTTATTACAACAGCTAATTTTACTACCACCTTAACATATTTTGCACTTGAATATAATGAATGCATGCATAGACTCACTACATAGAGAAAATTGGTACACCTAATACACAAAATCAGCTGTTACATGTGATGACCTTAAATGTCCAAAGTAGCAATAATCAAACATACAATGCCATACATGAGTCTAAAAGAGAAAGTGAAATAGTCAATATTTTTTGTAAAAGTGGAGTGAAGTGCAGGTAGCTGGACAGTAGACCAGGGAGTACAGCTGTCATCTTGGATGCAGCATAAAGCTCATCAAGGGGTAAGACATCCTGCAGCACCTCAATAGGATCAGGGCGGATCTAACTGACACAGGCAATATGTAAAAAGACAGGGCGCAGGGATGTGTTGTAGCTGTGGAATTAATAGCTTTAAATAGCAAAACACATAGTATCCACTTACATGTTAAACAAGTAGTATTTAGAATAGTGCTTGTAATCAGAGTTGGGGTGAGTAGGTAAAGCAGACTGGAATTTTGACAGCAGATCACAGTTAGTGTAGAGCCTGAACGGTGCTGTCAGTGGGAAGGAAAAGCATGGTATGTATCCCCACTCAGTGTGCTGTGCATTCATTGTGTAGAGTGTATCTAAGCCCAATACCCAACTGGGTTTAAAAGTAGATAGATAAAAAATTGTTCGGGACAGCCACACTCCGAATATGCCTTTTATTCAAAAACTACAAACAAAAATACATGCCATAGCAGAGCAAAAGAGCTAACGCGTTTCACACTATATGTAGTGCTTAATAATGAGCTATGATTAAGCACTACATATAGTGTGAAATGCGTTAGCTCTTTTGTTCTGCTGTGGCATGTATTTTTGTTTGTAGTTTTTGAATAAAAGGCATATTCGGAGTGCAGCTGTCCAGAACTACTTTTTATCTATCTGCTATATGCATTGCCAGCACCTGTGGCTTCTCAACTGGCGAAGAGATTTACTTTTGGTCGATCCTCCTGGAGTGGTGATACCTCCCTTCTCTATCCTGATTTTTCCATGTTCAAATTAATGGTACCTTAGGTAATGCACAAGGTGAGCCCTTTGTGTGCTCTTTCATTCAGTGCCACTGAAAAGGTTAACGTATCTGAGCCTCCACATGTGATGGGGTTTAACTGAGTGTAGCAGGTATATGTAGGGAGGTTTATGTAGGCCATGCCCAGTCATGCTGAGAGCTGAAACAATAGAACCACGTGACATTACAGGTCAGAGTTTATTCCAGCAAATTGGCACTTAGTCAAAAAACCCCATCATTATGACTACAGTACAGTCTCTACTATAGAAGAGAAGAGATCTAAAATAATAGTAAACCAGTGAGTTTCATAGACATCAAATGATTTAAATCCCATTATAAAACAGAACTATCTTCTTCAGCAAGACCTTTATGGATTTTCCCAACACTTAAAGCGTGTCTGCTCCTGTCATAGTCCAGTTGGAGGGGACGGCTCAGAAAATATACTTGCTTCAATTACATCTATTGTGGCCTTTTTGCCTTGGTTCAAATGGCTCCCAAATGTACTGTAACAGGCCACTAAAGAGGGAGAATGAGTAAGCAGGACTGCACTTAAGAGAAATTGACTTGCAGCACCCGTCATATTCGTACTTCTTTCCTGGACAAAATCTGGAACTCCCAAGGCAACACTGTTATCCTTATGGTGGTTGACAGGTTCTCAAAGATGTGTCATTGTATTCCACTTAAGAAGTTGCTCACTTCTAAGGAACTGGCTTCCATTTTTGCTCTGGAGATCTTTCGCTTACATGGGCCGTGGTCTTCGTTCCACTTGGGCACAAGTCCAGGAGGCTTTGCGTCATGCTAATGATGGGTACAGACTCCATGCTGACCACAATTGCCTGCCTGCGCCTTCCTACCAGTTTGGGGACAGGGTCTGGCTGTAATCTCGCAACCTCCAACTTCGTGTTCCCTCACTGAAATTCGCACCTTGGTTTATTGGGCCTATCCGTATTCTTCGCAGGATTAACCCAGTGGCTTACGCATTAGACCTTCCTTCTGATATGCGTATTTCGAATGTATTTCATGTCTCCTTATTAAAACCTTTGGCATGCAACCATTTTACTACCTCGGTGCCTCGTCCTCACCCTGTACAGGTTGAGAACCATGAGGAGTATGAAGTACAGTCCATTGTTGACTCCTGTAGGTTCTGTGGATGCATACAGTACCTGGTGCATTGGAAAGGGTACGGTCCGGAGGAACGCTCTTGGGTCTCATCCTCAGACATACATGCCCCTGTCCTCCTCCGTGAGTTCTATAGACGTTTTCCCCTCAAGCTTGGTGGTCCTCCGAGGGGGAGGGGTTGTTGAGGAGGGGGTACTGTCAGGGCTGGGCTCAGCCCTTCCTTCTCTGAGCTGGCTGCTCAGCTGTCAGCTAATTGCCAGCTCCCATCTCTCTCCACAGTTACTCAGCTGTTGATGATCATGCTCGTCAATCCTGCCTATTTAAGCCGTCCGGTCCAGAGGAGCTCTACCTTCACCTTGGTCAACATTACAAGAAACATCTCCTGCGTTCCTGTTTAAAGACTGGCTTTGCTGACATTCCTTCTGGCTCTACACCTTGCAAATATCCACAGCTAGCCCAGAACTCCCCCATATGGTCACCGCACACAGGTGTCCAGCCTTTAGCTAGCTTGACTGATTGTTATAATCACTGGGGCACCCCACAATAATAAAATAAAGGGGTTTCACCTACCCGTCCAGGCAAAGGACCACTTAGAAGCTAAGGTCCCAATCTTCACCCTTCATGGTGGGTTCCTGTCACTTGGACCTTCAAGGACTGGGTACCCTTTTATGTTTAGGGTCCACTCACTTGGACCTGTACAGCTCCCTGCAGGAAATGCCTTAGCGCTGTAGTGTTACAGGCAAAACCTCGCAGGATCTTGAGTCTTCTTTGCGAGGCTTGAGTACCATTTATCTGAGCATAAAAGCCTGTTTCAAATGGATCAGATCGGTCAATCCTTTGATTCATTTTTGGAACCGTTTGTGGGACTAGAGACCTGGAGGTCAGAGAGCTCAAACAAACCGTGCCATCCACCTTGCAGTATGGGAGGAGTTATATAGGGGATCACTTCCTGTCCGAAGACCTTTGGTCTACCAGTGTCCATTCACCTAATGATGGAGTATAACCTAGCAGGTAATGAATATTAGCTTGACTCTGTGTTCCATGATGTATGAAAAAGAAAAATATATACAAATATGTAGAAAAAAATTCAAACAGTATTTAAACAGTATTTAAAACTTATGACTTATAAAAACTTATAACTCTGTATATAAGTGCACCATGTGCTCAACCACTGTGTGAATCCTTCACCCAATGTGGCTTATATTTTTCAATGCCACATATCCATAAAGATGAGGGATCTCTATTATGTACTTCTGCATAATGCCTTGACAGGCTATGTTTTACAAAGCCGTTTTTTATATTCTGGACATGTTCCCTCAATCTTTTCCATAATTCCTTTTTGTTCTGCCGATATATTGGATCTGACATGGGCATTCTAACAAATAGACCACCCCCTCAGTTCAGCAGGAAATTAAGTCTTCAATCACATATTCTTTAGTGGTTACAGTGGAGGTAAAATTAGACTTCTTTTTCTTGCTCTCTTTAGTGTGTCGACAGGCATTACAACTCTTACAGGGATAATATCCCTTTCCCTTAAAAAAAGAAAACTTCTTCTTAGGGGTATCGAGTACATTTTTTGCTAAGCGGTCTCTAAGGGTCGGTGCCCTCCGATACGTGAATCTGGGCTTCTTAGGGAGAATGGCACTAAGATAACGGTCTGCTCTTACAATGCCCCAATGTTTCCTTACAATTCTTTTGATTTGTTTGTGTTGGCTATTAAAATCAATCCATCACCAATGATAGAGTATTCTTATTCTCTGTATTTTTCACTGTGTCCTGTATCAGTTTATCTCTATCCAATGCAGCGTCATTTATTCTTTCATCAATAAAATCAGGACAGTAGCCCTTTTGAACAAATCTCTCTCCAATTAATTCCGCCTGTTTGAGAAACATCTCTTTCGTTGTACAATTCCATCTTATTCTAATTAATTGGCATTTTGGTATGTTGTCCAGCCAGGGTGCATAATGGCAGCTATCAAAAGGTAAGTAGCTATTCCTGTCTACAGGCTTGAAATAGGTCTGGGTGGTTATACTTCTGTCTTCTTACTTTATCAGTAAGTCCAAAAAGTGGATTTCTTCATCATTTATCTCCCAGGTGAGCTTTATATTTTCATAATTGTTATTTAGGTTGAAATATAAGTCAGTAAGGCTTTCTCTGTTTCCACTCCAAATAACAATGATATCATATATAGCATTTGAATAGTACTAACTGCTGTGGGAATTCTTTATATAGAGCCTCTTCCTCCCATTCAGCCATATACATACTTGTTTGAAGAAAGTTTTCTCGTACCAGAAATAATTAGAATCTAGACTATATCTCAAGCAGTCTAAAATAAACCTCCTTTGTTTACATTTCAGGTCACTTAAACCTCTCAGAGCCCATTTGGTCGCTTGAATTGCTTCCTCATTTTTGATAATCGTATAAAGCGACGTGACATTGGCTGTTGCCATATACACCTATCCATCGGTCAGAGTGATGTCATTTAATTAATAAGATGTTTTGTGTCTCTGAGGTATGACCTGTTTTTTTTTCACTACAGGTTGTAAGAACCAGTCAATATATTCTCCAATCCTCGCACCAACTGATTGGATTCCATTGACAATGGGTCTTCCTGCATGTTTATTTTTATCCTTATGAAACTTCGGCAATCCTACACGTATTAGGTTGGAGGTATTTAGTTTCTTTTTTAATCAATAGGCCCTTTTGAGATCCTTTCTGTAACACCCTAGCCAATTCCTTCCTGTATCTCGTTTTGGGATTACTGGGCAATTTCTGGTACGTGGTTTCATCGCTCAATTGTCTATTTAGTTCTTCATTATAGGCAACCTTTGAATGAATAACTATAGTTCCTCCTTTATCCGCCTGCCTTATCACTATCTCTTTTCTATCCTCCAGTTTTTTTATACCAATTTTTATATCTCTAGGGTTAAAGACTTTCTTAATTTTCAGATCTTTGAGGTCCTTTAGGATCATTTTTTTAAAAACATCACTGTGTCCATCCTTTCCTATTGGTGGAACAAAGAGAGATTTGTTACGGACACTACTAAAAAGTACCCCATTAGTGTCAGGAACATTTCTTCCATCTTCTGCTATCCCCTGGGTTACTCAACATATATTTGTTTATGTGGAGATGTCTAGAAAATTTGTGAATATCAACATACGTGCTGAATTTATTTAAGTTCTTTTTAAGGGCGAACTTCAGTCCCTTATCTAAAACTTTAATTTCCTCTTTTGTCAATTCTATTCCACTAATATTTATGATCCCTTCTCCTACTATTCTCGTTTTCTTTTGTTTTTTGACCCCTGCTCGGCATCCTCTTCTCATTTTTCTTTTCTTCATGATCTTTTCTCCACCGATCTTCTTGAAGTTGTTCTCTGACGTTCTTCTCTGTCTCGATTCCTCTGTGGTTCTTGATTCCTCTCCTCCCCTCTTTTCATGTTTCTCTCTACTTTGGGATCTGGGGTAAGTATGGCCGGCCTCCGAGAGTCCCATTCCGAATGGTGGCATCTTGGGGACTCCCGGTGTCTTCTCTCTAAAAAACGGTGAGGAGTTCTCTCTCATCCATAGTTATGTTGTTGGTATCGTGGTAATCTCCCTCTCCTCGTGTTTTCTAAGTTGTTCAAATTTATTGTAGACAGGAACAGTATAATAATTATTATGTACTGATCTTTCTCTTCTCTCATCTTGATGATATCTATTATCTCTTCTCATTGTATCATCTCTTCTTGTTCCGTCATAATATTGTTGGTTCCTCCATGGAGGTGTTAGAGATCGCCTAGTATACGGGGGTTGATAGTAGGGTCTTGTTTGATAATTGGGATTGTTATTTTGCCAATTAATCTTCCAGAAAGGTCTTTTCCAATTATTATAGCAATTCCACTTCTGTTTTTGATTCGGAGTGTTATATGAATTGTAATTTCTCTGAATATAATTCATAGGTATCGGCCCTCCATTTTTTCCTCCATTCTGATTCTCATTTATTCTCATTTCTTTCTCTGGGGAGCTATTATTTGATTTAATCGATGTCTCTTCTATTTTATTCTGCCATTTGAATACAAGGTCATCTTCATAATCTTTAACATCTCTTTGATATTTTCTTTTCTTTCTTACAGTAGTTTTCTTATCCTTCTGTTCCATATCCTTATTAAGTTGTTTAGATAATGCAATAAATTCAGGGTTCTTTGGACATTTCCACAGTAGTTCTTAATTCTGCTATAGTCCTGTCCAGGAGTCTGATTTTTTTTGTTTTCTCTTTATTAGGAACTCTAATGCCCTGTACACACGGTCGGACTTTCGGACGGAAAATGTGCGATCGGAGCTTGTTGTCAGAAATTCCGACCATGTGTGGGCTCCATCGGACATTTTCCATCGGATTTTCCGACACACAAAGTTTGAAAGCAGGCTATAAAATTTTCCGACAACAAAATCCGATCGCGTCAATTTCGACCGTGTATTGACAATTCCGACGTACAAAGTGCCACGCATGCTCAGAACAAATTCCGAGACAGATCAGCTCAGTCTGGTAAAATTAGCGTTCGGAATGGATAGAGCACTTTCGTCAGGCTGCAATATTTAAAATAGTTTAATGCAGCGCACGTTCTTCTTCTTTATAATCTAGAAGAATTAAGTAGTTTTGCTGCTCATATTCACACAGACTTCTCACAAACGTCTTTCTTTATTATTTCTCATGATTTCATCAATATATTTTGATTTATCACATCTGACAAAAAATATATATATTATTTTTTTTTGGTTTGTATTTTTTTCAAGCCTGATTTTATTTTATTTTTTATTTGTTTTGGTTTGTATTGTTTTCAAGCCTGATCTTGTTGTTAATTATTTTTATTTTTTGATTTTACATCCTGAATATTTTTGTGTGTGTTTTGGGTGTCAAGTTACCACAACACCATTATTATCTTGTATTATTTAATCTCAAGGAGATTGCTTGGTGTTGGTGTCTCTTGTTAATTTCACATTATATTTTTGAAATGTACCTGCCTCCTCACAAACAAACTGTCCTTTTTGAAGGAAAACACACATAGGCAAGTCTAATTGAAACAAAAAATCCTTTATTAAGGGCTCAGATCCAAACAAAGAGGGAGGCAACGCTGGAGAAACAGCAGAAATTGGCGAAGCCTTTGGCCCCCAGGGCAGACATCAATTATTTTACTGCAAAATTGGTGGCCTGAGGAGTCCATATATAAGGGAGTAAAGTCTGGTCCAGAAGTCCCAGAGATCCTGAACAGCAACAGATGACATCTGTGTCCCCAGGCTGTGGTCATACAAGAGCCTGCATCTTTTGCCAGACCAGACTGAACCCAGGGTCATCACTCTCTCGTCTTCCTTCCACGCTTCCTTCCATGCTGTAGCTCTGGTGGTGGAGTTGTGGCAGGAGAAGGAGGAGGATGGTCCAACTCACACAGGTGGGGTTTGTGTGTGATTTCGCCCCTTACCCCCTTAGTTAAGACTTTATAAATAAGGTCCTCACACATGAGGCGTTGGCCCTCCTGCATGCCCTGCAGTTTGGTGGCAGCCATGCAGGCAAAGGCCTCTTCAGGAGTGGGGGTGGCTCTGAGGGATGCAAAAGCCCCCTGTATCAGCCTGAGTGCTGAATCCTGCATGTTACTCCCCTTCCTGGGTCTTTTGGTTGGAAGGCAGAGGGGAGGAACCTGCGATTCAGTCAGGCTCCTACTGGGCCCGGCATTCGCCTGGCTGCCACTTAGGCCCTCCTCCTCCTGGCTGCCACTAACCCCCGCCTCCTCCTGGCTGCCACATTCCACAGCCTCCTCCTGTGTACCACATTCCACAGCCTCCTCCTTCTTGCTGAGGTCTTCCTGTGTATGAAAAAGGGACATAGTTTGAGTTTTTTATTCATTAATCACACACAATTTTCACTTCATGATTGTTGCAAATTGAATGTTAACAAATATAACAGACTATCATTCTGAGCCCAGCATTTTTCATTCTTGTCACAATTATTTTTGCCTACTACTGTCTATTGATATGTCAAACACTTTATTAAATCAGCAATTAGTGATCAATAATAACATCTAGTAATCATCATTTATTGTCCAGAAATCTGCAGAAGAAAGCTATACCTGGCTCCAGCTGGGCTCCTCCGCTTCTTCCTGGATGGAAGTCCCAGGTTGGACATCGTAAGCCTTAGCTGGGGTGGAAGGAAGAGTGGAAGGAAGGGTTGAGAGGGATTCCCTGACTTCAGTCTGGTCTGACAGAAATCGAAGTCTCTCATAGTACCACAGTCTGGGGACATAAACGTCATCTGCTGCAGCTCCTGATCTCTGGGAATCCGTGACCTTCTTGCGCTCCCTAAGATAAGTTCTCCTCAGGCCACCAATTTTGGCTTTTAAATAGGGGATGGTTGCTGTGGGGATCACCGGCTTCACCAACTCCAGCAGTTTATCCAGTGCTGCCTGCCTCTTTTGTTTATGATTATAATGCGGGTGTTTGACCTGCCACAGACAGGGCAGCTCCCTGTATTTATCTATGAACAGGGAGAGGAAGTTGTGGTCATTGAAGCCATCCATTTTATCTGCAAGACACAACACAAGACAAACCCTAATGTCATGCGAAACTCTCCTAATCTTGTTACAATATAGGCCTCAATCTAGAAGCAGTATAGGGCCAAGTTTAGATCCTACCTTCGTTATCACGATCGGTGCCTCCGATGCTCCTTCCTCCGCTCACAGATCGTACGTAAGACGCACGCGTGTTACGCTTTATACACACTGCGCATGCGTGTAACTCCGCCCGCCCCTGACGTTCTTTCTAGTCTATTCTTACCTTCGTTATCACGATCGGCGCCTCCGAGACTCCTTCCTCCACTCACAGATCGTACGTACTATGCACGCGTGTTACGCTTTATATACACTGCGCATTCCCCGCCCCTTCTCGTTCAGCGCAGTGGGGGAAGAGCACATGGCGGAGACACAACAGGTGCGTGCTAATTACAGCAACGAGGAGGAGGAAGAGGAAAGCCCAGAGCCAGAAATGTCCCGATCCAGAAGGAGACGATTTAAGGTGTCAAATATGTCCTTTGGGGAGATGTTGGAGATGGTGGACATCCTGAAGAGGGCCGACTATGACGGGAAGTATGGACCTTACCCCAACCCCAATGTCCGAAAGGCCAAGATCATGGCGAAAGTGGTCAAAAGTCTGCAAAATAATTTCGGGGTACCACGATCCAAAGATCAGCTCAGGAAGCGGTGGTCGGACCTCAAATTAAGGGAGCATGAGCAGTACAGAAGGATCAGGAGAGTGCTGCAAAAAAGTAAGTAGTAGTGCTGTGTTCCTATTCTTTATTTCTATTACATTCGTGCTGCTCCATGTGCTTTTCTTAACTGTTGTACAGTTTAAAATGGCAACTTTCATGTTCATGGACACATTATTCGTTCGTATGAAACATTGTTCGTTCGCATTTGAATACATTTTTATGGCCTACTTCTCTTAAAATAATTTGGTTGTGTAGATGGGTTTGTAACTAGAATGAAATGCAAACTAGATTTTGTGTAAGGACACTCAGCAGCAGTTTTCACATCTGGACGCTGGAGCACTAGTGTGGGACACAAGAACACCCTTTTTATTAGGGGGCCCCACACAGGTGCTCCAGTGTATACTATAGGGGTGTCTCCATCTGTGAAGCTTGCACAAAACAGGTAAGTATTCAAGCTTGACAAAGGACAAAAATATTTCTTCATCTTGGAACTCTGACCAAACAAACAATTGTACCCCACTTCCAAGCAATGTTTCATATTACGATTTCTGCCGTCAAATATCTGTGTGCTAAGTATACCTAATTTTTTTACATAGGGGATAAAAGACTCAGAGGACACCCCTCATCCGAGGAGACAACAGACCCCCCACCTCAGGAAGAAGTGGAGACCCACCAAAGACAACAGGAGGAGGAGGAGGAAGGAGACGTGGTGGAAATTGTCACCACAACAGGTGAGTGTCTGCGACCACAGGCTCAGGTAAGAGATGGATGCCGGCATATTTATAATATATATATATTTATAATTCATGGTGTGTTTTTGTTTCTATCTTTTTAGGTGATCGTGACGTTGTGGATCCAGGGCATTTCATCTCTGAAAGTGCACAGATCCTGATTGGGGAGATCATGGGGTGTAATAGGGACTTGGAAAACATCCTGAAAAACATCAATGATGTTCAAAAAAAATGAAGAACATCATTGATGTTTTAGGGAGAGTTTAAAACCACTCAAAATCCTTTCCTTTTTTGTGCTTTTTGGGATCTAAAAATTTCTAACATTTTTTGACATATTTGAGAAAAGCCAAATTTTGAAGATGCACACAGTGTGTGCTATCTGCCATCACGGGAGATCAATGTATGCGTTTTGGGGGTGCAACCCCTTCCTCAATAATAAAGTAGATGGGAGGAAGGGGTTGCACCCCCAAAACAAGTCCCTTGATCCCCCATGATGGCAGGTCGCACATGTTGATATTCGGCAATTTGTGTGCATATTCAAAATTTGGCTTTTCCAGGGGGGACTTCACCCCATCTGAACGCAATATCAAACACAGTTTAGAAATACTAATGTCTGATATTGCCTTCAATTTCTTTAAAAGTTGAACTTTGTAAGTTCAAGATTTGTGTCTTTCTTGTTGGTTTTAAACATGCCTGTTTTACCTTATATGGACATTTCTACTTTTAGTAATGTGACCCAAAAAATTGTTATACAACAAACATGTTGGTTTTTTTAAAAACCTTTTACAAATGCACATGTGATTGTGCTGGTATTAAAAAGATAGATAATCAAGAATGTGTGGATTATTGTTTCAACGCTACAAAACTTTTGGTGTGCTCAAATTGGTGTTTTCTGTGACAATGGGGATTATTTCCTAAGGGAAAATCCACTTTGCGCTACAAGTGCAGTTTCAAGTGCACTCGTAGTGCAAAGTGTCTTTGCCTTTAGTAAATAACACCCAACAGTGCTTTGTAATGTTACACAATCACGCCTTTTTCAGGACTCACTACATTTCTGTCAGGGTCAGTTAAAAGAAACAAAAGCAGTAAATGTCATCAAAGATTTTAGTAGTTAAAATTATTTTTTTATTTTAAAAATGTGTCAGACATTGTCTGGCATATTGATGGCTCCCCTACCCGCAAAGTAATCAAGGTATCTAAGATGGACCTCACGGGCACTCAGGGGGGGCAAGCCAGGATGGTCACTTTCAAGCGCCACCAGGGTTGGTTCATTTGCTTGAATTCCGGCCTCGGGTCAAACTGAGGCAGCATAGTTGGCAGAATTTTGCCTTAAAAAGTTGTGTAGAACACAGCACGCCAGGATGATATGATTCAGTTTGTACTCCGCCATGTGTATGGGTGTAAGAAATAGGCGGAACCGGCTGGCCATGATTCCAAATGTGTTCTCTACCACTCTTCTGGCTCTGGCCAGCAGGTAATTAAAAACCCTCTGGTCTGGGGTGAGGGTCCTCATCGAGAATGGCCGCATAAGATGGTCCCCCAGCGCAAGTGCTTCATCAGCAACAAAGACAAATGGGAGTCCTTCCACATTGTCTTCTGGAGGTGGCAAGTCCAAGCTGCCATTCTGGAGATACCTG
The DNA here is from genome assembly GCF_042186555.1 of Aquarana catesbeiana. NCBI lineage: Eukaryota > Metazoa > Chordata > Amphibia > Anura > Ranidae > Aquarana > Aquarana catesbeiana. Next base: position 396,176,987 of record NC_133326.1, on the reverse strand, counting down.
TAGAACTCCGTCTGGGCGATGACTCCACCATCGGACATCCGGCCATTCTTCCCCACATCCACATACAGGAACTCGTAAGTAGCCGACACCACTGCCAACATCACAATACTATTGCACCCCTTATAATTATAATAGTATGACCCCGAGTTGGGTGGTGGGACGATGTGGACGTGTTTCCCATCAATTGCCCCTCCGCAGTTAGGAAAGTCCCACCACTGGGCAAAGTGGGAGGCCACAGTCTGCCATTTCTGTGGGTTGGAAGGAAACTGTGGAGTCAAACAAGAAAAAAAAATAATCATTTTGCACCTAAACAGCTAAACAGAGAAAGCAGATTAGACACAAACATTCTTGCCCAACATCAGTATAACATTTATTTTAGGGAGTTTTGAAGGACCAAGGTATGAGGTCCACCTATCAGATCCCCCCCCCCATGGGCCATTTCTAACATTTTAGGGGGGAGATCTTTTGGACAGGTAACCCTCTCCACTTCATTGAGAGATGAATGCCTAAATAATGTGTATTACTTTGGCCAGCCCCTCCTTACTTTACACTATTGGCAGCCTACTGGACAGGTAAGAAGTGTCATAATACAAAGATATAAATACACATTGTACACATTTTAGCACATTTGGACATTCTGCTATTACCTATCAAGATAATAATAGTATACAAAAACTTTAAACAGTACCATTTGAAAGTATACAGGCAGGCCCTTGCACTACATGCTTTGGGGAATTAATCCATAAATCTGACCACAAAAGAGATGGGTATAGTGTGTATGGGTTTGGCAAAGTTAGCAGATAGATGATTGAGGATAGATAGAGAATTGATATCAGCTGACTTAGCAGTTGGGGGAGGGAGGGTTCCAAATGATTTGGGGATACAAAAAAAAGGCTCTGGCACTCTGCCTGAATTTAAAGCACAAATCACATTTTTACACATTTTAGGGGGTATTTAGGGTAAAGCACTACTATGGAGCTGACAAAATACATTGTTAAGTGACTACAGAGGTGAATATAGGGCCAGGAGAGCATGTTGGGGAGGTAAGTGAAGGCAAATATGTATGAAGGACAAAAAAAAATATTGCATAAAAATCCAGCATGCATGAGGACAAAGGGGACATTCACAGCATATTCCAATCATGGTAATTAGGGAATGAGGAAAGAAATGCAATATATTATCAAACATTAAATACAATAAAATGTGATATTAAAGGATAAAAATCTTACCTTAATATACTCCTTCTGCAGAACCTGGATAATGGCAGAACAGGTCTCTGGGATAATGATCCCCAGAGCCTGGGGGGAGATGCCTGTCGAGAACTTAAGGTCCTGCAGACTTCTCCCCATCGCCAAGTACCGCAGGGTGGCGACTAGCCTCTGCTCCGGAGTGATGGCTTGCCTCATGCAGGTATCCTGCCTGCTAATATAAGGGGTCAGCAAAGCCAACAAACGGTGAAATACGGGGTCTGTTATCCGGAGAAAGTTCCTGAAAGCATCAGGATTATTCTCACGGATCTCACGAAGCAAAGGCATATGACAGAACTGGTCACGCTGAAGCAACCAATTCTTGGTCCATGAACTCCTCCCCACCCTGTTCATGGACTGGGCTTGTGTCAAGGTAAGGACCCCAACACCAAGCCTCCACACAGCACAAACTCTAGGAGGAGTACGTATATGCAACATGGCTAGAAAACTGTGAAGAGTGACCTGAAAAACAGCAACGAGCGGACAAAATCGCACTGAATAATACAATAGGAACTGACTGTACGCACTGAAGAGCAGATACAAACCCACAAGCACAAACTGAACAGCAGAAAACGATCTGAAAACTACGAGTCTGAAAAAGCATGAATCGTCTCTCACCAAACTTTTACTAACACGAGATTAGCAAAAGAAGCCCAAAGGGTGCTGCGCTTGGTTCGCTGCCCTTTTCTAGTCTGGTCGTACCTGGTGTACATCACTGCGTTCTTGGCGATCAAAAATTCCGACAACTTTGTGTGACCATGTGTATGCAAGACAAGTTTGAGCCAACATCCATTGGAAAAAAATCCATGGATTTTGTTGTCGGAATGTCCATTCAATGTCCGATCGTGTATACGGGGCATAATCATTCAAGACCTTTATCATTAAGGAAATGGAACCATTCATCTGTAGATTCTTTATCTGTAAGTCCATCATTAATGGGTACATCCCATCTCAGTCTTCTTGGTACTAATTTATGCTTTATATATTTTTCATGGGTTGCTATATCCCACCATGCATTGATCTTTTTTTCCATCAAATGGCAAATTATCCAATTCTCAATGTCTCCAACATGATTAGCTTCTTGTTTCTCAAAGATGTCACCTAAATCAATGGTTCTATTTTCTAAAAAAACTGAATACTTCCATGGTTTGCAGCACAAGTAAATAAAGATAAAATGGAATATAAAGAAATGGTGGAACTAATGCAATTTATGGTCAGATTCCCCTTTCCAAGATCACAGCATATCATGGGGGAGATAAAAAGAAAGAAGGAGGCTCCCATAGAGTAAAAACATCTCGCAGGCTTGTTAAAAGAATAATAGTATTCCACTCACATTTGAAGAGTGCCTACCGGGCACTAGGGAGTAACATGCTCAGCTGTTATTGGCCGTTCATCTCCGGACCTAACATAGATCACGAGTGTGAGCCAGCATACGCACTTTCATCAGTATCCTTGCCTCGCCCTATGTCCGTTTTGTTGTGTGACGTCTTCAAGGAGCGCCACGCTTATCACTGTACATGGTTTAGTTATTGTCTCTTGCAATAATTAGAGCATCAGCTGTCCATTAAGGCATATATCTGTGGCACTGTTATTTTTTATACAAACATGCCAGTTAGGTGTCAGATTTGTCCGACCGCAATGTCTCAGTCCCGCTAAAAATCACTGATCGCCGCCATTACTAGTAAAAAAAAATGAAAAACCCATAAAAATATCCCATCATTTGTAGATGCTAGAACTTTTGCGCAAACCAATCAACATATACACTTATTGGCATTTTTTACGGAAAATATGTAGCAGAATACATATTGGCCTAAATTGATGAATAAATTCTATTTTTTTCAATTTTTTTATTGGATATGTATTACAGCAGAAAGTACAAATATTGTTTTTTTTTTTTTTTTTTTTCAAAATTGTCGCTCTTTTTTTGTTTATAGCTCAAAAAAAAAAAAAAAAAATGCAGAGAGTACTACCAAAAAAAAGCTCTATTTGTGGGAAAAAAAGGACATTAATTTTAATTCGGTACAACATCACAGGACCACACAATTGTCAGTAATGCAGTGCCGTATCGCAAAAAATGGCCTGGTCATGAAGGGGGTAAAACCTTCTGGCTGAAGTGGTTAAACTCAATAATACACTGTCTTACCCTGCTATTCACATGCTTAGTTGCTCAATAGGCTGATAGCCTAAAGATATGCTGCTGCTCATGGGCTCTGGACTTAAGCAAAATTCCAGCGTCCGGCAAGAAGAAACAGGAACAATGCTGGAGGTAATTTACGGCACACATTATTTTAGTGCATAATAATTAATGTGGAACGCTTGTTCCTTGTTAAAGAACCTCAAGTTGTTATGGGTAAAGTTCCACTTCCAAAACCATTTAAAAGTAGCTAGAAAGAATTGTTACCATCTGTAGCATCCCATTGTCAGGAATCAGAAGACTTTACCTGTTTTTTTTTTAATTAGTTGGCTACTGCTGTCAGTCAGTGGCGTCACTGGGGGGGGGCAGAGGGGGCCCTGACCCCCCCAATCATTATGCTGTGCCCCACCCACCATGTGCCCCCCAATTTGTTTCTATATGTAGTGGGTGCCCCGCAACTTGCTCGGGTTGCCGCCGAGTTGACACAGGCTCTCCCGAGAGGCAGAACATCCCTCTGGGGGATTTCTCCCCTTACCTCTGCTTGTTGACACTGTGCATAATGCGAGAGCCTCTCGCATAGCCACGGCTGCCTGATCTGCTCCCTCCCCCTGCATCCTCATTGGCAGGGAGGAGAGCGACTTGAGGAAGGACTCCACCAGCACGGGGGGGCGGGCAAGCCTCTGATTATCTCAGCGACAGTGAAAAAACAGACTGATTTGTCCCATCTGTAAGACAGGAGAATCAGCCTGGAAATCCTGAAACTGGTGGCTGCAGCTCTGTAAGAGTATCTGTGACACTATTACACAGCCCAGCGAACACACCCACCCCCCACTGAAGGGAGATCAGAGATGAATACAGCTCCTCCTCCTCCTCCTTCCACCTCTGCTCCTCGTCTTCCCACCCTGCCCACACTATCCTGGCGTGCATCTGTATCTGAAGAGAGGGGATGTGTGGGTGGGAAATATGAAATCAGCAGCTGCAGATTCCTGGCTGTGTCAATGATGTCTGAGCTACCAGACTGTACCTGTGCCTGAGTGTGTACACTGTGATCACTGAACTGTTCCTATCTCCCTCCCTTTCCCTTCTCTCCCCTATCTGTCTCCCTCCTCCCTCCTGTTCTTTCAAGACCTTCACAAACTTAGATGGTATGAATTTATTTCCTGCAACCACAGATTGCAGGAAAGAAACTTGCATGATTCCCCCATCAACACAGACAGGTGTGACAGGGGAATCCCTCCCGCTGAGCAACTGTATTCTCCCAACAAAAAGTGATTATCACTAGTGGCTATAGCAACCACTAGCGATAATCATAAGAGAATCTGGCAGGCTGGTTGTACCCAATTTGATCGATCAACTTTGTATATTTAGCCTGCCATCTATGGTTTAAATCTCAGCCAGTTGCTGCTGAACTGGCCGAGGTTTAAACTGTCTATAGCTGGTCTTAGGCAACCCATACATTGATCACTTTTTTCAGTCAACTACTAGGTTGAATGAAAAAAAAAAAAAAGTTCCAATTCCCCCATCTGCACATTCCAGGTGGATGGGGGAATCCTCCCACTGTGGACCTGTGGCAGAACAACCAGGGTTGCTGTCCTGTCCCTGCTATTGACAGCGCTGGTCTCTGTCTCCATGGCAGCAGCACATTAGAACCCAGTGCTGATTACTTATGGGGCTTATGGGCTCATGCACAGGAGGGCCAGCATAATTGGTTGTTGGAGATAGGCTTGGGCGTGTTTGAAATCCCACATGCCTGATCCCACCAGGAAGCCAGTGCTGCACACCACTAATCACAGGCAGTGAGACATTTCCGGTTCACAGCTGCACAGATCAGGAAATGTCTCACTACCTGTGATTAGCAGTGTGCAGTGTCAGCTTCCTGTCGGGATCAGGCATGTGGATTTCAAACACACCTGAGCCCATCTCTAATGGTTGTAGACAGTTAGGCTCCTTGCAGGTTGCTTAGCAGCAGTGGAGCCTTCTCTAACATGCTTATCAGGATGCAATCCAGGTGATATATACAGGGCTCAAAATTTCAAGTCCTGAGCTACTAGCCAGGCCTCAAGGGTTACTCGCCGCCAGTTGCCCCACAACACGCCCCCTAAACATGCTCCACTCTGCCCCTAAACACGCCCTCATAAATTATCTCATTAAATGACACTTATGCCCCGTACACACGGTCGGATTTTCCGATGGAAAATGTCCGATCGGAGCGTGTTGTTGGAAATTCCGACCGTGTGTGGGCTCCATCAGACATTTTCCATCGGATTTTCCGACACACAAAGTTGGAGTGCAGGAGATAAAATTTTCCGACAACAAAATCCGATCGCGTCAATTCCAACCGTGTGTGGCCTGTTCCGACGCACAAAGTGCCACGCATGCTCAGAAGAAATTCCGACACGGAACAGCTCGTTCTGGTAAACTTAGCGTTCGCAATGGATACAGCACTTTCGTCACACTGCAATGTTAAAAATGGTTTAATACAGCGCACTCTCGTCTTCTTTATAATGTGACAAGAATTAAGTAGTTTTGCTGCTCATATTCACACACACTTCTCACAAACTTATTTATTTACTATTTATCGGGATTCCCTCAATATATTTTGATTTCTCACATCTGACAACATAATTTTGTTGTATTTTTTTTTTTTTTGGTTTGGCTTTAATGTAGATTTTTTTTTGTGTTTGTATTTTTTTGAAGGGTGTTATTTTTTTTTTGGATTTTTATTTGTACTCCCGAAAATGTTTGTGTGTGTTTTTTTGTGTCAAGTTACCACAACACCATTGATATGTTGTTCTATTTAATCTGTAGGAGATTGTTTGGTGTTGGTGTCCCTTGTTAATTTCACATTTTATGTTAGAAATGTACCTGAATCATCACCAACAAACTGTCCTTTTTGGATTAAAACACACACAGGAGAGTAGAATTTCCCTAAAAAAATTGTATTAAAAGGGGTCACAACTAAACAAAGAGGGAGGCAACGCTGGAGAAACTGCAGAAATGGGTGAAGCCTTGGACCCCCAGGGCAGACATCAATTATTTTCAAGCAAAATTGGTGGCCTGAGGAGTCCTTATCTAAGGGAATGCAGTCTGGTCCAGAAGTCCCAGAGATCCTGAAAGCAGCAGATGACATCTGTGTCCCCAGGCTGTGGTCATACGAGAGACTGCAGCTTTTGTCAGACCAGACTGAACCCAGGGCCATCACTCTCAGGTCTTCCTTCCATGCTTCCTTCCACGCGGTGGCTCTGGTGGTGGAGTTGTGGCAGCAGGAGGAGGAGGAGGATGGTCCAACTCAATCACGTCGGTCTTGGGTGTTAGTTCCCCACTCACCCCCTTACTTAGGACTTTATAAAGAAGGTCCTCACAGAGCTTGCGTTGACCCTCCTGCATGCCCTGCAGTTTTGTGGCAGCCATGCAGGCAAAGACCTCTTCAGGAGTGGGTAAGGCTCGGAGGGATGCAGAAGCCTCCTGAATCAGCCTGAGCACAGAATCATGCACGGGAGTCATCTTCCTCGTCCTTTTGTATGGAAGGCGGAGGGGAGGAACCTGTGATTCAGTCAGGCTGCGACTGGTCCCAGGCTTCTCTTGGCTGACACTTAGCCCCGCCTCCTCCTGGCTGCCACTAATCCCCACCTCCTCCTGACTGCCACATTCCACAACCTCCTCCTGGCTGAGGTCTTCCTGTGTATGAAAAAGGGACATAGTTTTAGTTTTTTATTCATCAATCACACACAATTTTCATCTCATGACTGATGCAAATTGACTGTTACCAAATATAACAGACTATCATGCTGAGCCCAGCATTTTTCATTCTTGTCCCAATTTTGGGTGCACACTACTGTCTATTGATATGTAAAACACTTTTTGCAATCAGCAATTAGTGATCAATAATAACATCTAATAAACATAATTTATTTATTGACCAGAAATCTGTAGAAGAATGCTATACCTGACTCCAGCTGGGCTCCTCCACTTCTTCCTGGCAGGAAGGCCCAGATTGGACATCGGAAGCCTCAGCTGGGGTGGAAGGAAGCGTGGAAGGAAGGGTGGAGAGGGATTCCCTGACTTCAGTGTGGTCTGACAGAAATCGCAGTCTCTCATAGTACCACAGCCTGGGGACATAAACGTCATCTGCTGCAGCTCCGGACCTCTGGGAATCCATGACCTTCTTGCGCTCCCTAAGATAAGTGCTCCTCAGGCCACCAATTTTGGTTTTTAAATAGGGGATGGTTGCTGTGGGGACCACCGGCTTCACCAACTCCAGCAGTGTCTCCAGGGCTGCCTGCCTCTTTTGTTTATGATTATAATGGGGATGTCTCACCTGCCACAGACAGGGCAGCTCCCTGTACTTGTCTATGAACAGGGGGAGGAAATTGTGGTCGTTGAAGCCATCCATTTTCTCTGCAAGACACAAAACAAGACAAACCCTAATGTCAGGCCAAACTCCCCTAATCTTGTTACAATATAGGCTTCCATTTCGAAGCAGTATAGGCCCAAGTTTAAATCCTACCTTCGTTATCACGATCGGCGCCTCCGATGCTCCTTCCTCCGCTCACAGATCGTACGTAAGACGCACGCGTGTTACGCTTTATACACACTGCGCATGCGTGTAACTCCGCCCGCCCCTGACGTTCTTTCTAGTCTATTCCCTTTTCGTTCGGCGCAGTGGGGGAAGAGCACATGGCGGATAAACAGCAGGATCGTGATAATTGTAGCAACGAGGAGGAGGAGGAGGAAAGCCCGGATCCGGAGACGTCCCGATCCAGAAGGAGATTTAAGGCCTCAAATATGTCCTTTGGGGAGATGTTGGAGATGGTGGACATCCTGAAGAGGGCCGACTATGATGGAAAGTATGGGCCTTACCCCAACCCCAATGTCAGAAAGGCCAAGATCATGGCGAAAGTGGTCAGGAGTCTGCACCAGAAATTCGGGGTACGACGATCGAAAGATCAGCTCAAGAAGCGGTGGTTGGACCTCAAATTAAGAGAACATGAGCAGTACAGAAAGATCCGGAGAGTGCTGCAAAAAAGTAAGTAGTTGTGCTGTGTTCCTATTCTTTTGATGTTTAGTACGTTCGTGCTGCTCCATGTGCTTTTAGGAACTGTTGTACAGTTTAAAATGGCAACTTTCATGTTCATGGGCACATTGTTCGTTCGTATCAAACATTTTTCTTTCGGCCTATAAAACACCATTGTTTAGGCCATATGCATTTGGCCACCATTTTTACGCCCTATACTTGTCTGAAAAGAATTTGGTTGTGTAGATGGCTTTGTTACTAGAATGAAATGCAAACTAGATTCTGTATAAGGAGAGGACACTCAGCAGCTGTTTTCACATCTGGACACTGGAGCACTAGTGTGGGACACAAGAACACCATTTTTATTAGGGGCCCACACAGGTGCTCCAGTGTATACTATAGGGGGATCTCCACCTGTGAAGCTTGTACCAAACAGGTAAAGTATTGCAGCTTGACAAAGGACACTGAAAATGGTACATTTTGGAACTCTGCAAAACTTGCCCATTGTACCCCACTTCCAAGCAATGTTTCCTATTTATAGTTCTGCCATCAAATATCTGTGTGCTAATTATACATTTTTGTTTTACATAGGGGAGAAAAGACTCGGAGGACACCCCTCATCCGAGGAGACCAGAGCCCACCCCCCTCTGGAAGAAGGGGAAATCCACCCAACACAAGCTGAGCAGGAGGAAGAAGACGTGGTGGAACTAGTCACCACAACAGGTGAGTGTCTGCGACCACAGGCTCAGGTAAGAGATAGATGGCGGCATATTTTTGAGACCTAATTTTTTTGGGGGGTTCCTCTCTTTTTAGGTGATCGTGATGTTGTGGATCCAGATCCTTTCACATCCGAAAGTGCCCAGATCCTGATCGGGGAGATCATGGGGTGTAATTTACAATTGGAAAATGTCACAGACCTAGCCAGAACAGAGGCTGTTGGAGAGGACTGTATGCAAGCCTGTTGCCATTTGATTATGGGCCCTGGATTTTCAATGGATTCATTCTGTTGGGACACATCCTGTGAGGAGATGCTGGTGTTATCAACCTGTGTTTATGTTAATTGAATGAGCTAATGACATTATCCTCTATACAATGTAGGAGACGGGACGACTGCTATAACTGTGTGAAGCTCGGTGACCACAAGTCTGGGCGAAATGTCATGTCTCAGTTACCTAGGCTGTATAAAGGATTAGATAATTAGCTCATGTTAATTAGGTTACGTTTGTATTGTTAGAGTAATCTTCTCCTGTGTATATAAGACTGTATTCTGGTTCTGAATAAAGTCAGTTCTTGGTAGCAACAAGCAAGTGTCGCCTTGTTTGTGCTCAGAGAGGTTGGGATATCTGTATACAGACTGGGAGGAAGTGGTATATGACGGAAGCACTCAAGCGGAGTGTGGGACGTTCCGTGACAGAAAACATCAAGAAAAACATCAATGATGTTATTGGAAAAACTAAAAACATCATTGATGTTTTGGGGCAAGTTTAAAGCCCCTCCAAATCCCTTTGTTTTTTGGTGTGCTACAATGTGCAAAATGTTTTCCAAAAGCCAAATTTGGAGGATGCACACAGTGTGTCAACATGTGCTGTCTGCCATCACGGGAGATCAATGGACGCGTTTTGGGGGTGCAACCCCTTCCTCAATAATAAAGTAGCTGAGAGGAAGGGGTTTCTCATCCCAAACACGTCCCTTGATCCCCCGTGATGGCAGCTAGCACATGTTGAAATTCGTAAATTGCTGTGCATCTTCCAAATTTGGCTTTTCCTGGGGTGACTTCACACCATCTGAACGCAATATCAAACACAGTTCCTAAATACTCATGTGTGATATTGCCTTCAAGTTCTACAGTTTGTAAGTTCAACATTTGTGTCTTTCTTGTTGGTTTTATACAGGCCTGTTTTATCGTAAATGGACATTTCTATTTTTGATAATGCTACCCCAAAAATTGGTATACAACAAACATGTTGGTTTGTTTGAAAAACCTTTGGTAAATGCACATGTGATTGTGCAGGTATAAAAAAGTTTGTCAATCAAGAATGTGTGGATTATTGTCTCAACGCTACAACACTTTTTGGGTGATGTCATTGCTGTTTTCAGAGAAAATGGGGGTTATTTACTAAGGGCAAATCCTCTTGGCACTACAAGTGCAGTTTTAGTGCAGTTGCAGTGAAATGTGTCTTTGCATTTAGTAAATAACAGCCAACAGTGCTTTGTATAAGGTTACACAATCACGCCATTTTCTGGAATAAACACATTTCTGTCAGGGTCAGCTAAAAAAAACCACAAGCAGTTAATTTCCACAAAGTATGTTTTTTTTTTTTTTATTATTATAAAAAGGCTTCACATATTTGCTGGCATATTGATGGCCCCCCTACCGCAAAGAACTCCAGGTATCGTAACCGGACATCACGGGCACTCAGGGAGGGCAAGCCAGGACGGCCGCTTTCAAGCACCGTCAGTGTGGTTTCATGTATCATTCCGGCCTCAGGCCCAACTGAGCCAGCATAGTTGGCCGAATGTTTCCTTAAAAAGTTATGGAGAATACAGCACGCCAGTATAATATGGTTCAGTTTATGCTCCGCCATATGGATAGGTGTCAGAAATAGGCGGAACTAGCTGGCCAGGATCCCAAATGTGTTCTCCACCACTCTTCGGGCTTTGGCCAGCCGGTAATTAAAAACCCTCTGTTCCGGGGTGAGGGTCCTCATCGGGAATGGCCGCATCAGGTGGTCCCCCAGCGCAAACGCTTCATCAGCCACAAACACAAATGGGAGTCCTTCCACATTGTCCTCTGGAGCTGGCAAGTCCAAGCTGCCATTCTGGAGATGCCTGTAGAACTCCGTCTGGGCGATGACTCCACCATCGGACATCCGGCCATTCTTCCCCACGTCCACATACAAGAAGTCTTAATTAGCCGACACCACCGCCAACATCACAATACTATTGAACCCCTTATAGTTGAAATAGTACGACCCCGAGTTGGGTGGTGGGACGATGTGGACGTGTTTCCCATCAATTGCCCCTCCGCAGTTAGGAAAGTCCCACCGCTGGGCAAAGTGGGAGACCACAGTCTGCCATTCCTGTGGCGTGGAAGGAAACTGTTGAGGGAAAAAAAAATAATTACTATTTTTGCTCAGAAACATGGCAAGCAGATTAGGCACAAACATTATGGGGCAACCTCCAAATAGCATTTATTAAGGGGAATTTAACAACGCCAAAGTATAAGGTACACCTATCATATTCCCCCTCCCCCCTCTCATGGGCCATTTCTAACATTATGGGGGGTGTGGAAATCTTGGACAGGTAACCCTCTTCACTTCATTGAGAGATGAATGCCTAAATACAGGGTATTACTTGGAACAGCCCCTCCTTAGTTACACTATTGGCAGCCCACTGGACAGGTAAGAAGTGTCATAATACAAAGATATAAATACACACTGTACACATTTGAGCACATTTGAACATTCTGCTATTACCTGTCAAGATAATAATAGGATACAAAAACTTGAAACAGTACCATTTGAAAGTATACAGGCAGGCCCTTGCACTACATGCTTTGGGTAATTCATCCATAAATCAGAGCAAAAAACAGATGGGTATAGTGTGTATGGGTTGGGCAAAGTCAGCAGATAGATGATTGAGGATAGATAGAGAATTGGGATCAGCTAACTTACCAGTTGGGGGAGGGAGGGTTACTAAAAATGATTTGGGGACACCACAAAAAAAAGCCTCTGGCACTCTGCCTGAATTTAAAGCTAAACTAGCATTTCTAAACATTTTAGGGGGAGTTTGGGGTAAAGCACTACTATGGAGCTGATAAAATACATTGTTAAGTGACTACATGAGGTGAATATAGGGCCAGGAGAGAACATGTTGGGGAGGTTATTGAAAGCCAATCTGTATGAAGGACCTAAAAAAATAATGACATAAAAATCCAGCATGCATGAGAACAAAGGGGACATTCACAGCATATTCCAATCATGGTAATTAGGGAATGAGGAAAGAAATACAATATATTATCAAACATTAAATACAATAAAATGTGATATTAAAGGATAAAAATCTTACCTTCATATACTCCTTCTGCAGGACCTGTATGATGGCAGAACAGGTCTCTGGGATGATGATACCCAGAGCCTGGGGGGAGATGCCTGTCGAGAATTTCAAGTCCTGCAGACTTCTCCCTGTCGCCAAATATCGCAGGGTAGCGACGAGCCTCTGCTCCGGAGTGATGGCTTGCCTCATGCAGGTATCCTGCCTGCTGATATAGGGGATCAGCGAAGCCAACAGACGGTGAAACACGGGGTCCGTCATCCTGAGAAAGTTCCTGAAATCATCAGGATTATTCTCACGGATCTCATGGAGCAAAGGCATATGAGAGAACTGGTCACGCTGAAGCAACCAATTCTTGGTCCATGAACTCCTCCCCACCCTGTTCATGGACTGGACTTGTGTTAAGGTCAGGACCCCAACACCAAGCCCCCGCACAGCGCGAACTCTACGAGGAGTACACATGCGCAACATGGCTAGAAAACGGTCGGCTGCTCAGAACGAAGTAACAGAACACACTGAAGAACAGCAAGGCCTGTGAAGAGCGACCTGAAAAACAGTAAGGAACAAACAAGAATACAATGACTAATTAAAGTCACGCGGAACTTGCTTGCACGCACTGAAGAGCAGATACAAACCCACAAGCACAAACTGAACGGCAGAAAACGAACTGAAAACCACGAGTCTGAAAAAGCGCGAATCGTCTCTCACCAAACTTTTACTAACACGAGATTAGCGAAAGGAGCCCAAAGGGTGCCGCGCTTGGTTCTGAACGGGCCTTTTCTAGTCTCGTCGTACGTGCTTAATGTCACCGTGTTCTTAGCGATCGGAAATTCCGACAACTTTGTGCGATCGTGTGTACGCAAAACAAGTTTGAGCCAACATCCGTCAGAAAAAATCCTAGGATTTTGTTGTCGGAATGTCCGAACAAAGTCCAACCGTGTGTACGGGGCATTAAATGTTTTATGCAGAATTAAGTTATAAAATAAATATTAACAACAACAACAACTTTATCCGTGCCCACCAATGCAAGCTGTCTGTGCCCAGTGCCCACCATGCAGCCTGTGTCCACCATGCACCACACAGCCTGTGTCCACCATTCACCATGCAGCCTGTGCCCACCATGAAGCCTGTGTCTACCATGCAACCTGTGTCCACCATCCACCATGCAGCCTGAATCCACCATGCAGCCTGTGCCCACCATGCAACCTGTGTCCACCATGCACCATGCAGCCTGTGTCCATCATGCACCATGCAGCCTGTTTCCACAATGCAGCCTGTGTCCACCATCCACCATGCAGCCTGTGTCCACCATTCACCATGCAGCCTGTGTCCACCATCCACCATGCAGCCTGTGCCCACCATCCACATGCAGCCTGTGCCCACCATCCACCATGCAGCCTGTGTCCACCATCCACCATGCAGCCTGTGTCCACCATCCACCCTGTGCCCACCTTGCAGCTTGTGCCCATCATGCAGCCTACCTGTACAGGGGAGGAGAGGAACAGGAGAGTGGCCCGGATGTTCAGAGCGCAGCACAGGGAACACAGCAATAACAGCTTTCATTGAAATTGCTGTGTTCCTTCCGCTCAACGTCATATACAGCCCCACCCTCTGGCTGGGGAACTTTGGTTGACAGATCCCCCTGTCGGGAATTGGGCGTGTGATCTGTCTATTAAAGTCCTGGGACCAGGGGGCAGGGCTGTATCCTCACAGTGAGCGACAGGGAACACGGCAATGTGAAATGAATCTAATATCTATATATCTATCTATATCTATAGATATATATATATATAGATACAGATATTTATATATATATATACCGTATTTATCGGCGTATAACACGCACAGGCGTATAACACGCACATTCATTTTAAGAGGGAAGTTTCAGGACAAAAACTAAAATTTTAAATATGGAACTTTGAAGCAAAATAAGGGTCAGTGCCCATCTGCAGCCTCACCATTGCCATCAATGCAGCCTGATCAATGCCCATCTGCAGCCTCACAATTGCCATAAATGCAGCCTCATCAGTCCACATCAATGCAGCCTCACCATTGCCATCAATGCAGCAGCCAGATCAATGCCCATCTGCAGCCCAGAGGATACAGGGAGGGGGGCAGGACGAGTGCTGACAGATTACATACAGTGAGAATCTCATATGATAGACAGAACAGTGGTCCAATGGCGGCCCAGGAGACGGGACTCCCTATTACAGAGGCCGCCAAGTAAAGAGGAGATTCTCACTGTATGTAATCTGACAGCGCTCGTCCTGCACCCCCTCCCTGTCCCCGCCGAGGCAGCTAAAATTGAAGTATTGGCGTATAACACGCACGTGTAATTTACACCCAATTTTGATGGTGAAAAAGTGAGTGTTATACGCCAATAAATACAGTATATATATATATATATATATATATATATATATATATATATATATATATATATACACACACTGTCACACTGTGTATGTGTGTGTCTATATATATATATGTATATATATTTGTACTGTCGATTCTAATAAATACTGTGTTTATTAGATCTGACTTGGAGCATCACCTGGATCACATCCTGATTGGCATGTCAACAGAGAAGGTTATACAGCATTACTGCTGCTAGGTGACCTGCTGGGGGCTCAGCTCTCTACAACCAATAGTGCCAGCCCTCATGCACCCATAATGCCACCAGCACTAGGTCCTAATAGACTGCCGTCGCTACCAAGGAGACAGACACCAGATCAGCACTGTCAATTGCAGGGGCAGAACACCAGGGCCCGGTCTCAAGTGCAACCTTTGCAACCCTGGTAGTTCTCCCAGTGCTTTGGACCCTTATATTTTCCTGGTGTGCTGTAGACATACCTCTTGTTTTCTGCCACCCTGGGGGCCCCAATACAGTAGGAAGGGGGCTCACTGCAAAACATGTGAAAGGGTCTCATTGTGGGATCGTAATAAAGGGCCCCACAACAGAAGCAAAGGGCCCCAGGATATATATATATAATTGCATTTTATAGTTGCCCCCCTACTTTTGTCCCTGTCCCCCCAATGTGCACCTTTAAATATGAAAGCTGGAAACACCACTGCTGTCAGTGGATTGCCAAAATGTAATTGATTGACATTTTTATGTGTATAATACCAGTAAGCCTTTATAACTGTATTTCTAAGAATTAGTTGTAGGCTGTATACTTCACAACTGCACCCTGTAGCATTAGCTCTGCCTCCTGCTCCGTGGTGGCAGCTACTGCTATTATGGTTGGAAAAGTAGCTGGAATTGTTTTTGGAAATATACCCCCCAAAAAATAAAGGAATAAAGGAAATAAAGGTCTTAGTGTCCCACTCTATGTATACAGTGCTGTTAAAATATATATATATTTTCATAGATTCACTGGACCATCCATATACCAGGATGTAAGCGTTTAGCCCAGTGCTCCTACTGCTCTCAAATAAAAAATAAATTAAAAAAAAAACTTAATAAGTACTAACTATGTATATAAAGTGTCAAAACCACCAGCAAACTATTACAACTATGCATCCACAATTGTAATTATAACAATCATAATCTGCAATGCCCACATGCAGATCAAACTGTGCATATATAAAAAAAAAAAAAAGACCACTCTAAAACAACCAAGCACATTATTTCCAAGTACATGCCTTGGAAGATGAGGAATTGTATTAGGGTGGAGACTTTTTTTATAATATGCATAGCTCCCAACTGTCCCTGATTTCGAGGGACTGTCCCTGATTTGGAACAAAGTCCCTCTGTCCCTCTTTCCTCCTCATTTGTCCCTCATTTTGGTCTGATCTATATAGTTGTATATAAAATGCACTTTTTATCTTTCAAAAAGTGTTTCCCAGTGCTAAACCTTTCATCCAAATTCTAAATTGATGCATTTGTAAGTTTCCAAAGCCAGTATAAAGAAATAGTAGTGGTAAAAAAAAGCCCTTGTGGGTTTAATTTTTTTTTTTTAGGTAAATTCTCCTTTAAGAGGCGTGACAAGGGGTGTGTCCTTTGCCTACATTCTTTTGCTAGTAGGTGTCCCTCGTTCCCATCTCAAAATTTTGGGAGGTATGTAATATGCACAGTTTTTTTGCACTTATATTTGGTTATTCCAGATTATGATTGTTAGAATTTCTATTGTTGCTTGATGGTTTAGACCAGGGGTCTCAAACTGGCAGCCCTCCAGCTGTTGTGAAACTACAAGTCCCATGAGGCATTGCAAGGCTGACAGTTACAAGCATGACTCCCATTGGCAGAGACATGATGGGACTTGTAGTTTCGCAACAGCTGGAGGGCCGTCAGTTTGAGACCCCTGGTTTAGACACTTTATATACTGTATTTATTGGCATATAACATGCACTTTTTCCCCCTGAAAATAGGGGCAAATGGTGCGTACGTGTTATACCCCGACATGCTGCCTCGGAGGGGACAAGTGCCGTCAGATTAGACAGAGTCGGGATCTCCTGTGTTCTCGGCTCAGCCTCGGGGGGCCGACATCGCGGGCTCCCTGGACAGGTAAGTGTCCTTATTAAAAGTCAGCAGCTACAGTGTTTGTAGCTGCTGACTTAAAAAAAAAATTGGGGGCTGGAACAGTGCTTTAAAACATATTGTAATGGTAAAAATGTCATACAATATTTTTATGTAGCAGAGTGAACGTTTATAAGAACTATTGGATTCTAAAGATGACCACTGCATGTTGTATTCTACAAGGATGCAGCTTAGTACTGTAATTTCATTTATCAAGAGGTGAAAAACAATTTTAGATGTCTACAAACTTGTTAAGAGATCATTGTAGCCAGATGCTCTAAAAAAAGGCATGTATTAAATAGTATGGTTTTCTGATTTCCATCCAGTTTACTTAATAGGCATTTGCTGTTCAAAGTACACAAAATGCAGCATTCAGGACTATATTTCTGGTTTTAGTAACCCTTCTGACCCCTAAAATCTGTACCTTTCTCTGCCTAAAATATGCACCTTTCTCAGCCTCATGCTGTAGAAAAGTTAATATATGTTCACGCTTTAACCAGATGACACACTGTGCAGCTAGTGGTTTTTAAGTCTCAGCTGTCACTGACAAATTTGGTCCCCAGTGACAATGAGGAAACAATTAAAGTGGTTCCTGATTATGTGATCACTCTGTCATCTATAACCTAGTGATCATTCGCACACTGAAGTATACATTGCCAAAATACTGTAGGCCTTTAATCAGCGGATGGCACTGCAGATGTCACTAAACCTGAAGTAAGTCAGCGTTTATCTGTTAAGATCTATAATTGTCAGAAACAATTGTAGTATTACCAAAAATCCATTCATTAAAATATACATTTTTACATATTATTATACAGGATTATATAGCGCAAACAGTTTGCACAAGGCTTATGTGTACAAGTTTAACCTATAGTGTCTTTAAGAATAAAAAATAATAATTATTTAGATATGCAAATTAGTCATGGGGTTATTGTCAAACTAAAGCAAGCCATAGATGGTTTGAATCTTTGCCAATTTTGCAAGAACCTGCTGAGATTCAAACCTTTTATGAGCAGGCTGATTGTCGATCCATCCATCCATCCAGCATGTAGGATTTTTGGTATGCAATTATTGGCCACAGCTATGGCCGCTAGCAATAATCATTGTGTTCTACCAGCAGGGATGGCTCACTGTGTTCCACCTCCTGCCCTTTCCTGGGAGAACACAGTAGCTCTGCTGGAGAGATTCCCCAATCAACACAGTCAACCTAGTCAACACATGATTGCAGGAAAGAAAATCACATCATCTATGGCTGGCTTAATCGACACAGGCTAATGCTGCTCAAATTTGGCCTTTAAGCTTTAATGACCTCTAGTCTCCCAAGGGTTAAAAACAAACAGTTCTTTTATCAAGTAAGCCACAACCACAGATCTGTCACAGATCTTCAGCTTTGCAGATCTAGGAGCAGGTAGAGGTGCATGGGGACACCAAGCAGGAAACAGACTAGAGATACACTGGGAGATACTAAAGCAGATACAGGTAATGCTAAAGAATAGCAGACAGGAATTTGCAGGGACTCACACAGGGCTGGAAGGGTGAAAGTTTACCAAGGAACATAGGGAAAACAGAGGCACAGGGACAGCTGAATGCACATAAGACACAACAGGTGCAAGGATATAGCTTGCAAGTGGGAACAAACAAGAGTGAAACCACTGGAGAACATTTAATGACAAAAAATGGCAATAAACAAAAATCTGTTTTATTGTCTCTTTAAATGTTATGTGAGGGGCATGACCACCACATAGAAGCCACTGCTATAAGGGACAGGGAGTTGCTGGCTTCTCTCTGTCCAGACAAAGCTACTCTATGCCTCTAGAGAAGCTCATTGACATCATCAGTGTCGCTTGACACCACTCTTGGAATGCCCTGGTAAACAGGAACCAGGAGCAGGAGTGTGGCCGGCTACCTTCTACCTTCTAGGGTTCCGAAAAGGGGCCTGGCGCCTGAATGGGGGTGGCTACAGCGGCCATGGATAAATTCATGCAATGCATGAATCTATCCAAAGTACACGGAGGGGGTGGCTGCAGAGAGGGGGTGGCGCCCGAGCGCCCCTAATGGACGCACCGCCACTGTTTGCACTGCTGTTTTTATCTTTACATCAAATTCAGCAGGCTGATGATACTGCAAGACCACTGTACTGTTGAATAGTCCTCATGAACACATTACAACTGGCAGGCTGACAAACTGTTTCTTAATTGAATACCGACTGCTGAAAGCTCTCAACTATTTTCATCATCACACTCTGATATTTAAATCACCATGGTCTAATGGCTCCACTGAGCTAGTGGGGAAACCCCCCCTCCCTTTCATTGCTCAGAGGAACCCACACCAGTTGGTGAAATACCTTGTATTTCTTCTATGCAAATAGGTAAATAAGGGGTTATCACCAAGCTCTAGTCCCCAGGGGCTTTACACACATTGGTTGTCATTCTGAACTATATTGGTCTTGTACCAATTTTTGTTAATTATAGGCAATATTTATCACTAGGGATGGGCTATCTGTTGAGTTTGACTCGAACACTGGCTGTTCGCCCGTTCGCCGAACAGCGAACAATTTGGGGTGTTCGCGGCAAATTCGAAAAGCCGCGGAACTCCCTTTGAAAGTCTATGGGAGAAATCTAAAGTGCTAATTTTAAATTAATATGCAAGTTATTGTCCTAAAAAGTGTTTGGGGACCCGGGACCTGCCCCAGGGGACATGTATCAATGCAAAAGAAAGTTTTAAAAACGGCCGTTTTTTCGGGAGCAGTGATTTTAATAATGCTTAAAGTGAAATAATAAAACTGAAATATTCCTTTAAATTTCAAACCTGGGGGTGTCTATAGTATGCCTGTAAAGTAGCACATGTTACCCATGTTTATAACAGTCTGAGAGCAAAATGACATTTCTAAAGCAAAAAAAATAGTAATTTAAAAGTACTAGCGCTAGTGCCGGCTATTAATGAATTGTCGGTCCCGACAATATACATAAAAGTCATTGAAAGTCATTGAAAAAAAAAAAATGTGTGGGGTTCCCCCAAAATTCCATTACCAGGCCCTTCAGGTCTGGTATGGATATTAAGGGGAACTCTGCACCAAAATTTACAAAAAAATGGCGTGGGGTTCCCCCCAAAAATCCATACCAAGGGTCTGGTATGGATTTTAAGGGGAACTCAGTGCCAAAATAAAAAAAAATGGTGTGGGGTTCCCCCAAAAATCCACACCAGACCCTTATCTGAGCATGCAACCTGGCAGGCCACAGGAAAAGAGGGGGATGAGAGAGTGCCCCCCCTCCTGAACCGTACCAGGCCACGTGCCCTCAACATGGGAGGATGTCCCCATGTTGATGGGGACAAGGGCCTCATCCCCACAACCCTTGCCTGGTGGTTGTGGATGTCTGTGGACGAGGGGCTTATCGGAATCTGGAAGCCCCCTTTAAAAAAGGGGACACACAGATCCCAGCCCCCCCATGTGAATTGGTAAGCGGTACATTGTACATTGTACCCCTACCATTTCACAAAAAGAAAGTGACAAAATGTTAAAAAAAACACAGGAGACAGTTTGGGACAAGTCCTTTATTAAATATAAAAAAATAAAAAATAAAAAAGAGATTCCAGCAATGTAATCAAATAAATCCATGCTCCTATTCCAGCGATGTAATCCAATTCTCGATCTCCAGCGATGGATGATCTCCAGCGACTCCAGCGAAGAACGCGGTGGCCCCGCCCTCAGCTACATAAGATCTGTCGAGCTGGTGCCACATCATTGGCTTACCAATTCACATGGGGGGCCGGGATCTGGGTGTCCTCTTTGTTAAAGGGGGCTTCCAGATTCCGATAAGCCCCTGCCCGCAGACCCCCACCACCACAAGGGTTGTGGGGATGGGGCCCATGTCCCCATCAACATGGGGACATCCTCCCCATGTTGAGGTCATGTGGCCTGATACAATTCAGGAGGGGGGGCGTTCTCTCGTCCCCCCTCTTTTCCTGTGGCCTGCCAGGTTGCGTGTTCGGATAAGGGTCTAGTGTGGATTTGTGGGGGAACCCAACGCCATTTTTTTAAAAATTTTGGCATGGAGTTCTTCTTAATATCCAAACCAGACCTGGAGGGCTTGGTAATGGAATTTTTGGGGACCCCCACGCATTTTTTTAAATTTTTCAATGTCTTTCAATGACTTTTATGTGTATTGTTGGGACCGACAATTCATTAATACCAATTCATTGCTATTAATAAAGTACTAGCGCTAGTACTTTTAAATGACTTTTTCTTCCTGTAGAAATGTCATTTTGCTCTTGGACTGTTATAAACACGGGAAACATGCTCCACTTTACAGGCATACTATAGACACCCCCCAGGTATGAAATTTAAAGGAATATTTCACTTTTATTGTTTCACTTTAAGCATTATTAAAATCACTGCTCCCGAAATAATGGCCATTTTTTTTTTTGCATTGATACATGTCCCCTGGGGCAGGACCCAGGCCCCCAAACACTTTTTATGACAATAACTTGCATATTAACCTTTAAATTTAGCACTTTTGATTTTTCATGTTCGTGTCTCATAGACTTTAACGGTGTTTGCGTGTTCGAACAAATTTTTTGCCTGTTCGCATGTTCTGGATGCGAACCGAACAGGGTGGTGTTCGGCCCATCTCTATTTATCCCATGACAGCCCATGTGTGTATTGTTATTTGGTGTCCGGATGATCAGCATTATGTGTTTTGTGTCCCATGTTTTTTGTTTTCTGTTTTTTGTGTTTTCAGTCTTGTACGCATCCTATTTAGGGTGCTTTCTGTGGATCTGTGTGATCCCGTGATGTTGGATGCTAAATTGGTATTGAACATTGTTGCCATGAATTTAAAATAAAGTTTCTATTTTTTTTTTTTTTTAGTTTTAAATTTCTTTATTGGGAAAAGCAATAACGTGATGTACAGTAACTCGAAAGACAAATACATTTGGTAGTTGACATCAACATTAAAGGTAGGGATTATAGTACTAGGCGTATACTAACATGTGAAGTACTGACCCCTTGTATGCTCCCAAAGAAGAGAGCATAAATAAATAAATAAATAAAAGGAGGAAGGAGTAGGTTAAAGGGGGGTAGGAGGGGAAGAAGAAAGGAGATAGAAGATGAGCAGGCTAGTGCTCAGTAGTATAAGGTAAAGTAACCTAATAAGCTTATCAGTAGTCAAACCCAAAAGGCTCATTTCATTCCAGGAGATGGACCTTCATACACGAACATGCCTACCAAATAGGGAAAATATGTCCATCCGTGTCACAATTTCCCCAACATTTAGAGTAGGTCGGAAACATTCAAGCCAATTTCACAGGGGTATAGTACCACCTATACAAAATTTTCATTGAGGTTTCCCAGTGGGAAATGTTTTTAGAGTACCATGGAAATGAGGAAATGTTTTTAGAGTGGATGAATGTAGTGCTCGGTACCAGATAGGAGGAGGGATCTTGATTTGTAACTTGGATTCCCAGTAGTTTATAGTTAAGGTGTTCCTCCAGATTTGGTTTTGTTAGTAGACCATACAGATAGGATATGCCACAAGCTTTGTTGTCGGTAGAGGAAAGAAATTGTAGGATGTCCTTAGTCCAAGTGTTGTATGAGGTTGAGGTGAGTATATGACGGAGCCTTAAGTACATACAGTAGAAGTCCTTATTGGAGATGGCAAAACGGTCTTTAATTTGGAGGAAGGATAAGAGTTGGTTATATTGGAACAGGTCCCCAATCTTTCGAAGACCCTGTGAGGACCAGTTCTGGAGTGGAAGGTCTAGTGATAAGAACGATAGGGCTGATAATGGGAGTTGATGAAGGGCTTTCACATGTAGTCCTCTCACGGATTGTAGAACTGATCTCCAGGTGGACAATGTAGCGTTAACCATTGGGAGGAAAGAGCGAGGAGGATGGTACCCCAGCCATATGGCAGCCAATAAAAGTGAAGGGGTTTGAGTGAAGACATTTGCTTCAATAAGGGTCCAAGGTTGCGATGGGGACATGTCCCATAGCTTTTTGGTTTGATCCAAAATGATTGCTTTGTAGTACATATGGAGGTCAGGAACACCGAGGCCTGCATAGGCCTCGGGTGTGTTGAGGCTTTGATGCGTGGCTTGCGTGCCACGCAGATGGAGTGATTGATGATCCACTGAAGTATGGCTATGTCTGATTGTAGGATTGGTATTGGCAAAGTCCTAAAGAAATACAAAACGTGTGTCAGGAGAAACATCTTGGACAGAGCTATTCGGCCAGCCCAGGAAGCGTTGGTAGAAAGAAGTGATTTGACAATATCTTGTAATTTCTGACTCAGAACAGAAATGTTAGTATGGAGAAGTAGGGTAGATGGGGAAGTCAGCTGAATACCTAAATTGGTCATGGAAGAGCTGGGAGCCCAGGAAAAGGGGAAAGAGGTAGTAATAGCTTCTTTAAGCTGTGGGGACAGGGAGACTCCTAGCATAGCTGATTTAGAGTGATTTAATCTATACATGGACACCTTACTAAACTGTTGTAGAAGATCACACAGTGGGGGTAGGGAATGTAAAGGATCGGTGAGCCAGATGATTATATCATCCACGTACAGGCCAATCTTGTGGGGGATATGGTACTGATAGGCCAGCAATATTTGGATGTGCTTGAATTGCTTGTGCCAGTGGTTCAATCACCAGCGCAAATGTTAGGGGGACAAGGGGCAACCCTTGTCAAGTCCCATTGGTGATGGGAGATCTGAAGCTTGTCGGGAGGTAATGAAGCCCACTTGATCTGGGTGGACCAGGTTAGGCATGTACGTCTCAAGGCGGGTAGCTAATAATTTTGTATAGAGCTTGAGATCGGTGTTAAGTAGAGATATGGGGTGGTAATTGGCTGGATCATGGGAGGGTTTGCAGGGTTTGTGTATGGTGGTTATCACCCCTTCAAATGATTCGGGTGGAATCTCACCTGTTAAAAAGAACCTATTAAAAGTGTTAATTAGGTGGGGTACTAGTTCATCTGCATATGACTTATAATATTTGTTAATGAAACCATCTGGCCCTGAGGCTTTGTGGGAGGGGAGATCTTTGATAGCTTGGAGAATCTCTTGATGGGAAAATGGCTGGGATACCGATTCGAGTTGAGGTGGGGATAGTGAAGGTAGTTGGAGAGGGTCAAGAAATTCTTGTATTATTTGAGGAGTGGGGTGGGATTCAGAGATTGATAGTGAGAGGTTATATAGTTTTGAATAAAAGGCGCTAAATCCCTCATCATTTAGAAGGAATGGGATTCCGTTTTGCGCTGCTCTTTGTTTATATTGCTGGGTCAGGAGTTCCCTAGCTTTATTTCCCTGGGAGTACCAGGTGAGGCGGTCGTTTATTTAAATACAAACAAATACATTGAATAGCATAAAAAATGCAGCTGCAGTTTCAGTCATGGTCCTGGGTGTGCACACCTAACTGAACCCTGACCAAATGATAAGAACTGGAGCCGCATGTACAAAAAATACTACGTCCTAAAGTATCGACATGTTTTGCCAAATCGGCTTCATCAGGAATAGGACGAAGATATTCAAACACAGCGTGTTAAAACCAATAATTTAATATGGAACCATAGGTGTATAAAAAGAGAAACAAAATTATATTATGATTAAAGAAAAAATTTATGAAAACAAACAGATTTCGTAACACATACAATTTTGGTATTATAAATACATGGTATGAAAAAAAAAAAAACCCACACACAATGCAACCACCATCCATACCTTGATGGATCCCACAAAAGCACAGTCGGGGGAGGAGGGAGGGGGAAAGGGACGGGAACAAATGCATGCCCCAAGCGCCCGGACTCCAGACCAGCTCCTAAATTGTCAAAACTTCCCATAGAGGGGGATGTGGTTTCCAGGCAAATGAGACAAGAAAAGCAAAATTGCAGTATCTGCAATGGATAATGCGTTAAAGTAGAAGAACATAATATGTATATGAATAACACACGAGGTGACTAGAGGGTGGGGGGATACCGGTCCATGACTGACTGTAAATGAACCGTACTCATCTCACTCTCATAATTCTACGAATACATAAATTGGTATACACGTCCAAGAGCGATGCCGGCGGGACAGTCATAAACGGAATCAGTGGGTTCACGCCATGTGAAAATTTTCATATGATCTGTACAACCAGTAAAACATGTGTAGGCAACCGTCAGGTAATATTTCAAACACAGGGTATCCAGCTCCCATATCTTATTGTTCCCAGAATTCACAAGAGGAAGAGTTACCTCACCTTAAAGTAACTGATGCCTTAATCAATCCTTCCTCTGATAAACTCATGAGATGGAAAGTTACATGGAAAATGGCAGAAAAACGACCAATTCCATTGTCACAAGTATAAAGGAGGTTACCAGCAAACTCTGCAACATAACAAGTATATCTCGATCACAAACTATTCTCACAGACCGCAAAAATTAAATGATCAAGGGTTCTAACCCAAAGTTGAGAAAGTTACCTTGTGAAGTCCCTGCCGTACTGCATCGTAAGCTCTTAGGCTGTAACTAAATGCATTTGTACAGTGTCAAGTTTAAATATCCCCCTCCGTGGCTCCAAAACTGGCGTGTGACGTCAAGCCGCATGGACGCCCCGTGGACGCAAGTGGGAGGGGCAGGCACTGTGGACTAACATCCGGGTTCCGGAGTTGATGTTATATCCGGTGCCCATCAATGCAGGGCCGAGAAATACACACCCTGCAGACAGTGCGGTACAGCAAAGCTGACACGCAGATGGAGCCGGGATGCCGCAGAGTATACTGCCCCTCTGGGCGGACATGGCTCGAGGACAGCAAATCACCAGAAGGTGTGCCGCAGAACCCAAGGCATACGGATGCCCAAGGGTGTGCCTTGGGTTCAGCGGTATAGTACTAGAACATCCTATAGACCCACTACAAAGAGATTCAAATGACATTAAATCCCTGTGAAGTGAGGTCATTTTCTATAATAGTGTTGGAGCTGTAAATAGTGAAACCACTGACCCACATAATTGCGTTCAGTAGTCATTATCATGTTCAATGCCTGGAGTCCTTTTGATGACAGGGCTTGTGTAATTGGGGAGGAAGTCGGCAGTGTCCATCTTAAAATCCTATCCGACAACAAGCCAGGTAAAAATTCTGGATTACTCATTATTAGGGTTAATGGGCCTGGTACTGAAGAGACACCCCACCTTTGACCAGTCCGGTCCCAGACTCTTAATAGAGACTGGGTCAAAGGTGGAAGTATTTGTCTGGGTGGATGAAATATAGGTATGATCCACAGAAGAGAGACCAGAGGGAGCTCTATTATTTGCTGTTCAATGGCTACCCACTGTTTTGTTCTCCCACAATAGAACCACCCAGTATTCTAGTCAATACTGAAGCTATATAATAAAGTTCCATCTGCGGTAAACCTGCTCCCCCCTCTGTCTTCCGCTTTACCAGAAAATCGTAGCGAAGTCTAGCCAAAGAATTCGGCCAGATATAGCGATGCAAGCTTGATCTTAGAGACCAAAAGAAAGTCTGTGGAAGAGCTATAGGCAATGTTTGATATAGATATAAGAAACAAGGTAATATATCCATCTTATACTGTATATTGCCATTCTCCCTAACCAGGAATGTTCCCCTTTGGCCATATGCTGCAATCTATTAATTGTGGAATTAACTAAGGGGAGATAATTCAATTCATATTTTTTTTTTTCTTCTAAAGGAGCAAGATTCACTCCTAAATATTTAAGAGATTCTAATTCCCATTGAAACGGAAAGTTATTTTCTAGTGTTTCTTTTTCCTTTGTTGATAGAGTAATATTGAGGCAAAGAGATTTTGCAACATTTACTTTAAAATTGCTATACTGACCGAATTGTTGTAATTTATAAGGAATATTCGGAAAAGCTATTCATGGATTAGATACATGTATTAGTAAATCGTCTGAAAAAATACTCAGTTTATATGAATTATTGCCCACCTAAAACCCCTGAATTGAGGGATTGGACCATAGGGCGACCGCCAGGTGTTCCATGGCCAGAATATATAGATATGGTGATAGCAGACAGCCCTGGCGTATCCCATTAGAGATTTTAACAGGCGAAGGTAATGTCCTGTTAACCTTTATTCTAGTTGATGGAGCGTTATATAGGCCCATTATTTTCTATATAAATTCTCCTGGAAGTCCTATTTGTTCCAATGATGCAACTATGAACTTCCAATCTAGGCAATCAAAAGCCTTTTCCGCATCTAAAGCTAAGAAACAAAACAGATTCTTTGATCTATTAGCATAGTGCAACAAAAGGCTTGTTTTTAGAATATTAGCATGAGCTTCCCTATTTGGTACAAATCCCACCTGGTCTAGCCCTACGTTTGTAAACATGTAGCCAACAATTTAGCATAGATTTTTAGGTCCACATTTATCAACGGGTTTATAGCTAGAACACTGGATTTTGCTATAAGAGTGATATGTGCCTCTTGTGCCTGTTTAGTAAATGGATAATTTGATTTGATTTCATTATATAGATTACACAGGACTGGGTTAAGGATATCTCCAAATTACTTATAAAATATACCTGTGTATCTTTTGTTGTAATGTTGGGTATCAATTTACTCGGCGTAACATTATCTTTCACAATATAAAAAAAAAATTCAGCTAACTTTACTGTTGTCTTATTTTTAAATTAAAATTAATTGTATTTAATTGCATTGTGACAGAAAGTATTGAAACAACCGCTATTTTATTCTCTAGGGTGTTAGGAAAAAAAAACAACATATGTATATATATATATATATATATATATATATATATATATATATATATATATATATATATATAAATTGAATAGGCTATGGGGGTACCTCATCCTATAGATAGATAGATTTTCTTTTTTTGAGAGAGAGAGAGAGAGAGAGAGCGAGAGAGAACCGATATGATGGACTTTACCTGTACCAGTAAGGGACATATAAACAAAATTAATACCTAATGTCTTTATTATAAAAGGTGAAGATTATTTTTTTACAAACATAAAATCATTGAAAATTACTTGGGAATCAATACATTAAAGATCTCTGTTATTACAAATGTCAAGAGGTCGACATGTTTTACATCCTTGCTTCTTCAGGACCTTATATTATTGACTTAAAATGGAGATTCTGATCAAAAAACAGAGAAAAACATGTAAGCATTATTTACATTTGGATTACATAGGAGCTTAACAGAATTATTCCAAAAAATCATTCAATAAGATGAAAAGTAGCATATACGGGGACTCCCATCTAGGCAGAACCCGCAAAGAATGATGTGCCAGGTGTCATAAGAGAGTGATCCAACAACCAGTGTCTTTAAACACAGGATTAGTCACTATAAAGTAAGACATCAAAAGATCATGTAATTTAGTCTGGAAATGCCACTTGGTGTGGAGTCAATAAATGAGACATACGTTTGTCATAGCACTGAAGTACTCACAAAGGATGGAGTCTTAATGAAGAAAGGGAAGGAGAGGGGTATGGACATCAACAAAATGGCATATCAGCGGGGACCCTGCAGTTCCTTCAACGTTAGGTCCCTAAGAAATTTCCAATGTAACTTGATGGTGCTGTTTAATATGAAGTTCCTCACTCACTTGTAAGGACAGAGTAATAAATATTCACTACAGATAATAAAAAAGAAAATTATATATAACGAGAGTACTTCAATTTACTTTAAATAAACGTAAACAGAGGCACTAATAAAAGCAAAAAGAATTAGCTCAAGACCGAATATAGAAAGATGGCAACTTACCATCTGACTAGTAACAACTGAAACAATGCACCCTGTTGATGTTACTTTCTAGCCAATATCTTCAATATCTCCTCCTATACAGGATCAGAATGGGATGGACTAATGTCCAAAATTCATAAAGAATGTGGGGATGATCATGGCATTGAATTAGAAATTGAGGTCTTGATACACAAACTCGGACAGGCATTAGAACAAAAATCAAATCTATTTTGGCAGGTCAAATTTTTGGAAAGGTATATTAAGGAAGATCTGAATCCACATGGATTGAGGATTCTGGTATTCCCAAATCTCTGGGAGATCAAAAACGAGTTCAAAGTACAGTAGGTAGCTAATTTGCAGGAATGTACTGCAAAGATGATGAATTCTCTGATTGAACATTATAATAGGGATATTAAGGATTTCGACAATTAAATTATTGCTTTTCAAAAACAAAATACATCTTTATGTGCTCATCCAAAATTTTTAGAGAAGGATAAATTATTGAAAGAATTTATAGAGAAATTTAATAAAGTTTTAATCTATAAAAAAGATAATACATTTATTAGAGACAAAATGGCATTTAATGGGAAGTATGGATACAAATGGCCACAACAAGGTGGCAAAAGAGGCAGAAAAAAAATCAAAAATAAAGGCACACAGAAAAGTGAAAATGATACAGCTGAGGGGACTGACTCTGATTCATCATATGTCTCAAACATCTCACGTTTTTCTCAATTTTTCACAGCCCTCTGGAAGAAGAAAAGATAGACAACGAGGATAGAAAAAGACAAACTACTGGTGATGGTCACAATGGTGGTGGTAAGGGTAAGAAAATAAAAGAATATGCACATGATAAGAATTATTATTCAGACAATATAAGGGGATCCATGGGATCTGAGATACTGACGGGTTCTAACCGGACCCCTCTGTCCCCCCTGCCATCTACACAGATACACCCTAATACCCCGTACACACGGTCGGACATTGATCGGACATTCCGACAACAAAATCCTAGGATTTTTCTGACGGATGTTGGCTCAAACTTGTTTTGCGTACACACAGTCGCACAAAGTTGTCGGAATTTCCGATCGCCAAGAACGCAGTGACGTAAACCACGTATGACGAGACTAGAAAAGGCCAGTTCAGAACCAAGCGCGGCGCCCTTTGGGCTCCTTTTGCTAATCTCGTGTTAGTAAAAGTTTGGTGAGAGACGATTAACGCTTTTTCAGACTCGTGGTTTTCAGATCGTTTTCTGCTGTTCTCTTTGTGCTTGTGGGTTTGTATCTGCTCTTCAGTGCGTGCAAGCAAGCTACGCGTGACTTGTCATTGTGTTCTTGTTCGTTCGTTACTGTTTTTCAGGTCGCACTTCACAGGCTTTGCTGTTCTTCAGTGCATTCTGTTACTTAGTTCTGAGCAGCCGACCGTTTTCTAGCCATGTTGCGTATACGTACTCCTCGTAGAGTTTGTGCTGTGCGGGGGCTTGGTGTTGGGGTCCTGACCTTGACACAAGTCCAGTCCATGAACAGGGTGGGAAGGAGTTCATGGACCAAGAATTGGTTGCTTCAGCGTGACCAGTTCTCTCATATGCCTTTGCTCCGTGAGATCCGTGAGAATAATCCTGATGATTTCAGGAACTTTCTCCGGATGACGGACCCCGTATTTCACCGTTTGTTGGCTTTGCTGACCCCCTATATTAGCAGGCAGGATACCTGCATGAGGCAAGCCATCACTCCGGAGCAGAGTTTAGTCGCCACCCTGCGGTACTTGGTGACAGGGAGAAGCCTGCAGGACTTGAAGTTCTCAACAGGCATCTCCCCCCAGGCTCTGGAGATCATTATCCCAGAGACCTGTTCTGCCATCATCCAGGTCCTGCAGAAGGACTATATTAAGGTAAGATTTTTATCCTTTAATATCACATTTTATTGTATTTAATGTTTGATAATATATTGTATTTCCTTCCTCATTCCCTAATTACCATGATTGTAATATGCTGTGAATGTCCCCTTTGTCCTCATGCATGCTGGATTTTTATGTAATTATTTTTTTTGTCCTTAATACATATTTGCCTTCACTTACCTCCCCAGCATGGTCTCCTGGCCCTATATTATATATATATAACCTCATGTAGCCACTTAACAATGTATTTTATCAGCTCCATAGTAGTGCTTTACCCCAAACACCCCCTAAAATGTTTTGAAATGTGATTTGTGCTTTAAATTCGTGCAGAGTTCCAGAGGCTTTTTTGGGGGGGGTCCCCAAATCATTTGGAACCCTCCCTCCCCCCAACTGCCCCAAGTCAGCTGATAACAATTCTCTATCTATCCTCAATCATCTATCTGCTGACTTGGCCAAACCAATACACACTATACCCATCTCTTTAGTGGTCAGATTTATGGATGAATTCCCCAAAGCATGTAGTACAAGGGCCTGCCTGTATACTTTCAAATGGTACTGTTTACATTTTTTGTATCCTATTATTATCATGATAGGTAATAGCAGAATGTCCAAATGTGCTAAAATGTGTACAATGTGTATTTATATCTTTGTATTATGACACTTCTTACCTGCCCAGTGGGCTGCCAATAGTGTAACTAAGGAGGGGCTGTTCAAAGTAATACCCATTATTTAGGCATTCATCTCTCAATGAAGTGGAGAGGGTTACTTGGCCAAGAGCCCCCCCCCCCCCATAATGTTAGAAATGGCCCATGAGGGTAGGGGATATGATAGTTGTACCTTATACTTTGGTCTTTAAAAATTCCCATAAATAAATGTTGGCCAAGAATGTTTGTGTCTAATCAGCTTTCCATGTTTATGTGCAAAAAGACAAATTATTTTTGGTTTTCCTCAACAGTTTCCTTCCACGCCACAGGAATGGCAGACTGTGGCCTCCCACTTTGCCCAGTGGTGGGACTTTCCTAACTGCTGAGGGGCAATTCATGGGAAACACGTCCACAACATCCCACCACCCAACTCGGGGTCATACTATTATAATTATAAGGGATTCAATAGTATTGTGATGTTGGCAGTGGTGTCGGCTACTTACGAGTTCCTGTATGTAGACGTGGGGAAGAATGGCCGGATGTCCGATGGTGGAGTCAGCGCCCAGACCGAGTTCTACAGGCGTCTCCAGAATGGCAGCTTGGACTTGCCACCTCCAGAAGACAATGTGGAAGGACTCCCATTCGTCTTCATTACGGATGAAGCCTTTGCGCTGGGGGACCATCTTATGCGGCCATTCCCGATGAGGACCCTCACCCCGGACCAGAGGGTTTTTAATTACCGGCTGGCCAGAGCCAGAGGAGTGGCGGAGAACACGTTTGGAATCATGGCCAGCCGGTTCCGCCTATTTCTTATACCCATACATATGGCGGAGTATAAACTGAATCATATCATCCTGGCGTGCTGTGTTCTACACAACTTTTTATGGCAACATTCTGCCAACTATGCTGGCTCAGTTGGGCCTGAGGCCGGAATTCAAAATGAACCAACCCTTACAGCGCTTGCAAGTGGCCGTCCTGGCTTGCCCTCCCTGAGTGCCCGTGATGTCCAGCTAAGATACCTTGAATTCTTTGCGGGTAGGGGGGCTATTAATATTCCAGACAATGTGTGAAACCTTTATCATATTAAAAAAAAAAACATTAAGCAAATCTTTGGTGACATTTCCTGCTTGTGTTTGTTTTAGCTGACCCTGACAGAAATGTGGTGAGTCCTGAAAATGGCGTGATTGTGTAACCTTATACAAAGCATTGTTGGGTGTTATTTACTAAAGGCAAAGACACTTTGCACTACAAGTGCACTTGAAACTGCACTTGCAGTGAAAAGTGGATTTTCCCTTAGGAAATAACACCCATTGTCACAGAAAACACCAATTAGAGCACACCAAAAGTGTTGTAGCGTTGAGACAATAATCCACACATTCTTGATTGACAAACTTTTTAATACCTGCACAATCACATGTGCATTTAGAAAAGGTTTTTAAAACAAACCAACATGTTTGTTGTATAACAATTTTTGGGGTGGCTTTAGAAAAAGTAGAAATGTCCATTTAAGGTAACACAGGCATGTTTAAAAACACACAAGAAAGACACAAATCTTTAACTTACAAAGTTCACATTTGGTAGAACTTGAAGGCAATATCAGACATGAGTATTTAGGAACTGTGTTTGATATTGCGTTCAGATGGGGTGAAGTCACCCCCGAAAAAGCCAAATGTTGAAGATGCACACAAATGTACGAATGTCAACATGTGCTACCTGCCATCACGGGGGATCAAGGGACGTGTTTTGGGGGAGCCACCCCTTCCTCACATTTACTTTATTATTGAGGAAGGGGTTGCACCCCCAAAACGCATTCATTGATCTCCCGTGATAGCAGATAGCACATTTTGACACACTGTGTGCATCCTCAAAATTTGGCTTTTCTACAATTAGACAAAAAATGAAAAAATTGTAGTACACCATAAACAAAGGGATTTGGAGGGGTTTTAAACTCTCCCCAAAACATCAATGATGTTCTTATTTCTTTGAATAACATCATTTATGTTTTTCTTGATGTTTTCCAGTGCAACATTACACCCCATGATCTCCCCGATCAGGATCTGTGCACTTTCCGAAGTGAAATGCCCTGGATCCACAACATCACGATCACCTAAAAAGATAGAAACCAAAAAAAAAACATGTATTATAAATATGCCGGCATCCATCTCTTACCTGAGCCTGTGGTCGCAGACACTCACCTGTTGTGGTGACTAGTTCCACCACATCTTCCTCCTCCTGCTCTTCTTGTCTTTGGGGGATTTCCCCTTCTTCCAGAGGTGGGGGGTCTCTGGTCTCCTCGGATGAGGGGTGTCCTCCGAGTCTTTTCTCCCCTATGTTAAAAAAAATGGTATACTTAGCACACAGATATTTGATGGCAGAACTATAAATATGAAACTTTACTTGGAAGTGGGGTACAATTGTCTGTTTTGGCAGAGTTCCAAGATGTAGAATTTTTAGTGTACGTTGTCAAGCTTCAATACTTTACCTGTTTTGTACAAGCTTTACAGATGGAGACCCCCCTATAGTATACACTGGAGCACCTGTGTGGGCCCCCTAATAAAAAGGGTGTTCCTGTGTCCCACACTAGTGCTCCAGTGTCCAGATGTGAAAACTGCTGCTGAGTGTCCTCTCCTTACACAGAATCGAGTTTGCATTTCATTCTAGTAACAAACCCATCTACACAACCAAATTTTATATCATACAGTAGGCCCTAAAAAATGTGGTCAAATGCATTTGGCCAAAACAATGGTGTTTTATAGGCCGAAAGAAAAATGTTTGATACGAGCGAATAATGTGCCCATGAACATGAAAGTTGCCATTTTAAACTGGATAACAGTTAAGAAAAGCACATGGAGCAGCACGAACGTAATAAACATAAAAAGAATAGGAACACAGCACAACTACTTACTTTTTTGCAGCACTCTCCGGATCTTTCTGTACTGCTCGTGTTCTCTCAATTTGAGGTCTGACCACCGCTTCATGAGCTGATCTTTCGATCGTCGTACCCTGAAATTCCGGTGCAGACTCTTGACCACTTTCGCCATTATCTTGGCCTTTCGGACATTGGGGTTGGGGTAAGGTCCATACTTTCCATCATAGTTGGCCCTCTTCAGGATATCCACCATCTCCAACATCTCCCCAAAGGACATATTTGAGGCCTTAAATGTTCTCCTTCTGGATCATGATGTTTCAGGCTCTGGGCTTTCCTCCCCTTCCTCCACGTTGCTATAATTAGCACGCACCTGCTGTGTCTCGCCATGTGCTCTTCCTCCACTGCGCTGAATGAAAAGGGGCGGGGAATAGACTAGAAAGAACGTTGGGGCGGGTGGAGTTACATACGCAGTGTGTATAAAGCGTAACACACGTTCGTAGTACATACGATCTGTGAGCGGAGGAAGGAGTATCAGAGGCGCCGATCGTGATAACGAAGGTAAGAGCAAAACTTGGGCCTATACTGCTTCGAGATTGAGGCCTATATTGTAACAAGATTAGGAGAGTTTTGCCTGACATTAGGGTTTGTCTCGTGTTGTGTTTTGCAGAAAAAATGGATGGCTTCAATGACCACAACTTCCTCCCCCTGTTCATAGACAAGTACAGAGAGCTGCCCTGTCTGTGGCAGGTGAAACATCCGCATTATAATAATAAACAAAAGAGGCAGGCAGCGCTGGAGAAACTGCTGGAGTTGGTGAAGCCGGTGGTCCCCACGGCAACTTCCCCTATTTAAAAGCCAAAATTGGTGGCCCGAGGAGCACTTATCTTATGGAGTGCAAGAAGGTCACGCATTCCCAGAGATCAGGAGCTGGAGCAGATGACGTTTATGTCCCCAGGCTGTGTTACTATGAGAGACTTCGTTTTCTGTCAGACGAGACTGGAGTCAGGAAATCCCTCTCAACCCTTCCTTCCACTCTTCCTTCCACCCCAGCTGAGGCTTCCGATGTCCAACCTGGGACTTCCATCCAGGAAGAAGTGGAGGAGCCCAGCTGGAGCCAGGTATAGCATTCTTCTACAGATTTCTTTGCAAAACATAAATGATGTTTACTAGATGTTATTATTGATCACTAATTGCAGATTTATTAAAGTGTTTTACATATCAATAGACAGTAGTGGGCAAAAATATTTGGGACAAGAATGAAATATGCTGGGCTCAGAATGATCATCAGTTATATTTCTTTCATTCAATTTGCAACAGTCATGAGGTGACAATTGTGTGTGATTGATGAAGAAAAAACTCAAACTATGTCCCTTTTTCATACACAGGAAGACCTCAGCCAGGAGGAGGCTGTGGAATGTGGCACACAGGAGGAGGCTGTGGAATGTGGCAGCCAGGAGGAGGCGGGGGTTAGTGGCAGCCAGGAGGAGGCGGGGCTAAGTGGCAGCCAGGAGAAGCATGGGACCAGTCGGAGCCTGACCGAATCGCAGGTTCCTCCCCTCCGCCTTCCATACAAAAGACCGAGGAAGGGGAGTAACGTGCAGGATTCAGCGCTCAGGCTCATTTAGGAGGCTTCTGTGTCCCTCAGAGCCTTACCCACTCCTGAAGAGGCCTTTGCCTGCATGGCTGCCACCAAACTGAAGGGCATGCAGGAGGGCCAATGCCTCATGTGTGAGAAACTTATTTATAAAGTCCTAACTAAGGGGGTGAGTGGCGAAATCACACCCAATACCAACGTGATTGAGTTGGACCATCCTCCTCCTCCTCCTGCTGCCACAACTCCACCACCACAGCCACAGAGTGGAAGGAAGCGTGGAAGGAAGACCAGAGAGTGATGGCCCTGGGTTCAATCTGATCTGACAAAAAATGCAGTCTCTTGTAGTACCACAGCCTGGGGACACAGATTTCATCTGCTGCTTTCCGGATCTCTGTGACTTCTGGACCAGACTGCACTCCCTTAGATATGGACTCCTCAGGCCACCAAGTTGGCAGTAAAATAATTGATGTGTGCCCTGGGGGCCAAAGTCTTCACCAATTTCTGCTGTTTCTCCAGTGTTGCCTCCCTCTTTGTTTGGTTCTGAGCCCTTAATAAAGGAATTTTTGGTTCAATTATACTCGCCTATGTGTGTTTTCCTTAAAAAAAAACAGTTTGTTGGTGAGGAGGCAGGTACATTTCAAAAATACAATGTGCAATTAACAAGAGACACCAACACCAAACAATCTCATTGAGATTAAATAATACAAGATATCAATGGTGTTGTGGTAACTTGAAACACAAAACACACACAAAAATATTCTGGAATAAAAAGCCAAAAAATTACAAAAAAAACCCAGCCTTGAAACAAAATTTTTTACAATTAAAAACAAACAAAAAAAATTGGTCAGATGTGACAAATCAAAATATATTGAGGGAATCCCAATAAATAATAAAGAAAGAAGTTTGTGAGACGTCTGTGTGAATATGAGCAGCAAAACTACTTCATTCTTCTCACATTATAAAGAAGAAGAGAGCTCGCTATATTAAACCATCTTTTACATTGCAGCGTGACGAAAGTGCTGTATCCATTGCAAACGTTAATTTTACCAGACCGAGCTGTTCCGTCCTGGAATTTCTTCTGAGCATGCGTGGCACTTTGTACGTCGGAACTGGCCACACACGGTCGGAATTGACGCGATCGGATTTTGTTGTCGGAAAATTTTATAGCCTGCTCTCAAACTTTGTGTGTGTCGGAAAATCCGATGGAAAATGTCCGATGGAGCCCACACACGGTCGGAATGTCCGACAACACGCTCCGATCGGACATTTTACATCGGAAAATCCGACCGTGTGTACGGGGCATAACACTCCCAACAATCAGGGGACTATTCCCAAAAGAGAAAGATTTTCAATTGTTCCCCCCAAGTTCAAGATCCACCCAACAAGCAAGGTGCCCTTCACAGTCTGGATCAATATGCTTACAAAAGCAAGTAGATAACCAGTTGCAGTTGATCAACTTATCCTCATGGATGCTTTCTCAGATGGAGACTGAGGTTCTGCCCAGCTGCACGGGCGGACAGCTTTGAGGTGGTAAAGGACCTCAATCTCTTCGCCAGTTGATTAACTTATAAATATATGTATGATTTATATAAAGATTGATTTATATATAAGATTTATGGTTTAAAGATTTACGATTTATATATAAGATTTCATGGCTTTGAAAGATCTTATGGATTTACTTGATGAGAATGATGTTTTCAAGGGGGGCTCTGCTGAGTGGCGTCTCTCAGATACGATACCTGGAGTCCCCCCTCAAGCACAGTCCCCTTTAGGGACTCCAAAATTTCATTAAAAATCCACAAACTTTCCCCCTTTGAAGACAAATTCTAATATTTGGACGTTCTTGTCTCAAGTCACATCGGATGTCAAGAAATTAAACTTTGGTACCCGATGTGACAACAACATTACCTTTGAGCAACAACAGGCAATTAACTAATTGCAAAATAACAGGGACATTACTATTAAGATGGCTGACAAGGGTGGAAATGTAGTAGTTATGGACACAAGTGGTTATCAAGAAATGTGTCTCGATATCCTCTCAAATAAAGATTGGTATGCCCCTATCCCTGAGGAAAATATTCAGGAATTCAATAAAGAATATACAAAATTATCAACAATGCTCACATTAATGAAATTATTGATAAATAATTCTATTATCTACCAAAAACCCACACGGACTTGATAAAGCCAGCAGGATGCCCAATCATCTCTGGGATAGGGGCTAAAACAGAAAGAGGAAGTCATTTGGTAGATGCTTTCCTGCAACCTCATGTCGTGTAACTTCTATCTTATATGCAAGATACGATGGACCTACTGAGAAAACTATATAATATGAGTATACCATCCGACAGTATACTAGTCTCCATTGATGTAGAGGCATATACTGCAGTATACCGCATTCATTTGGTATCTCAGTAGTGGAAAGGAAATATTTTTGAAGGAAGGGGACGAAGCAGCCAGTCCCCTCAATACCTTTGTGACTGAGCTGTGCATCATATTCTAACTAGGAATGTATTTGTATTTGATGGCTCCCACTTCATCCAGGTGCAGGGGGTTGCAATAGGGACATGATGTGCCCCATCATATTCCAACTTGTACCTGGGGGGGTGGGAGCGTTCTTTGTTTGCGGATAAGTCTTTATCTGTATACCTATCCAGCATTTTATGCTGGTACAGGTACATAGATGATATCTTTATGGTATGGAACTTGAGTGAAGGGGAACTCCTGAGATTTATGGAAAGGTTGGCAACTAATAGTTATAATCTCAAATTTACCAAGGAGCATGATTTGAGATCAATAGCATTTCTTGATCTAATTATATTCAAACAGGAGAATGGAACATTGGGAATGTCATTATACAGGAAACCCACAGTGGGGAATACTGTACTTCACGCATCCAGTGCCCATCCCCAACCATTAATAAGAAGTATACCATAGTCACAATATTTACGCATCAGGCATAATTGCGCCAATGAAGAGACCTTTAAAAAGGAATCCAATCTACTTAATCTAGACTACTAGAAAGAGGTTGTACTAAAACAACCTTAAAAAAGGCCATTAATAAGGCATGCCAGAAAGAAAGGCATTAATTATTGTTTGTGAAGGGAACAAATAAACAGTTAGACTCTGTGAGGATAGTCACTATCTACTCAAGTAACCATGACATGGTAAAAGAAAGGTACTAACCATATCCTTTTTATATGGAGTATTGATTGCACATTGGAAACTTCTTAGGGACCTAACATTGAAGGAACTGCAGGGTCCCCGCTGATATGCCGTTTCGTTGATGTCTTTACCCCCTCTCCTTCCCTTTCTCCATTAAGACTCCATCCTTTGTGAGTACTTCAGTGCTATGACAGACCTATGTCTCATTTATTGACTCCACACCGAGTGACATATCCAGACTAAATTACATGATTTTTTGATGTCTTACTTATAGTGACTAATCCTGTGTTTAAAGACACTGGTTGTTGGATCACTCTCTTATGACACCTGGCACGTAATGCTTTGCAGGTTCTGCCTAGATGTGTGTCCCCATATATTCTACTTTTCATCTTATTGGATGAAAATAATGTAAATAATGCTTACATGTTTTTCTCTGTTTTTGAACAGAATCTCTGTTTTAAGTCAATAATATAAGGTCCTGAAGAAGCAAGGATGTGAAACGTGTTGACCTCTTGACATTTGTAATTGACCTCTTGACATTTGTAATAACAGATATCTTTAATGTATTGATATCCAAGTAATTTTCAATGATTTTATGTTTGTAAAAAAATAATCTTCACTTTTTATAATAAAGACATTAAGTATTAATTTTGTTTATATGTCCCTCTTACTGGTACCGTTAAAGTCCATCATATCGGTTCTATCTCTCTCTCTCTCTCAAAAAAAAAAAATATATATATTTATATATATATATATATATATATATATATATATATATATATACATATATAATGTTTGTGGGTTCTAGGTAATTTTCTTGCAAAAAAAACTGTATTTAAAAAAAAAACTGTATTTAATTTGTCTTTTTGCCTTTTTGATGGTAGGAGTTGAGGTAATTTCTCAGCTTACTTAGTTTTGCCGTGGTAGCTGGATTGGGGTTTTATTTATTCAGGGATTCAAGCATTTGGATATTGTGGAGAAAGGAATTTATTGTGTGGGTTTTCTTTTCCTGGGCACCCAGCTGCAGACAAGTCCCTCATATAACAGATTTGTGGGCATTCTAAAGTGAACTTGAATTAGAAATGGAGCCAGTGTTGTCGGTGAAGACAGATGATATTTCAGATCGAACCTGTTCTTGGGTCTGCAGAATGCTCAGGATCGAGGAGTTCAAACGCCATAGGGTGTGTCTAGGGGTAGTGGAGGACATCGAAAAAGTAATAGATACTGGGCCATGGTCTGACCACGTGATAAGCCCTATTGTGGACTTAGTAATTTTTTGAAGCGGGATTTTGGAGGTTAAGAACAGGTTGATTCTAGACTATGACCTTGTGTTTGAACAGAATAGAGTAATCCCTCTCAGTACCGTGCTGACACCTCCAGGGTTCATAGAAATCTTCTAGGGAAAGCATGGAACACAGGGCTGTGGATTTTCTGCACTTTGTTTTAGATGAATCCATCTGGGGGTCTATGACTTCATTAAAGTCACCACATATTATGATTTGATCTTTAGGGTAATGTTGGATCTTTTGTGCCCTCATCTGTTGTTTGGTTTGAGGCCATGAACTTAGGACAATTTCACCTTGTTGGAGGGTCCGGAGGCCGCTCCTCTGGGGGGTACTGTCATGAGAGGGTTTACCCGTTGGTGGTGCTATCGGTCTCTTGGATCGCAGTACCAGTGTCCACCAGCGGGTGTCTTCCAACACCTGGGACCTGTAGTAAGAGGTCTCTCCTGCTGGTGGCACTGTTGCATCCTTGGGCCGTAGTACCGGTGTCCATCAGCGGGTGCACTCCGGCAGTGTGGAGCAAACAGCACACTCTGCGCTCAGCTGTAACATGAGGTCAATTAGCCCTCATAGGCTTGCCTTGGTATCTTTCTTCCTTGTGCCCTGACCTGTTATCCCGTATCCTGTATGGCATGTATCTGAACCTGAGCCTGCTCCTGAGCCTGTATCCGATCCCATCCTGATTCCATCCCTCCTGTGTTCCTATTCCCTTGTATCCATATCCCATCCATTATCTCCCTCTCCTATCCTGCCCTTGTTCAGTTGCTGATCCCCTGTGTATGACCCTGGCCTGGCTTACGTGTTTGATTTTGGTACTTCCCTTTGGCTGTATATATTATCTGTTGTCTGTGGGTTTCTGTTGGTTGGTTGAGCACTATTTGTATTTGGGGTGTTTGTTTATTTATATCACTTATCTTAAATAAACATTATTCTTATTTCACTTTACATGCGTTTTGGTTTCCTCTTTGCAGTCCACACAATCTGGTCACACCTGTTCATGACAGGTATGTATTTTCCTGGCATTAGCCACGGTGTGAGAGGGCTTCCCGAGATTAAGTCGGAGCGCATGAGTCCCAGGGACTGGTAATTTTGGGGGGTTACCTCACATTGGGAGTTGGTGGGGGCGCTTGTGAGATTATAACCCAATTCTTGAGCTGTTTGATGCCATCCTTAGGTGTCAGGATGGAGACTTGTAGGTTGTGATAGATTACCAGAAGCTTTGTGGGGTAGCCCCACTTGTAAGTTATCTTGTGTTCACTCAGCACAGAAGTAACTGAAGCAAAGGCTTTGCATGCTTGAGATGTAGCTGCAGAGATGTCATTGTTTAGGGATACCTTATTAAAGGGTTCCTGTAAGGAGCACATGGAGCTCACTGCACGCATGAAATCCTCCTTAGCATGGATGAAGTGTACTCTGGCTAGGATATCTCTGGGGACAGAGGCTGGTAGATGTTGTGGTTTGTGGATCTTATGCACACAGTCGATGAGCATATCCTTAATTGTTAACGCTGGGACAAGCTTACGAAAAAGCTGATGTGGGTATGGTATTATTTCATAGGTGGCCAAGGATTCAGAGACCCCCCTAACCTTGGTATTATTCCGTCACGACCGATCTTCGAGATCTGCGACTTTTAAGCGGAGCATGTGAATAGTGGCAGTTTGATCATCCTGTTTATCAACAATGGAGTTGTGAGCCTTTGTGGCATCAGAGAGGTGCTGCTCAATCTGGTCTGTGCGTTGTTCTAATAAGTTAACCTTGTCCTGCATCTGGTTAATGGAGATTTTTTATTCCCTATGAAGATCAGCCTGCAGGGATAGTAGCATGGCTTTTTGAGAGTGTTCAAAGGCTGGGTTATCAGTTGTGGGATATGTTGCAAGGGATTGTGAAGCATGTTGATCTGCTGTTGGTCAACAGGTCCCAGCGCTATATTGCTTCTTAGTGGGAGGCTGTTTGTTAGGAGATTGTGCAGATGAAGCAGCTAGCCTTTTATCTCTGTCTCTTGGAGAGGTGGATTCCTCTGAGGCCTGATCTATGTTGTTGAAAAAAGCAAAAGTAGTTATGGCGCTGCCCTTGTGGAGATAAAAAATGTTTTTCTATAATGAACAGTTTCTCTATATGTCACCTGGTATACATATTCCTAGAGTATTACTTCTAGAAGTAAATATTATGAGAAAACCTGTGTGTGCCAAAAAATAATGTGAATATTTTCAATCTATGACTGGTGCTAGCTTCTTACTCATGTCATTGTAATAAAGGTGAAATTACAACATAAGGTGCTTCAATTAATTCAACAAAGTGCATTTGTGCAAAATCAATAAATAGCATAAAGTGACCAGTGCTAAATCATACAAATTCATACAAAATTATACAAATAGTCCAACGTGAATGGTGACTAATGTGTTATTAACCAGTATTATTGGATAGGAAAAGTTCCATTTGTGAAAAAAGTTCTTTTTGGAATATTTTGGGGTGTTCAATCTCTGGGGATCAAATTTCTGTAGGAAAACTTCTTATCCAGGTGCTGGCTCTTTAATTATTGCCTTATCTGCATGCTCTCACAGTGCTTGCACTCACGGGATTTTCTTTCCCCTGAAGGGGTGTAGGCAGTCACAGTATTAGCCACTGTGTAGCAATCATGGATGTCCCCAGACTTTGCTTTGCGTGTTGTTGTAATGTGTTTACACATGAAAGAAAAAAGGGGTACCCAGCGCGTAAAACCGTATGAGAACTTTTATTAAAGCTTAATAAAATTAATGTACTCATCAATGAAAAAAACGAGCATAAGAAAAAAGTATCAAATTCACTTTGTTAGAGGTGCTAGAGGTGCTAGATGTCCGTAGCCCGCCCTACGCGCGTTTTGTCATCAGACTTCTACTGGGGCGTTCATCTTGCTGCACCTCCTCAGTTTAAATAGTGTGCCCTGTATTAGGTGCAATTACTAATGAATCGGCGGCCACTTTTGTGAAGGTTTTGGGGACCGGAGCCTAATGGATTTGTCCATTAGGTTGTTATTGCGGCCATTTGCTTGGAGATATTGCGGACCGAAGCCTAGGTAGCGCGCATGCACATTGATGTTAGTAAAAGAACGTGAGGTCCGAGCTGTCAGCAAAGGACGTCACCGTCAGCGCTTGTCTGCACTTTCTCCTATCCCACTTCCTACTGAGATCTAAGCCAGCATCTGGGTCGGGGACACCACCGAAGCGCTGTTAGTTGGTTTTTGAAAAAAATTTGCACATACTGATCACACTTTTAAGCTGTATTATGACGGTTCAACATATATTTTCCAAACATTAACATTTTTAATATTGCAAGTAGCTATAAAAATAAAAATAAATATATGAATATATAAAAAAAACATAAAAATATAAAAATATAAAGATGTAAATATAAAAAGAGAGCTAGGGGAGTATTGGGAAGATGTCTTTATACCACATTTGCATCATTGTTTATTTATGTGCATTATATATTAGGCTTGATGTTTACATATTGTTTTAGTATAAGACTTTGATTTTTGAAGAGGGGCCCTTGGTGTGTGCCCTGTGGCTAAAACAATGGTCAGATTCGTCATTGGATATTATAGTGGGAAAAAAATATATAGTAGTGGGGGTCCTTCATATCCCATCCTGTATATATCCTCCTGAGTGGCCTTAATTTAAATTGGAGTAAGAATTAGTTTTCTTGGTGTTATTTTAT
The DNA here is from genome assembly GCF_042186555.1 of Aquarana catesbeiana. Taxonomy (NCBI): domain Eukaryota; kingdom Metazoa; phylum Chordata; class Amphibia; order Anura; family Ranidae; genus Aquarana; species Aquarana catesbeiana. Next base: position 396,133,159 of record NC_133326.1, on the reverse strand, counting down.
GGAGAAAGAGCTGGGAAAAAAAAATTTTTGGAAAAAAAATTTTTTGGGAAAATTTTTTTTGGGAAAATTAGGATGCATTTCACTAGGAAATATTTTAATTTTATATAAATAATGAGATACTGAAATTTAGGTTACTTATTTGTCGTTTTAAAAATTTGTGAGGAAACAGTTTAGATCCACATCTATGTTCATTCCTGCCGGTTGGAGAGTGTCCAGCAGGAAGATCCATTTGGTCTCATTTTGTGAGATTTTGATTTTTTTATTCTCTCCCCTCCAATGTCCTTTAATTTTGTCAATCCCATAGAATACCATACATGACTGATCTTTGTTGTGGTAGTCTTTAAAATGTCTTGAGACGCTGTGTTTATGATATCCATTTTTGATATTTGTTATGTGTTCCCTGATTCTGACGTGTAATTGTCTTGTCGTCCTGCCCACATATTGTATGTGGCATGGGCACTCCAGTACATAGGTCACATGAGTACTGTTGCAGGTTATGAGCTCTTTGATGTTGTATTCCTTTCCATCATTTGCTGATCTAAATGTTGTTATTTTCCTGTTGGTTTTTTTACTGCTTTTGCACGGTAGGCACTTTCCACATTTGAAAAAACCTTTCAGGTTTTTTATTATTTTGATCTGCTTTGGTGGGTCCAGGGCGTTGTGCACTAATTTGTTTCTGAGTGGAGGGGCTTTTCTATAGATGAAACTGGGCTTTTTTGGTAGTATGGAGTTCAAAATTTTGTCTGATTGTAGGATAGGCCAGTGTTTCTTGATTATGGACTCTGTAATTTTGTATTGTCTATTGTAACCTGTTAAAAAGGCCATGTCCATATTTTTGTTCTTTTTCTTGATGTTACCAACTGGTTTCCCTTCTAATTAGTGTGTTTCGGTCCATTTTTTTCACCTTCTCCTTTAGGTTTATTAACTCTTTCTTGTTGTATCCTTTTTCAATAAACCTGTTGATTATGATGTCTGCTTGTTCTTCATAATCATTTCCATTACTACAATTTCTGTGTATCCGCATTAGTTGTCCCTTTGGGATGTTTCCAATCCATGGTGGGTGGTGACAACTACTGATTGGAATGTACCCATTCCTGTCGGTACTTTTAAAGAATGTCCTAGTGTTTAAATATCCATTGTTTTTGTAAATCTGTAGATCCAGATAATTTATGCTTTGTTTGTTCCAACTGCCCGAAAAGGAAATTCCGTATGTATTACAATTTATTTAATCAAAAAAGGCTTGTAGTTCTTCCTCCTTGCCCCTCCACACAAAAACTATATCATCTATATAAGGTGATGAGGGCAGAAATAGTCAGCAGAAAGCACCACATCCCATATTCAAATATGTGTAAGGAGGCAAATTTACCAAGGGAGGGGTTTGGAACATATACCCCAGGGACTTTTAAGGTGCTTTTAAATAAACAATATAATAGAAAATCGGTAGATCTGTACAATCGTTTTATAAAAAATCCATACTTTTTATTAGAAAAGTCAAGATTTAAAACCTCATGTCTCCAACAGATGAGACATCATCATAAAAAATTCATACAAAAATGATACATCCACAAAAAACTCCATAATCCATAACAATCTGCCGCTTGACATGTTTCGCTCTAATACGAGCTTCTTTAGGAGTTTTATGGCAAAGATTGCAGTAGACTCTGAATAGTAAATAAAATGACAACAGTAAATACACAAATTATCGTGAAAATGATACATATTGGTTGACAATACATGGTATTAATCTAATCAAGTTCAATTTAACTGATAACTAGAGGATTGTACAGAAATAGTCATTCATTGCACAGCAAAATATATGTAGAAAAACCATGTTAAGAGTTTTTGTGATTCATGAATCTTACCAGGCTGTGGTACACCAACAATGCATAGAACTTGAAAAAGCTGATAGACTGCTACAAATTGTCCAAAGTGTGGGCTCTCATATATGGGGGTTCCCTTGTCTTGATATAACCACAGGGGGATACAAAGTTTTATATAGTCTTTAAATAATACAAAATAAATTAATAGTTAGCCAGATCATGAATACAGTATGCAATATGCATTCAACTTGGTCCATAAGTTTAATGAAAGTTCATTACCTTAAATAGAACCAATTGGGTAATAGCTTGAAGTGAAACAGCCTCCCAGCACATACAGAAAATGATGACCAGGGTAGATTAATATGTAGTGGATTGGCCACTAATGAGGACCATGATTGGTTGTGCAGAGGGAAAAATCCCCTCTCAACAACAATTTCTAAATAAAAAAGTAAGGAAAGAGCAATTAGAGCGGCTTTATGAATGCAGCTGCCGTCAAAAATGACAGGGCTGCAGATAGAGCACTTACTTGTGAAACGTTAGTATGGCATCTGGGCTTCAGAGCAATCTGTGCCCACCCTGTACAGAGGCGCCAGTAGCAGAGCAGTATGCGGTGTGTTACCCCGCCTTTATATATCCCCCATCCCGGCGGCGTCTGACCTCACCGCCGGGATGCGGACGTTAATTGAGAATGCCTGCATCGCAACACGATGGGGGAATGTAGCGACGTCATTCCGACGTCAGCAGCGTTCATAATGTCTAATGCGCATGTCACTAATAGCCTGTAAACCCTGCAGACGCCTACGGCGCCATCTTAAACAAGGGCAAACAAATGGCAAACCGATCAATGTCCACACTGGGACACCGGGCCTGCTACAAATACACTGATGCATATAAGTACTATAGAGACATATCCTCATCCTCAGATGGCTTATCACAGGCTCAAAATTAGCGGTTACTTTATATGAAAACCCCAAAGTGCCACAACCGGACTCAATTCTCTAGGGCTCCCACTCTGACAGCGATTGGTTATTCACTTCCCAAACATGGGTGCCCCGGGCGTCCGTGTGGCCTAAATAGACAAGGGTAGCCCAATACAGAAAACCCAGATAGAGACCAATTTAAATGGATTAAAGCATAAATATGCATATATGGTTACAGAAACAGCCCGTAAGATAAACCGCACCGACTCAGTGGAGATTCAATGCATTTATATCAAAATATACATAGTTATATACATTTAATGCATCCTAAAGATGCCAGCCTATATGAACACTGAAAATAATGTATGTAAATTCAGTGACCAAAAAAAAGAAAAGAAAAAAGAAAAATAAAGAAATATAAGGAACTGAAAAAAAGAGGATTTCTATAGAAATGGTTTAAAACTAAATGCATCATTCATGCCTGGATATCTGAGGGCTGACAATTCATGTATCCAGCGTGCTTCCTTTTGAAGGAGTAGCTTGTTATAAATTCCTCCTCTATCCCCAGGGGGATGTGTTCTAAAGCAAAAAAGTGTAAACAATTGCTATCAAAATTGTGCTGTAAGCCAACATGGCGGCTAATAGGAGTCTCCATTTTCTTTTTTTGTATTAGGGAGACATGATCCCTTATACGACAAAAAAGGGTCTCTTGGTCTTACCAATGTAGAACATTCTACATTCACATAGCATGATATATACTATGCCTACAGACTGACACGTTGCTGCAAATTTGGGTTTAAACAAACGCCCATTGGGCAACAGTAGGCTTTGTGTCGCCAAAATGTATCTACAATAGTTGCATTGGTGGCATGGTCTACTGCCCTTGTTTGCCTCCCTAACGATTTTGGTATGACTTTCATAATGGCTATGAACCAAAGAATCCCTCAAGGAGCGGGATCGTTTAAAGGTAATCTCCGGATAGGGGTTTAGATGCTTGGCCACCTTTTCATCCCCCATCAGCAGGTACCAATATTTTTTAAGACTTTCTAGTATTTGTTTATGTTGGCTGGAATAGGTAGTGATAAGTCTAACTCCAGGGTTAACTTTCTTGGATCTTGTATTGTGTATGAGGGAAGCTCTATTCTGGTTTTTTGCTCTTAAATATGCCTTTTTGAGGCATTTTTTGCTATATCCACGGTTGAGGAAACGCAAACGTAACAAACTGGCTTCCTTTTCAAAATTGGAATCATCACTACAGTTGCGCCTGACTCGCAAATATTGTCCATAAGGCACACTGATGATGAGAGGAGCTGAATGGGAACTTGTGGCATGGAGCAGGGAGTTCCCTGCAGATGGCTTACGATATAGGGTTGTTCCAATACTGCCATCTGAATTAACTACAATTTGAGTGTCCAGAAAAGTTAGATTTGACTGACTGAATTCAAAAGTAAATTTAAGATTGAACCTGTTGATCCTTAAACTCTCCAAAAAGGACAAGAGTTGGTCCTTAATGCCCATCCATATGAAGAAGATATCGTCGATAAATCTTCTCCATAGGGGATTTGTTCCATATATTTTTGCATGTCATCTCTGGAAAAGAGTTCACGCTCCCACCCCCCCAGATACAGGTTGGCATAGGAGGGGGCACATTTGGTCCCCATAGCCACCCCCTGTATCTGGAGGTAGTGGGAGCCCCCAAATAAAAAGATGTTGTTGGACAGGATAAAGAACAGCAGGTCCAAGATAAATCTATTGTACTGATGAGATACCTCTGGATTTTGAGAAATAAAACCTTCAACTACCTCAACCCCATGCTGATGGGGAATGGAATTATACAAGGCCTCCACGTCAAGGGCCACCAACCACGCGCCCTCGGGAATAGAAACTCCATCGAGGGCGCGTAGAAGGTCATTGGTGTCCTGAAGATAGGACACCAATCCCTCGACGTGGGGCCTGAGAAAGTCATCGATTAATTGACTGTCTGTCTCCGTGAGACTACCATTGCTGGAGATAATAGGGTGGCCAGGAGGTTTTGTCGGGTTTTTGTGAATCTTCGGGAGTGCGTATAACGTGGGTGTTCGTGGAGAAGTAACATTTAGGAATTCCCAGGGGGATTTATTTATAAGGCCTCTATGGTAGGCTGAGCCAATTAAATATTGATAGCAATTAATCGTTAGGGTTAAATGGATTGATGATACCTTACGGTATCGTTCACGGTTCTGGACGATGGCCAGCACCATAGACTCGTACTGGCCACCGTCCATCACCACCAAATTTCCGCCTTTATCAGAAGGCTTAATTATGATATTTTTATTTTGTTGTAAAGATTTTAATGCCACCACTTGGGAAGGAGTTAAATTAGATTCAGAAGTATTTCTCCATTTGGTTTCCATGATTTCTTTCATTACTTGATTAGTAAATGCCCATACATTGGGATTTCCCTGCAGAGCAGGAAATTTGCAAGATTTAGGTTTGTAGTTACGAGGTATGGCAGTAATGGGAGGATGACCCAATGGTGGTGGGGGAGGAGGTGGGGGATCAACAACCGTCTCAAGGGCGTAGGCCTCGAGCAGGTCTGTTTCATCAAGCCCCCCTCCTCCCACAGCTCCATTAGGTCCTCCATAGCCTTAAGATCATTGATGGACATACCTTTCCAAAGGGGGTTGTCAAAAGAAGAGCCCTGAACAGATATAGGTGGCCTGTCATAGAGGATTTTGAACATACGTTTTCGGGAAAATAGATTAAGGTCTTTTATCAATTTGAACTGGTCTATCATCTGCGTAGGGCAGAAGGTTAGACCCAAATTTAACACAGAGATTTGTTCTGCTGAAAGGGGATAGGAGGAAATATTAATCACCTCAAATTGATTTTCAGGGGTTTGTGATTCCCCAAATCTGAGCTTGTAGCCTTCTTGGGTTCCGACATTACTTGTGAAAAAATCGGAGCTGGACAAAAATCCTGCTGTGAAGAAATAGTGCTAGTGTTACTTACCAGGGTACTGGGAGCCGTTAGAGGTGCGCAAGTGGTTGTGCAAGTGTTAGTGAGCAATTCAGGGTATACCGGTGCGTTAGTAAGTGAGCTTTTGTTCGCACCCGCTCGAGTGACCATAGGTGTCTTGGTATTGGGAGCGCGCCTAGTTGTGCCGACAGGTGCATTTTCTTTCAAGTGTTTGGAGTTTGATAAACCCTGAGATCTGGCGAGATGCGTGAATTCTTGTGCCTGTAATGAAGAAACAGAGGAGACAGATGAGTCAGAGTCACTGGGTTCACCATTCACCTGTCTGGATTGGCGTGTTTGGTTATTACGTTTTTTTTCTTTTGTAATTGTTTTGTGACCAATTATAAGCTTGTTTATTGTCATATGCTAATTTGTCCCTAATATACTTTTTTTCTTTTGTTTTTAAAATTTCTGTCACATAAATCTCTAGATTTGATTTGAGTTCATTTTCACGTGTGGGAAAAAGGCCATCTGTAATGATCAATAGGTTATCTTGTTATAATTTTTCAATTTCTTTATCAACTTGGGCAAGCTCAATGGTGTAATATTTACACAGCAGCTCCATCATCTTCTTGGAGCAACCCTGTAAATTGACTTCCCATTCAAGTTTAAATTCTGGTTCTAACTGAGTGATAGTTGGAAAGATTTGAATCCTCAAACCCCAAGGAGAAAGGTGTTTTTTTTGTGGATGTATCATTTTTGTATGAATTTTTTATGATGATGTGTCATCTGTTGGAGACATGAGGTTTTAAATCTTGACTTTTCTAATAAAAATTATGGATTTTTTATAAAATGATTGCACAGATCTACCGATTTTCTATTATATAGTTTATTTAAAAGCACCTTAAAAGTCCCTGGGGTATATGTTCCAAACCCCTCCCTTGGTAAATTTGCCTCCTTACATATATCGTCTATATATCGACTAGGGATGAGCCGAACACCCCCCTGTTCGGTTTGCACCAGAACATGCGAACAGGAAAAAAGTTTGTTCGAACGTGCGAACACCATTAAAGTCTATGGGACACGAACATGAATAATCAAAAGTGCTAATTTTAAAGGCTTATATGCAAGTTATTGCCATAAAAAGTGTTTGGGGACCTGGGTCCTGCCCCAGGGGACATGGATCAATGCAAAAAAAGTTTTAAAAACGGACGTTTTTTCAGGAGCAGTGATTTTAATAATGCTTAAAGTCAAACAATAAAAGTGTAATATCCCTTTAAATTTCGTAGCTGGGGGGTGTCTATAGTATGCCTGTAAAGGGGCGCATGTTTCCCATGTTTAGAACAGTCTGACAGCAAAATGACATTTCGAAGGAAAAAAGCCATTTAAAACTACTCGCGGCTATTGCATTGTCGGTCCGACAATACACATAGAAGTTCATTGATAAAAACGGCATGGGAATTCCCCACAGGGGAACCCTGAACCAAAATTTAAAAAAAAATGACATGGGGTCCCCCTAAATTCCATACCAGGCCCTTTAGATCTGGTATGGATATTAAGGGGAACCCCTGCCAAAATTTAAAAAAAAAATGACGTGGGGTTTCCCTAAATTCCATACCAGACCCTTCAGGTCTGGTATGGATTTTAAAGGGAACTCCATGCCAAAAAAAAAAAAAAACCAGCGTGGGGTCCCCCCAAAAATCCATACCAGACCCTAATGTGAGCATGCAAACTGGCAGGCTGCAGGAAAAGATGGGGGGACGAGAGAGCGCCCCCCTCCTGAACCGTACCAGGCCACATGCCCTCAACATTGGGAGGGTGCTTTAGGGTAGCCTCCCAAAACACCTTGTCCCCATGTTGATGAGGACAAGGGCCTCATCCCCACAACCCTGGCCGGTGGTTGTGGGGGTCTGCAGGTGGGGGCTTATTGGAATCTGGAAGCCCCCTTTAACAAGGGGACCCCCAGATCCTGTCCCCCCCTAAGAAACATTTAAATAAAGGAATTGTCAAAAACTGTCTCTTGTCATTTTTAACATTTTTGACAGTTTTTTAGTGAAATGGTAGGGGTACAAGTACCCCCTTACCATTTCTCACAGGGGGGGTCGGGATCTGGGGGTCCCCTTGTTAAAGGGGGCTTCCAGATTCCGATAAGCCCCCCGCCCGCAGACCCCCACAACCCTAGCCAGGGTTGTGGGGATGAGGCCCTTGTCCTCATTAACATGGGGACAAGGTGTTTTGGGGGCTACCCCAAAGCACCCTCCCAATGTTGAGGGCATGTGGCCTGGTACGGTTCAGGAGGGGGGGCGCTCTCTTGTCTCAGCCCCCCTCTTTTCCTGTGGCCTGCCAGGTTGCGTGCTCGGATAAGGGTCTGGTATGGAATTTTGGGGGGACCCCACGCCGTTTTTTTTTTTTTTGGAGCGGGGTTCCCCTTAAAATCCATACCAGACCTGAAGGGCCTGGTATAGAATTTAGGGGGGCCCCCACGTAATTTTTTTTTTAAATTTTGGTTCGGGGTTCCCCTGTGGGGAATTCCCATGACGTTTTTATCAATGAACTTCTATGTGTATTGTCGGACCGGCAATGCAATAGCCGCGAGTAGTTTTAAATGGCTTTTTTCCTTCGAAATGTCATTTTGCTGTCAGACTGTTCTAAACACGGGAAACATGCGCCCCTTTACAGGCATACTATAGACACCCCCCAGCTACGAAATTTAAAGGCATATTACACTTTTATTGTTTGACTTTAAGCATTATTAAAATCACTGCTCCTGAAAAAACGTCCGTTTTTAAAACTTTTTTTTGCATTGATCCATGTCCCCTGGGGCAGGACCCAGGTCCCCAAACACTTTTTATAACAATAACTTGCATATAAGCCTTTAAAATTAGCACTTTTGATTTCTCCCATAGACTTTTAAAGGGTTTTCCGCGGCATTCGAATTTGCTGCGAACACCCCAAATTGTTCGCTGTTCGACAGACAATGTTCGAGTCGAACATGAGTTCAACTCGAACTTGAAGCTCATCACTAATATCGATGGTATAGTTTCAAGTTTCTTCTCCTTGTGCTAAAAACTTGTTCTTCCTCCCATCTATTGAGAAATATATTTGCTACGCTCGGGGCATACTTTGCCCCCATGGCCACTCCCTTTGTTTGGGTATAGTAATCCCCTTTATGCCAAAAGTAATTGTGGCTCATGGTCATTTTTAGGCCCTCCGTGATATATTTAATTTGCTCTCCTTTTAGATCAGTTTGTTCATGTAGCGCCCATTCAACACTGCTAAGGCCATCATCCTGTCTGATGTTTGTGTACAGGGAATTGACGTCTATGGTCACTAGGATATCTTCTTGTTCTATCTTAAAGTCCTTCAGTGATTAATTGCCTACTGTCCTTCAAGTATGATTTCCCTCTGCTACGAGTGGTTGTAGAAATCCGTCTAAGTATGCTCCCAATCTCGAAAATAGCGATTCAATACCACTAATTATTGGTCTTCCTGGTGGATTGGATTGATTTTTGTGTATTTTGGGCACATAGTAGATCACTGGGGTTTTTGCTGTTTCTGGGGTTAAGTATCTTGCTTCTTTTTTTGTTAATATTCCTCTTTTTTCCCCCCTTTGGATATATGCCTTCAATTTTTTCCCATATTCTCCTTTTGGGTTCCCTTTTCATTTTTTGTATGTATCTGGTGTTTTTAGTAATCTTTCCATTTCTGTTTCGTAGTCTTTTTTATTTAGTATAACCAGGCCTCCCCCCTTATTGGCCGGTCGTATCACTATATTCTTTTTTTTCTCAATTTCTTTAATGGTGTTCCAAATTTTAGTATTTCTGATTTTCTTTGGATTCATTTGCCTTAAAACTCTCTCCACCATTTTTTTAAAGACTACTAGGCTTTCGTTTTGTTGTGTTTTAGGGTTGAAGATGGAGTTATTCTTCAGATTTGAATGTTTATAGTAGGGAATCTCCTGATTTACTTGGTCCTTCTCCTTCTTCTTTAGTGCAAACAATTTTTTAATATTTAATTTCCTTACAAATTTTTGTAGGTCTATGTACACTTTGAATTTGTCCAATTCTTTGTCCGGAGCGTATTTCAGGCCCAAATCCAATACCTTCATTTCTTTATCGTTAAAATCTACATCACTTAGGTTAAAAATGCCGCTTCCTAATATTCCCTTCTTCTTTTTCTTAGTCCCCCCTCTCTTTCCTCTGTATCGTATGAATTTGTATGATTTAGCACTGGTCACTTTATGCTATTGATTGATTTTGCACAAATGCACTTTGTTGAATTAATTGAAGCACCTTATGTTGTAATTTCACCTTTATTACAATGAAATGAGTAAGAAGCTAGCACCAGTCATAGATTGAAAATATTCACATTATTTTTTGGCACACACAGGTTTTCTCATAATATTTACTTCTAGAAGTAATACTCTAGGAATATGTATACCAGGTAACAAATAGAGTAACTGTTCGTTATAGAAAAAAAAATTTTATCTCCATTTTATATCTAATACACTTCACTTAGGTGGCATTGTATCTGTAGAGGCAGCAGCCATATCCTAAGAAACATCTAACCACTGTGCAGATTTATCCCACACATCTGATCCATGTTGTCCTCCATGTCAGGGGATGCAGAAGAAGCCACAGCGTGCTGATCCAGTGGCTGTTGTGGGTCTCTATGCCCCTGGCTGGTGCCATGTTGGTGTCCTTACTGTGTGGGCTGCATGTAGTAATCCAGCAGCCTACAGAGTGCCTTGAGCTGCATTCTTTTGCGGGACATAAGCTGAGAGGTGCCCTGAATGTGGCCCTCCATTCTGGAGGGTGTGTGCTGGCTTGAGGGAGGCTGGATGTGCCCATCTGTTCTGTGGAGGAGCGGAACAGAAGATTCAAGTGGCCATCTTCATCAGTGGCCAGGCCACGCCTTTTAAAGTTTCAATTTTTCTACTAGCAAACCCTATTATAACCTTCTTTGCTTCCCAGGTAATCTTTTATCAGGGTTTCTACATTAAACAACAAAACCTTGCAAATTAAAGCCATGGAACTATATGTACCAGCATGCCTGTTGGTCTTTGGGAATAGAGGGAACATATCTTCAGTGGTAGTTTAGACTTCACTTGACTGCTGAGAGAGACTTTTCCTGCATTGTGGGCATTTAGGAGGGTCTACCGACCTGTAAAATCTGTTATCTGTAAAAAATGCTTCTAAACGCAAACGCTCATGAACGCCACTAAGTGCGCATAAATGCTGCATGCAAAAGTGGCATCAAGTTCCAGCGTTCAGAATAGGCTTTAAAATGTATTGCGTACATGACGCCTTATAGGTAAAGTTGATCCAGGGAACATTCGATTGCCTCTTGGGGGATCGGGAAAGAATTTTTTTCCCTGCTGGAGAAAATTGGATCATGCTTTATTATTTGTTTGTTTTTTGCCTTCCTCGGGATCGTCATAGAAGTCGTAGAATGCATTAAAGTGGAAGTCCAGTCAAAAATTATTTTTTTTGTTTAATTCTATGTAAAATATCTTTATCTTTGACATTATGAATTTTCTGTATAGCGGTTTGTGTAGCTTAGAAACTCTAATCAAAGCCAGACAATCAGCTTTTTCCTGTTCTTCAGGGACAACTTTACCTCATCGTTTCTGAATTCTGCATGGGGGCCTCTCACTTCCTTTTTTTTTTTGCCACGTCAGCGAGAGAGTTTTCCATGGGAATACATTTTTCAAATAAATGGTATTCAAAATATTTCCCTCTTGTCATCACATCATAGTGGCTTTAAGTCTGTTTCATTGACTGAATCATCATATTACAAAATAAAATATCACAGCAGTATTTACCCAACTAATTGCTTTTACTTCCTTCCTAGCTGACTCAACCCCCCCCCCCCGAGACCGAACCTCATCCATCCCCTAATCTTCTCCTCTAGTTTCCCATTGACTCGTCCTGGCTACCCCCACTTCCGGTTTACATCGATATCTTGTACTGGGGCGAGATCTCCACTCTCATCTAATCTAAGTTGTCCACATCTCGACTGCTCTTGGAGATTTTTTTAATTTTTCCAATTCCCCCCACTTTGTCTCGTAGGCCTCCATTTTTATCCCTTCACTAAACCTTAAGTACTCTAGATCCTGTATCTCATTTATTTTATTAAACTATTCCCTCATGGTCGGTCTTTCTTTTCTTTTCCAATGCTTAGGGATTAGGCTTTTAGCCGCGTCTAAGAGATGAGGCAGAAGTGTTCTAAGATATGTTTTAGTGGGCATATCGCTCAGGTGAAATAAGATTATCCAGGGGTCATTTGGCACCTTGTAATCTCTTTAATATATCTTCCTACCTTGTCCCAGAACATTCCTATTTCTGGACACAGCCACCAAATATGGGCCATTGTCCCTGGTTCAGCGCAGCCCCTCCAACAAAGCTGTGATTTTTCCCTTTGGAGTTTATGTACCCGATCCGGAGTCAGATACATTCTTGTCAGGCACTTAAAGTTTAGTTCTAGCAATTTACTATTGACCGATGTGGCAGAGACTCTCTTCAATATCAGAGAAACTTCTGAAGCTGAGAGTGTTTTCTCTAGCTCCTTTTCCCATTTCCCTATAAAGGCCGGAATATCCGGCCTTCCCAGTTCAACCAAGATTTTATAAATCCGAGAAAAACCACCTTTCTCATCTTTGTCCATACATATTTTCTCTATTAGCAAAAAGCAAGATAAGTGTAGCGCTAGGGGGAGGTCACAAATTAAAATCTATAGATCAAAAATTCAAAGGTCATAAGTTCTGAAAGAACATCACTAAAAAAGTCCTCTGGAAAAAATCTCCACAAGATTATGAATCCTCTGCAACAGGAGCCCACACACCACCAATAGAAGTGAAAAGGCTTACCGGACTCGGTGGACCCAACAAGGCATACGCCAGGTGGAGTCAATCAGACTTAGGTGGTGCTGGGTTGAAGTAGGCCCGGACGGGCAAAGTTCGTGGAATGGCTACCACATGCCTGTGTTCTTCAAGCGTGATCGGGTCAAAAGATGTGAAATACGGCACCCATAAGACGTATCCCTCAGACCCGCGTTGGAACCAGCAATATCAGCAACCAAATGAAGAGAAGGAATGGCCAGATAGTGTAAATCCGTTTTAATGGGAAATATAATAAAAAAGTATACACTCACATAAAAGGGTATCTAAAAACAGCGCTGTAGAGAAGTGGCGACAGTGGGGTCCTACCCGACGCGTTTCGTCTGCATAGACGTCGTCTGGGGGGTTCCCCCCACTGTAGCCACCAGAGTATATATAAGGAAACCGTCAAAATCAATGAAAAACAGCTCCACGGTATTGAGAAAAGATGGCCGAACGGCGTGCGTTTCAAGGTGACATGCATGCGTTCCACGCCTCACAATGGTACCGGAAGTGGAAATAAATAAAGTAAAGGATTCATTCACGAATACATATATAAATAGGCCCTGTCAATAATAAATAAAGAAGGAAAAGAGTGGGTGAATAAGTGACGTGAAGTGACGTATGGGATGTGAGCGGCGCGGCTGTGTGCGCGCGCATCGGGGTAAAAGAACATATACTGCGCATGTGCAGGGATGATGGGGACGTGAAAGGGCGGGATGACGGCAGTAGAAAACATGCCGGGCTGTGTGTCAAATCCAACTGAGTGCGCGCGCATCGAAATGAAAGGACATACAATGCGCATGTGCAAATGCCGTGTGTAATAGAGCAGTGAAGGGGCGGGACAACAGCAATGCAAGCCGTGCCAGACTGCGTATCAGATGCATACATAGTGAGAGCCTCCCAGAAGGGCGGGCAAATGTAAATGCCTTGGTAGCTAGAGTGACAAGCCACAACAGCGGCGTGATCTCAATATGGAAAAAAAGCTAACAGGACAATGAATGCCGGTGTGAACGAGCATGTATCAACTGGATAACCCAGTGATATTACCATAAATCTGTGAAAACAAATGTACAAATGACATACAAAATATCCACAATTATGTGGACATTATAAAATAAAAAACAGGGACAAAAGGTATTAAACCATGAAAGGAATATCTGTTGTTATACAAAAACATGGAGCTGGTTTTCACAATGTGATAAAATATAATAATAACAAAAAAACATGTACAGTAGATGTCTAATAACAGTATATGTAACACAATCAAAAACATGAATTGCATTACTGCAAGCTGAATAGGGTAAACGTCCATACACATATGACTGAATTGAATGAATGTCTGTCCACTTATGGCCCAAATAAAGTGAATAGAATGAAAGGGACAAAATATACACAAATATGGATAAAATAAATGTGGATATATGTGAAAAACGTAGAATAAAATTGGAGGGATAACTAATAATTTAATGGACAGAAAGGAGAGAGAATCACCTCAAAAAAAAGGGGGTGAAAATTGGGACAACAGAATCAGGCTTTGTTGATGAAAGCATTGACATCAATTTCGACATTCATACCCAATGGGAAGAGTGTGTGGAGCTCATGGATCCAGTAGGTCTCTAAGCGAGATACACCCCTGGTCCTGGCACCACCCCTCCAAGGAGGGACATATCTGTCTATAACCACAAATTGCGTCCCATCAATGACGCGGTTGTGATGTAACTTATAGTGGCGGGGGACAGTGTGTTTAGTGTCCCCCCCTTAATGAGTGTAATGTGTTCCGCCACTCTTATGGCAAAGGAACGGATGGTGCGGCCCACATATTGTTTCCCACAATGACACGTAATCAAATATACGATATGACTGGTGGTACAAGTACAGAATTGTTTAATAGGATATGTTTTTTGGGTAACTGATGACGTAAACGATACAGTTTTTCTCCCTATGCCAGAGTTGTGTTGGCATACACTACATCTTCTGCAAGAATAGAATCCCTCCATCTCATAAAAGAGGGGTTGGCGTATAGGAGGATCAATAATGTTTAGGGAAATCCTGCTCTGTAAGGTTGGGGCACCCTTAAAGATGACTCTAGCCTTGTCAGGCAGTACATTACCTAAAATGCAGTCATTCATGAGGATGTCCCAGTGTTTTGAGAGAATGGCTTTGATGTGCCTATGTTGATTGGAAAAAGAGGTCAGTAGGGACCATTTAAAGGAATCGTCAGATTCTCTTCTGGGCCTATCCTCCAGCAAGGATTCTCTATTGGTTTCGAGAGCATGTTGATATTCACGGTCCACCAGACAGGGATCATAATCCTTATCAATAAATATCCAATTCATATTCAGGCAACGTGACACCTCCCTATCCAGACAGAGTGCTTACGTTGATACATATTCTGCTCAGTCTCAGTATTATGAACCACCACCCCCCGCCACCCATAATAGGTTTCTCCCACTTTGGGATGCATGGGATGATGAGTACAGGGACCAGTACAGACATGATTCGGGGTCCAGGTATAATCAGTCACCCCATGTGCATTATCCCCCTAATACTAACCCCTATAGCGGACAGGTTTTTCACAAGGACCAAAGACCCAGAAAAAGGGGTGCAGACCTAAGAGAGGCTCCAGGGGAGGGTGGAGAATTCGAAGGAGGAAAAAGAAGGAGAACATGAGAGGCCAGGGTGTCTTTAACCTAAGTACCAAACCACTTACTAGTGAGGAGCTTTCGGTACTCGACAAGGGACTCAAATTCCCCCCCCCCCAAGAAGCTCGATCGGTTTGGTACGTTTATGGACATCCATAAGTATACACGCAAATTACATATCCAGCGTTATCTTATTTCCAACCCCATTAGAAATGAGATTAGCGCCACTTCTGGGACAGTCCATTCTGGTCTGTCCAACTCCTCATTATTTATCCCACCGGTTCCCATGGCACCAGCCATTACTATATTCAGGGACCTAGTCCTCAAAGATTTGGCTGAACTTCCTGATAAACGTATACATCATCACCCCTTTTCAAATCAGGGTTTCAAATCCCTGTGTTTAAAGAAAGACCTTGTCATCCGCCCGGCTGATAAGGGGGGGGGCATTGTCGTTTTGGACAAGAAGGACTACATATCTGAGATGTATAGGATCTTGAACGAACCCAATACGTACAAAACATTGCCCAACAATCCTACTTCATCCTTTTAAGAGAGAGCTTTCTACCATTATTAAGAAGGGTTATGATCTAGGTATTTTGAATAGGAAGGAGAGAGACTTTTTAGTACCCTTAGCCCCCAGGGTTCCAACAATTTACTATTTACCCAAGGTGCACAAGAACCCAGTACAACCTCCTGGTCGGCCTATCGTGAGCGGGATAGACTCGGTCACCTCACGTATAGGCCGATACATCGACTTTTACTTGCAACCCCTCGTAAGACGTATGCCTTCTTACTTGAAGGATACAGGGGCTACTATACGCCTGTTAGAGAGTCTGAATTTGCAGGGTGAACACATCATTGCCACTGCTGATGTGGCCTCCCTGTATACCTGTATACCCCAGGACAAGGGATTGGAGGCGGTTCGATATTTTCTGGAAAAGGAACCTACCATTGCTCCTTTTCAGTGTGCCTTTGTTATTGAACTACTTGAATTTGCCACCAAACGCAGTTATTTCTGGTTTAACCAGCAGTACTACCTCCAGTTACGTGGCGTGGCTATGGGTGCTAAATTTGCCCCTAGCCTCGCCAATTTATTCATGGCCAAGTGGGAGGAGGATGTCGTCTATACCAATAGGGATCCATCCCTTATTGTGTGGGCACGGTATATTGACGACATCCTCCTCCTATGGAAGGGGAGCGCAGAGTCACTTGACTCATTTTTTGAACACTTGAACAGCAATGACCGTGGCATTTCCCTGTCTCATACAGCCAGTAACCATAAAATCAATTTTTTGGATCTGGAGATAGAGATATGCGATGGTGGTTTCCAATTCCAGACACATTTCAAAGCCACAGACCGGAATAGCTTCATACCACCCGATAGCTGTCATCACCGGTCTTGGCTTGACTCAGTACCACGTAGCCAATTCCTCAGACTACGAAGGAATTGTTCAAACGTGGATTCTTTCAAAGCACAATCGGCGCTTTTGAAGGCCTACTTTATTGATAAGGATTATGATCCCTGTCTGGTGGACCGTGAATATCAACATGCTCTCGAAACCAATAGAGAATCCTTGCTGGAGGATAGGCCCAGAAGAGAATCTGACGATTCCTTTAAATGGTCCCTACTGACTTCTTTTTCCAATCAACATAGGCACATCAAAGCCATTCTCTCAAAACACTGGGACATCCTCATGAATGACCGCATTTTAGGTAATGTACTGCCTGACAAGGCTAGAGTCATCTTTAAGGGTGCCCCAACCTTACAGAGCAGGATTGCCCCAAACATTATTGATCCTCCTATACGCCAACCCCTCTTTTATGAGATGGAGGGATTCTATTCTTGCAGAAGATGTAGTGTATGCCAACACAACTCTGGCATAGGGAGAAAAACTGTATCGGTTACGTCATCAGTTACCCACAAAACATATCCTATTAAACAATTCTGTACTTGTACCACCAGTCATATCGTATATTTGATTACGTGTCATTGTGGGAAACAATATGTGGGCCGCACCGTCCGTTCCTTTGCCATAAGAGTGGCGGAACACATTACACTCATTAAGGGGGGGGACACTAAACACACTGTCCCCCGCCACTATAAGTTACATCACAACCGCGTCATTGATGGGACGCAATTTGTGGTTATAGACAGATATGTCCCTCCTTGGAGGGGAGGTGCCAGGACCAGGGGTGTATCTTGCTTAGAGACCTACTGGATCCATGAGCTCCACACACTCTTCCCATTGGGTATGAATGTCGAAATTGATGTCAATGCTTTCATCAACAAAGCCTGATTCTGTTGTCCCAATTTTCACCCCCTTTTTTTTGAGGTGATTCTCTCTCCTTTCTGTCCATTAAATTATTAGTTATCCCTCCAATTTTATTCTACGTTTTTCACATATATCCACATTTATTTTATCCATATTTGTGTATATTTTGTTCCTTTCATTCTATTCACTTTATTTGGGCCATAAGTGGACAGACATTCATTCAATTCAGTCATATGTGTATGGACGTTTGCCCTATTCAGCTTGCAGTAATGCAATTCATGTTTTTGATTGTGTTACATATACTGTTATTAGACATCTACTGTACATGTTTTTTTGTTATTATTATATTTTATCACATTGTGAAAACCAGCTCCATGTTTTTGTATAACAACAGATATTCCTTTCATGGTTTAATACCTTTTGTCCCTGTTTTTTATTTTATAATGTCCACACTAGGGATGAGCCGAACACCCCCCTGTTCGGTTCGCACCAGAACATGCGAACAGGAAAAAAGTTCGTTCGAACATGCGAACACCGTTAAAGTCTATGGGACACGAACATGAATAATCAAAAGTGCTAATTTTAAAGGCTTATATGAAAGTTATTGTCATAAAAAGTGTTTGGGGACCTGGGTCCTGCCCCAGGGGACATGGATCAATGCAAAAAAAAAGTTTTAAAAACGGCCGTTTTTTCAGGAGCAGTGATTTTAATAATGCTTAAAGTCAAACAATAAAAGTGTAATATCCCTTTAAATTTCGTAGCTGGGGGGTGTCTATAGTATGCCTGTAAAGGGGCGCATGTTTCCTGTGTTTAGAACAGTCTGACAGCAAAATGACATTTTGAAGGAAAAAACTCATTTAAAACTACTCGCGGCTATTGCATTGCCCACAATACACATAGAAGTTCATTGATAAAAACGGCATGGGAATTCCCCAAAGGGGAACCCCGAACCAAAATTAAAAAAAAAAAAATGACGTGGGAGTCCTCCTAAATTCCATACCAGGCCCTTCAGGTCTGGTATGGATATTAAGGGGAACCCCGGCCAAAATTAAAAAAAAAAAATGACGTGGGGTTCCCCCTAAATTCCATACCAGACCCTTCAGGTCTAGTATGGATTTTAAGGGGAACCCCGCGCCAAAAAAAAAAAAAAAACGGCGTGGGGTCCCCCCAAAAATCCATACCAGACCCTTATCCGAGCACGCAACCTGGCAGGCCGCAGGAAAAGAGGGGGGGACGAGAGTGCGGCCCCCCCTCCCTCCTGAACCGTACCAGGCCACATGCCCTCAACATTGGGAGGGTGCTTTGGGGTAGCCCCCCAAAACACCTTGTCCCCATGTTGATGAGGACAAGGGCCTCATCCCCACAACCCTGGCCGGTGGTTGTAGGGGTCTGCGGGCGGGGGGCTTATCGGAATCTGGAAGCCCCCTTTAACAAGGTGACCCCCAGATCCCGGCCCCCCCCCTGTGTGAAATGGTAAGGGGGTACATAAGTACCCCTACCATTTCACGAAGAAAGTGTCAAAGATGTTAAAAATGACAAGAGACAGTTTTTGACAATTCCTTTATTTAAATGCTTCTTCTTTCTTCTATCTTCCTTCATCTTCTGGTTCTTCTGGTTCTTCTGGCTCTTCTGGTTCTTCCTCCGGCGTTCTCGTCCAGCATCTCCTCCGCGGCGTCTTCTGTCTTCTTCTCCTCGGGCCGCTCCGCACCCATGGCATGGGGGGGAGGCTGCCGCTCTTCTCTTCTTCTTTTCTTCTCTTCTTCTCTTCTTCATTTTCTTCTCCGGCCGCTCCGCAATCCATGCTGGCATGGAGGGAGGCTCCCGCTGTGTGACGGCGCTCCTCGTCTGACAGTTCTTAAATAACGGGGGGGTGGGGCCACCCGGTGACCCCGCCCCCCTCTGACGCACGGTGACTTGACGGGACTTCCCTGTGGCATTCCCCGTGACGTCACAGGGAAGTCCCGTCAAGTCACCGTGCGTCAGAGGGGTGCGGGGTCACCGGGTGGCCCCGCCCCCCGTTATTTAAGAACTGTCAGACGAGGAGCGCCGTCACACAGCGGGAGCCTCCCTCCATGCCAGCATGGATTGCGGAGCGGCCCGGAGAAGAAAAGAAGAAAAGAAGAAGAGAAGAAGAGAAGAAAAGAAGAAGAGAAGAGCGGGAGCCTCCCCCCCATGCCATGGGTGCGGAGCGGCCCGAGGAGAAGAAGATAGAAGACGCCGCGGAGGAGATGCTGGACGAGAACGCCGGAGGAAGAACCAGAAGAGCCAGAAGAACCAGAAGAACCAGAAGATGAAGGAAGATAGAAGAAAGAAGAAGCATTTAAATAAAGGAATTGTCAAAAACTGTCTCTTGTCATTTTTAACATTTTTGACACTTTTTTCGTGAAATGGTAGGGGTACTTATGTACCCCCTTACCATTTCACACAGGGGGGGGGCCGGGATCTGGGGGTCACCTTGTTAAAGGGGGCTTCCAGATTCCGATAAGCCCTCCGCCCGCAGACCCCCACAACCACCGGCCAGGGTTGTGGGGATGAGGCCCTTGTCCTCATCAACATGGGGACAAGGTGTTTTGGGGGGGCTACCCCAAAGCACCCTCCCAATGTTGAGGGCATGTGGCCTGGTACGGTTCAGGAGGGAGGGGGGCCGCACTCTCGTCCCCCCCTCTTTTCCTGCGGCCTGCCAGGTTGCGTGCTCGGATAAGGGTCTGGTATGGATTTTTGGGGGGACCCCACGCCGTTTTTTTTTTTTTTTTTTTTGGCGCGGGGTTCCCCTTAAAATCCATACCAGACCTGAAGGGTCTGGTATGGAATTTAGGGGGAACCCCACGTCATTTTTTTTTTTTAAATTTTGGCCGGGGTTCCCCTTAATATCCATACCAGACCTGAAGGGCCTGGTATGGAATTTAGGGGGACTCCCACGTCATTTTTTTTTTTAAATTTTGGTTCAGGGTTCCCCTTTGGGGAATTCCCATGCCGTTTTTATCAATGAACTTCTATGTGTATTGTCGGCAATGCAATAGCCGCGAGTAGTTTTAAATGAGTTTTTTCCTTCAAAATGTCATTTTGCTGTCAGACTGTTCTAAACACAGGAAACATGCGCCCCTTTACAGGCACACTATAGACACCCCCCAGGTACGAAATTTAAAGGGATATTACACTTTTATTGATTGACTTTAAGCATTATTAAAATCACTGCTCCTGAAAAAACGGCCGTTTTTAAAACTTTTTTTTGCATTGATCCATGTCCCCTGGGGCAGGACCCAGGTCCCCAAACACTTTTTATGACAATAACTTGCATATTAGCCTTTAAAATTAGCACTTTTGATTTCTCCCATAGACTTTTAAAGGGTGTTCCGCGGCATTCGAATTTGCCGCGAACACCCCAAATTGTTCGCTGTTCGGTGAACTTGCGAACAGCCAATGTTCGAGTCGAACATGAGTTCGACTCGAACTCGAAGCTCATCCCTAGTCCACACAATTGTGGATATTTTGTATGTCATTTGTACATTTGTTTTCACAGATTTATGGTAATATCACTGGGTCATCCAGTTGATACATACTCGTTCACACCGGCATTCATTGTCCTGTTAGCTTTTTTAAAGTTTTTCCATATTGAGATCACGCCGCTGTTGTGGCTTGTCACTCTAGCTACCAAGGCATTTACATTTGCCCGCCCTTCTGGGAGGCTCTCACTATGTATGCATCTGATACGCAGTCTGGCACGGCTTGCATTGCCGTTGTCCCGCCCCTTCACTGCTCTATTACACACGGCATTTGCACATGCGCATTGTATGTCCTTTCATTTCGATGCACGCGCACTCAGTTGGATTTGACACACAGCCCGGCATGTTTTCTACTGCCGTCGTCCCGCCCTTTCACGTCCCCATCATCCCTGCACATGCGCAGTATATGTTCTTTTACCCCGATGCGCGCGCACACAGCCGCGCCGCTCACATCCCATACGTCACTTCACGTCACTTATTCACCCACTCTTTTCCTTCTTTATTTATTATTGACAGGGCCTATTTATATATGTATTCGTGAATGAATCCTTTACTTTATTTATTTCCACTTCCGGTACCATTGTGAGGCGTGGAACGCATGCATGTCACCTTGGAACGCACGCCGTTCGGCCATCTTTTCTCAATACCGGAAGTGACGTTTTAATAATCGTGGAGCTGTTTTTCATTGATTTTGACGGTTTCCTTATATATACTCTGGTGGCTACAGTGGGTGGAACCCCCCAGACGACGTCTATGCAGACGAAACGCGTCGGGTAGGACCCCACTGTCGCCACTTCTCTACAGCGTTGTTTTTAGATACCCTTTTATGTGAGTGTATACTTTTTTATTATATTTCCCATTAAAATGGATTTACACTATCTGGCCATTCCTTCTCTTCATTTGGTTGCTGATATTGCTGGTTCCAACGCGGATCTGAGGGATACGTCTTATGGGTGCTGTATTTCACATCTTTTGACCCGATCACGCTTGAAGAACACAGGCATGTGGTAGCCATTCCACGAACTTTGCCCGTCCGGGCCTACTTCAACCCAGCACCACCTAAGTCTGATTGACTCCACCTGGCGTATGCCTTGTTGGGTCCACCGAGTCCGGTAAGCCTTTTCACTTCTATTGGTGGTGTGTGGGCTCCTGTTGCAGAGGATTCATAATCTTGTGGAGATTTTTTCCAGAGGACTTTTTTAGTGATGTTCTTTCAGAACTTATGACCTTTGAATTTTTGATCCATAGATTTTAATTTGTGACCTCCCCCTAGCGCTACACTTATCTTGCTTTTTGACATTATTTACACTTGTTGGTTGTGTTAGCTGCTGTGTCCATTTTCCTTTGTGGTAGCGCAGAAATATTGTGTATATATTTCATATTTTCTCTATTGGGAGTAAATTTCCCATTGATCTAATTGGTCGCGGTAAGGATTCTATGAAATGCTTTAATTGGTTGTAGCGCCAGGGGTTAATAATTATCTTATCACTCCTCTTCTTAAGCTCGTGTAGTGAGCATATTCTACCCTGGCACATTACATCTTTTAGTTGTATATTTTCTTCCAATAGCCATTTACCAAACCACTCCTCTTTCCCTGGTGGGAAGTGATCCAAATCTTTAAGTGACATTAGAGGTGAATTGAACTCCCAGTGTTCCCTTTTGTGTAGAGTGTCCCATATCTTAAGTGCATGTCTGGTGATATCGTGAGTTTCAGTACTATATTTTCTCAATTTTGGTGGGATCCATATAATTTTATACAATTTTGTGTCACTAAATTTTTTTTCAATTACTACCCAGTGTTTTTCTTTATTTTTAACCCAGTCTACCACTCTCGCTAGTGCAATAGCTTCATAATATTTCCATATGTCTGGTTCTCCCCATCCCCCTTTATTTTTAGTGATTGTTAGTTGAGTGAATTTTAGATGAGGTGTTTTCCCTCTCCAGATAAATCTTAATAGCATTGAATGTAATCTTTTAAGGTATGTGAGTGGCAACGTGATTGGGAGCATTTGCATTTATACGTTATTTTTGGCAATAAAACCATTTTAAAAATATTGATTCTTCCCGCCCAAGATAATTGTCCCTGTTGTATTCTATTTAATTCTGACTTTACCTCGTTCAGGAGCGGTATGAAGTTCGCTTGATATAACATTTCCATAGATGTTGTAATTTTAACTCCTAAATAGTTCAGGACTTTTTTTCCCCACACAAAGGGGAAGTGTTTTTGATATGAATGACCCCTCGCCTTATTGGGGTTTATATCTAACACTTCTGATTTAGTTGGATTTACTTTAAAGTTAGATAGTTTCCCATATTCTATTAGGGTGGCCATAATATTCGGAAGGGAGATTTTTGGGCGTGTTATTTAAAGCAGG
Source organism: Aquarana catesbeiana (assembly GCF_042186555.1). Classification (NCBI taxonomy): domain Eukaryota; kingdom Metazoa; phylum Chordata; class Amphibia; order Anura; family Ranidae; genus Aquarana; species Aquarana catesbeiana. The sequence goes on along the minus strand of NC_133326.1, from coordinate 396,109,809 downwards.
ATGTCGTCTGCAAAGGCTGCGAGTTTATATTCAACGCCACCTATCGTTACTCCTCTGATGTCCATATTCTGCCTAATCTTTAAGAGGAGGGGTTCCAATGACAGCAAGAAAAGCATAGGAGAGATTGGACACCCCTGTCTTGTTCCATTATACATATCGAAGGGCTCAGATAGGTTCCCATTTATCTTTACTCTCGCTGAGGGCCTTGAGTATAAAGCTCTTATCCATTTACAGACCTTCACCCCGTAGCCTACTTCTTCAAGTGTACCCATCATGAAGTCCCAGTCTACTCTGTCAAATGCTTTTTCTGCGTCTATTGACAGAAGTAGACCTGGGACTCCACTCTTTTTAATTTCCTGGGCTATCAGGAGGGTTTTGATACTATTGTCTCGTCCCTGCCTGCCCGATATAAACCCAACTTGATCTGGATGAATGATCCTTTTTATTGTTTGCTTCACTCTATCCGCAATCACTCTTGCAAATAGCTTTGTGTCCTTATTTAATAGGGAGATGGGCCTATAACTAGAGCATAACGTGGCGTCTTTACCTTCTTTATAAATAATCGCTATATTAGCTGCCAGTGCTTTTCTACTCATTTCCCCTTTCTCTCCTATATCATTCATGTAGGAGCACAATTTTGGTGCTAAGTGGTCTTGATATTTTTTGTAATATAGTACTCTCAGCCCATCCGGACCTGGGCTCTTACCTACTTGTGTCTCCCTGATAGCCTTTCTCACTTCAGACTCCGTAATGGGGGCCTCCAAGGAGGTTCGCTCCCCTTCGGTTATTTTGGCCAATCCAACTTCTTTTAGATAGTTTTTGATTTTCTCTTGTTTTTGTTCCTTCTCTTTACTCGTATCGTTTTTATTAATAGAGTATAGCTCCCCGTAGAATTCTTGGAACGTCTTTGCTATATCCGAATCTTTGTAACTAACTTCATTTGTTCTGGTCCTTATCTTGTCAATATAGTTGTTACTTTTCTTTTTACTTAATGCCCTTGCCAGGAGTCTACCGGGTCTATTATTACCTATGTATCTTTCTTTTTTGACTAAATTGTACTTCTTTTGATTTTCTAGTTCAATTAGTTGTCTCATAGCCTCCCTACATCTATATAATTTTTCCAAAATCTCTCCATCCCCCGATTTCTTATGTTGTTGTTCTAATTTTATTATTTCCTCTTGTAGCACGCAAAGGTTCTTTACCTGCCTTCTCTCTTTCTCTACACCCGCCTTTATTATAATCCCTCTGATGTACGCTTTATGGGCCTCCCAAACTATTGCTTCTGGTGTCTCCTTTGAGGTGTTCGTTTTGAAATAAAATTCTAATTCTTCTTTAATAAGCTTATCAATTTTCCTATCATGAAGGAGATCTTCGTTGAGTCTCCAATTATTACGCAGGGGTTTGTGTATGCTTTGTTTTATTCGTAGGCTCACGGGAGCGTGATCAGAAAATGTCATCGGTCCTATGTTTGTGCTCTCTACCTCTTCTGTATACCCGTGGTCTACAAGAAAGAGATCAAGCCTAGAGTACGTCGCATGCACGGGGGAGTAGAAGGTATAATCTCTTTCATTCTGATGTTGCATCCTCCATACATCCACCAACTGACATTGACGCAATTTTTTCTTGAGTTTGTTCATCCATATACCTCCAGTCCCCCGGGCAACGTACTATCTTTACCTAGCTCAAGGCATAAGTTGAAATCCCCTGCTACAATGGCCCTCCCCTTCTTAAAGCCTTCAAACTTTGAGAGAACTCCCAATAAGTATTTTCCTGGGTTGGTATTTGGGCAATATACATTGGCTAGTGAACATTCCATCCCATTCAGTTTGCCTTTCAAGAACAAAAAACGACCCTCGGGATCAGTTATTCTTTCATCTATCTGAAACCGAACTTCCTGTGCGAAACCAATCGCTACTCCTTTTGCACCCCTTATCGCGGAGTCAACGTAGATCCAGAACGGGTAATCCCTAGAAATTATTCTCTGGTTCCTACCTAGATACAGATGCGTCTCCTGGAGGAAGACCACCTCTGCTTTAATGGATCTCAATTTGCCCATTATGTTTGCACACTTTATGGGCGAATTGAGGCCCCTCACATTATATGTAACTAGCTTTAATCCGGCCATCTTGTTTTTTTTCCATGCCTATAACTTTGTCCTGCCTTTCCGAACCAAATAATAAGAGACAATGAGATATGTACCGGTCTTGCCCTTCCCTTCCTCCCTTCAGGTTCTCCTGGTCTTCCAATCTATACCTCAGGTTCCTCTGTTCACGCTGCATCTCCTCCATCTGGCCCTTAAGGTTCCTTATCTCTATTCCTTACCTTTCTATCATTGTTTCGGCCTCTTCTACTCTTCTTAAAATGTGGCCCATATCGTCCCGTATTGTTTCTATTTCGCCTTTAATGGATGTTTCCAGTCTAGCAAACATTTCAGCTATCTCATTCTTTGTTGGTAATAGTCTTTCCTGCTGACGTTCCATTGAGACTTCTTCTATTATCACGGGGTTTATAATATGTGATTCCGCTTCCGCCAGCTGTCTTCTTGTGCTAGTTTTGGGTGGGCAATCGGGAGTTTTACTTTTGGTACCAGAGGCCTTCCCCAGACTCACATTAGGGTTTTCATGGACCATGTATTTCCTTATTGTGCCTGGGCTAGCACTTGTTCTAGTAGGGTTCGCTTTGACCCCCTTCCCTGACTTTCCCTTCATTCTCTCTTATCTTTCCCCCTTTTAAATAGTCCTGTTCTAATTGAACTATCAGGAATGATATAAATGGTGTAAATGATGAGTATGTAATGTAGATCTCCTACACCAGGGGGTTCACCCGACAGGATATCAATATCAGGGATATTAAGCTCTTTGCCGGTTACACTGGTGACCTTGACTGGGCCAGTTATTGCATATTTGAAAGATCCTTAATACGTTGTATAGGGTAACCCTACGGAACAGAACCCCCGCTGGGTCCCTCTTCTATATAATGTTATTGCTATCAGGCACTGGGTCTACGAGGAGGGGTGTCACCCCAGAAGTACATAGCACACTAACCAAGTCTCTTCAAAAAGTCCAGCACTGCTATATCCCCTGCGCCTCCAGCTGCTATCCTGGTTCTGGGGCTTGACCGTCATCACCGTCCGCCCCTGCCCTAGTTTGACTGAATATTACAAAGAACTTAACACATCCAATCCTGTATCTTTATATAGCATATATGTCGGGTTTCTGCTGGGCCTGTAGTTTTAGGTGGGCTATAGGCCCATTACACTATATACAGTTCTTTCTTATTTTAGTTTGCATATGTATTACCATAGGGCTTTTAATCCCTTAGCCAAGGGGAAAACAGATGGAGGTGTCCAGCGAGAGAGAAAGATACAAAGCCACTATTATTGTAATCCCAAAGTGAGTTGTAGGCAATTATATACCGATGTAGACATTAGACACTTAAAATGCATGCATATATACCAGAATCTTTCAATCCCATCATGTGATTGACCAACTCCAGACCAGCGCCCACTCTCTCCACGGATGTCTTGGTTCTTGTGACTACCCTTTGTCATACAGTTCAAGATCTATACCCAGGAGACCTTATTAAATTGGTTTGGGTGGGTAGGTTTGGGTGGGTAGGGAGGTCAGCCACCTTTGTGCAGGGGTTACCTGTGCTTTATATGCTGTATGCTGTATGCAAAGAGTCCCAGTAGAAGCATTTAGTGAGAAGCACTTACCCCTCCAGCCGCACTCGTTCTGGTGGTCTTACATTTGTCTGTGGATTGATGATCTGATCCTCTCTAAGTGTCCCTGTCCCTTGTGGAGCTGGCGGCAGGGTGGCAGGATCGCGACCTCCACACCTCCTTCCTGGCCGATGGTCACCGCTCTCTCCAACTGTTTCAAAGGGGGGGAGGGAGCGCCATGCACTCCGGTGCTCGCTTCACCTTGCTGTCTTCAGGGGAGCGCTCTCCTCGTTCTCCTCCACGGACGCCACACATCTACCACGGGTGCTCGAGGGGTGGGGGGTTTGGCAACGCCGGATCGGGAGGGGACCGAATCCCTTAGAGCGACCCGGAGGCTGGCGGTTTACATCCGAGCTGCTACCGCCGCTGTATTTGCAGGGGAGAGAGACCCGGCATCCCAGGACCAGCGATGAGATCAGCTAGACGCCCACATCCGGCTCCTCCCCCACACTGGGGGGCCTCTCACTTCCTGAAAATGTTGTCCTTCTCTTCTACACGCCCCCACCCCATCCCTCCTCTCCTTTTTAGACAGACATGCCTAGACCTGCCCAGCCCCACCCTCATCCCTCCTTTTCTTCTCAGATCTCCTCTGTCTTCATTGCCTCATTTTGGATAGCAGTTTCTCCTGAGAGAGAGAGGGGGAACAGGTTTGGAAGTTTGTTATGTTTGTTAGAAACTTTACGATAGATTACAATGCAACTTGCTGCAGATTTTCTACAGTGTACAAACACAATGTTGTTTCTGCATTTCATTGTGATGGGCACTGTGTGCATGGTGTGATGGGCACTGTGATGGCACTGTGCGCATGGTGTGATGGGCACTGTGATGGCACTGTGTGCATGGTGTGATGGGCACTGTGATGAGCACTGTGTGCATGGTGTGATGGGCACTGTGTGCATGGTGCGATGGGCACTGTGATGAGCACTGTGTGCATGGTGTGATGGGCACTGTGATGGCACTGTGTGCATGGTGTGATGGGCGCTGTGATGGCACTGTGTGCATGGTGTGATGGGCACTGTGATGAGCACTGTGTGCATGGTGTGATGGGCACTGTGATGGCACTGTGTGCATAGTGTGATGGGCACTGTGTGCATGGTGTGGCACACACCCAGCTGAGGGAGCTACATATGAGCAATGAGTTTAAGGCTGTGTTTCCACTAGTGAGACTTGTCATGAGACTTTGGACACATAAAGTCGTATGACAAGTCACAGCCCATTGATTTCAATGGCAAACATTCCCATCTATAGGACTTTGAAAAGGTGCCTGCACTACTTTGATGCAACTTTTGATGTGACTTTGATCCAGAGTGTAAAGTTGGATCAAAGCTGCACTCAAAGTCGCACTCTAAATTGCACAGCTTTGGAGTTGCATTAGTGAAAATGTAGCCTTATGCCCCGTACACACGGTCGAATTTTCCAATGGAAAATGTCCGATCGGAGCGTGTTGTCGGAAATTCCGACCGTGTGTGGGCTCCATCGGACATTTTCCATCGGATTTTCTGACACACAAAGTTTGAGAGCAGGCTATAAAATTTTCCAACAACAAAATCCGATGGCGTCAATTCTGACCGTGTGTGGCCTGTTCTGACGCACAAACTGCCACGCATGCTCAGAAGAAATTCCGACACGGAACAGCTCAGTCTGGTAAACTTAGCGTTCGCAATGGATACAGCACTTTCGTCACTGTGCAATGTAAAAAATGGTTTAATACAGCGCACTCTCTTCTTCTTTATAATGTGAGAAGAATTAAGTAGTTTTGCTGCTCATATTCACACACACACTTCTCACAAACTTCTTTATTTATTATTTAGTGGGATTCCCTTAATATATTTTGATTTGTCACATCTGACAACATTATTTTGGTGTTGGATTTTTTTTTGTTTTGGTTTTAAGGCAGATTAGTTATTTTTGGTTTGTATTTTTTTCAAGGCTGATCTTTGTTTTCTTGGATTTTTATTTGGACTCCAGAATATTTTTATGTGTGTTTTGTGTGTCAAGTTACCACAACACCATTGATATGTTGTTCTATTTAATCTGTAGGAGATTGTTTGGTGTTGTTGTCTCTTGTTAATTTCACATTGTATTTTAGAAATGTACCTGAATCCTCACCAACAAACTGTCCTTTTTGAATGAAAACACACATAGGAGAGTATAATTTTCCTTAAAAAAAAATATTAAGGGCTCACAACTAAACAAAGAGGGAGGCATCACTGGAGAAACAGCTGAAATGGGTGAAGCCTTGGACCCCCAGGGCACACATCAACTATTTTGAAGCAAAATTGGTGGCCTGAGGAGTCCTTATCTAAGGGAGTGCAGTCTGGTCCAGAAGTCCCAGAGATCCTGAAAGCAGCAGATGACATCTGTGTCCCCAGGCTGTGGTCATACGAGAGACTGCATCTTTTGTCAGACCAGACTGAACCCAGGGTCATCACTCTCTTGTTTTCCTTCCACGCCTCCTTCCATGCTGTGGCTCTGGTGGTGGAGTTGTGGCAGCAGGAGGAGGAGGAGGAGGATGGTCCAACTCAATCACGTCGGTCTTGGGTGTTAGTTCCCCACTCACCCCCTTACTTAGGACTTTATAAAGAAGGTCCTCACATAGCTTGCGTTGACCCTCCTGCATGCCCTGCAGTTTTGTGGCAGCCATGCAGGCAAAGGCCTCTTCAGGAATGGGTAAGGCTCGGAGGGACGCAGATGCCTCCTGAATCAGCCTGAGTGCAGAATCCTGCATATGAGTCCCCTTCCTTGCCCTTTTGTATGGAAGGCGGAGGGGAGGAACCTGCGATTCAGTCAGGCTGCGACTTGTCCCAGGCTTCTTCTGGCTGACACTTAGCCCCGCCTCCTCCTGGCTGCCACATTCCACAACCTCCTCCTGGCTGAGGTCTTCCTGTGTATGAAAAAGGGACATTATTTTAGTATTTTTTTCATCAATCACACACAATTTTCACCTCATGACTGTTGCAAATTGAATGTTAACAAATATAACAGACTATCATTCTGAGCCCAGCATTTTTCATTCTTGTCCCAATTTTGGGTGCCCACTGCTGTCTATTGATATGTAAAACACTTTTTTCAATCATCAATTAGTGATCAATAATAACATCTAGTAAAGATCATTTATTTATTGACCAGAAATCTGTAGAAGAATGCTATACCTGACTCCGGCTGGGCTCCTCCATTTCTTCCTGGCTGGAAGGCCCAGGTTGGACATCGGAAGCCTCAGCTGGGGTGGAAGGAAGAGTGGAAGGAAGGGTTGAGAGGGATTCCCTGACTTCAGTGTGGTCTGACAGAAGTCGCAGTCTCTCATAGTACCACAGCCTGGGGACATAAACGTCATCTGCTACAGCTCCGGATCTCTGAGAATCTGTGACCTTCTTGCGCTCCCTAAGATAAGTGCTCCTCAGGCCACCAATTTTGGCTTTCAAATAAGGGATGGTTGCTGTGGGGACCACCGGCTTCACCAACTCCAGCAGTTTCTCCAGCGCTGCCTGCCTCTTTTGTTTATTGTTATAATGGGGATATCTTACCTGCCACAGACAGGGCAGCTCCCTGTATTTGTCTATGAACAGGGGGAGGAAGTTGTGGTCATTGTAGCCATCCATTTTCTCTGTGAGACACAACACGAGACAAACCCTAAGGTCAAGGCAAACTCTCCTAATCTTGTTACAATATAGGCTTCAATTTCGAAGCAGTATAGGCCGAAGTTTAGATCTTACCTTCGTTATCACGATCAGTGCCTCCGATGCACCTTCCTCCACTCACAGATCGTACGTAATACGCACGCGTATTACGCTTCATACACACTGCGCATGCGCCTAACTCCGCCTGCCCCTGACGTTCTTTCTAGTCTATTCCTCTCCCCTTTTTGTTCGGCGCAGTGGGGGAAGAGCACATGGCGGATACACATCAGGTGCGTGCTAATTACAACAACGAGGAGGAGGAAAGCCCGGAGCCTGAAATGTCTGGATCCAGAAGGAGACGATTTAAGGCCTCAAATATGTCCTTTGGGGAGATGTTGGAGATGGTCGACATCCTGAAGAAGGCTGACTATGATGGGAAGTATGGACCTTACCCCAACCCCAATGTCTGAAAGGCCAAGATCATGGCGAAAGTGGTCAGGAGTCTGCACCGGAATTTCAGGGTACGCCGATCGAAAGATCAGCTCAGGAAATGGTGGCCGGACCTGAAATTACTAGAACATGAGCAGTAGAGAAAGATCCAGAGAGTGCTGCAAAAAAGTAAGTAGTTGTCCTGTGTTCCTAATCTTTTTCTGTATATTACGTTACTGCTGCTCCATGTGCTTTTCTTAAAAGTGTACATTTTAAAATGGCAACTTTCATGTTCATGGGCATATTATTCGTTCGTATCAAACATTTTTCTTTCGGCCTATAAAACACCATTGTTTCGGCCATAAGCATTTGCCAACATTTTTGACGCCCTACTTGTATGAAACTAATTTGGTTGTGTAGATGGGTTTGTTACTAGAATGAAATGCAAACTCGATTCTGTGTAAGGAGAGGACACTGAGCAGCTGTTTTCACATCTGGACTCTGGAGCACTAGTGTGGGACCCCAGAACAACATTTTTATTAGGGGGCCACACAGGTGCTCCAGTGTATACTATAGGGGGGTCTCCATCTGTGAAGCTTGTTTAAAACAGGTAAAAAGTATTGAAGCTTGACAAAGAACACTGAAAATGCTACATTTTGGAACTCGGCCAAAATAGACAATTGTACCCCACTTCCAAGCAATGTTTCCTATTTATAGTTCTGTCATCAAATATCTGTGTGCTAAGTATACCATTTTTATTTTACATAGAGGAGAAAATACTCGGAGGACACCCCTCATCTGAGGAGAACAGAGACCCCCCCGGAAGAAGGAGGAGGAAGGAAGAAGATGTGGTGGAAATTGTCACCACAACAGATGAGTGTCTGCGACCACAGGCTCAGGTAAGAGATGGATGCCGGCATATTTTTGATACCTGTTTTTGTTTGGTTTCTCTCTTTTTGGGTGATCGTGATGTTGTGGATCCAGATCCTTTCACATCAGAAAGTGCCCAGATCCTGATCGGGGAGATCATGGGGTGTAATTTACAATTGGAAAACCTCAAGAAAAACATCAATGATGTTATTCTAAAAACTAAAAACATCATTGATGTTTTGGGGCGAGTTTAAAACCCCTCCAAATCCCTTTGTTTTTTTTGTGTGCTACAATCTTAAAAATGTTTGAGCGATTTTCAGAAAAGCCAAATTTGGAGGATGCACACAGCGTCCTAACATGTGCTATCTGCCATCACGGGAGATCAATGGACGTGTTTTGGGGGTGCAATCCCTTACTCAATAATAAAGTAGCTGAGAGGAAGGGGTTTCTCCCCCAAAACACGTCCCTTGATCCCCCGTGATGGCAGCTAGCACATGTTGACATTGACAAAATTGTGTGCATCTTGCAAATTTGGCTTTTCAAGGGGTGACTTCACCCCATCTGAACCCAATATCAAACACAGTTCCTAAATACTCATGTATGATATTGCCTTGAAGTTCTACCAAATGTGAACTTTGTAAGTTCAAGATTTGTGTCTTTCTTGTTGGTTTTACACATGCCTGTTTTATCTTAAATGGATATTTCTATTTTTGATAATACCACCCCAAAAAAGGTTATACAACAAACATGTTGGTTTGTTTTAAAACCTTTTAGAAATGCACATGTGATTGTGCAGGTATTAAAAAGATTGTGAATCAAGAATGTGTGGATTATTGTCTCAACGCTACAACACTTTTGTGGTGATGTAATTGCTGCTTTCTGTGAAAATGGGGGTTATTTCCTAAGAGCAAATCCTCTTTGCACTACAAGTGCAGTTTCAGTGCAGTTTCAAGTGCACTTGTAGTGCAAAGTGTCTTTGCCTTTATGAAATAACAGCCAACAGTGCTTTGGATAAGGTTACACAATCACGCCATTTTCAGGACTACACACATTTCAGTCAGGGTCAGCTAAAACAAACACAAGCAGTAAATGTCACCAAAGATTTATTTTTTTCTTTTGTTTTTATTTGATAAAGGCTTCACAAATAGTCTGGCATATTGATGGCCCCCCTACCCGCAAAGAACTCAAGGTATCTTAACCGGACATCACGGGCACTCAGGGAGGGCAAGCCAGGACGGCCACTTTCAAGCGCCATCAGGGTTGTTTCATTTAGAATTCCGGCCTCAGGCCCAACTGAGCCAGCATAGTTGGCAGAATGTTGCTGTAAAAAGTTTTGTAGAACACAGCACGCCAGGATTATATGATTAAGTTTATACTCCGCCATATGAATGGGTGTCAAAAATAGACGGAACCGGCTGGCCATGATTCCAAATGTGTTCTCCACCACTCTTCGGGCTCTGGTCTGGGGTGAGGGTTCTCATCGGGAATGGCCGCATAAGATGGTCTCCCAACGCAAAGGCTTCATCTGCAACAAAGACGAATGGGAGTCCTTCCACATTGTCTTCTGGAGGTGGCAAGTCCAAGCTGCCATTCTGGAGAAGCCTGTAAAACTCTGTCTGGGAGCTGACTACACCATCGGACATCCGGCCATTCTTCCCCACGTCCACATACAGGAACTGGTAATTAGCCGACACCACCGCCAACATCACAATACTATTGAACCCTTTGTAATTATAATAGTACGACCCCGAGTTGGGGGGTGGGACGATGTGGACGTGTTTCCCATCAATTGCCCCTCCGCAGTTAGGAAAGTCCCACCACTGGGCAAAGTGGAAGGCCACAGTCTGCCATTCCTGTGGCGTGGAAGGAAACTGTTGAGGAAAACAGAAAAAAATTACTATTTTTGCACATAAACATGGCAAGCAGATTAGACACAAACATTCATGGCCAACATCCAGATAAAACATTTATTAAGGGGAATTTTACAACACCAAAGCATAAGGTACACCTATCATATCCCCCCCCCCCTCTCATTGGCCATTTCTAACATTATAGGGGGGGATCTTGGACAGGTAACCCTATTCACTTCATTGAGAGATGAATGCCTAAATACAGGGTATTACTTGGAACAACCCCTCCTTAGTTACACTATTGGCAGCCCACTGGACAGGGAAGAAGTGTCATAATACAAAGATATAAATACACACTGTACACATTTGAGCACATTTGGACATTCTGCTATTACCTATCAAGATAATAATATAATACAAAAACTTGAAACAGTACCATTTGAAAGTATACAGGCAGGCCCTTGCACTACATGCTTTGGGGAATTCATCCATAAATCTGACCACCCATAGTGTGTATGGGTTTGGCAAAGTCAGCAGATAGATGATTGAGGATAGATATAGAATTGGTATCAGGGGCGGATCCAGAGCCTAGTCTCGGGAGGGGCACTGCCAGAAAATACGTTTTTTTGGGGGTAAATTTAACGGGGAAATGGCTGGTGTTAGCGCTTCAATCATCACGGCACCATGGTTGTTATGGTGTCAGGATGATTGAAGCGCATTATTACTATTATTACATGGTTATAAAAAATGAAATGGTTCAACTTACCATAGAATCAGTGGGAGCCCCGAGCGTGTCACTTGCCACTGTTATCTGCCACATGTTAGGGATTGTCACTTGACACGTCACCTGTCACTAGATGCGGATTGTCACTTGCCACGTCCCATGCCACACGTTGCGGCTTGTCACTTGCCACGTCCCATGCCACACATTGCGGATTGTCACTTGCCACACGTTGCAGATTGTCACATGCCACGTCCCATGCCACACGTTGCGGATTGTCACTTGCCACGTCCCATGCCACACGTTGCAGATTGTCACTTGCCACGTCCCATGCCACACGTTGCAGATTGTCACTTGCCACGTCCCATGCCACACGTTGCAGATTGTCACTTGCCACGTCCCATGCCACACGTTGCAGATTGTCACTTGCCACGTCCCATGCCACACGTTGCAGATTGTCACTTGCCACGTCCCATGCCACAGGTTGCGGATTGTCACTTGCCACGTCCCATGCCACACGTTGCGGATTGTCACTTGCCACGTCCCATGCCACACGTTGCAGATTGTCACTTGCCACGTCCCATGCCACAGGTTGCGGATTGTCACTTGCCACACGTTGCAGATTGTCACTTGCCACGTCCCATGCCACACGTTGCAGATTGTCACTTGCCACGTCCCATGCCACAGGTTGCGGATTGTCACTTGCCTGCTATAATTGTCTGCTGTGTCCCAGTCAGAGTCAGGCTTATTTAACTGGTGACCCCCTGTCATCAGTGCTGGGCTGGGAGGAATGGGCTGGCTGCTGCCACTGGGAGAGCGATGGGAGCAGAGCGAACACAGGGCTCATCCTGAGCGGATGTGTCAGCGCTCCATCCCGCCCCAGGGGGGGCAGCAGAGAGATGATGTAATCTCTCTGCTGCCGCGGCTGCCTGTACTTTCAACAGTGTGGGCGGAACTGCAGGGATGCAGGGCGGCGCTGGGCGGTGAGAGATGATGTTATCTCTCTGCTCCCCCACCCGCAGGCTCCCTGATTGGCCAGCAGCCGCTCACACTGTCACTGAGCCGCCCGCACACCGCTGTTTACGTAGCCGCCCGTGCTCTCAGCTGTGGAGCCGCCCGCCGGCTCCCTGATTGGCCAGCACTGCAGCCGCTCACAAACTAACTGTCACTGAGCCGCACACAGCTGTTCACTTAACGGAGCCGCCCGTGCTCTCAGCTGTGGAGCCGCCCGCCGGCTCTCTCACCCACAGCGATGCCTGCCCTGCCCACCCACTCACCCACAATCTCGGAGGGGGCAATTGCCCTGTTGCCCCCCCCCTGGATCCGCCCCTGATTGGTATCAGCTGACTTAGCAGTTGGGGGGAGGGAGGGTTAATAAAAATGATTTGGGGACACTACAAAAAAATGCCTCTGGCCTGAATTTAAAGCACAAATCACATTTTAAAACATTTTAGGGGGTATTTGGGTACAGCACTACTATGGAGCTGATAAAATACATTGTTAAGTGACTACATGAGGTGAATATAGGGCAGGAGAGCATGCTGGGGAGGTAAGTGAAGGCAAATATGTATGAAGGAGCAAAAAAATAATTACATAAAAATCCAGCATGCATGAGAACAAAGGGGACATTCACAGCATATTACAATCATGGTAATTAGGGAATGAGGAAAGAAATACAATATATTAGCAAACAATAAAATGTGATATTAAAGGATACATCTTACCTTCATATACTCCTTCTGCAGGACCTGGATGATGGCAGAACAGGTCTCCGGGATAATTATCCCCAGAGCCTGGGGGGAGATGCCTGTCGAGAACTTCAAGTCCTGCAGGCTTCTCCCTGTCGCCAAGTACCGCAGGGTAGCGACGAGCCTCTGCTCCGGAGTGATGGCATGCCTCATGCAGGTATCCTGCCTGCTGATATAGGGGGTCAGCGAAGCCAACAAACGGTGAAATACGGGGTCCGTCATCCGGAGAAAGTTCCTGAAATCATCAGGATTATTCTCACGGATCTCACAGAGCAAAGGCGTATGACAGAACTGGTCACGCTGAAGCAACCAATTCTTGGTCCATGAACTCCTCCCCACCCTGTTCATGGACTGGACTTGTGTCAAGGTCAGGACCCCAACACCAAGCCCCCGCACAGCACGAACTCCACGAGGAGTACGTATACGCAACATGGCTAGAAAACAGTCGGCTGCTCAGAACGAAGTAACAGAACGCACTGAAGAACAGCAAGGCCTGTGAAGAGCGACCTGAAAAATAGTAATGAACGCACAAGAACACAATGACTAAGTCACGCGGAACTTGCTTGCACGCACAAATTGAACCGCAGAAAACGATCTGAAACAACTTTGTGCGACCGTGTGTACGCAAAACAAGTTTGAGCCAACATCCATCGGAAAAAATCCTAGGATTTTGTTGTCGGAATGTCCGATCAATGTCCGACCGTGTGTACGGGACATTAGGCTAGAGTGTGACTTTGGAGTGTGACTTTGATGCAACTTTGAGTGCAGCTTTGATCCAACTTTACATTCTCTGGATCAAAGTCACATAAAAGCATTGCAGGTACCTTTTCAAAAGTCACTGATTTTCAAAGTCACATATATGGGAACATGTGCCATTTAAATCAATCCAAAGTCGCATGACAATTCATTCAAGTGGAAACGGAGCCTTAGTCTACATTTCCATTATTGCAATCTTAAAGTTGCACGATTTAGAGTGCAACTTTGATGTGACTTTGAGTGCAGCTTTGATCCAACTTTACACTCTCTGGATCAAAGTCACATTAAAAGTATCATAAAAGCATTGCAGGTGCCTTTTCAAAGTCACTGATTTTCAAAGTCGCATAGATGGGAACGGGTGCCATTGAAATCAATGGGATGTGATTTGTCATGTGACTTTATGTGTACAAAGTCGCACAACAAGTTGCATTAGTGGAAACAGAGCCTTAATGTGGTTGCCTGTACTATGATCATTGTAGACTGTGAACTGAGACCCCAGATCACTTCCAGCTATACTGACAGTACCCCCCTTCATTCTCCTGTGCACAGCTATACTGTATATGTGCACTGCACCCAAACCCCCCCCCTGCCCCCATGTCCTGTGTGGATGGGGCTTTTAATTTCTTCATTTTCTCATGAATTAGGATGTACAATGCATCCTTACTGATGAGAAAACACTGGGCAGGAACCTATGATCAGCTCCTCCCATCATGTATATGCCCACTGGCTACACAGGAACAGTGTCCCTCCCAAGAAGTGATGTCACTAGCTTTCAGTAACTGATTTTGGTCTCAGAGGGAAGTAGATTTGAAGTCATGTGACGGCACTGGATTCTGCAAAATAAAGGTAGAAAAACTGGGATTTTTTCATTTTGAGATGTAAGGCTGAACTTGGCTCACATTAATGATTGCAGGGTGAGAATTTAAGTGTTAGAGTAGATTTCCACTTTAAGGTAAAAATACTTTGAGGCTTTAGAAACACTATAAGAGGATATGAGGCCTTTCTTTCAGTGCTCGTGAGGGAGGTTATCAGTGGCATAGGATGCACTTTTAAAATGATTTTCCAAGATTGTTTATCCAATACGTGCCTTAATTGGAGATATTGGAAAAAGCAGGAGGCCTGTAATTGGTAGGTTTCCTAAAGGTCCTGGTATGAGCATATAATATTTTGGTTATATGTCTTATGCCTTTGGCATACCAGTATCCAAACTCCTCTAATTTATTAAGTTGCTCTAAGCTGGAATTGTCTCATATGGGGGTTTATGCCGATAATCTATTATAGTTCACGATACGTTTCATTTCTTGCCAGATCCGCTGCATTAACATTAATGTAGGACCTGAACTGGCACCAGCAAAGGCATCGCACTCCAGTTGCACCATAAGACCATACCTAGACCAGCTCACCAGTAAGATTGCTTAAATAGGATCATCCAGATTTGCCATGTCCCACCCTGCACAATGCTGTAGTTGAGCCACCAAAAAATACATTTTAGGATGAGGGACAACAAAGCTGCCCTCCATTTTGGGCAATGGTAGTATTGGCAACTTGTTTCTGGGGTTTCTAGCTTTAGTAAATATCCCTCTTAGTGTCTGAAAAGGTTAATTGCCCCTTTGGGGGGTTACCAAAAATCCTGTAAGTTACAAGTCATAAACATTATACCCTAAAGGGATTTTTACTACACTCTGATTTTTGTTTCCCGATAAAACATTCTTGGTTAAAAGAATGCAAGTCTTGTCCACACTTTCCAAGCATAAAGCCCAGTTTATTTTTCTCCAAGAAACTCATTTTCACTCTGACTCCATTCCCAAACTTATCAACCACCTTTATCAGACAGTTGTCCATTCAACGAACCCCTCTGCCAAAACTAAAGGAGTATCCATATTAATTACTAAGAATGCCCAATTCCAAATATTGGACTCCCTTGTAGATCCAGAGGGTAGATTCATTTTTATCAAGGGTCAATTTGCTTCTAAGCTAGTAACACTGGGAAACATCTATTGCCCAAATGAACATCAGGTCTCCTTCTTTAGGAAAATATGCAAAATCTACTATATCTACTATCCTCCTTCAGCGAGGGAATAGTCATCTTGGGAGAGGACTTTAATGTACCATTGAACCCCAACATAGACACCTCTTCGGGCACCTCTACATTGACATATTGTGCACTATGCCAGATCAAACTACAACTTCAGGGCCTAGCTCTACACAACACCTGGGGCATTTTGTTTCCATCAGATAGAAATTACACTTTCTACTCTGTTCCATTTCAAAAATATTCAAGAATAGACTACTTCTTTCTCTCGCAGCCGGATCTAATTTATCTTAACCAGGCAACGATAGAATCAATGTTTATATCGGACCATCGCTCGATCTCGATCACTTGACTTTTCCTGAATCAATCCCCAGGACTAAAAGATGGCATTTTAAACCCATCCTTGGTGAAAGACCCAGAAATTCTTACCCAACTAAAATCCAAACTTCAGCTATATTTTGCAGAAAACTCCACCCGGGATATCTCCCCAGTCACCTTGTGGGAGGCACACAAATGTGTGATCCGGGGGAGAACTATTGGCCTTAGCCACAAGTGCCATTAGAAAACACCAGGAGATGATCAGGGCACTGATTGACAAAATTAACCACTTCAATACAGGGCTTTTATACACCCTTCCTTCCCAGACCAATTTTTAGCTTTCAGCACTCTCACACTTTGAATGACAATTACTCAGTCATGCTACACTGTACCCAAACCAAATTTTTATCATTTTTTTCTCACAAACATATCTTACTTTTGGTGGTATTTAATCACTGCTGTTTTTTTTTTATTTTTTGCAATATAAGCAAAAAAAGAGAGAAATTTTTGAAAAAAAAAACACTTTTGTTTAGTTTCTATTGTAAAATTTTGCAAATAAGTAATTTTTATTCATAAATTTGGGCCAAAATGTATACTGCTACATATCTTTAGTAAAAATAACCCAAATTAGTGTATATTATTTGGTCTCTGTGAAAGTTATAGAGTCTACAAGTTATGGTGCAAATCATTGAAAAATTATCACATCTGATCACGCCTGATGTAGTGAAGGCCTATCTCATTTCTTGAGGCCCTAACAAGCCAGGAAAGTACAAATACCCCTCAAATTACCCCTTTTTGGAAAGCAGACATTCCAAGGTATTTAGTAAGAGGTATAGTGAGTTTTTTGAAGTCGTATTTTTTTCCCACAATTCTTGGAAATTTTTATTTTTTTTTGCACAAAATTGTCATAATAACAAGTTATTTCTCTCACACAGCACATGCATACTTGCAATGACACCCCAAAATACATTCTGCTACTCCTCCTGAGTATAGTGATACCACATGTGTGAGACTTTTATGCAGCCTGGCCACATACAGAGGTCTAACATCCAGCTAGCACCGTCAGGCGCTTTACGAGCATAAATTGCACATCTCATTTGATGACAACCTATCACACTTTTGAAGGCCCTGGAACGCCCACAAAATGACCCCATTTTGGAAAGCTAACATCCCAACATATAATCTATGAGGCATAATGAGTCTTTTGAACAGTTCATTTTTTTCCAGTAGTTTTTGGAATATGTGGGAAAAAAATGAAAACGCATTTTTTTAATACAAAGTTGTCCATTTATAAGATATTTCCAACACATAGCATGTACATAGCAAAACTGACACCCCAAAATACATTGTGCTTCTCCTCCCGAGTATGGCAATACCACATGTGTGAGACTTTTACACAGCCTGGCCACATACAGAGGCCCAACATTGAAGTAGCACCGTCAGTTGTTCTAGGAGCATACATTACACACAAATTCCTGCTAACCTATCACATTGTTGAAGGCCCTTCATATTTCTAACACATAGCATGTACTGTACATATCAATTACAAACCAAAATACATTCTGCTGAATAAAGGGTAAAGAAAGGATTACCTGCGGTTTTAGTAGTGCAGTGGTCCACAGAGAAGAGCATCAGTCCAGGCAGCAGGCAGGAACGTGGACAGCAACAGCAAAACAGGCAGCAGGCAGGAATAGTCAGTACAAGTAGAGATGTCAGCACAGCCAAAGCATTAGTCCATGCAGCAGGCAGGAATACTGTCCATAGTTAGTACATGCAGCAGGCAGAGGTATGGTCTGCACAGCCAGAGTATTTGTCCAGGGAGCAGGCAGTACCATCAAGCTTAGGGCATCGGTCAGGAAAGAATGGGGACAGGGGTAGAGGCTTCTCCCACCCAAATCGCTTTGAAGCCTCCGGGCAACCAGACCCTGTTATGGGAACACAGAAAACCAAAAACTGTTTTTCTGAACTCCGAACACTATTCTGGAGCCCCTCACATATGTGAGACCCCTGTGTAGCAGGGTGAAAGATCAATCCAAGGGGCAGGCAAAAACATGGTCAACGGGCTGGGGTCAGTGCAGGTAAAAGGCAGAAATAGACGGTAGGCAGAGGCATAGTCGATACAGTCCAGGGTGAGTTCACGTGAAAGGCAAAAACATGGCGGAAAACAATGCAGACGATAGGCAGAGGCATAGTCGAGAAACAGGCCAGGATCGGTTCACATGGAAGGCAATGATATGGTTGGTTGAGGAAGGGAAATATTCAGGACAGAAATTAAAAACGGGGAAATGGCAGTATTAGAAATATGGACTAATAATTTTCCAGAGTGTGATATCGCCTGAAGCATTCTCCGATGCAAAGGCCAGGTTGGGAGGGACAGTCGGGACAATGGAAGCTGGTATCTTTCTTAATTCCTTTTTTGGTGCACACCCGACATTTTTTTGGCGTCGTCTACCGGATCCTGTTGGTGGAATATGGTCCGGGAAATGGCGCTCATGTAGTCTATTGACAGAATCGGAGCGAATGCTTTCTGGGGGGGATATTTGCTGATAAATCAGGGCAGTGACAATGTCTTCAATAAACTTTATGAAGGTGGTGGGTGTTTCTGTTGATTTTTGGTAGATTATGAAAGAATTTAAAAGGGCCAAATGAAAAAAGTAAATTGTGACTTTTTTGTACCAGAAGAGGGATTTTCTTGTTGAAAGATAGGGCTGCAACAACTGATCGTTTAAATCCACCCCCCATGTATTTATTGTACTCAGTGATACAGGTAGGCTTGCGAACAGTACTGCGTCTTCTGTGAAGTTCCACCGAGGTGTCATCGAGGATGGTGGACATGATGTACACATCTTTCCTATCCCTCCACTTCACAGCCAACACTTCTTTGTTCCTCAAGCTTGTCAATTCCCCCCTTTGAATGTTTGTGGTGACAAGACGCTGTGGGAAGCCCTTTCGGTTTTTTCTTGTTGTACCACAGGCCAAAGTTTGTTTTAGATATAGGTGGCGGAGAAGGGGCAAACTAGTATAATAATTGTCCATGTAAATATGGTACCCCTTTTGGAGGAGTGGGAATGCCAACTCCCAAACAATTTTTCCACTTATTCCTATGTACGAGGGACACTCAGGGGGCTGGAGCTGGGAATCTTTGCCTTCGTACATGTGGAATGAGTGCACATAACCGGTTGTGCTTTCACAAAGCTTGTTAAGCTTCAAGCCGTACCTCACCCTCTTACTAGGGATATATTGCTTGATTCCCAGCCGGCTTGTGAAATGCACCAGGGATTCGTCCACAGATATATTTTTGTCAGGGACATAAACTTCAGCAAACTTCTGGGAAAAAAAACTATTTAGGGGGCGAACTTTATATAGTCTGTCAAAGTTTGGGTGATTTCGGGGGGGGCACTGTGAGTTGTCACTGAAATGCAAGAAGCACGTTATGATTTCGTATCGGGACCTGGACATGGCCGATGAAAAAACTGGCATATGGTGGATGGGTTTGATCGACCAATACTTATGAATTTCATTTTTTTTGTAAGCCCCATGTTGAGGGTTAGGCCTAAAAACAATTTTAGCTCCACTACTGTTAGGGGTCTCCATTCAAAAGGGCGGGCATAGCTGGAGCTGGGGTTGGTTGCAATGAATTGTTGGGCAAAGAGATTAGTTTGGTCCATGATGCCTTGAATGAATTCGTCGGGGAAAAATAAATATAAAAAATCCATTTGGGAAAATCCTGCAGTGTTGACCTGCACACCTGGCTGTGTTGTAAAAAGGGGGATTGTGGCTGACCCTGTGGTAGAAGGCAGCCACAATGGGTTTGCCAAGGAATCTGGAAGCTGGGTTTGGGCCCTACTTCTTTGGCGTGCACTTGTGCTGGGCCTTTCCTCCTGGGGTCTAGCAGCGCTTGTACTGGGCCCCTCCTCCTGGGGTCTACCGCTGCTGGCACTGCTGGTAGCTGCCTGGTGTCCGTCGTCTTTTTGGAAGGACTGCTTCCTCCTCTGATTCGGATCCTGATGTGCTGCCTTCGGGGGGCTCATATTCCAAACCAGAACCAGAATCTGAATCAGAACTGAGCAGTGAGAGCTCCCCATTCCTCTCATCGGTCAGACTCAGTATTTAGTATGCCTCTTCTGGGGTGTACACCTTTCTGGACATAGTGGCTGACTGGCTGTATGTATCTGGTGGCAGGTACTCTGGTGGCAGGTGATGAGGTGGTGGGTACTCTGGTGGCAGGTGATGAGGTGGCGGGTACTCTGGTGACGGTTACTCTTGTGGCAGGTGGTGAGGTGGCAGGTACTCTGGTGGCAGGTGGTGAGGTGGCAGGTACTCCTGATGGACAGGTACTCCTGATGGACAGGTACTCTAGATGACAGGTACTCCTGATGACAGGTACTCTTTATTTAGGGGGGCAATCTGGGCACAGTAGTACATATGTATAATAGGTAACTCACTGTTAGCTGATCTCTTCTCCTCACACTGGATCGGTGTGTGAGGAGAAGAGCCCAGCAACAGCAGTTGCACACACAGTGTTTGAGTTGTTTACATTAGTGACCGGCTGTGATTGGACATAGCCGGTCATGTGGTGAAGAGCCATGTCATTGGCTACAGTGATCGGGGCTGAGATGTATCCAAGGGAAAAGCCTCAGCCCCGATCACCGCTCTGCGCGCCACCGGAGGCACGAGCGGATACGATACACGCCGCTTCCCACTGCCGCTCTGCATTGACAGATCTGCAGCTCCTGACGCTCCGCCGCCTGCCGCCACCCGCCGCTGCCCGCCGCTTCAATACCCCCATCGAGGAATGGCTGTGTCTCGAGGGACACAACAGTACCCCGATCGCCGCTCTGCGGGCCCTTGGGGGCCCGCAGTAGCGGCGGGAAGCCGAGGCCGTCATATGACGTCCACCCAGGATGAGAGATCCCATCTGTGGACGTCATTTGACTATGGCCGGGTATTGAAGTGGTTAAACACTTAGAATCTTCCCATAAACTTTCTTGATCACAGAAATCCCTGCAAGAACTGCTACATACCGGATCTCTTTTACTGTAGGAATTTGGGAAACGCACAAGATGCCGATATGTGCTCCGTCAGAGAATATGTATCAATAAAACATTTATTATGAAAAACAATATCCACTCACATGGAAGACGGCACATCTGCGTTCAAGCACGTCTCTGGATAGGAGGAGAGGGACTGCAAGCCTCAGCATGTCCATAAACGGCTGGCGGCACGTCAAATCCATAGAGGATGATGTGAGGTGGTGGGGCACAGCGGTTTTCTCCTTGGCCTCGTAAGAGTATCACACAGAGCAGGGATGAGATGGCTGGTATGATCATCCAGGCACGTGTGGGTTCCAGGAGAGGGGGAAAGAAGGTCCTGTCACAGGCAGTGCCGTGATGTGTAGTCACCTGTCTGGTATCCAAGATGTAAGGATAACACAGCCGTGAGGGGGGAACCAGAACGAGGCTCGGCAAGCACGGAAGAGAGTGGCGTGGAGCCGTGACGTCACAAATGTGCGACGCATTTCCGAGTATACACGCTATGGATGGTAGACATAGCAGCACTCCTTTATCAAGCATGGGGTGTGTGGATCTAGGCACAATTTTATAGTCTCAACAGGGGGAGGGGCCAGATAAATGCATACTTGGTTTAAAAACATTGTAAGGCACAAAAAAGCTGGAGTACAAACAGCATATTAAGAAACAATGGAATGAACATGGCAGAAAAATACTCAGTAAAAACAATGCATAGAGGAAATGAAAGTAAAAATATATAAATATATTTATGCATAATACAAATTGATAAAATAAAGTAAGGAAAAATAAAAACATTATTTAATGACTGCCATTATATGATGAATAAATAGATCACCAGGTAAATAGGTGAGTATAGGGAGTAGAGTTTTAAATATAAGCGGCACGGGGTACATATATTAACCCCTTCCTGACCTGCGCATGCCAATGTACGTTGGCAGAATGTTACGGCTGGGCAAATGGACTTACAGGTATGACCATTTGAATTCCCCACCGTGCCATTGCGTGCACACACCGGCCGGGAGCTCCGTGAGTCGGGTTGCGGGTCCCGATCTCCGCGGGGATACCCGCGATCGCCTAATGGAGAGGACAAACGGGGAGATGCTGATGTAAACAGCATCTCCCCGTTCTGCCTAGTGACAAGTGTCACTGATCACAGCTTCCTCTCATCAGGAACAGTGATCAGAGTAATGACACTGCTAGCCCATCCCCCTACAGTTAGTAATCACTCCCCTAGGACATACTTAACCCCTCCCTGCCCCCTAGTGGTTAACCCCTTCACTGCCAGTGTCATTTACACAGTAATCAGTGCATTTTTAATCGCACTGATCGCTGTATAAATGACAATGGTCCAAAAAATGTGTCAAAAATGTCCGACATGTCCGCCATAACGTCGCAGTCACAATAAAAATCGCTGATCGCCGCCATTACTAGTAAAAAAAAAAAATTAATAATAAAAATGCCATAAAACCATCCCCTATTTTGTAAACACTATAACTCTTGCGCAAACCAATCAATAAACACTTATTGCGATTTTTTTTACCAAAAATATGTATAAGAATACGATCGGCCTAAACTGAGGAAAAAAAATGTTTTTTTTTATATATTTTTGGGGGATATTTATTATAGCAAAATGTAAAAAATAATGCATTTTTTTCAAAATTGTCGCTCTTATTTTGTTTATAGCGCAAAAAATAAAAATCGCAGAGGCGATCAAATATCACCAAAAGAAAGCTCTATTTGTGGGGAAAAAAGGACGTCAATTTTGTTTGGGAGACACGTCGCACGACCGTGAAATTGTCAGTTAAAGCGATGCAGTGCCGAATCACAAAAAAACGCTCTGGTCAGGAAGGAGGTAAAATCTTCCTGGGCTGAAGCGGTTAAGTAGGAGGAGGTAAAAAGGCCATATAAATATGAAGACTGGGGTTCTTGAATAAAAGAACCTGTATATTACCCATTAGAGTTTAAAGAAGGGGGGAAGAGTTACGGATAAAAGCAAGGTAATGAATTAATATATAATATATTATATAGTATAGTATACATGAAAAATGTAGGGAATGTAAAAAAATATATACATATATGAATTTAATAATAATCACTATATAATATAAGGGAAGGGAAAAGAAAGAGGGGGGAGGGCACAGGGGGTGGAAGAGAAGGGAAAAAAAGGGGGAGGGGGAGTTTGGGGCGGGAGAAAAGGGGGGGTTAGGGGGGTGGGGAAAGAGAACAAGGGGAAGAAAAAAGGAGGGGGGAGGGGAGGGGAGAGAGGGGAGGGGGGGTTATAGGGTAGGCTGATACTTACTTAAAGAGACCGAACCAACCACCCCCATACATATTAAAGAGAAAGACACAATATGTGAAAGATACCTGTAGTGAAAAATGACAAAAAATGGGTGAATAAACGCTCAATAAAAACATCCAAGCTAATAATGAAAACTATATCACAGTAAAAATGTAAAAAAACCGTGGCAATTTCAATAGACTCGTTTAAACCACCGGGCGAGAGGACATCAAGGGTATAATTTTTAACACGTTCTGCTGCAGTAAGTGATTTGGAAATTTGCTCGATCACCCAAACTTTTAGGCCTATGGTGGACTTTTAATGACGCTCAGCGAAATGTTGTGGAATGCTGTGCATATCCTTGCCACCCTTAATGAGCCTATGGTGTTGACCAAAACATTGTCTAAGAGGGCAGATCATTCGACCAACATAAATTAGACCACAGGGGCATGTGAGGCCATATATCACGAAGCCAGAAGAGCAATTGTAAAATTGGTCTAACATGTAGGTTTTTCCTTTGGAGAGAAATGATTTTTGACCATGTTCAATGAAGGAGCAGGTTTTGCAACGGTTTTTTTTTACACTGGTACATACCAACTAGGGGTATGAGGACTGTGGGATTGATACATGTATTTGTGGTTTTAATTTTGCTGGGGGCAATTTTATTTTTAAGGTTGGGGGCTTTTCGGTATGTAACTCTTGGTACTGGGGAAGGGTAGTTTTGAGGAGGGGATCTTGTAACAAGATGTCCCAATGTTTATTCAAAATGTTCTCCATTTTTTTATATTGGAAGTGGAAAGTGGTAATGAATCTGGTAGAGTGATCTATTTTGTCTTTTTCTTTTGTGGTGGGTTTTCCTTTTGCATACAAGGCATATGCTTCATCTACCAACTCCTTGGGGTATTCTTTGTCAGCAAACTTTTGTTTTAAGTGAAATACTAGATGTAGCATAGTCGCTATCCAAAGTGCAGTTGTTTCTTAGTCATTACCCATTTAGGGTAATGACAGCTGGTAAAATGTAAGAATGAGTTACCTGCCGTAGGTTTGGTGTAATTCTTTGCTATTATATTCTCGCCTACGTGGCATAATTCCAAATCGAGGAAGGCCAGGTTGGTTGGATCAGAGACATGGGTGAATGTTAGTCCATATGGGTTGTGGTTGCAATGATCCACAAAGGGGGCAATGAGGTTGGGGGGGCCATCCCAGATGACTATTATATCATCGATATAACGTAAAAAAAACAGATTCGATGAGTAGGGGTTGTTGTGCCAAATTAAGTTTTTTTCCCAATAACCCATGGCTAGATTAGCATAGGATGGAGCAAAATTGGCTCCCATCACAGTCCCTTGGATCTGTAGGAAAAATTCATTGTCAAAAGTAAAATAATTGTGGGTTAAACAGAAATCAGTGGCTTCCAAAATAAAGGCAACTTGTCTGGGGTTAATGAGAGGTTCCTGGGCAAGAAATTATTCTAAAGCCATTAGGCCAAAATGATGAGGGATGGAAGTATAAAGAGAGGTGACGTCAAGGGAGAGCCACGTATATGTGGGTTCCCATCTGTAGGTTGCTAAAAGTTCTAAAAGGTGTCTCTAATGTATGAAGGCAACTGTTGGACTATGGGTTGTAAAATAGATCAATGTATTGACTGAACCCAGTGGTGACACTGTTCATGGCAGCCCCCACTCCCCCTTTTTTTTCCCTTCGCTCCCACCCCCTGTGCCCTTTCCCCCCCCCCCTCTTTATTTTCCCTTCCTTTATATTATATAGTGATTATTATTAACTTCATATATGTATATATTTTTTACATTCCCTACATTTTTCATGTATACTATACTATATAGTATATTATATATTAATTAATTACCTTGCTTTTATCCGTAACTCTCCCCCCCTCTTTAAACTCCAATGGGTAATATACAGGTTCTTTTATTCATGAACCCCAGTCTTCATATTTATATGGCCTTTTTACCTCCTCCTGCTTAATATATGTACCCCGTGCCACTTATATTTAAAACCCTACTCCCTATACTCACCCATACCTGGTGATCTATTTATTCATGATATAATGGCAGTCATTAAATAATGTTTTTATTTTTCCTTACTTTATTTTATCAATTTGTATTATGCATAAATATATTTATATATTTTTACTTTCATTTCCTCTATGCATTGTTTTTACTGAGTATTTTTCTGCCATGTTCATTCCATTATAAAGAGAAAAAACTGCGCTTAGAAAGAAAAAAAAGAGGAAAAGAACAAGCTGCGGTTATAAGTGTAACCCACCAAATCAAATTAAAAAAGAGAGAAAACCGCGCTATAAGTGATATAAGAGTCCAATTATGAAGTCCCATATAACATAAAATGAATAGTCCCAATGGTAGTCCAGACAAGCAGGATCAATAGGTGATAAAATTCTTCCAAAGGAAACAGTAATAGTGGACACAATCAGCGGAACACTCCAACATATATCGCGCTTACAAGAAGTAAGGCTTTAAAGGGCGAGTGGCTTAAACCCAGCCTGGGCCTTTAGATGTACACTCCAGGTGAAGCAGGAAGGGCGCCCTCGTCCCGTGTATCCACAGATATAATACAAAAGAATATAACAAAAATATAGCGTAATATTGTTTTAAAAAAATACGCCACACCAGAAAGAGAAAATGACACTCAAATACCCTTAAATCACGTGTGATCATATGAAATCCTGCGCTAAATAGCTAGGACAATGTAATTCACACGTGATTTAAGGGTATTTGAGTGTCATTTTCTCTTTCTGGTGTGGCGTATTTTTTTAAAACAATATTACGCTATATTTTTGTTATATTCTTTTGTATTATATCTGTGGATACACGGGACGAGGGCGCCCTTCCTGCTTCACCTGGAGTGTACATCTAAAGGCCCAGGCTGGGTTTAAGCCACTCGCCCTTTAAAGCCTTACTTCTGGTAAGCGCGATATATGTTGGAGTGTTCCGCTGATTGTGTCCACTATTACTGTTTCCTTTGGAAGAATTTTATGACCTATTGATCCTGCTTGTCTGGACTACCATTGGGACTATTCATTTTATGTTATATGGGACTTCATAATTGGACTCTTATATCACTTATAGCGCGGTTTTCTCTCTTTTTTAATGTTCATTCCATTGTTTCTTAATATGCTGTTTGTACTCCAGCTTTTTTGTGCCTTACAATGTTTTTAAACCAAGTATGCATTTATCTGGCCCCTCCACCTGTTGAGACTATAAAATTGTGCCTAGATCCACACACCCCATGCTTGATAAAGGAGTGCTGCTATGTCTACCATCCATAGCGTGTATACTCGGAAATGCGTTGCACATTTGTGACGTCACAGCTCTGCGCCACGCTCTGCCGTGCTTGCCAAGCCTCGTTCTGGTTCCCCCCTCACGGCTGTGTTATCCTTGCTTCTCGGATACCAGATGGGCGACTACACATCACGGCACTGCCTGTGACAGGACCTGGCATCTTCTTTCCCCCTCTCCTGGAACCCACACATGCCTGGATGATCGTATCAGCCATCTCATCCCCGCTCTGTGTGATACTCTTATGAGGCCAAGGAGAAAACCGCTGTGCCCCACCACCTTACATCATCCTAATTGGATGTGACGTGCCGCTAGCTGTTTATGGACATGCTGAGGCTTGCAGTCCCTCTCCTCTCCTCCTATCCAGAGACATGCTTGAATGCAGATGTGCAGTCTTCCATGTGAGTGGATATTGTTTTTCATAATAAATGTTTTATTGATACATATTAATTTTACATATATAATTTTATATATACCTATCCTTGCCCCCCTGGACTATCAAGGAACAATCTATAGAGGTATTGTTGCATTGCGCCTGTTTTACTTGTAAATATGTGCTCCGTCAGAACATGTTCTATGAGCAGGGTAATAGAAGTGGAAGACTTCTGGCACGTACAGTGCAAGCTTCTAGAACCTCTCTCACAATTCACCACATACGCGCCCGTCACGGCACACTTTACTCAACCAATGAGGACATAGCTTATGGCTTTGAACATTATTACTCTAAGCTTTACAACTTAAGCTTAGACTGCTCGAACCCAATCCCTCCAGAATCTAGAATGGAAGCAATTAGGGATTTTCTATCCCAGTACGGCCCATAGGTAATCTCATGCCAACAAGCCAAAGAGATGGAAAGCTCCCTCTCCAAGATGGAATTGAAGACTGCCATGAAACAGATGAAACTGAGTAAAAGCCCCAGGCCCGACGGCTTACATTACAATACTACAAATGCTTCATAAAGGTCTTGTCTTCTAGGTTACCTTCAATGCCCTCTCCAACCCTAATACATTAACAGGGCACATGTTAGGTGACCATATAATGGTCCTCCATAAAGATGGTAAGGATGCCACATAAGTCTCCAATTATAGACCCATATCCCTGCTAAATGTGGATATAAAATTATATGCAAAGATACTAGCCAATAGGCTGTTGCCCCTCTTGCCTAACCTCATATCTTTAGATCAGGTGAGCTTTATACCAGGTGGAGAGGCCAGGGACAACACTATTTGAGCTTTGAACCTCCACCACTGGCTGACTCCATCTAAGACCCTGGGTTTTTTCCTGTCATTGGATGTTGAAAAGGCGGTCAACAGGGTGACATGGTACTACATGCAAGAAGTTCTGAAAGCAATCAGACTCTGGTGGCCCATATCTTAGCACTGTATTCCACTCCTTTTGTGAGTGTATGAGTTAATGGCCACCTGTCGAACGCCTTCACCATTAGCAATGGGATCCAACAGGGATGCCCTTTATCGCCCCTGAGCTTCAGATTGAATGAACCCTGACATTAAGGGATTCTGCATAGAAGATAGGGAGTTCAAGTTTGCTGCATTTGCAGACGACATCCTTCTTTCCCTGAGGTCGCCTTACATTAAATTACCAAATTTATTGAAAGACATAGATCACTTTGGTACACTGTCAAACTTCAAAATCAACTATACGAAATCACACGCATTGAATGCCTCCCTCACAACTCAGGAGGTAAAGCATTGCCACAGTTCCTTTCCATTCCTATGGAAAAAGAACACAATAACGTATCTAGGAATCTAGATTACCACCAAACTACCAGACCTATACAGACATAATTTTTAAGTGGCATTGAATAAGGCCCAACCGGACCTAAAGAACTGGGCAGGCTTAAATGTCTCATGGTTTGGCCGATGTGCTTTGCTTAAAATGATCATCCTTCCGCGCTTCCTGTACTTAATGCAGACCATTCCGATTCACCTACCGGCGTCCTTCTTCGCAACATACAAACAGGTCTGCTTGATATTCATCTGGATAAAATCCCCACCACATATCAAATATGCCTGACTAACATGGACAAAGACTAAGGGAGAATTGGCTAGAAACCTCATTCACGCAATTCACAATTCATACTATCTCCTGGATACTCCCTCGACATTGGCCAAGACGAATCTTGGCACATCCACTCATTCAACCTTCCCTGGTGGTCTTCACACAGGTGGCAAAATCTATGGCTTTTTCCTCTGCCCCAGGGCCCTTAACCACGTTAAAAGGAAATCCCAATTTCCCTCCGGGCAACACAAGCTTGTTTCTGGGCCTCGAGCAGCCTTACAAAGATATGCTGGCACATCACTTTTTTTTTAAAGACACCCCTCGCTCATACTGTATGAGAACTTAACTGCTATCGATCTCACTAATTCTTTTCAATTCTAGACGTACAGACAGATACAACACTTTTTCTCCACACAGGCTTCACTATCAACATGGACAAGACAACTCACACCATTTGAATCCTTATGCACATGGAAATCTCCATAAAGACACTTCATCCTCCATATATGCTTTGCTCTTGAAAGTTTCTCACACTATCCTGGACTCTGCACATATAGCATGGGAATAGGATCTTCAGGCTTCCTTCTCTGATGAGGAGTGGGAATATATTCACGAATACAAACACAAGGGTTCCCTGAATGTAGCCATCCAGGAAAACTGCTACAAAGTTGAAACCCAATGATATAAAACCCTATCTCGCCTCCACAAATTCTCCCTATCTATATCTAATACATGCTGGAGGTGTGGGAAAGCAGAAGGGACTATGCTCCACATTTAGTGGAATTGTGAATCTCTCCAACCTTTTTGGAAAGAAGTACACAACATCATTGCACATGTCACCACATTTACTATAGATTACACTCCGCATTACCTATTACATGAAACAACTCTATCTAAAAAAGAATACTACAAATCCTTGGCTATGGTGAATGCGGCAATGCGGCAAGATTCTGTGTTTTGGTACATTGGCGATCTATACGCATTATCAGAGAATGGTTTACTAGATTTTCTAAAATAGAGGGAGGAACTTATCTATATTTCTCAAGAGCGGATACAAAAATGTACAAGTACATGGACATGTTGGACCCACTTTAAACCCACAGAACGTTTCCAATCCTATGATTCTTAGATAAAGGATTGTCACACAAGCTGTACATGGATGATGAGACAGTTCAAATTGAGCAGACAGACTGGGAAAAGGGTGGGCAGATATAACCCGTCCCGCTATCATACTCGCCTTACCCTTCTCCGTTCCTGCCCCTTTCCCTTTCTTCCTCTCCCCCCTCCCTTTTTTTACCCCTTCTCTTCTTTTACTTCTATTCTATGATTTCTTAGTTATCTTACCCTGATATAAGAATTCCAGTAATTCTTATGAACCACGCATAGTGGGATTGAGGGGAATTTGCATAGGGGTATAAACAAGCTTTCAATTTCGTTGCTCAACCACATTTTTGCTTATATGAATCCATTAATTTGCTGTCATATTATCTTTGTTTTACTTTATGGCTTGTAAGCCATTGATGGTCTATAATATATTTTGCATGTCATGTATAATGTTTGCATTGTAAGGACTTAACTTTTTTTATCTTCAATAAAAAAGTTTATGGGAAAATAAAAATCTTCTTGGTTTTTCCATTTTAAACTGTGGCCTACTAAAACTGCTTACGTAGTGTTAATCAAGTCTATACAATATTTTCAATATTTGTAATAAGCGCAAGTGACCGCTATATCTGGTGGTCCACAGCTAACGGTAAGAGGCAGTGTGTGTGCATCCGTTGGGGGAGGATTCCTCTCAAGATCTTTTATCACCTTTTGGATTTCACCTTATCTGGACTTCTCTTTATATGAGCTCTCTTTCAACCACTTTTGGATAATCCTTTAGTGCTGTACCCTTTGTGTTTTATTTTGTTATTTTGCTACCAATGTATTTTGTCAGCTGCTTGTGGTTTTCATTGTTTGTAAGCACAGGTTTATTGTTATTTTGTATACAATATCTCTGTCTCTGAGAAAATATACTATAATTTTATAATTGCACCCACCTCATCTCTCCCTTTTAAACTAGAGCCTAAAAAGTTGTTTACAAATTGTGCATTAATTGTAAAGAGAGAGTGAAAGGAATGGAATGACGGTACTATGAATGAGCTTGAATTGGGACTCTCTCCAGGATTCATCATTCACTAGTCTCTGGATTATATTATATTGCTCCAGCATTTTATTCACCAGATCAGCAGCTGGAAAGTCATTGCTCTAAGTCTGCATTGATGTGTTCGACAGAAACTTTGAAAAAGAAACTGAGCAGCTAGTATATTTCAGATATGGAATATGCCTTTTCATGAAGGAGACGATCTAGTAGAGATAGCTGGAATCTTTGGTTCCTGTGTGGGCAGCACTTGTAGATGTAATCAGAAAGCTGCAAGACATGTAAAAAGTGGTGGCTAGTCTAGTGGTGACCAAGGAGTGGAATAACTTTAGGGTGCCAGTGTCCATATCATATTCATACTGCATATTGCAGGAACATTGAATTCTTGGAGTAAAAAGTTGTTGTCAGGAAAACCAAGCTCAAGTTCATGTTTAAAAGAATGGTCAAAGGAATGCCCATGCTCAAAGTAATGCCATGCTCAAAGGAATGCACATGCACACAGAACGGTCCATCATAGAACTGTGCACAGAATTAAGACCCTGCGTGCATCTAAATGAGCATGTGCTCAGTAGCATAAGTGTGCTATCTCTGGTGTCCAGTGGCCTATTTAAAGCATTGTAGTACAGTGCATACTTGTTGGAAGATCATTGCTGAGTGGTCGTCAGCTCCCTTTGCTTGTGACCTGATCCTGTGTACTCCTATATCCTGACCCGGCTTGCTGAATCCTGCTTGTTCCTGAACTCCTGTTGCTGACTTTGGTTTGTGACTGACCTTGCTTCTTGCCTGCTGTTTCCAGTACCCTCTCTGCTCGCCTGATGCTGACCTTAGCCAGGCTCTAACTCTGCTCCTGGTTTATAATTTAGTACTCCTGCTGTCCAGTCCTGTTGCTGACCTCTGCCCATCTGACTACGCATCCAAGATCCTGTATCTGCCTGCTGCTAGCTGACTTTCTCAGCTCCACATCTGCTATCAAGATACATGAACCAAATCTCCTGCAGGCACCTGTGCCACTCTGTGCCCTGTTATACCTTGTTACCATCCCCAGGGGAAACAGGACAAGAGGTCTAATGGCAGTCTTCTCGTCAGCTCGGCCTCAACCAGGTACGTTACAGTTGTGCTGCAAGTTCTTGGGAGGCATTCTGATTTTACAGTGCAAGAGAGCAGAAAGACTGAAAAACTGTTCCATTTCAAATTCTAAAGTATAGTTGGAATATTTTGAGGCTTGCAGAACTCAGTCGAGGCCTATATGTAAGAGACAAGCAAGTTGTATATTCTAATATTAGGTAGATAAGCCCAGATTAAAGAGTAGGAGAGAGAGGGGGTAACCTTGTCTAGTCCTCTGATGTAGTCACAAAGGTGAGAGGTCTCCCTCTTCAAGATGTATCCTCATCACTCATATAGAGTGGGACAGGAAAGGGGGGGTAGGTCCTCACTTGGATTCTGACAGCAATGTAATAATGCACCAAGGAAACCGGTACCCGGTCAATTCTGGCACAAATATTACCCGGGTCACAGTACAGATACGCCAGAGACAAACCCCACAAGTAACATAGCCAGTAGCCTCTGGCCAGTCTGTACTGTGACCCGGGACATATTTATGCCAGTATTGAGTGGGTACCTGTTTCTTCGCCCCCCTTCCGTTTGCTGGTCTGTATACATTGATGTCAGAATCCAAGTGAGGACCTACTCCCCCCTAACTTCCTGTCACACCCTATATGAGTGATAAGGATACATCTTCCAGAGGGAGACCTCTCACCTTTGTGACAGTTTGACAAACAACTTTTGAGTTGTGAAATCCTGGAGGTGCCCTTCTCCCCCATGCCTAAAGTATTAAGGTACGACACCTTTCCCTCCTGTGGTCACTAATAGAATCCTGGGTAAGTCCTCTCTTTTCCTTGATGCATGAAGTGTGTAAATGTGGTTGATTCTTCTGAGCACCCTGCATTTGCAGCACTCATAAGACTCCTGAAGAAGTCATATTTTTGTGAAACATGTAGAGCTGAAGTTACCGCATCACTGCTCCTCTGTGATGGTTTAATACGTGTATTTTGTTTTCTTTTAAGATTTTGTAAACATAATAAAATCGTTTTTTTTATCATATATCAATATAATATTTGTGGAATATTACATCTGGCACCTTTTAAAATTCCCATTATTTCTCTATTTTGCATATATAATTTTGGGATGTAGTGCCTTTGATCCCTTGACATATTGCATTTTCAATATAATCCAAGCAGCTGTTAGGTTTTATTGTCAAAGCTTAATAGAACAAGCTGAAGTTAGAAGCTGATTGGTTACCTTGCACAGCTGCACCGTGTTTTGTGTGCACTCATTTCAGTAAATCCCCCCAAGAATCCAAGAATATGTATCTTCAGTGCTTAAATACTGGTATTCTACTATTATAAAAATAATTCCCTACTGCCATTGACTGTAGTACTAATGCAGTTCTGTCCTTTAAGAAAACAAAAGAAGCCACATCTTAAAGATCACGTTTCTGGCAGTTTTCCCTCTCTCTACTCCTTTGTAAAGCTGAACTGACCAACACCTGACAACTGGACTCCAAATAAACATTTCAAATGTGTCATTCAAGAGGTTCACAAATCAATCCCCATCTCCAGGAAACCATCGAAGTGAAACAGAATGCCATTTTGAATTGGCTCAGCAAAGCAGAACATAGCTATAGATCTAATTGTATGTATTAAAGAGAAAGTGAAAATAGGTACATTCTAAGCCCTTAGGTTGAAATGTAGTTGTTGTTGTTGTTTTACAATGTTATTGTAGACTTATTGCTTTACTAACCCATGGTTAGCAATGCTTATTTTTAAAGTAGATATACGCCTAATCACTAAAATCCAAAACAAGCCTTAACACGTTAATTTATTTCAAAAGTAATTTTTCTTAATATTTCTAACTCAAAGCAGATTTTATTAAAAAATACACAGGGATCTATTTATAAAAAAATGCTCTGTGATTGTCTCAACATCTGTGCAAGCATAAAGAAAAATACCCATAATGTTTGTATTATTTGTGTAATAGTTTCCTTGTTGCATTTTGCAAGGTAAATGTAACATTCTTTAACATTTGATCCTAAGTGAAAATGGATATACAGTAAGTACATTCAAACAAGAAAGTTAACATTCACCAATAAAGAAAATAACCCTAACGCTATAGGCTCAGAACATTCAACCAGCAGAGAAAATAATATAAGGGAGACTTCTACACTGTGTACAGTCTATGCAAAAAAATCTGTGTATTCCTCCAAATGAACCTCCAACTGCAGTGTTCAGCTAAACATTTAGCAATGGTATTATAACAGATGCTTCCTCCTGGTTGTTGGGAAGCTGACACCTCCCAGCATGCACCCTCCTCCCTGAACTATACCAAGCCACATGCCGACAACATGCTGCATACATTACCAAAGAGGATGACCTCTTCAACAGAACGCTGATCTAGTCATTGTTAGGGTCTGTGGGTAGAGGAATCTGGAAGCCCTATATAAAAATAAGGGGGCCCCAAGTACTACCCCTTCCCTGCATGTATGGTTAAGGAACATATAGTACCCAGAGCCGATCTGCCCTATATGCTCACTACTCAAGCTGTGTAGGGCCCCACAAATTACTTGAGGCCCCACCTCCCCCTTGAGTCATAGCGTGTCAATTAATGTTTACAACATCCAGTGGCGGAACTTTAGGGGTCGCTGCAGTGGCATTTCCGTTATACCACTGTGAGGGGCCCCCAAGACCCACCATCCCCCCTGCACCTCTGGCTGGCCATTTAGAGTACAGTGGGGAGAGGTGGGAGGAGGTGGGAGGCAGCGATCGGCAGCTCTATGGTGCCTGTGTGGGTGGCGGGATCTCCCTGGGGCTTGTAGTACTCTCTTGATTGTCAGTGTATACAGTGGAGAGGAGACGGGAGGGGCCTCTGACCCGGGCAGGTATCAGTTTCACTTTCACTCTGATTGAACACTGTTGCTAATGCCCAGGTCAGAGGCCCCTCCCCTCTCCTCTGTATACATTCAGAGATAGAACTACTAGCCCCAGGGAGATCCCCCTGTCTGTGGACACCATAGAGCTGCCGATCGCCGCCTCCCACCTCCACCAGCCAGGTACAGGGAACCTCTGCAGGGGGGGAGTCATCTGTTGTAATTCATTCTGCTTGTTAATTTCTTCTTAGTGTCATATTTAAAAAAAATCCTAAAATCCTTTACTTTTATGGATTGCATAAAACATAAAGTAATTTTTGCAAGAGGATATCACAAAAAAGCAATGTTTGTTCTAATGCAAATGATATATGTATTAATATGTGATCTTAGAGAGTAACCCCACTTTTGTTGAGAAAAAACAATCCTCTCTATATATCCCTAACGCTATAGGTTCAGAACATTCAACCAGCAGAGGAAATAATATAAGGGAGACTTCTATACTGTGTACAGTCTATGCAAAAAATTCTGTGTGTTTATCCAAATGAACCTCCAACTGCAGTGTTCAGCTAAACATTTAGCAATGGTATTATAACAGATGCTTCTTCCTGGTTGTTGGGAAGATGACACCTCCCAGCATACATCCTCCTCCCTGAACCATACCAGGCCACATGCCCACAACATGCTGCATACATTACCAAAGAGGATTACCTCTTCAACAGAACCCTGATCTAGTCATTGTTAGGGTCCGTGAGTAGAGGGCTTATTGGAATCTTGAAGCCCTATATAAAAATAAGGGGGCCCCAAGTACTACCCCTTCCCTGTGTGTATGGTTAAGGAACATATAGTACCTAGAGCCGATCCACCCTATCTGCTCACTACACAAGCTGTGTAGGGCCCCGCAAATTACTCGAGGCCCCACCTCCCCCTTGTGTCATAGAGCGTCAATTAATGTTTACAACATCCAGTGGCGGAACTTTAGGGGTTGCTGCAGTGGCATTTGCGACTGGGCCCTTCCATTATACTACTGTGGGGGGCCCCCAAGACCCAGAATCCCCCCTGCACCTCTGGCTGGCCATTTAGAGTGCAGTGGGGAGAGGTGGGAAGAGGTGGAAGGCAGCGATCGGCAGCTCTATGGTGCCTGTGTGGGTGGTGGGATCTCCCTGGGGATTGTAGTACTCTCTTGAGTGTCAGTGTATACAGTGGAGAGGAGAAGGGAGGGGCCTCTGACCCGGGCAGGTATCAGTTTCACTTTCACTCTGCTTAAACACTGTTGCTGATGCCCAGGTCAGAGGCCCCCCTCTCTGCTGTATACATTCGGAGATAGAACTACTAGCCCCAGGGAGATCCCCCTGCCTGTGGACACCATAGAGCTACCGATCGCCACCTCCCACCTCCACCAGCCAGGTACAGGGGAACCTCTGCAAGGGGGGAGTCAGCTGTTTGGGGACCCTGATGTAAGAGGGGGGATTTCTGGGGACACTAATGTAAGGAAGGGGCCCTCTGGGAACACTTATGTAAGAGGGGGGCCTCTGGGGACATTAATGTAAGGACGGGGTCCTCTGGGGACACTGATGTAAGAGGGGGGCCTCTGGGGACACTAATGTAAGAAGTTGGGCTCTCTAGGGACACTAATGTAAGGACGGGGCTCTCTGGGGACACTGATGTAAGAGGGGGCCCTCTGGGAACATTCTGGGAACACTGATGTAAGGGGGGCCCTCTGTGGACACTAATGTAAGAGGGGGGTTCTGGGGAACCTGTGTAAGGAGGGGCTCTCTGGGGACCCTGTATAAGGAGGGGCTCTCTGGGGACACTAATGTAAGAGGCAAGGCTCTCTGGGGACACTAATGTAAGGGGAGGATCTCTTGGGACCCTGGTGTAAGGGGGGCTCTCTGGGGACCCTGGTGTAAGGGGGGGGCTCTCTGGGGACCCTGGTGTAAGAAGGGGCTCTCTGAGGACCCCGATGTAAGGAGGGGCTCTCTGGGGACCCTGGTGTAAATGGTGGCTCTCTGGGGACCCTGATGAAAGGGGAGGCTCTCTGGGGACCATGATATAGGGGGAGACTCTCTGGGGACCCTGATGTAAGGAGGGGCTCTCTGAGGACACTGATATAAGGGGAGGCTCTCTGGGGACCCTGATGTAAGGGGAGGCTCTCTGGGGACCCTAATGTAGGGGGAGGCTCTCTGGGGACCCTGATGTAGGGGGGCTCTCTGGGGACCCTGATGTAAGGGGAGGCTCTCTGGGGATCCTGATGTAAGGGAAGGCTCTCTGGGGATCACGGCATCAAGGGTCAGGTAGAGGGTCGCTTAGCAGAATTTTGCTTAGGGCCCCAGGGAGGTCAGGATCAGCACTGATAGTACCCCTACTTATTAACAAAAAGGCAATTAAACACACACAATTTTTGCCAAGTACTTTAATTAAAAAGAAAAAAACTTTTGCCACATTTTATGTGAGTACTGTTCAGGCTCAGGATTCAGAGATGCATATGATGTCAATTAAAGCAACCTGGCAGGTAAGAAACACAATTGTTCCTATTTAACAACGTAATAATCTTTAGTTTACCCTAAAAAGTCATAATTAACTCCTTCTTTCTCTTCTCCCCTTAGCTATTATCTTTCTGCTATTTATATATATATATATATATATATATATATATTTTTTTTTTTTTTTTTAATTTATTTATTTATTTTTTAAATCCTAAAATCCTTTACTTTTATGGATTGCATAAAACATAAAGTAATTTTTGCAAGAGAATATCACAAAAAAGCAATGTTTGTTCTAATACAAATGATATATGTATTAATATGTGATCTTAGAGAGTAACCCCACTTTTGTTGAGAAAAAACAATCCCCTCTGCCCCTCTGTGTGATCAATGTACATTACAGAAATGTTAACAAACTTTATTGCAGAGTCCTACCTGTTTCTGCTTTGAAGAAAAAGCTGTTTGTTGTCTTCAGAGTGAATCTGAACGGCAGTAAGTTGTGGTTGGAAGGTCAAACACAGTCTCATCATGGTAGATGGTGGCAACAAAAAAAAGCTATTTGCACCTTTAAGATGACAAAAGTCCCAAGCATAATGCAATGTAAATGAGAAGCAGTAAGTCCAAACAGAGTGAAGTTTTGGGGAAGAAACCCCCAGAAAGCAATCCTGTCCATCAGTAAAAGGGGTTCTAAGGACTCTGGAGATCAGGTCCCTATAAGAACCTTTCTAAGGGAAAGGTGGGGTAAACGAGTCAAGAGAGCAGAATCAACTCTCTGGGACTTCCATGGAGCTGATGGGAGAGTTGAAACAACCTCATTTATGCTGGCCGGGGCAACCTTGATCTGAAGAGACTAGCATAAACTTTTGTAGAGCGCTGAACGCAGAGTGCCTGTGGAAAGGTGCAGAAGGAGCATCGGTGGGCAGTAGTTGAAGATCTTCAAGGGTATATTGTAGATCAGCAGCAGTGCTGTGAAAAAATTCTTGTGACCTTGATAAGAGAAGGTGAGCATAAATGGAAAAACCCACTGGTACTTAATTTTTGACGCTGCATCAGAATTTGCAACTGGGGCTTTATAGCTCTGTGCTTAGCAACTGTGAGACAGGAAACATCAGTAAATAGCTGCTACGACTGACCATGAAAAGCTATAGAGTCCTTCTCACATCCTGCAGCAAGTAGTTGCTCTTTAGTATAAAAGCTATGCGGTTTAGCAATAATGTCTCTAAGTTGATCATCTGGGGAGCAGCGTGTGAGTGCTCGGTGAACTTGATCAATTTTAAGACAATCAATCAGAATCATTGGAGAGAGTTCCTGAAAAAGAGCTGTTACGGCAGACTGCAGGTATAGTTACATAGTTACATAGTAGGTGAGATTGAAAAAAGATACAAGTCCATCAAGTCCAACCTATGTGTGTGATTTTATGTCAGTATTACATTGTATATCTCTGTATTTTGTGGTCATTCGGGTGCTTATCTAATAGTTATTTGAAATTATTTATGCTCCCTGATAAAATCACTGCCTATGGAAGGAATTCCACATCCTAACCGCTCTTACAGTAAAGAACCCTCTACGTAGTTTAAGGTTAAACCACTTTTCTTCTAATTTTAGTGAATGGCCACGTGTCTTATTAAATTCCCTTACACAGAAAAGTTTTATCCCTATTGTGGGGTCAACAGTATGGTATTTGTACATTGAAATCATATCCCCTCTCAAGCGTCTCTTCTTGGACTTCCATGGAGCTGATGGGAGAGTTGAAACAACCTAATTTATGCTGGCCGGGGCAACCTTGATTTGAAGAGACTCGCATAAACTTTTGTAGAGTGCTGAACGCAGAGTGCCTGTGGGAAGGTGCAGAAGGAGCATCGGTGGGCAGTAGTTGAAGATCTTCAAGGGTATACTGTAGATCAGTAGCAGTGCTGTAAAAATTCTTGTGACCTCGATAAGAGAAGGTGAGCATAAACGGAAAAACCCACTGGTACTTAATTTTTGACGCTGCATCAGAATTTGCAACTGGGGCTTTATAGCTCTGTGCTTAGCAACTGTGAGACAGGAAACATCAGTAAATATCTGCTACGACTGACCATGAAAAGCTATAGAGTCCTTCTCACATCCTGCAGCAAGTAGTTGCTCTTTAGTATAAAAGCTATGCGGTCTAGCAATAATGTCTCTAAGTTGATCATCTGGGGAGCAGCGTGTGAGTGCTCGGTGAACTTGATCAATTTTAAGACAATCAATCAGAATCACTGGAGAGAGTTCCTGAAAAAGAGCTGTTACGGCAGACTGCAGGTATAGTTACATAGTTACATAGTAAGCGAGATTGAAAAAAGATACAAGTCCATCAAGTCCAACCTATGTGTGTGATTTTATGTCAGTATTACATTGTATATCTCTGTATTTTGTGGTCATTCGGGTGCTTATCTAATAGTTATTTGAAATTATTGATGCTCCCTGCTAAAATCACTGCCTATGGAAGGAATTCCACATCCTAACCGCTCTTACAGTAAAGAACCCTCTACGTAGTTTAAGTTTAAACCACTTTTCTTCTAATTTTAGTGAATGGCCACGTGTCTTATTAAATTCCCTTACACAGAAAAGTTTTATCCCTATTGTGGGGTCAACAGTATGGTATTTGTACATTGAAATCATATCCCCTCTCAAGCGTCTCTTCTTGGACTTCCATGGAGCTGATGGGAGAGTTGAAACAACCTAATTTATGCTGGCCGGGGCAACCTTGATCTGAAGAGACTCGCATAAACTTTTGTAGAGTGCTGAACGCAGAGTGCCTGTGGGAAGGTGCAGAAGGAGCATCGGTGGGCAGTAGTTGAAGATCTTCAAGGGTATACTGTAGATCAGTAGCAGTGCTGTAAAAATTCTTGTGACCTTGATAAGAGAAGGTGAGCATAAATGGAAAAACCCACTGGTACTTAATTTTTGACGCTGCATCAGAATTTGCAACTGGGGCTTTATAGCTCTGTGCTTAGCAACTGTGAGACAGGAAACATCAGTAAATATCTGCTATGACTGACCATGAAAAGCTATAGAGTCCTTCTCACATCCTGCAGCAAGTAGTTGCTCTTTAGTATAAAAGCTATGCGGTCTAGCAATAATGTCTCTAAGTTGATCATCTGGGGAGCAGCGTGTGAGTGCTCGGTGAACTTGATCAATTTTAAGACAATCAATCAGAATCACTGGAGAGAGTTCCTGAAAAAGAGCTGTTACAGCAGACTGCAGGTATAGTTACATAGTTACATAGTAGGCGAGATTGAAAAAAGATACAAGTCCATCAAGTCCAACCTATGTGTGTGATTTTATGTCAGTATTACATTGTATATCTCTGTATTTTGTGGTCATTCGGGTGCTTATCTAATAGTTATTTGAAATTATTGATGCTCCCTGCTAAAATCATTGCCTATGGAAGGAATTCCACATCCTAACCGCTCTTACAGAACCCTCTACGTAGTTTAAGGTTAAACCACTTTTCTTCTAATTTTAGTGAATGGCCACGTGTCTTATTAAATTTCCTTACACAGAAAAGTTTTATCCCTATTGGGTCAACAGTATGGTATTTGTACATTGAAATCATAGCCCCTCTCAAGCGTCTCTTCATCAGAGAGAACAAGTTCAGTGCTCATAATCTTTCCTCTTAACTAATGTCCTCCAGACCCTTTATTAGTTTTGTTGCCCTTCTCTGGACTCTCTCCAGTTCCAGCACATCCTTCCTGAGGACTGGTGCCCAGAACTGGACAGCATAATCCAGGTGAGGCCAGACCAGAGTCTTGTAGTCCAATGCATGCCAATATACTGTTTGCTTTGCTTGCAGCAGCTTGGCATTGCATACCATTGCTGAGCCTGTCATCTATTAGGACCCCCATGTCCTTTTCCATCCTAGATTCCCCCAGAGGTTCTACCTCCAGTAAGTAGATTGCAATCATATTTTTTCCACCCAAATGCATTATTTTACATTTTGCAGGTAGAGAATTGTTTGCAGGATACCCTGGATCTGTAAAACAAAAC
This sequence comes from Aquarana catesbeiana, assembly GCF_042186555.1. Lineage (NCBI taxonomy): Eukaryota > Metazoa > Chordata > Amphibia > Anura > Ranidae > Aquarana > Aquarana catesbeiana. The sequence goes on along the minus strand of NC_133326.1, from coordinate 396,068,553 downwards.
CTCAAACCTCTAAATCCACTCTCTGCCTCCTACAGTGCTGTGGAGGTTTAGGTCTCCCAAATATTTCTGCTTACTATCATGCGGTACACCTTGAACATTTACCAAAATATCATGCAATCAAAGAAATTCCTTTATGGCTAACAATTGAGTCTATTGACTGTGACCCTATTTCAGTATCTAACATGTTATGGTTAAGACCAACTGATCGTACTTTTATTCGCAATCCTATCACAAAACATTTTTTAACCATCTGGGACAGATTCAAAACTTCTCTTGGCCTTCAATCTCCTCATTTACCGCTCCTTTATTTTGTTAAAAATCCCGCTTTTAACCTGCCTGGATCACTCCTAATTCTTTCAAAGCATGGAATATAGCTAATTTATCCCATTTATATAATTTGGTATCTGCCTCCTCCATACATTCTTTTTCTACTTTGGGTGATACATTTTGACTTCCTCAATCGGAACTGTTCCAATATTTGCAAATCAAAAAATGTTTCCAACCTTATCTCAATTCCAACTCCCAACCATCCCAGATGTCACGTTTTGAATGCATATGTATTTCTGACCCTCATGCTAGAGGACTTGTTTCAATTCTTTATAAGCAAATTTTAGCTAGTACTAACATTAAGGTCTTCATATGTTTCAGAGACCTTAGACCTTAATTGCTCATTTAATGCTATTGAATTGTCTAGCATGTGGTCCACCACTAAGTCTGCTTCTTCTATTGTTGTTGCTGTGGAAACTAACTTTAAGGTGCTAACTTGTTGGTATTTGGTCCCTGCTAGAATATTGAAATGTGCTTCTGATTACCCTGGAGCTTGTTTTCGTGGCTGTTCAGAGTTTGGCACTCAAATTCATATTTGATGGGATTGTCCAATTTCCCCAAAATTCTGGGAGTCAGTTTTTGACTTAACCTCCAAAATCTTTGATACACCTATACTGCCCAATCCTGCTACAGCCCTATTAAACCTGAAACCTGATGGGATCACACAGAATCAATTTTGCATTATTTACAGTTCCTAACAGCCCCAAAACAAACCATTGCTAAGACATGGAAAACGAAATATTTAATTCTAGCTGAAATCATACACAGAACTAATAGAGCTCTTATTCATCATAAAATGGATGCAATTGAAAGAGATCGAATTGGTCAATTTGAGAAACTCTGGCTTCCTTGGGTTAAGCATTGTTTATCTCCAGACTTTGATGACATACTATTATTCCCTTGGTAATTTTACTCTATTTGCCTTGACTATACTTTCTATTCATTTGGGATTGCATCACCACTTATAACCCCCCCCCCATTCCCTTCCCCCCTTTTTCTACTCTCTTCTCTCTATCTATCTACAGTACTACTATTTTTTGTTTTATTTTTATTTTTTTTCACAAAATTTTTATTGGTTGAACATAAAAACATAATACAACATAGTATTTCTATAGTCACATATTCATCTTAGTTACATTTGGGTTGTAGTGAACTTTACATTCGATATTGATATCGAAATAATTTGGATAAAATTAATAGCTAGATTCTGAGCATAGACATAACATATATTTAAACATTCTTGCGCAATGAATATTGAGGTGAAATAAATCACTATAGGAAAGGGGTGGGAGGGGGAAGGGGAAGAAAAAAAAAAATTAATATATGTAATTAATAACAGCTTTGTAAGCCTGTGAGTTTTTGAATTCAGTCCGATTATACCATGTTGATGCAAATTTAGATATATTCTCCTGTGATATACTTATAAGTTCTTCTATCTTTTCTATATTGTTTATTCTCCAGAACCATTCTTTTTTAGATGGAGTGATGTTCGAGCGCCAGTGACAAGGGATACAGTGTCTTGCTGCATTTATCATGAACATGGATAAAGATTTTAAATATTGTTTTTTGGGGATTGAATTGTAGTGTAGGAGGTATTGTGCTGGGTTAAAACTTAAGTTGTCTGAGGTGAGTGTAGTAATGGTTTTGTGAACCATTTTCCAGAAGTTCTGGATTAGAGGGCATGACCACCAAATATGAAGCATCGAGCCTTCCTCTTGTTTACATCTCCAGCACCTGTCAGAGATGCAAGGGGAGAATTTGTGCAGGGTGGGTGTTCTATACCACCTGGTAATGATTTTGAAGCCACACTCCTGGGTGGCTACATTAAGAGATCCTTTATGTGCGTACATGTAGATTGTTTCCCATTCTGCTTCTGTAAAAGATATATCAAGATCTTGTTCCCAAGCTTGGCACGACGCACTGGAGAACTCAGTTTTGTCTCCAAAAAGCGAATTGTAAAGGGTAGATATAATATGTCTTTGTGGGGTTTTTTTGTACATAGTTCCTCTAACGTTGTGAGTTGTCTTGTCCATAGTTGGGCTGTCTCATGTCTGGTCAGAAAGTGTCTGATTTGTATATAGTTCCATTGTGGGATCTGATTTGGGTTAATGTCTTTATTTAGTTCCTCTCTGGACAGAATCCTCTTATTCTTAAAGAAATCATTGACTAGGATTTCTTTATGAGGCCAGGAATTTGAGAGAAAGTTTTGTTCTAAACCTGGAGGAAAATCTGGGTTATTTCTGAGTGGTGTAAGGGGGCTAAGCCAAGGAGATGGATTCGATCTATTGAAGGTGTTGCAAAAGATTTCTAGTGTAGGGCCTATTAGGGGGTGGGTTTTGATATTTTTTGAGTGATTTTTAGGATGTAACCATGGTAGGGATTTAATCTGTTGGGAGAATTGTTTTTGCTCTAAGGATACCCAGTCTTTTACTGTATGATGGATATTCCAGTCTACTATTCGGGCTAGGAGGGCTGCCTGATGATATTTCTTTAAATCCGGTAATGCAATTCTGCCCTTATTTTTGGGTGAATTAAGTTTAGTGAATTTGACTCTGGGAGCTTTACTCCTCCATATGAAGGTGGAGCATGCCTTACGAATGGAGTCGAAGAATGATGTAGGTAATCTAATGGGGATAGTTTGCATAACATAAAGAAATCGGGGTAGGATCGTCATTTTTATTAGGGAAGCTCTTCCAAACCAAGATACGTTCAAGGAATTCCATCTTTTTAAATCATCATGTGTTTCTTTAAGCATAGGTGTGAAATTAAGTTTGAAGAGATCATTTAGATTAGTAGGTATTTCAATTCCGAGATATGTAATTTTTTGGGCAGATTTCTACTGAACTTGGAGGTAATGAGATGTTGAGGGCATTAGATTTTGAGTGATTAATTTTTAGATTTGATAATAATTGATAGTGTTCTAGATCTTGTATAAGATTGGGTATAGAGATGTGGGGTTCTGAAAGGAAGAGGAGCATGTCATCTGCAAAAGCTGCAACTTTATATGTATGATTTTGGATTTCTATTCCCCTAATATCAGGATTGGATCTGATTTTATTTAGTAGTGGTTCTAGTGTGAGGACGAATAAAAGTGGAGATAAGGGGCATCCCTGTCTAGTTCCGTTGCGTAGGTGGAAGGCTTTCGATAGGTGGCCATTGACTCGAACTCTTGCTGTTGGGTTTGAATATAATGCTCTGATGTATGATCTCATTTGAGGGAGAATTCCTATATGTTTTAATACTGCGTCAATGAAGTCCCAGGCTTTTGTTTTATACCTTTCTTTTCATATTGTGTGGTACTTATAAACAGATTATCTCTTCTGTTTTTATTATATACCTATTAGATTGATCTCCTTATTACTGCTCTTGCAAAATTAACCAATAGAATAGAATATAATTTTATAATGCTTTCGATGTAATACTTTATTGGTTTATTTGTTGCTCTACTTGTTAAATTTTTACATTGTTATATACTCATCCTGTTCGTAAATCGATATGTTTAGCTCTATTGCTATATGAATATTGTACCACCATCCGTATATGTACTCAATTTGTCAATCTTTATTAAAAAAATAATAAATAAATTTGACAAGAAAAATAGGTCTTTCATCTGTTCAAATAACAGATGTTGACGGAAGCGGATGAAAATAGATAATCATCCATTATCATCTGTTTTTACATAGACATGCAATGATGTCCGTTTTTCATCCGTCAAAAGATGGATGAAAAATGGATGAACAGTCCGTATGTGTGAAAGGGACCTAATTGTTTTATCTAAGATTTGTAATTGTAAAAAGTAAAATAAGAATATATCTATGGACTTGTGTGTATATATAGTAACACACATGAACACAGATGTAGACATGTGAAAATACCAACATCCGCATAAATATGATGAGTAGATAAGATTTGGGTACATGCGTATGTGGATACTGGAGACTAAACGGATGGGTGCATGGATGCTTGAGTATTCATGTACCCAGTATAAATCATAAATGTGTGTTTATACGTCTAGAAATAGATCTCTCATGTGGGTTCAACATCTAGATGCATTTTGGTACCAGTGGGGGTATGCAGGTACACACGCCTGCAGCCAGAATGAGCTGTGGACTTGCGTGCATGCAATGTATATGTAGCCTCTGCCAGTTCTGGTATTAGCCTAACAGGGGGTTTTAATAGCAATTGTATATCAACTCTTATGTTTTTCACTGTATTATTTTATTTTAGGATACATTGAATATGTGTAATTGAATAGAATAGCACATTGGTAATAGCTGGATGTTAGGGGGTGGCTTTTATGGTCATATACTAGAATTCCTCTTGTAGCATGTTGGAACAGGAAGCAGAAATTGAATTATCTGAGTTCCCCTATCAATATGAAGTTAACAACCATAGGTGTAGTAGGAGGGTGAATGAGAGTAGTAGGAGGAGCAACGATCGTAAAAGACCCACTGCACACTGGCGTTCCCAGCCCCCAGCTCCCAGACAGAACTTCCGGTGATGTCACGTCTGGCCAGTCTTATCAGCCTTCTATTTTGCTGTGAGGAGCGGAGGAGCTGAAAGTACAGCATTGCTTGGGACTTTGTCCATACTGACTGGCATATTAACTTCTAGAAGTTGGTGAGTGGGGGGCACATAGGAGGGGAGCACAGCACCTTATTACCCCTTTTGCACTTTCTACCACATGAGCATTGGAGCACTGACTGCACTTTTGAAGATAACTTGCTTTGCACTTTAAAGACATCACAATTTTGCACTTTATTTATGAACGTAGGTTGCCTTTTGATGATTGGATCTAAATTGTATATGCTTGCACAGTTTGATTGTTTGTGCATATATGAACTTTTTGGACATATTGGGATAGCGCTGGGATTTGTATATTAAATATTCAAAGGGAGATTACACCTTCCCCCCAGCTGCAGTCCAATCAGGCACGATCACATTTGAACACACCATAGCATGGGTACATAAACACCGGCCGTATCCATCATCTGGGAAGCATGTGATTTTCCCCAAATTTATTCTGCATCAGGACAACAACTCCAAACATACAACCAATTTCAATAATAACTGTCTTCAGTGTAAATAAGAACAAAGAGTCCTGAAAGTGATGGTTTGCCCCTCACAGAGCCCTGATCTCAACAGCATTCAGTATGTCTGAGATTACATGAAGAGGCAGAAATGTTTGAGGCAGCCTGCATTCACAGAATATCTGTTGTTAGTTATTCAAGATGTTTGGAACAACCTACAAGCCAAGCTCATTCAAAAACTGTGTGCAAGTGTATCTAGAAGAACTGTTACTTCTACTTTGTTACTTGATAAAAATAAACTATTAACACTTCCATTTCTGAAAGCTTTCCTATAGCTGCGATAGACTGGTAACCTAACCTATTAGCAGGAATAGCCAAAGGCAAACAAAGCTTGCTTTGAGGAGCATTTAGCCTGGATTTGAGATCAATCTGAGTCGTATAGAGTCTAGTATTCATTTATAGGCACATTTAAACTGCATTTTACCTTTAGGATTGCATCACAGGCCTACATGGGGGCAAGTGAATTAGATCTACAGCATGATTAGATGAAAAAAATCCAGGGTTGATTTACTAAAACTGGAGAGTGCAAAATCTGGCGTAGCTCTGCATAAAAACCAATCAGCTTCCAGTTTTTTTTTTGTCAAAGCCTAACTGAACAAGGTGAACATATAAGCTGATTGGCTACTGAGCACAGCTGCACTAGATGTTGCACTCTCCACTTTTAGTAAATCAACCCCATTGCATTGAGAACATGGACAAATTATTAATTTCTCTGATCCCTGGACTGGTGGATGCAGAAATTGAACAGTGTCAAGATCCACAGTGTAAGGTGAGGCTGTTCATTATACAAAAGTGAGGAACATGATTTTTATATTATAATTGAAGGACAGATCTGTTTTTTTATGTTTCATTTGCCTGAAAGTATTTTTGTAACTTTAAGTAACTACCCCTACTAAACCAGGGAAGAATGAGTACCCATTCACAGTTTTGTAATGCGTTATTCTGAATGGACTCTCAAACCACCAAAAAATACACCTTCAATATTTTTGACAACATAGCCCCAAAGCACAGATCTGTACGCTGTGGTGTGCTATAGTGCAGATGCATTTGTGCTACTGCGTATGTGTATTGATGTCATACAAAATCATTGGCAACACACTACAGTGGATATTTCGTGTACGTTGTGGTTATACGTGTCACAGCAATGCAAAAGTGTGAATGTTCCCTTAAGGCTTGCATAATCTGCTTGTTGCCTGCTAAAAGATATACTTACATATTTTTCCTCATCCAGGTCCCTCCCACCCCTCCCCCCTTTTTTTGTCTGTGCTCTAGAATCTGGTACAGCTGTGCATAGTACCAATAAAACCTAGAAGCTGATTGGTGACTATGCAGAGCTTCACCAGATTCTGTGTGCGCCATTTTAGTAAATCTCCCCCACTGTCTTATTCCTTTTTTATTTTTGCTTTTCATTTCTTTTCCTTGATTGTTTGTATTGTGTATATTCTTAATAAAACTTTCATTGAAAAAATAAAAATAAGCCATACTTCTTTATACTTCTTTATTTACCCTATTATGTTTTTATTAACTTGAGACGCTCTCATTTTTTACATTTAATGAGAAATTTGTACATTGTAGTGTGTCTGTGTGCACTAAAACAAACTTTGTTTTTATTCCCACTGAAAATAAAGAATTAGTCTGGTAGTGAAAAGGTTAATAGCTGCTAAAATACCCATTCTGGTCCAAAACTGAAATATGTGAATGAAGCAACATGACATTTCTAGTGGACTTCCTTTTCAAAACCAAACAGAGAACAATTATTCTTACCTATAGCAAGGCAATTACGAGAAACATAAACAGTCTTTTACCATTACCCATTGTTTTGTCAAACACACTAATGCCCTGTACACACAATGTGCGATCGGAGCTTGTTGTTGGAAATTCCGATTGTGTGTGGGCTCCATCGGACTTTTTCTGTTAGAATTTCTGACACACAAAGTTTGAGAGCAGGCTATAAAATTTTCCGACAACAAAATCCGATCGGTTAAATTTCGATCGTGTGTACACAAATCCGATGCAGAAAGTGCCACGCATGCTCAGAATAAATTAAGAGACAAAAGCTATTGGCTACTCCCCCGTTTATAGTCCCAACGTATGTGTTTTACGTCACTGCGCTCAGAACAATTGGATTTTCTGACAACTTTGTGCGGCCGTGTGTATGCAAGACAAGTTTGAGAGCAGGTTATAAAATTTTCCAGACAAGTTTGAGCCAACAAGGGTTTGTTTGTTTGTTTTTTTAAATAACAAACATATCATACTTACCTCCACTGAAAGACAACACTTCAAGAGTCAATAAGAATTTATTGTCAGTTTATAATAAAAAAAAACTTATAAAAAAACACTTGAAAGAATATGATACTCATTATTTACATTACTGCTACATAATACTTAACAAAAAAAAAAAAACAGAAATGTTTAACTAGTCTTAAAAAAATGTCATCCAAGAAAGAAAAAATGTGGAAGAAACTGAAAATAACTCAATGTTTATCAACAAGTCATATATTTTAAACGGCAATTAGTTTCATCAGTCAACAGCTTGAAAAACATGGAGCTAATTCTATGTAGCGAACAAAAAAAAACTCCATCTTTTGTAACTTGTACGTCAACAATGATTTCAAAGGGTCCAGTTCAGGAACAATTTTGTTTTCTATCGGTCTCACAAAAATACATTCTTTATTGTATGCTTCCTTTGAGTAATGTTTGATTGCAGCACTCACATTTCAGGAAACACATATTTGCAATCCTTTTTGTAGTGAAGTGCTTTAAGAGCCTTCACAGCTCAGTTTTTTTTCCCAAGTATATTATCTATAGCAATATTGTTCTTCTGACCAATGTTTATTTCTCTCTTTGTTTATTCTTATAACTGTATATTGTTGGTATGTGTTATTAACAAAAAATAGAAAGTGCAAATTAATTTGATGGTAGGCTTACTGCATTTTGTCAATATACAGATATGCTTTCCAGTCTCTAAAACACATTATAGTCAAACTGCAAAACATCTCTAAGCCATTAGGAGAAAATTCATTTCATTATTGTACTATTCTTTAGCACAAAATGATAAAGGAAAGGACAGCCTGAATGTCCTAATATATAAGGAAACAAGAACAATGCTATTTTATCAGACAACCAAAAACTGAAATAACCTCTAAACCCTTTTTTTCTGATGGGAATATTGATTTATTTTGTATTTATTACAGGTGTCTTTATATCATTAACAATTTATGCAGCACTTTTCATGCTGTACATTCTCATCAGTCCCTACCCACTTTTCATGCTGTACATTCTCATCAGTCCCTACCCTCAAATTGCTTACAATCTAAGGTCCCTATCACATATGCATATAGACGTGCACACCTTTACCAGGGCTATTTTTTTTCCAGACGGAAGCCAATAATCCTACGAGCATGTTTTTGGAGTGTGGGAGAAAACAGGAAAACTCTGAAGGCAATCCATGCAATCAAAGGGAGGATGTGCAACTTCCATGCAGATGGTGTCCTGGATGGGATTCAAATTGGGGATCCCAGTGCTGCATGGTAGAAGTGCTAAGTCAATGTGCTGTCTCTATTACTTATGGAACAGAGACTGTTCACTTTGCAAATTGTGTTTTCAAACTGCAAAATAACAGTTATTTTAGCTTATTAAATAAGGTGTAATTTTTAATTTCAAATAACCGTCATGTACAAGCAAACATCCTGTTTTTTTTTTTTTTCCTTGAACATGATTGAGAATTTAACCACTTTAAGGCCACCCGCCATTGTTTGATGGCAGCAGAATGGCACTGCTGCGCGAATAGCCGTAGCTGTGCGGCGCTCGCGCCCCCACAGTGGCCGCGCCGATCAGTCTTCAAGTCCAGGCCAATGAATTCTGGCCTGGACCTGCTGATCGGTTCTGGTGAATGAAATACCTCCCCTGCCTGTGTAATTGTAAACACAGGCAGGGGAAGTGATGTCATCTCCCCTCTGTAATAATATGAATGAATCATAAGGACTCCAATTTAATAATTCCCATCATTTGATTTGTTCCTGCTATATTCTATATATTCTCTCATTGCTTCTGGTTTCAGGTTGTATATGATTATGTAGGAATGTCTGTATAATAGCATACACCCTATAGTGTGTATTTATGGTCAAGCCCTTTAAAGTTTGTATATCCTGTTTATCCTTAGGCAATCGGCTTCATTTTGTGACTAAATGACCAGGTGTCCAGTTTACTGTTTTTTGGTATCTGTATTTCACAGTCTATCTCTTCCTGTCACTAATACCACACACCCCCTCCCTTTTCTTTTCATCTGTATACTATATAAACTGGATGATCTCCCATTAAAGACAGAGACCCTATAAATAGACATCTTGCGTGCTTCCTGTATTTTTAGGGTGTCTCCTGGTACCGGGGGTCCAAGTGGCTTGCCAAATTAATCAAGGATGGCCGTCCAAAACCAGAATTCCTTTCACCCTTGTAGAACTCTTTTCAGTTCCAGAGAGAGGACGTCTAACAGCGAGTTGCACAACACTAAACTAACACCAGCACACGTAGGCACACTTTTCACCCCCTTTCACTCCCGTGATCGCCCCCCCCAGTTAATCCCCTTCACTCCCTGTCACTGTGTCACCAAGTGCAGTTTTCAGATTTTTCACTGGTCACTGTACTGGTGTCATTTGTGACACTAACCAGCGTTAGAGTAGTTAGTAGTAGGCCCAGGTACCCCCCTAACCCCCAATAAGGGTTTAACCCCTTGATCCCCCCCAGTTAACCCTTTCACCCCTGTCACTAATGTCACTAATATAGTGTACAGATCTTATTTATGCTCACTGTATTTAGTATCACAGGTGATGCTAGTTAGCCAGTTAGCTAGTTACTGTCACCGTCAGGTTTTTAGATCATCAGGGTACCCACCATATATTGCTGAATAAAGGTTCAACCCCTTGATCACCCTCCAGTACAGGTTTTAGCGCCAGGGTCAGCGTCAGCCCCAGGGAGAGTCAGATTGGTGCCAGTAGCGCTAACATCCATGCATGCATCATACATGTCCCTTACTAATATAGTGTTTGAATGGATCAATATCTTTGATCTGATCAGATCTATACTAGCGTCCCCAGTAGTTTAGGGTTCCCAAAAATGCAGCGTTAACAGGATCAGCCCAGTTACCTGTTGGCACCTGCATTTAGCCCCTCCACCCAGCCCAGCCCTCCCCACCCAAGTGCAGTATCAATCGATCACTGTCACTGTCACAAAACACATACAATAACTGCAGCGTTCACAGAGTCAGGCCTGATCCCTGCGAACGCTAACAGTTTTTTGGTAGTGATTAAAGCAGGCTCTGACAACCAGGTGCTTTTTTTGCCTGTGAGTCGCACTAGTTGTGCCTGTAAATTTAGAGGCCACAATGTCCAATTGAAGGTACACTAATGAAGAGGCCTACACATTTCTGAGCATGACAGATGAGACTGAAGAGGAAGTCACCCATCTATCAGATTCAGGCTTAGAATACGATCCAGTAGACAGCAGCAGCACCCTAACAGATAGCTCTGATGACGGAGTAGTGGTCCCTGCCAAGGTCAGGCGTACCCGAAATTGTTCTTTTTCTGTTGTTGAGGTGCAAGAACCACAGGGCTCTCGTATGGAGCAGAGAGCCAGTACTAGTGCCACTCATCCTTCTGGTGAACTGGCAAGCACCAGCGGCCTAGTACATCCTGGTCGTACATCCAGCAGTGCAGTAACACTTGGTAACATGGCGAGTCCCATAAGTGCAGTTTAAGCTGGTGCGGTGGCTAGCACAAGTAGTCCCCAAGCCACCAAGAAGACAAACACAGGCCTGTCGAGCCCATAGTGCCCTTCCCGCTGAATTTGCCAATTCTAATTGGGAGCCCACCACTGCTGCAGTGCCCATACTTCCCCCGTTCATTGGTCAACCCGGAATTCAGGTGGAAACAGTTGATTTTACGCCACTTGATTTTTATTCGCTGTTTTTCACGGAAGATTTCTGTAGATCTATTCTGGACCAAAGCAATTTGTATGCTGGTCAATTCATCGCCGTTGATCCCCAGTTGACCCTTGCCAGAGAATGTAAACCTATTACAGTTTCCGAATTTAAGACCTTTCTGGGCCTATCCCTCCTCATGGGCATAGTTTAAAAAAGTGAGTTGCTGTCATATTGGTCCACTGACCTAATTCACCATATGCCCATGTTCTCTGCATCCATGGCCAGGACACGATACAAGTCAATCTTACGGTTCATGCATTTTAATAACAATGAACTCTGTCATCCTCGGGGTGACCCTGAATTTGTTCAGTCCCTGATTAAATTTTCTGGCCACTTGTCTTTCAAACAGTATCTTCCCAGCAAGTGTGTCAGATATGGGGTTAATTTGTATAAGTTCCGTGACAGGACAACAGGCTATACATAAAGTTTTATGGTTTACAAGGGAAAAGATAGTCACGTGGAGCCCGAGAACTGCCCAAACTACATAGGGAGGACTGGTAAGATTGTGTGGGACTTGGTGTCACCCTTATTCCAAAAGGAATACCACTTGTACATGGACAATTATTACACGAGCGTGCCACTTTTGATCACTTGTTTGATCATTGAATTGGTGCATGTTGCCCCCAGCGGCTTGTAGAATCCCGACTTCAACGGGGGTCAGTGGCATTTTAAAATCCCACCCCTTCCCCAACATTGGTGGTCACTGGCCCTTTAAATTCTCCCAAACAATCCTACAATATTGCTGGTCAGGGTGTCTTTTAAACACCCTTCCCCTGCCACCACCTTCAATTGTTGTGCCACAAACTGAAGGATTTAATTAATTATTTTATTTATTAAATCTCTTTTCCCCCTTTCCTGCAGTGTAAGTGAAAGGGGAAGGCTCACCAATATAAACAGTACTGCCTAGTTTACATTAGTGATCACTGTGATTGGCCTTCACAGCGATCACATGATAGAGATGCCCAAATCAGATCTGAGCCTTTAGCCTAAGCTGCGCACCAGCAAATGGCAGCAGGAGCCATAGAATTGTGTGAACACCCATTTTATTACTCTTTAAAAAAATGCATTGTTATTGCAATATGTATGCATTTAGTATAAAAACTAAATTTATACACTTACCTGAATATCATAAAGACTGAAGAATAAGAAGTAGTGTTGGGCAAACAGTTGGGTCTGAGCATGGCTGTTTGCCCATTTAACGAACACCCAAATTGTCGGGGCATTTGACCGTTTGTTCTGCCCGCTGAATGACCACAATGCACTTTGCAGCAGCACAGTGCATTGGAAGCCCTGATTGGCTGAAGCATTGAAAGCTTTTCCCGATCAGGGCAAATAGCACTGTCAGAGCCATGATTGGATATTGTCATGATGACTCTATCCAATCATGGCTCATTGCTCTTATGCCGCGTACACACGAGCGTTTTTTCCGTCGGAATAAACTCTGAAGGTTTCTCAGACGGAATTCTGCTCAAGCGGTCTTGCCTACACACGGTCACACCAAAGTCCGACCATCAAGACATACAACACTTATGACGGGACTAGAAAAAGGAAGTGCAATAGCCAGCGCGCTACCCTTTGGGCTCCCTCTGCTAATCTCGTGTTTATCTTGTGTTAGTAGTAGTTTGGTGAGAGACGATTTGTGCTTTACAGTCCGTTACTAGACATGTGCATTCGTGTTTATCCGAATGCATTTTCGTCCGAATTTCGGGTATTTTCGTTATCGTTTTAGCAAACGATAAGGAATGTGCAGAGTTCAAAAACCAAAAGATCCGACATAAACAAATGCTTTATTTTCGTTTTCGTTGTGACAACAGTTCAATATAGATAGGAGATTCGACATGACACTGACAATAGTGATCTGTGTCCATCGAACCTGTGGTCGAATGTGCCTAACCTTAGCTCTATTAGTCCAAGATTATTCTACATAGAGAGAAAAGATTCGACATAGAGGGAAAAGATTCGACATTATAGAGACAATAGCAAAAAAGGTCGAATTAGCCTGACCTAACTCTATTAGTCTAAGATTATTTACCTCCTGATCCCATGCCTAATGTCAACATGTGCTATCTCCCATCATGGGGGATCAATGGACATGTTTTGGGGGTGCAACCCCCTTCCTCTCACCTACTAGAGTTACGAGGAAGGGGTTGCACCCACAAAACGTGTACATTGATATCCCCTGATGGCAGATAGCACATGTTGACACACTGTGTGCAGCTTCAAAATTTGGCTTTTAAAATCTCAAGTAACAAAATTGTAAAATGGTGGCATTTTGAAGTAATTCAGATTCTTCCCAACACATCAATCATGTTCTTCATTTGTTGTTCCATAACATTGAGTTTCTTCCTTATGATGTCAAGTTCAGCATTTCCACACCATGATGTCTTGTATTAGCCTTTGGGCACTGTCACTTGTGAAATGTTCAGCTTGCTCTTCAACAACCAGCACTTCACCTACAAATTACAGTAAAAACATGTATTATAAATATGCAGGCATACATATATTACCTGAAGCTGGGGTGTCAGACACTCACCTGTTGTGGTGACAATCTCACAGACTTCCTCCACCTCTCCTTCCTCCAGATCCTCGGGGTGTGTTCTTGTTCTGAGTTCCCCTTGTTTCTGTGGTGAGGGGTTCCTGGTGTCCCTCCGAGTCTTTTCTCCCCTATGAGAATGAAACAAAAGGTATACTTAGCACACAGATATTTTAGTCCAGAAATAGAAATATGAAACATTGCTGGGAAGTGGGGTACAATTGTCTGTTTTGGGCAGAGTTCCAAACTGAAGATATGATTTTTTACCTTACCAAAGCTGGAATACTTACCTTTTTGTGACAATTTTCACACATGGAGACACCCCAAGTATCCACTGGAGCACCTGCGTGGGACACCTTAAAAAAGTTTGTTCTTGTGTCCCAAACTAGTGCTCCTGAGTCCAGATGTGTAAACAGCTGCTGAGTGTCCTCTCCTTACATTACATTGAAACAAGCTTGCATTTCATTATAGTTACAAACACATCTAGACAGCAATGTACAAAACTTATTTTTAGACAAATAGGCATTACCAAATATATTTAACCTGTATCTGCTCAAAATATTGTATTTAATGCGCGAACAATGTTTCCGACGACCGATTACTGTGCCCACGAACATGAAAGTCGCCATTTTAAACTGTACAACAGCTAAGAAAATCACATGGCGCAGCATGCAAGTAATAATAATAATAGGAACACACGACAACTACTTTCTTTTTAGAAGCACTCTCTTCATTCTTCTATACTGATCCTGCTCCCTCAGTTTCAGGTCTGGCCAGTGTTTCCTCAATTGCTCCTTGGATCGTCGTACCCCAAAACTTCTGTGCAGACTCTTCACAACTTTAGTCATGATCTTGGCCTTTCTCTCATTAAGGTTGGTGTACGGTCCATGCTTCCATCATAGTCGTTCCTCCTCAAGATGCCCACCATCTTTACCATCTCTATAAAGGCCATATTTGAGCCCTTAAACCTCCTCTGGGATCGGGTCATTTTGGGCTCTGGGCTTTCCTCCTCCTCGTTACTATAACACACCTTATCTTTCTTTGCCATATCGCTCCTACTGTGTGCCTAAAGAGAAGGGGTGGGGCATAGACTAGAAAGAATGTCAGAGGCAGGCGACGCGGGCGGGGTTTCACGCATTCACAGTGTATATCAAGCTAACACGCATGTGTTGTACATATGTTCTGTGTGCGGAGGAAGGAGGAACTTAAGTTGCGAGTGTCCTAAACTAAGGTAAAATTTGAACTTGGCACATCAGTGGCCTATACTGCTTCAAGATTGAGGCCTATATTGGGATAAGATTATGAGAGTTTTAGGCTGACATTATTTTTTTGTCTTGTGTATTGTATTATAGCAAATATGAATCACTTTAAGGACCCAGAATTCATGGGCAGTTTCATAAACAGGTACAGGGAGATGAGGAATTTGTGGGAGGTGAAACACAGCTTATATTATATAAACAAGCTAGGAGGTCAACGCTGGAGAAACTTCTGGAATTTTTGAAGACTCGGGTCCCCAATGCAACCATCCAGTTCTTGGAAAAAAAAATTGGGATCTTGAGGAACATGTATAAGAAGGAGCATAATAAGATCCAGAAATCACTCAGATCCAGAGCAGAGTGTATGTACCCAGGCTGTGGTACTTCAACAAACTGCGGTTTCTGGATGACCGGACTGAAGCCAGGGAATCACTTTCTACCCTTCTCTGCAGCCTTCCCTCCACCCTTCCCTCAACCCCAGCAGACGCTGATGAGGAACAACCTGGGCCTTCCATCCTGAAAGAAGTGGATGCGCCCAGCTGGAGCCAGGTATATTATTTTTATACATACATACATTGTCCTAATATTAATGATGTTAACTATATGTTATAATTGATAACAAATAAATGATTTAAAACAAAGAGATTTACATATCAATAGACAGTAGTGTCCAAAAATGTTTGTGACAAGAATGAAAAATGCTGGGGTCAGAATGATAGTCTTTTCTATTTATTAACATTCAATTTGCAAATCATGAGCTAAAAATTGTGTGTGATTGATGAACCAAAAACTAAAAATATGTCCCTTTTTTATACACAGGATGAGCTCAGCCAGGAGGAGGGTCTGGAAAGTGTCAGCCAGGAGGAAGCCGTGCCCATTGTCAGCCAGGAGGTGGGCGGGCCCAGTGTCAGCCAGGAGGTGGGTGGGCCCAGTAGGAGCCTCATCCAATCCCAGGTGCCTCCCCTCTGCCTTATAACAAAAAGGCCCAGGAAGGGGATGATCATGGAAGAGGCAGCACTGGGCCTCATTAGGGAAGCAACTGATGTCCTCAGAAGCCTCCCCGACGCTGAAGAGGCCTATGGCTGCTATCTAGCCACTCGACTGATGAAATTGGAGGAGGGCCAACGCCTCCTCTGTGAGGGAATTTTTGGTGAGGCCCTTCAGAAGGGGTTGAGGGGCCAGCTGACTGAGAACAGCCATGTATATGAGCTTGCTCATCCTCCTCCTCCTCCTCCTGCTCCTGCAACAAGTCCACCACCAGAGTCACAGCCTCCATGGAAGGCTGCAGGGAAGGCTGCAGGGAAGGGTGCAGGAAAGCGTGGAGGGAAGGCTGCAGGGAAGACAAGAAAGTGATGGCCTGGGTTCAGTCTGGTCTGATAGAAGACGCAGGCTGGGGTAGTACCACAGCCTGGGGACATATATGTCATCTGCTGCTGGTCCTGATCTCTGGGAGTCCAGGACCAGATTGGGCTCCAAATTATATGGACGCTTCAAGATAACAATTTTTTTTCCCACAGACTTGATGCCTGCGCTGGGGGCCAAAAGGCTTCACAAATTCCAAAAGTTTCTCCAGCATTGCCTTCCTCTTTATTTTATTACCCAGAATAAATGGATATTTTATTTTCTGAAAATACTTGCCTATGTGTTTTTCTTAAAATAGGATAGTTTGTTTGTGAGTAGGCAGGTACATTTCAAAAAGACAATGTCAAATTAACAAGGAATACCAGCTAGCCTCCTTGAGGTTAAAAAATACAAGATAATAATGTTATTGTGGTAACTTCAGGCTGGTCAAAGCTGCTGACTTTACAACTCTTGCTTTTCCATTTGGTGGATTCTGCCTCCTTTTGTGTATTTGCAGAATGTGCTGTACCACAATGGCAGGTTCCCTGTCGTTATTTCTTTGCACGTAAGGCCATTCCAGCTCTGGAGCATCATGTGGAAGGCAATGTTTTGGCATCATTGGGCAGAGCAGTCAGCCACAAGGTCCACATTACTGCTGACACGTGGTCCAGCAATCATAGTCAGGGATGATATATTTTGTTTACAGCACACTGTGCAATTTGGAAGGATGCAGGACAGGGCTCAGTGCTGAAGCTTTTTGTGCCACCACGTCTCCATATAGCTACTGTTGATGATGTGAGATTTGTCAGCTTTATCCCTCCTCTGCTAAATTGTCCTATGAACCAGCAGTACCCCCTAGGCATTCAAGGGGCTATTCAATGAGTCAGGCTAGAAGGTGCCTTGCAGTGCCTCAGCTGGTTTGTGTAGAGGACAGGAGCCACACTGGAGCAGAGATTCTTGTAGCTCTGCAGGGGCAGCTCCTGAGGTGGTTCACACCACACCAGCTGGGGCCAGGAATGGTGGTGTGCGATAATGGCACAAACCTCCTGCCCTCCTTAGACAAGGAAAGTTGACACATGTGTCATGCCTGGCACATGTCCTCAATTTAGTGGTGTAGCATTTCTTAAATAGGTACCCAGGGTTGGAAGATCTGCTAAAGCAGGCCAGAAGTGTCTGTAGCCATTTCATACACAGCCAGTGCTTGGTTGGCTGAAATTTCACCTGCCTGTAAATCGCCAGATTTGTGACATGCCCACCAGGTGGAACTTGACTGTGGCAAGGCAATGCTGCAGCGGCTGCACGTGCAGCAAAGGGCCATTAATGAGTACCTGTTTGAGTGTGGCACAATGACAGGCTCAGGCCTGCTCTGCTTTTTTCCCCATGCCTATGGCTGCTGATAAAGGATGCATGCACTGTACTGTCACTATTTAATGAGGCAAAAAGGATGGTGAACCGTGACAATGCATGCATCAGTGACACAATCCCTGTTGTGTTCCTGCATGGCATTATGGACAGGGCACTAGAGGCAGAGCAGCGGGAAGAAGAGAAGCACTTCCTTTCCTCTCAAGGCCCGCTTTATGCAGATACCATTTTTTGCAACTCCACACAACACAAAGAGGAGAGGGAGGAGGAGGAGGAAGAGGAGGATTCTGCCAGTTTTGGAGGCATTGAAGCAAAGGAAGACATACATCAACCCTTAACAGGTGGTTTTTCATCCCCAAAATTCTTGGGAGTAGTACGTGGCCGGGAGGAGGCAGTTGCAGATACTGTAATCCTCATTGACCCCAAGGAGTCTACTTCTCATGCCTACGCAAACTTGCATGGGCTCCGTCATTCTTCAAAGCCTGCGAAAGGACTCGAGATTATGTGGCATCAAGGAGAAGGATCACTATTGGTTGGTAACCCTCCTTGACCACTGTTTTTTTTAATCCAACAAGATTTTATTAGGTTTGCAGGAAGAACATTACAAAAACATTGTAAGCAGATTTACATAGCTCCTCTTATGCAATACATAATCCAGTAAACAATCAACGGTCTCAATATAACACGGCTAAGACCTTGTTCCAAATACAGTCAACCACTATCCATGTTTCACCCGGCATTGATTCCTAGCAACCTGTCATATACCAACTCCATAGGTGCTAATCCCGGTACATCCAACCATGGACCCCATATTTTTTCATATTTTGGCATGCTACCTCTATGTTGATAAATCAACTTTTCCATTTTTAGAGTTGTGTTAATATTATCCGTCCACTCTTTAATAGTCGGGGGCCTATCGGACTTCCAGTGAGTCATAATCATCTTTCTGGCCTGAAAAAGTACTCTATGCACAGCCTCTCTTTTGTGTCCTTCCCCTTCGTATTCCTCCAAAGCCCCCAAGAGACACGCTCTAGGGTCCTGTGGAAGATTCACATTAAAAATTGAGATAATGTTTTGCACCACTCCTGCCCAATGCATGTGTAATTTGGGACATCTCCACAGCATATGTATAAGGTCTCCATGCTCACGTTTGCATCTAGTACACGTTGGATCCGTCTGCCTGTTCATTAAATGTAATCTGTGTGGAGTGTAATATGTTCTCAATAGTATATATAATTGGGTGAGTTTTTGTGACACATTGAGTGAACATTGGTTCACCGCCTGAAAGATCTCCTCCCACTGATCACCGTCTAGTTGTCCCACCTCTGTTTCCCAATTCTCTCTCACCCTCAAGGGATGGTGTCTCATCACGGATTGTAGCAGGATGGCATAGCATTGAGAAATAAATCCTTTAGATGAGTCAGCATCCCTCAGTAGGTTAAATACCGGGGTTGGGGACAAATGCCACTCCGAAGAGCGGCTCTGTGTGTGTACTGCATGTCTAAGCTGCACATAGTAGAATAACATTGAGGCTGGCAGATTATACGTTTCCTTTAAATCAGCAAATGTTCGTAATACTCCATCGCTAAATATATGTTTGATATGAGTGACTCCAAACTGCTTCCAACGAGCTCCGCACTGTAATTTAGCTAGTTCCCCATATGTATCATTGTGCCAAATGGAACTATATTCCGTATATCCATCAACATTCTGGAGATATTTGGACTTATTCCACACCTTTTGAATCAGACTGAATGTTGGGTATTTTTTATGTGGTTTAGTGAAGGCTAATGCCTCTAAAGCCATATGAATCGGACCTTTACCTACTGTATGTATCATTAACCTGTGGGATGAGTTTTGTGATGGGACAAATGTACCAATCAGGTGCTGTAATTGGGAGGCCAGGTAATACAACCATGGGTTGGGCAATGCCAGTCCACCACAGTCCTTGGGTCTCTGTAGGTGTTCTAATTTTATCCGGGCGGGACCATTTTTCCAAATAAGAGTTCGGAAAATGGCATTAACTATATGAAATATTTTTAAGGGGATAACCATAGGGGTGTTATGCAGAAAATAAAGTAACTGGGGCATAAGAATCATTTTTACTAGATTTATTCTACCTGCTACCGACATTAACAGAGAGTTCCAGGTCTTAATTTTGTCTCAGAAGCGTTGTAGGAGTGGAAATATATTTAAATGTATAAAGTCCCGGGGCTGGGACGTAATTTGAATCCCTAGATATTTGAAGGAAGTAGTAATTGGAATAGGGCAAGTGGCGCACACCTCCTGTGATTCATCTCCATCCAATAAGAGAAGGGCAGACTTTGACCAATTTATAAGAAGGCCAGAAAACTTCCCAAATTTAGATATGGTCGACATGGCCTCCTGGAGAGAGGGGCCAGTATCACCAAGTAGGAGTATGGTGTCATCAGCATACAACATAATTTTTTCCTGCATGTCACCATAACAGAAGCCTGTAATGTTCCGATTTGCCCTGATTCCGATCGCCAATGGTTCAATAGCCAGCGCGAAGAGGAGAGGAGACAGGGGACATCCCTGTCTCGTACCTCTCCTCAACGCGAAGCTCGGGGACAGAAAGCCGGACACCCTCACAGCGGCCTCAGGCTGACCATAAAGGAGCTTAACCCAAGAGATATATTGTGGACCAAATCCAAAACTCCGCAAGACCGACCACAGATAATCCCAGTCTATGCTATCAAATGCCTTAGTGGCATCCAATGACAGCAAGGTCCTGGAATCCATATTGTCTGCTTTGGATTGCATATTAAGGAATAGCCTTCTCAAATTAACCGCAGTTGATTTATTGGGCATGAAGCCAGCTTGGTCTCCATGTACAATTGAAGTAATAACTCCATTTAATCTAATGGCCAGAGCTTTAGCTAATATTTTCACGTCACTCTGTAACAGAGAAATCGGGCGATATGCCCCCGGGTCTACCGGATCCTTACCAGGTTTAAGTAGCAAAACAATATTAGCCCTAGACATTGATATTTGTAGGCGTCCTTCCTCCCGGGCTCTATTAAAGACCTTAAGCAGTTGGGGTAGTAGTTCAGTAGGATATTGTTTATATATCTCTATGGGAATTCCGTCTTCCCCTGGCGCTTTGCAGTTAGGAAAAGATCCAACCGCAGTCTGTAGTTCTTCCACTGTAAGGGGGTTCTCCAAGAGCACTCTCTGATCTGTGTTTAACTTGGGGAAATCTATCTGTCCTAAGTATTGTTCTAACTCTTCAGGTGTGTAAGATGTACCCGGCCTATATAGGTCTTCATAGTAAGTAGTTAGTTCCTGCAGCACCTTCTCAGGCGTATTAACTATGTTACCCGTCTTAGTCCTAATAGCACCTATGATTGGGGACTTCTGGTATGAATTTGCGATTCTCGCCAGTAAGCGGCCTGTTTTCTCGCCCTCCTCAAAAAAAGCCTGTTTTGCAAAGAATCTCTTCTTGTCAGCCGACGAGGATAGCAGTTGACAATATGCAGACAGAGCTGCCTGCCATGCCTCCTTGGTCGAGTCAGAAGGATCCGCGACATATAATTGTTCCATCTCTTGTACTCTAGTTTCAAGTTCATTTTTAAGAGCAGAAGAGTCTTGTTTGACCTTATTCATTTCAGCGATTAATACACCCCTCAAATATGCCTTAAAGGCATCCCACTGCCCAACTATCGAGTCATTTGGATCCTGGGTGCGGAAAAACTCACACATGCTCCCTACTATCCCCTCATGTGAGCGGAATAGTTTCAACCAGAAAGCGTTGAATTTCCAGGGGGCTTTAGGTAGTGTAACTATTGGGGCAATTATAAGCCTTATAACCACTGGAGAGTGGTCAGATACACTGCGAGGCCTATGTATCATATCAGAGACATATGGGAGCATGTTTAAGCTGCACATCCCCAAGTCAATTCTAGACAAACAACCATGGGTTTTAGAAAATCATGTAAATTGTCTAACTCCCGGGTTCCTGTGTCTCCAGACATCCACCCAGCCCACCTCTTGCAACAACCGCGCCAGGGGGGTATCCCTGGAGAGGGCAGAGGCTCCGGGTCGTGGGTGTCTATCTTCAACTGGATTTAAACAGCAGTTGAAGTCCCCCGTTACCAACAGCGGTGCATCAGGCCTGCCATCCATAAATGTTAGCAGAGACCTAAGCGCCGCCGCCGTGAAGGGGGGGGATATATACCACCGCCAGCACACAAGTCAATGTACCCAACCTGCAATGGAGAAAAACATATCGACCTTCACTATCAATTTCATTTGCAAATTCTTCATAGTCCAGGTTACCGTGAATCAGCATGCTCACCCCCCTAGAATAGGAAGTGTGCGTAGAGTGATAGGCCTTTCCCACCCAGGAGTAACCTAGGAAGCTCACAGTGTCCACAGTCAATTGGGTCTCCTGGTAGCAAAGAATTCCGGGGATGTACTTCTTCAAACACATACGAATCATAGTATGTTTCAGTGGGGAGTGGAGTCCCCTAACATTCCAAGATACTAACGGGATGTCCGCCATGTCTGCTAGTAGGCAAGTAATGTTTACCGGTAATTTATGCGCACCTGTGCAAGATGGTAGATCCACTTCTGTAGCAAGGTTCCTCTGGATTTGCCGTTTGCCGTGGGGTTGATGAACTCATGCCCTTTTGAGATATTATCCGTTCTGCTTGTGACTCTCATTGGTAAATTCTTTCCCGCAACAGTGGGGGGTAGTGGAAAAGGAAATTTTCTTGTGCTATAAACTGCACTTTCTGCCAACATGGCAACTTTAACAACATATGCGATATTCCATCGCTCTTTTTCCATGAAAATGGTCATTCGCAATTCAACTTTTGTTCCAATTTGCTCTCATTACACTGCTTAGGAATATTCTGTCCCCCAGCCAAGGAACATCTTTCAACATTGAAAAGAAGGAAAAAAGGTATGCTCTGGTTGCCCATCTAGAAAATGGTATAGAAGGTCACTTTCAAGTAGCTCGGCCCTCAGCAAGCAGCCGGTTTAGTCCTTTCAATCTTCTTCCTGTGGAGCTTGCCGTTTCAATGCCTGCTCATTTCTATCCAACCAGACTGAAGCGTCCTTAGCGGATTCAAAAAACTGTGCTTGGCCTCTCACCACAACCCGAAGTTTCGGGTTGTGGTGCATAGCATATGGGAGTTGCAGAAGTCGCAATCTGCGTTTCTCCTTGACCACTGTTACATGGGGAAAGTCTCAGAACTCATCCCGTCCCCACAGAGGGAGCATAAAATGAAATCTCTTGAGGACACTTTAAAGAGTAGTTTATGTAACGCCTTTCCAGACTATGGTAGGTTACAGTCTCATGGAAAATGTCGTTTTGAGGCTTCTGTTGGTCAAGAGAGGAGCAGTGGAGAACGGGGTCGCCTCAGTGATGCTTTAAAAAAATGTTTAGTCTTCAGCCCCCAGGGCTGTCAGCTTCCACATCCCATCGGCAGCATCTGCATCACATGGTGGGCGATTATCTAGGGGCTAAAACAGACATGGAGAGCTTTTCAGTTGACAATCCAGTGGGTTACTGGGTCATGAGAATAGACCACTGCCCAAAACTTTTCCAGTATGCAATTGAGCTGCTGGGCTGCCCTGCATCCAGCGTGCTTTTCCGAACAGTCATTCAGTGCTGCCAGAGGTTTTGTGACAGATAAGAGAGCTCATCTGTTCAAAGGTCTCCATGGACCTGCTGACATATATCAAACTGAATCAGCCCTGGATTAGCAGCAGCTATCAAGCCCCTGATGCCGATGCCGCTGATTAAGTGTTTTCTGGATCTGGAATCTCAGAAAGAATGCCTAGGCTGCCTAGATTTGTGGGTGTGGATTTCATCTGGAATCATTTTTTTTGGTGTGCGTTTTATGGGCAGAATTAACACACAAGGTCCAATTTTTCCACACCTGTTTGGTAGGTGCATATCAGTTCAATTTTTGACAGTAAAGCCAATTCTTGTTTTCATCAAGAGTACCTCAATAGGGTTACGGTGTGAAGGCACCACTGACACCCAAAGACCACTTTTTCTGCCACTGTTTGGCAGGGGCATATCATTTCAATTTTTGACAGCAAGGCCAATTCTTGCTTTCAGCAAGAGTACCTCTATAGGATTATGGTGTGAAGGCACCACCAAAACCTAAAGTTCAATTTTTGCACACCTGTTACTTCTACCCAAAGTCTGCGAAAGAAACACCGGAATTTATCCAAAAAATCTCTAATCTTGTTCCAAGTGCACTAAATTGTGGCCTCATCATTAAAAACCTGCTCCCCATAACATTGTTTACAAAATAAAGAAAGTTTTCAGGGAAAATGTAATTTTTTTTTTGGATTTATAAATGTCATTATTGCTGCAGCAGGTTCTATACACAGTACAGATGTGCCACTTTACAGGCAGACTAAGGTAACCCTCCAGGCACTATATTTAAAGGATTTTTTCAATTTTATTGTTATTTTTCATTTTAATGGTTTTATTTTAAATAAAAAACAGTAAATTCAGCGCTGCCCCTAAATAGCAGCTAACACACCACATATGAAAATAATGGTAACAAAACAAATATAACAAAAGTGTAGCGCTAAATTGACATGCCTAGTACAATATGCATAGGTAAATTTCAGTAGTAATGAAAACGAAAGATAAGTTTAAAGTAAGTGAGTTAGATATAACGAATCTTTCTGAATTGCCTATAAAAATGTAAGACATATAACTATGTTCTAATTACATTTGCAATTTATAAACTATATCTCAGATATACATTGTGACAAACTAAAACATAAAATAGCAAAAAGTGTCCATAAACAATTTTTAAGTGCAACGGGTTCTCTGTGTAGGTAAAGTTGAAACTCAATCTTGTAAATAAGTGAATAAACCAGATTCTGACGAAAACCATTGTATTACATCCCATGCGATTCTAAATTTAATCTTTGGGGGACGCCAGCCTGAGGACATCGATCCAGAGTCCATTTCCAATATACACAAGCTAGTTTGACACGTGGAGTATATGCTCCTACGTGTTCAAACTCTCTGGTAAGCCTCCCGTTCACTTGGTGGTGGTTTTCCTCACAATCTGGTTTATTCACTTATTTACAAGATTGACTTTACCTACACAGAGAACCCATTGCACTTAAACATTGTTTATGGACACTTTTTGGTATTGTATGTTTTAGTTTGTCACAATGTATATCTGATATATAGTTTATAAATTGCAAATGTAATTAGAACATAGTTATATGTCTTACATTTTTATAGACAATTCAGAAAGATTCGTTATATCTAACTCACTTACTTTAAACTTATCTTTCGTTTTCATTACTACTGAAATTTACCTATGCATATTGTACTAGGCATGTCAATTTAGCGCTACACTTTTGTTATATTGGTTTTACTTTAAGCATCAGTAAATTACTGCTCATTTAAAAATTATGTTTTTTACAAACTTTTTTCATTGATACATGTTCCCCAGGGCAGTATCCAGACCCCCATAACCATCATACCAGAGAATCAATCTGCAGGAGAAGCACTGCACCTGGGCCCCAGATAGAAGAAGCTGGTAAGGCTGCCAGCAATTTTCAGTGCTGCATTTCAGTGCCACTGCCTACCAATCAGTTTAACCTATCATTGCCCATAAGTGCCACCTATTAGTGCCCATAAGTTCCACCTATCAGTGCTGCAAATCAGTGCCCATCAATCAGTGCCACATATCAGTGCCCATAAATGCCACCTATCAGTGCCCATCAGTGCCTGCCATTAGTGCCAGCCATCAGTGCTGCATACCAGTGGCTATCAGTAAGTGCCACATATCAGTGCCCATAAGTGAAATAAGCAAATCAGTGGCCATCAGTCAGTGCCACCTATCAGTGCCACATATCAGTGCCCATCAATCAGTGCCACCTGTCAGTGTTGCAAATCAGTGCCCATAAGTCAGTGCCATCTATAAGTGCTGCAAATCAGTGCCCATAAGTGCCAGCTATCAATGGCAGCCATCAGTGCCGCAAATCAGTGGCCAACTGGCCGTCAGTCAGTGCCACCTATCAGTGCTGCAAATCAGTGCCCTTTAGTCATAATTATAAAGAAGATATTGTTAGTCTGTATTGTGCTTTGAAAACTGTCACTTGACATTAAAAAAAGTACTTGAATGTACTTGAGTACTTGAAAAAAAGTATTGGAACTTTAGAAGACACGGACTGGTCTAACATATGGCTCACATCTAAGTCATCTTCACCCAACATCTTAGCACTGGAGACAAATTATAAAGTCCTAACTCGCTGGTACCTTGTACCCGCTAGAGTGGCAAAATATTCACCTAATACCTCAGCTCTTTGTTTTCGAGGATGCCCAGAAATAGGCACACATTTACACATATGGTGGACGTGCCCAGTAATCCAAACCTTCTGGAAGGAAGTCTTCGTGATTGCATCTAAAATATTTTAAAAAATAATACAACCAGATCCATATTTAACTTTACTTAATCTAAAACCGGAATGGTTAACACTCTCTCAATTCAAACTTATGATCCAACTAATAACGGCTGCAAAACAAACAGTGGCCAAGGCATGGAAATCTCCTACATTGGTACTAGCAGAAACAATTCACAGAATGAATAATACAATGTCCCATGCTAAGATGGTAGCCATCGATCAAAATCAAATTCCAAAATTTGAAAAACTTTGGCATCCTTGGATAAAACAACAGTTCCTGTCAAACTTCAATGACTCTGTCCTGTTGCCATGGTAACAGATTAAATGACTTACAGAGACACCCATTCTAAGGCTTCAAAGAGAACTAAAAAGAATAATAAACTGACGAGCGGGACAACCTTGTGGACCATACCTCTACCTTTCAACCCTTTTTCTTCTTTCTCTTTCCTTTTCTCCACCTTACGATTAAAGCCCATTATCAGAATTTATTTGACCTATATACACTCTACTTGTAAACAATATGTATAGTAGGTATAAATCATTTAAATACCTACAAAAGTAACTAAGGAAATTATATATATCTTTAATTTAGGTTTACGTGAACCCAATGTTTAACCACTAAGCCACCGCCCACCGTCATATAACGGCTGGACGAGGCTTCTGTTATTCTGGGAGGACGTCATATGACGTCCTCGCCTTCCCGAGCCACTAGGGGGCGCGCGCGCCGTGTCACTCGGGACCCGGTGCGCGTGCCCGGCGGCCGCGATGTCCGCCGGGCACCCGCGATTGCCGGGTAACACAGCAGGAGCGTGGATCTGTGCATGTAAACACAGATCCACGTCCTGTCAGAGAGGAGAGGAGACCGATGGCGTGTCCCTTGTACATAGGGACAGCGATCGGTCACCTCCCCCAGTCAGTCCCCTCCCCCCACAGTTAGAATCACCTCCTTAGGTAATACATTAACCCCTCGAGCGCCCCCTAGTGTTAACCCCTTCCCTGCCAGTCACATTTACACAGTAATCAATGCAATTTTATAGCATTGATCGCTGTATAAATGTGAATGGTCCCAAAAATGTGTCAAAAGTGTCCGATGTGTCCGCCGCAATATCGCAGTCACAATAAAAATTGCAGATCGCCGCCATTACTAGTAAAAAATAAATAAATAATAAAAATGCTATAAATCTATCCCGTATTTTGTAGACGCTATAACTTTTGCGCAAACCAATCAATATACGCTAATCGCAATTTTTTTTTACCAAAAATATGTAGAAGAATACGTATCGGCCTAAACTGAGGAAAAAATTAGTTAAAAAAAAAAAAAAAATTGGATATTTATTATAGCAAAAAGTAAAAAATATTGTGTTTTTTCAAAATTGTCCCTCTTCTTTTGTTTATAGCGCAATAAATAAAAAACGCAGAGGTGATCAAATACCACCAAAAGAAAGCTCTATTTGTGGGGAAAAAAATGATAAAAATTTAATTAAGGTGCAGTGTAACACGACCGCGCAATTGTCATTCAAAGTGCGACAGCGCTGAAAACTGAAAAATGGCTTGGGCAGGAAGGGGGTGTACGTGCCCTGTATTGAGGTGGTTAATATTTGAAATTTCATATTTACCTATATAAACCCTACTGTAAAACAATGAGCTTACTTTATAGATCCTTGTAAACTTACTTTATGTATCTTTATAACATTGTATACTCAATAAACTTCTTTTGACAAGGAAAAAAAGTATTGGTACTTGTACTGGGTCTTAAAAAAGTGGTATCAGTGCAACACTACATAGAAGTATAACATTTATTAAAAGTAATAACAGATCATACAGATAATATATTATTAGAAAATATAACAAGAATATCTAACGAAAGATGCTGTTTTTCCATGGCGCCCCCCCCATTGATGGTGTGTCCAGAAAATCAGACAAACACATGCCTAATGACAGCTCTGTTAAAAAATTGAATGTTCCAAGTGATAACCTAAGATATATAGACTTGTCACCAAGCAAAAAATACCCCCTCTAAATTCTTAGACACATGGTCCTGTTGGAAACATTTCATCATGACAGATGACTACAAGAAGCACCTAGCATAGCAGTATACCCAAACCTCGGGCGGGAGAGAAGACGGGAGTTAGTGTCCCCCTTTCTTACCCTCACCTTCAAAGACACCACACACCCATCTCACCTCTTACCCCCTCGCTAATACCTCAGCCCCCTCTTCTTTTTTTTCGCTTTCTTCTTTTATTAGCCTTACATCTTCCCTCCTAAGTGTGCAATCTCAACCTACAAAGGAGCCATGAGTGTCTTACCTTAGGCCCAAAGATCCCCATTTGTGATAAACCTAATATATACGCTACACTATGGGCCTTTGAACAAGGGAATTCTCCTTATACTTTACTTTATCTTATTATGTTTTGGTTTGCTTGTTATACTCGACCAGTTCAATATCTTGTAACAGGATTACTAGATGTATGACACTAGTTCCATTGTGTGTGTCATACTGCACCTTACAAATACGTTAGCAGGATTCTGTTCACTGCTCATTGTTCTTACAGTGGCTGCGCCCGCAACCACATTTACTGCTGTATACTTTCTATTAAAACACAATAAAAATCGATAAAAAAAAGTATATAAACTTGTGTGTAAGAAATGGACAACTCCCAAGCCAACTCCCTTTGAAAGCATCAATATGACCTTTTAAGGATTTAGTCATCTTTGCAATCACACATTCCTTTGATATGAGTAAGCAATCTTTGTCTTTGTATGGCACCTTAACCAGGTTTAGAATTCAATATTAGATATGTGTGAGACCACTAGACAACTTTAACTAAGGAAATATGTAATTACCGTATCAGGTGGAACAGGATGTTAATGATTATGACAAGTTAAAAAAGAAAAACTTGTATCTGTAAAGTTAAGTAAGATAATATTCCAGCTGAATGATTGGGTAAGCCATAGGCCCCAACACTAGGTAGCTTAAGACCATCCCCAGGGCCACTGATAAGAGGGTACCACCAGCCCTCCTGTACCAGGCCCAGCTCTGCCAAATCAGCTGGGGGGGGGGGCAGAGGTAGAGTGGGAAATTCCCAATCATGTCTTACCAATGTGGTAATCCCAGCTCTACAGCTATTGTTAAAAAAACATTCCCAGGCCCCCCATGTTCAGTGGGGGCCGGGGGCAGAAAAGGGACTATTTAATAAATTTCAGGTTTAGGCGACTTAATCTGCAGCCGAGTTCTAAACAATTACATGAAAGTCCATTTCCTTCTATATCAATACACCTGGGCCGGCCAGGACTTCATTGTCGGGAACTCTGCTGTAGATAAATCCGTCTAAACCCAAAAGTGATTAAATGGTTCCCTTTCTGACCCCCCCGGCCCCCACTGAACACTGAACATTTTTTAAATGGCTGCAGAGTATGGATTACCACAGTGATGGGACAAAATTGAGGAGTCCCTGCTTTACCTCCAGCCCCCCCCCTTTTGAGTTGTTCCCAGCCTGAGTTGCTCAGCTCTGTGTCCAGGAGAAAGAGATATTAGCAGTACTCAGCTCCAAGTGGTCTCAGGATCCCAACTCCAAAGAATCAATCTGCAGGAGAAGCACTGCACCTGGGCCCCAGATAGAAGAAGCTGGTAAGACCAGGTACCAGGGGGGTTGGGGAAGACCGGAAATACTACTTTTCTACTCTTGTTCAATACCCAGAGGCCTACAGCCACATCACCCTGAATGCTCCCAATCTTGTCTGATCTTGAAAGCTAAGCAGGGTCGGGCCTGGTTAGTACATGGGTAGGAGACCACCTGGGAATGCCTGATCCTGTAGGCTTATCCATTTGGCTCTTTGGGGATCAGGAAGGAATATTTACCTGCTGGAGCAAATTGGATAATGGTTTATTTTTTTTTTTTTTTAGAAAAGGATAGACTCTCAGAAGTTGATGCGAGAATTTGCCACCATCCCTAAACAGTACAAGAAAAACCTCAGGCAAATGGGTTTTTAAGGGCAAAATCAATTTGAAAAAATTATTGTTAATTAAAAAATACAAATTTTATTCTACAAAGAGATTAAAAACAATTTGTACAAAGAACAAACATAGAGACAGCACAATTACAGTGTATTACAGTAATGACAAAAAAATCCCACTACACAGATGCTCCTTATCCATGAGTGAGAATCCAGCGCATTTCGAAAAGTTTCATCAGGGACAATTTTTGCCATTTCTGAAAGGTACAAAATATAATATAAATATACATATATCTCATAACATGCATCTGAAGCCTGTGCTGAAATATACAAAAGACTTACAAAAATAGTGATTGACATAAGAATTTCCAATGCTTCATTGGACATCCACCCAATCTGTATAGGCCTTTTACCATGCACAGGAACCCCCGGATATTGTGATCCAAGAGAGGCACCAAATTAAAGAGGCGGGGAACCGCCTTTTCGAAAATGTAAGCAGCAGTAATGTGGAAATCTATGAGAGGAACACACAGCATATGGTAAAGCATGGAAAAGAAAAAAAAATATAAAAATTAAAAATGATATAAAGAATCTTACACAAAATTTTGCAAGTTGCGACGTCCCAACCGAGAAGTATATGGCAGGATTTGCTCCAAAAGAGGGGCGAAATTCAAACCACTCAGGATAAAATAAAAAATCCCAACCCTGGAAGATGATGGGGAAGGAGAGTATAGGGATCATCTGGAAAATAAATAATATATAGAAGGAAGACCATCAGAGGGGGAATTCCCCAAACTATAAATACCATGATGAAAAAATATTGAATTAAAAAAGAAAAAAAGAATCAAACTTCATAAGGTTCAATGGATGAAAACAATGGGTGAAATATCACTCAACCAGGGAGATCCCCAAGGAAGAAGGGGCGCCCCTCCACAGGTGAAAACCAGAGTCTCAAATGATAAAAAAAAATTAATTTCAAAATACCCATAAAGATGTCAAAGCTAGTCCAGCTTACCAAACTTTGCCATGTGTCTCCCCCACAGATGAACCTAGGGCAGCCAAAAATCCACAGAAGCAGCCAAAAGAAGAGGGGATTACCCCTCGATTGTTGAAAACAAGAGCAGGATGGTATATTGCTCCTCAGACAAAGTGTCATCTGATGAAGATGGCGGCTCTGGGGCTCCCGGCGTTTCCCTTTTATGGACCGTGCTTGTTTGTTGCCGGAGCCCCACAGAGCGCCAAGAAACTACGCCGCATCATGTGGCAGCAGTGACGTCATTCTCTGAGCGCCGCTCATATGGAGACAGCGTGTATCTAAAGTAGGATGCAAGAGGAGCGTGGCAGGCAAACACCCAGCTACGCCCACCCCTTTGCAGTCCATAGCCTGGAAAAGACAATCATTGCTGACAGCACCTTACAGAGTCGTCCCTGACTGGGTCAGGAGGGAGCGATCAGCAACCAGCCCCATCTCCCTACAGTCTGGGACACACAAAAAGGAGCGACAACCGCTAACAGTATAATTACTACCAAAATACAAAAATACAAAGCAAAAATCCAAAAATTATGTATGAAAAAATACAAAAATAAACAAATTTGGATGAATAATATTATATAGAATATGAAATGGTATTGAATGGGCTGGATGGATAAGATGGAAAAGACATACTATTCAGTCCAAAGCAGGGGCATAGGGAGAAGAACCCAAAAGGGGGTAATCTTCCAAAAGGAGAAACTAATAGCCTCCAAAACATGGATTATCCTCACATAGCTGCTGAATGGTGTCAAAGGCACCCAGAGCCACAGCATGGAAGGGAAAAGGCCCCTAACAAAATTTGTGGGGGCCTACATGTGCCGGATGCATAATAATGGCCACAGAGAGGAGTGGATGAAGCCAAACGGAGCAAAGGAAATCAAATTTATCCCATATAAAAGTAGATACAATAAGATAAAAAAAGTAAGAATAAACAAACAAATAATGAAACAATCATAACGCAAATCATAATGTACAATAGAATACCAAAAAAGGGATACCAATGGCCCAAAATGATATGTCATTAAATTGATATAATTTTGAAAATAATAATACTATCATACCCCAATAGATATTGTCATTTTAGCCAATCTCCTGCTGGGAAAACAGAATAGAAGAGAATGAGATACGAAAAAAGGGAGAAAGAGAAAGAAGAGGAGAAAAAACATGACGTTATATTTTAATCTGTTTTTCCAGAACTAAAGCCTTCTAGAAAGGGGCTAAAACTTTCAGCCTCATTGAGGCCTGGTGGGGTAGTGGCATCCAAGTATCTGATCCAGTGCGTTTTGCATTGTAAAAGGATTTTATTCCAATCCCCACCTCTAATGGGGACATGGATACGGTCCTAAACTGTAAAATTTACAGATGGCATCCTGTATCCATGTCCCCTGGCCATCTGTCTTCCAAGGGGAAGATATAGGTTACCAATTTGCATACTTTGTAAATGCTTGCTAACACATTGTCCGAATTCTTGTCGGGTTTTCCCAACATAGAAGGCCCTGCACTGGCATTGTACTAGGTATACCACCCCCCGAGTTTTACAATTGGCAAAATGCTTCATCTGGAAGCATTCACCTTTAGGTAATCAAAAAGAGGTTCTCCTGCCAATAACTCTACAAAAAGAACAGGAGCCACAGGGGAAAGTCTCCCAGGTTTTGCAGGGGTCCTGTCTTGAATTCCCTTTGTATTCACTTTGGATCAGCAACTCTGCTAGGGAGCCTGCCTTCCTGAAGGTGATCTGAGTTTTAGGGGTAAGAAAATCCCCCAAAATAGGATCGTGGGTAAGGATCGACCAATGTTTTGTAAGGATCTTCCTTATGGTGTTATGTTCGTTAGAGTAACGGAGGATGATCCTTGCTGTATTATCCTGTTTATGAGTTTTGCTTTTGAAGATTAAGGCATGTCTATCTTGATCTTTATCCTGGTTGAAAGCTTTTTTCAGGGAAGATTTTGTGTATCCCCTTGCGAGCAATCTCTCGCTCAGTTTATCTGCCTCACACTGGAAATTTTCCATAGTGGTGCAGTTGCGTTTCAAGTGTAAGAAGTGGCTAAAGGGTATGGATTTTTTAAGGGGTTCGGGATGGAAACTGTCGGCGTGCAAAAGAGTATTGCCGGAAGTTTCCTTCCTGTAAAGCCTGCTGGCGAGTTTCCTATTCTTATCTTTATAGATGCTAATGTCCAAAAAGTTGATCAAGTGGTGGTCATAGGACATTGTAAAAAACAAATTCAAGACGTTGTGGTTCATTACTTTTAGGCAGCCTTTGAGAATGTCTTTTGGACCATTCCATATCAAAAAGATATCATCTATGTATCTTTGCCAAAGGATGATATATTCAGTGTATATGGTTAGCTGGTCATCAGTCAGAAAAGCTTTTTCCCACTCCCCCAGGTACAGGTTTGCGTAAGAGGGGGCGCAACACGTCCCCGTAGCAACACTCTGTACCTGGAGGTAGTGGAACCCCTTAAATAGAAACACATTATGTCTGAGGATGAAATCCAACATCTCAAGTATGAATTTGTTAAATTTCCACGCTGTGGTTTTTCTTGTATTTTTTTTTTTTTTTTTGCCCTACTTACCTCATTTGCTATCCATGCATTTATATATTGACTTTTTCCATGTTCCAATGCACTGAACTTTATTTATAATTATACGCACTGAATTTTTTTATTGTTTTCACGCATTATTTTTATTTTTTTATATTTTATTGATTATATATTTTTTATTGATTACATATTGTTGATGTACAATAGATTTGTCTAGGGTTTATGAAGAAATATTAGCACTGAATGCACTAAAGTTTTTTATGCAATTTTAGGCTTTAATTGCTTGGACATACATTTGGTGATTCACATATGATTTATGTAGTTTTTTAGTAGTTTTTTTGATTTTCGGGAACATTGTGGTATCATACTTCACATTTTGTGTCATTAGTGTATGTTTATACAGAATATATATATATTTATTTGTTATTTTTGTCACACACATAGGTATTACACCTAGGTGTGCACATGAGAGGTTAATATTAGCGCAATTATCCACTCACATATAATTTAGCACTTATCACATAGCAATTAATTGCAGCTATAATATTTGGTTATCTCTCAGTATCACAGATTTTTTGGTTATTTACTCACGTCAGCGCTTGAGCACCTCTTTTATTCAATTCTTGGAGTTTGGAGTGACACATCTGAGAGGCATTATTGCTGTCGATTAGTGTACACTAGTGTCACCCTCTGAAGACTGATCTGTAGTGGATCACTTTTCAGAGGGTGTTTGACAGGTGGCAAGAAAGAATTATGATGCCTCCTCACCTCCTGAATTAATCCCTAAAAACCCACATCACCTCAATGCAACTGTGTTCATTGTATATGGTTGCAAGGTGGCCCCATTCAGAGGAATGGGTTGCATTTGGCCACTGATCGTGAAGGGGGATATTTTGTATACCCCCATTTTCTGCCTTTGTCATTACCCCCTCGTACATTAATGTGATCTAGTGCAGCGGAGCCAACCTGCCACAGTAAAACTGGGCGGCTGGTCCGCAACAGGATATAATCATGTAAGTCTGTTAAGCCAGCACCTCCAACCTGTTTATGTGGAGTGAGGTTGTTTCGGGAGCATCTAGCATTTTTGCCATCCCATATAAATTTCCATATGAGGTTGGACAGCGTTCTAAGATAATGTTGAGGAATATGGGTTGGTAATGTTCGAAATCTGTATAAGCTTTGTGGCAGAATTGACATTTTGAAGGCTCCTATTTTGCCTAGCCATGATAGTTCTTTTTTGACATTTCCTTTAGTTGGGATTCCAGTTTGGTCATTAGCAGTCTGATATTTGCATCAGCCAAAGAGGAGGTTGTATTTGTTAAGGTGATACCTAGGTATGTGATGCCTTTTTTAATTCCATGTATATGGAAGTTTTCTTTGTAATATGTTTTGAGTGGCTTATGGTTTAAAGATTTGGAGAAATTGACTTTATAATAGGAGACGTCCCTGAAATCCGTTAGGATTTTGTGGGCCTGTTCTAGAGAGGTAAGTGGATTAATTAGTAATAGTAGTATTACATTGTCCGCAAACAAGTTAATAGTGTGCATGCTAGAACCAAACTGGACGCCCATGACTGAATGATGTGATCTAATGGCTTCTGCTAAGGGCTCTATCATTAGGTTAAAAATAGCTGGTAACTCATTAGTTGTGTTGAAGGGTGAGAACAGGAAGCCTGAAGAATACACCTGTGCTTATGGGCAGGAATACAATGCTAGGATAGCCTTTAGTATAGATCCCTGTAATCCAAACTTGGACATTACTATTTCCATGTAGGTCCAATGGACCCTGTTGAATGCCTTCTCTGTGTCTATAGACAACAGCAGAGAGGGCATTTAACTTTTCTCAGCATGATATATAGTGTTTATCATTCTTCTAGTGGCATCAGAGGTTTGTCTCCCCTTCACAAATCACATCTGGTCATGTTTAATAATGGAGGGAATGATATTCCTTAGCCTTTTGGTTAGTAATTTTGGGTAGACTTTGATGTCCAAGTTCAAAAGGGATATTTGTCTGAAGTTAGCTGGTGTATTTTGGTCTCTACCCGGTTTGGGTAGAGTTACTATATGTGCTCTCTATTGTTGGTCAAGGAATCTGCAGCTTGTGTGAGGACTGAACGTAGGTAGGGGGATAGTATGTTTTTGAATGTTTTATAGTATTAGTTTGAGAAACCATCCGGTCCTGGTGATTTACTATTAGGTAGTGCGTCTATAACTGTTTCTATTTCTGTGGTTGTGAACGGGGCATTTAATTCTGCTAAGTTAATTTTGGAAAGAGAAGGGAGTTGTATTCCTTATAGGAATTTTTGTATTTTCTCCGGGTTGGTTGTGGCGGGGAGGTATCTTCGTGTAGGTTATATAATGCTCCAAATTGGTTCACTATGTCTTGTGGGTTAGTGATTTTGTAGTGTTGGGTAGGATGCTTCAGATGTGTTATTCTGTTTTTTTGTATGTGCTGCTTTCAGTCTGCTGGCTAAATATTTGCCAGCCCTATTGGCATTAGCACGGGTTTCAGTTGTCTGAGATGGTTGTCATATTGTTGAGAGAGATGATCTCTCAGTTGTTCCCTGAGTTTGGAAAATGTGTTAGTTAATGTAGCTGTAGGTGATTTTTTGTTGTGAGATTCTACAGTACGAATTTCGGAAATCAATGTGTTAAGTTTGGACGTGTAGCGTTTTTTTTTCGCTGGCCCCTAATTGTATGAATATGCCCCTCATGATGGCCTTATGTGCATTCCATAAGATATGTGGGTCAGTTATTAACGTCTCGTTGGTTAGGAAGAACTTTTGGAGATGCTGAGAGATTATTGTGTGGGTTTTGGGTTCTTGTAGTAATTTAGTATTGCAGCACCCGATAGGGGAAGAAGAGGAGAAATTTCAGTGTGGTCTGACTACATAATGTTGTGAATTTGGGTATTTAGTACTTGTTGCAAGAGCCACTTGTCTGTCAGAAACTTGTCGATACATGAGTAGGAGAAGTGTCTTTGTGAAAAAAAGGTGTAGTTCTTCTCATTAGCATGAAGGCATCTCCATGCATCAAACAGTTCCTCTTTATGGGGTAGTGCATGCAGGGATGTCATACCTTTGGGCTTGCTTGTAGTGGTGTCTTTTTTTCTGTCTGAAGCAAGGTTAAAGTCACTGCATACCATGAGGCTACTGTGTTTCCTCAAGTCTGCTGAGTATCTTCCTTATAAAGCAAAGTTGGTGAGAGTTTGGGGCATATAATGTTACCAGAATATACGGTTTAGAGTTTGAGTCCCCAGTTATGATGATGCAGCTACCCCCTTCATCCATTCGGGTTTCCTTGAGTTGAAAAGAGAGGGTATTTTTTATGGCTAGGAGAACCCCTCCTTTTTTGTGGTTGGACGTGCAAGCCAAAAATACATTTGGGTAGTCTTTGTGTGTGCATATTGGAGTTTTGGAAAGTTGGAAGTGGGTTTCTTGCACACAGAGGATGTCTGCTCTCTGCTAGCAGGCCTCTTTCCACATGGAAAATCTTTTAGCGGGGTGGTTTAGGCCCTGGGCATTAATTGATAGGCAGGTGATGGTCATAGAAGGTGCGGTGTGTTTTGTCATATGATCATGTGGTGTAGGTACTCACTGTGGGGAAGTCAGCTATGGGATCCCCCTCCATCGTGGGCTGTATCTGGGTTTTGTGGCCTGCTTACCTACATCTCTGGGTCAGGCTGTGGCCTAGCTGGTGATTCCCTTCTAGGCCTTGCTGGGCTCCTCATGGAAGGGGTGGACATCCCAGAGGAAGACTCACTCAGTCTGGCTTTGTATGATGAGGTGGAAGGCATTCCGTGGCTGCCATTGTGCACTGCTGCCTTGTTATTAGGCCACTGGGCGTCACCACCATTTAGTTGTAGCCTGCACGGGGCTGCCATGAATAGTAATCTTAATAGAGGAATGCCTGTGGATGTGTTGTATTTGGACTTCGCCAAAGCAATTTGATACAGTACTCCATAAATGCCTAATGCCTCAGTTGGCATTGATGATAGTGTATGTACCTGGATAGAAAACTGGTTTTACAGGAGCGGGTCCAGAGGGTAGTGATAAATTGCTTGTGGACAATACAAAACTAAGTAGGGTAAGATGTTCACAACCCAAAATAGAAATGTTACAAGAAGAACTCAATAAAATAAAGCAGTGGGCAATTGCATGGCAAATGAGGTTTAATATTGATAAATGTAAAGTAATTTAATATAAAGTAATGCACTTAGGGAAAAAATATATGAATGCGTTAAGTTTATATGTTAGAGAGAGAACCTCTGGTGGAATCTAAAATTGAAAAGGATCTGGGGGTCTATTACACCAAAGGCTTAGCAATAGCATGCAATGCCAAGCTGCAGCAGACTGTTATCATGCAATGACAAGGGTATTTACTCAAGAAATAAGATTGTAATTCTATCACTGTACAAAACTCTGGTTCGACCTTATCTTGAGTATACTGTCTAGTTTTGGTCCCCAGGGGGAGTGTGCTGAAAAAAAAGCTGATAAAGGGACTGGAGGACCTAAGTTATGAAGAATGAGTACATACATTAAACTTATTCTCTCTGGAGAAGAGACACTTAAGAGGAGAAATTATCACAATATACAAATATCTTAATGGCGATTCTAGCACAGGGAAAAATAAAACTATTCAGTCTCAGATTGCTTAAGGAGACACGTGGGGCCACTCAATGTAACCTATGCAGGGGGTTCTTTACTGTTAGAGTGGTAAGGATATGGAACTACCTTCCACAACTGGTGATGTCAGCAGGGAGCGCCAATAATTAAAAAACAACTCTTAGATGGGCATCTTAGTAAACACAAAATATAGGGATATGGAAATGGTAGAGACATAGATGTTGAGGATTCCTGGGCATGATTCCTTGGATGATTGGTTTGCTATGCGGATCCTCTGGGGGGAGCCATACCTTTATGCCCGTAGAGAGGGGCTATGCTCCCTGATGCGTGATTAGACCTTGGAATAGAGTTCTTTATGTCTGGTAAGCATCCATCTTTTGCACGGTGGTGAAGTACTGTGGATTGGTCACCTGGATCACTGTATGAAACAGAAGCTAACACATGTGCAGCACTATCTCTACCACAGACATTGGAATTGGGGACACTCCTTTGCTTCTGTTATTAAAGAACTAGTCATGTCACATTATTTGTTTATATATTTTTTATTGCATTTGTTTACACTTGTGTGTATATATATGAATTGTTTGGTACTCATAAGGCACTTTAACTACTGATATTGTGGGAGCACTGCAATTTTTTGAATTATACAAGTTTATTAACACTATTTGGTTTTGGATTTATGTGTTTGAGTATTGTTGTATGCAATACTATGAGTGCAGCTGTTTATTAATATTCAT
The DNA here is from genome assembly GCF_042186555.1 of Aquarana catesbeiana. Lineage (NCBI taxonomy): Eukaryota > Metazoa > Chordata > Amphibia > Anura > Ranidae > Aquarana > Aquarana catesbeiana. Next base: position 396,029,360 of record NC_133326.1, on the reverse strand, counting down.
TTGATTATCACACACACAGCGCAGATTATTTTTTCCTTTGCTATTTTTTATGTTTTGTGTTTCTTGTATGTTGCTTTTACTTTAAAGCAGTAGTTTGGTTAAACTGATGTAGTTACATATCTTGTAATGCTAGACAACAGAATTCCAGAATTTGGACTCTTGATAGGAGGTCTGCTGTGCTGGTGAAGAGGTATAAGGAAGTGTTGGTTGGTGAAATATTTAAACTAAGATGAAGGGAGGAAGGACAAGTTAGAAAATAATAGAATACTACTGGAGGGTAAATCGGAATTGATTAGAGAGAGGCTATAACAGGTGACAACCAAACCAAACAAAAGTTAAAAAATACAGTAGTTGAAAAATTATACAGTAAATGTAAATGCAAAATATAAATGGGGTTGACTTACTAAAACAGGGAGGCCACACCGACCTTGCGCATTACCAAAAATAAATTTTATTTAAAATAAATAAGACGCCTTTGTCCATTTGACAATATGATTTAACATATGGTATATCTTGAGGGATTGGCTTGGTGGGTGGGGCCCACCTGGATATCCTACCCGGATATGAGTGGCAGGATTTGGTGGGCATCATCCAGATATGTGGCTCTATTTAGAGGGAACCTAGAGAAAGTTAGTCTGCTATCGCTGAGGCTCTGATGAAGAGTGTACTGCCTCGTAACACGTAAGCCGTTTGCAATATCATCTGGTTCCTCCTAACACAGTTCCAAATTCTTGGAGCAATGTTAAGCCTTCTTTTTAACGTTTGTTTGTGAGTATGACTCTTGTTTTTATTTTAAATAAAATGTATTTTTCGTAATGCGCAAGGTCGGTGCACCCAACCTGTTTTTCTATATGTTTCATGTCTAAGGATACCCATTGTTTTGAGGAGGGAAGCAAGACCTTCGACTTTCCATATTTTATCTAAAGGGTTGGCTACACCACTTACATATGGACTTAGCGCCTGAGCGCAGGAGATTGTTTTGTGTTGATTTACTAAAGGCAAAAAGATTGTTCACTTTCCAAAGTTTCATTTTACAAGGGGATTATCCCTAGGGCTTAGTCAATATGGTGACATTTTAATGTGTAAGAAAAAATAAAATAAAAAAGCAAATAATTGAATGATGGAAGTCAGCAGAGCTTCACCTCATTCACTAAGCTCTGAGGAAAAATCCCTTGAAAAGTGCATATTCCTTTGCTAGGTGAACAGCCCATTTGCCTTTAGTAAGTCATCAGCATCAATGTCTCTTCACAAATGCTTAAAAGCAAATGAGCAAAATGATAGGACCTGGAGTCCTGTGATTTGATTGTGCGATATAACATATGTCAGATCTGTCATTATTATTTAAACACATATAATTATTTGTTTTTTAAGTCTGGTTAACTTGCAAGAATCATAAAGCTGTGTTGATATAATCCTCCTATACTATAACTGTTATATTGATATTGCTAGACTTAGTGGCACCTGGTGCTCCATCGGTTGGGGGGGCGGTAGTCAGACCTGACCACGGGACCCACCCGTCTTTCCAGCCCGCACTGCACACCATGCCCTCACAGCCCCCCCACCCCCGGTCGCCAGCTCACTCACCCTATGCTGACAGGTGGAGACGGTGGCGGCTTCCCCGTGTCCCAGCTCCCCGTGTACCACCTTGGCAGTACGTCTCCTCCCTCCTCCTTCCTCCTCAGGCCAATAGGATGTCTTCTCCTTTGGGCCAATCGGGAAATGATTCATTAGTTCGCTATTGTCACACAACTGGGTGGGCTCAGGGCGTAGTGCTCTGCCCACCTTTTTTTGAAAACCTAGAGCCTCTGGCTCTAATCACATGCTTAAACCCCCCCCAATAGAAACAATGCGTCCAGTGCCCTGCATGTAGATTAGGGGGCCGTACTCATGTATAGGGGGGATGGCCCATGTGCCGCTAATGGACAGGCCGCCACTGGCTAGACTCTCATTTGAGTGAGGCATTATAAACCTTTTGTCTTGCACATTGTGTTTTTTACCTGCATAAGATGTGCGTTGATGATGTCATTTTGTGAAGTCATTTGTAGTCCTGTATACTCGGCCTATAGTAGAGTAAACCTTCACATACTGATATCAGATGTTTCTGTTTGTGTTCAAACATGAGGCATGTGGCATGGTGCTGCACAGGTTAATGCATGGCATCTGTCTGTAGTTTAAGAACTGACCCTTCCTGTGAAGAAACTACACATCCTACAATCCCTACATTTCTCAATCTAGCACTGGTGCAGGTGAAATAATTAGATCTAACACAACCACAAAACAGCAGACCATTCTCAGTGATCTCATCATGCTGGAAGCAATGTGGTTTCATCATATTATCACTTCTGCCTTTTTTTTTTTAATCTCGTTATTGTTTTTTTCCTTTAAATCAACACAAACTAACACAAATACAATACACAGTACAAAATACAATACACGTTGGTCAAAGTATATATTCATTGTTAAGATCCTCATCAGATCACGATACCCTTTTCCTACTGATAAGTAAATTAGTAACATACTAAAAAAATAAATAAATAAAAAGAACAAAATACTATCTAGAACATAACATAACCCCTTCAGTCACCATAATATCAACACTTACGCTTTTGTAATGCAACACAGGTGAAATAGCAAGGCATTGATTGGATTCTGGATCCAGAACAATAAGTTTCCTCTCCCTTTAGTAAACAGGGACACGCTAGGTGAATTAATATATGGACATTGGGGAATCAATCAGCCATGACACTACAAACTGCAGCAATAAGGTGTGAGTGTTTACAATGTAAGCCAAACAAATGACACAAAAAAAAATATTTGAAAGTGTACAATGCCTTTAAGCAAAGTAACTGACTTGGTCATAGTTGATGACATGCAGCTGTTCCTGACTTTAGGTCAAATCAAAAGGTAGGCATTTCACAGCAACATTTTATATTTATAATATTAGGGTGGTCCTGCGCTAATCCTAGCAAAAACAAAAATAGTATTTAAATAATAATACTATTCAACTAGTGGGCTAAATAAATACACTTAGGTATGGAAAATAAAAAATAAGAAAGTTATGGATAGTATGTGATCAATCCTGCGTAAAAACCAAACGCTAAAAAAGAAAGTGCAACGTGCAACCACAATATATATAATAATAACTATGAGTGAATATCCATATCCAGAAATTACACTGTGAAAATAACAAAAAGGTGCAACAACAGTTTTAGGAGTAAATCCTACTGTATAAAGTGCAAAATGTTCAATATAACAGTAAATTCCTATGTGTAGCATACACGCAACAGGCATGGAAAACAAAGTGACTTGTGCAGTAACAGAATCCACGTGACTGATAATGCATAAACTTCAAATCAAATCTAGTTGGAATGCAGGAACGAGCCCTGCTGCAAATTATTGCATCAAAAATTGTAATTACACACCCCTGTTAAACAGGGACAGTAAAATTGGGCCTTAGGCACCGGTGCTGGTGCCACAACACTGCAACCCCTCACAGATACTCTAGTTGGAATGCAGAAACGAGCCCTGCTGCAAAGTATTGCATCAAAAATTGTAATTACACGCCCCTGTTAAACAGGGGCTGAAAAATTGGGCCTTAGGCACTGGTGCTGGTGCCACAACACTGCAACCCCTCACAGATACTCTAGTTGGAATGCAGGAACGAGCCCTGCTGCAAAGTATTGCATCAAAAATTGTAATTACATGCCCCTGTTAAACAGGGGCTGAAAAATTGGGCCTTAGGCATTGGTGGCACCCAGAACCAAAAATGTTCTTACAATCTATCAACGTGATCATTAAGGAGGAAGAGGATAATTACTCAGGATAGTCACTCAGCATCAGCATAGGCAATCTTTGAAGGGATCTGAGATTTCAAAAAAAATTATTCGGTTACATCACTATCAGGTGCTTGGTAGCTGGTGGTGATTAAAGACTGATTCATTTTTATGAAGGTCAGTCGATCGACTGAGTCGGTGGACAGACACACACTGTGATCGGTTACAAAGCCTCCAGCAGCACTGAATGTGCGTTCCGAAAGAACGCTGGATGCAGGACAGGCCAGTAGCTCAATTGCATATTGTGCAAGGTCTGGCCAGTGATCCATCCTCAAGACCCAGTAACCTAGAGGATTTTCGGTGGGAAAGGTGTCCAAGTCAGATCTTGCCCCTAGGTATTCCTGCACCATGTAAAACAGACGCTGGCGATGGTTGCTGGAACCGATCATACCTTGGGGCTGCAGACTAAAAAATTGTCTGAATGCATCGGTCAGACGGCCACCTTCTCCACCGCTCCTTATTTGACTGACCGAAGCCTCAGCAACACGTTGTCCAGAAACAGGAGTTTGTAACCTCCCAGTCTCTGGGAATGCATTGCACAGACCTTTCTGCAAGGCCTCCCGAAGATGTTTCATTCTCTGCTCTCTCTGCGATGGCAAGATAAGGTCCTTACCCTTGTAACGTGGATCAAGGAGGGTTGCCAGCCAGTATTGGTCCTTCTGCTTGATACCAAGAATACGAGGATCCTAACGCAGGCTTTGAAGGATCAGGGAGGACATGCAGCGTAGGTTTGCTGAGGCATTCGGTCCGGAGTCCTCTGGGTCACTAAGGATGACATGGTCTGCAGCCACCTCCTCCCAGACATGTACAAGTCCATGTGTTTCTTGGGACTGATCCCTTAAAGACTGCTGCTGATGCTGAGTGCCAGGCTCCATCTCCATACTGACACAATCCTCCTCCTCCTCCTCTTCCTGTGTGATCGGTGGGCATGCAGGAACACTGTCTGGATAAAGGGGGTCTTGAGAGCTAAGGAAGTCCTCCTCTTCCTGCCTCTGTTCTGCCTCAAGTGCCCTGTCCATTATTCCACGCAGCGTGTGCTCCAACAGGTGGACAAGGGGGACAGTGTCACTGATGCATGCACTGTCACTGCTCACCATCCTTGTGGCCTCCTCAAATGGTGACAGGACAGTGCATGCATCCCTGATCATGGCCCACTGGCATGGGGAAAAAAAAAACAAGCTCCCCTGACCCTGTCCTGGTGCCATAGTCACACAGGTACTCATTGATGGCCCTCTGCTGTGTGTGCAGCCACTGCAGCATGGCCAACATTGAGTTCCACCTGGTGGGCATGTCACAGATTAGGCGGTTCTTGGGCAGGTTAAACTCCTTTTGGAGGTCTGCCAGCCGAGCACTGGCATTATATGACCAGCGGAAATGCACACAGACTTTCCTGGCCTGCCTCAGGACATCCTGTAAGCCCAGGTACCTGCCCAAGAACCGCTGCACCACCAAGTTAAGGACGTGAGCCAAACAGGGCACATGGGTCATTTGTCCCTGTCGGAGGGCAGAGAGGAGGTTGGTGCCATTGTCACAAACCACCATTCCTGCCTTAAGTTGGCGTGGCATCAACCACCTCTGAACCTGCCCCTGCAGAGCTGACAGAACCTCTGCCCCGGTGTGGCTCCTGTCACCCAAGCACACCAGTTCAATCACTGCATGGCATCTTTTGGCCTGCATACTTGCGTAGCCCCTTGAACAGCTACGGAGCACCGCTGGTTCTGAGGACAAAGAAGAGGAGGGGGTGGAGGAGAGAGGTGTGTCACAATCATTAGTAGTGGCATTTTGGAGGCGTGGTGGCAGAACAACCTCCAACACTACTGCACCTTGTCCTGCATCCTTCCCAGCTGCCAGCAGAGTCACCCAATGCACGGTGAAACTTATGTAACTGTAACCCATGCCTGCTGGACCAGGAGTCAGCGGTAATATGCACCTTACCACTGACCGCCCTGTCCAGCGAGGCATGGACATTGCTTTCCACATGCAGGTAGAGAGCTGGAATCGCCTTCCGTGAGAAAAAGTGGTGTTTGGGTACCTGCCACTGAGGAACCGCACATTCCACAAACTCACGGAAGGGGGCAGAGTCTACCAACTGAAAAAGCAGCAGTTGAAGTGCTAGCAATTTTGCCAAGCTAGCATTCAACCGCTGGGCATGTGGATGGCTGGGAGTGAACTTCTTTCGGCGGTGCAGCAGCTGGGACAGGGAAATATGCCTGGTACAATCTGACGTCGGTATACCAAAAGCAGATTGCCCCCAAGTACTTGGCTGTGACACACCTAATTCTACACCTTCATTCCTCTCAGTGCAGGTCTCAGAGAGGACTGAAGGTATAGTGGGGTTGGAGATCTCAGCTGATGAGGAGCAAGGAGAGGTCCCCTTTGTTCTTTGGTGTGGGTCTTTTAGATACGTTTGCCAGTGAACTGCATGGCAGGTCAACATATGTCTGGTCAAGCATGTGGTGCCCAAGCGGGAGATGTTTTGCCACGCGAGATACGCTTGAGACATACGTTGCAAATAGCAGCGGTGCGATCTGAAGCACTTGTCTCAAAAAAGGCCCACACCAAAGAACTTTTGGAATAACGTGCAGAGACTGCAGCGCCCTGCACATGTGAAGCTTTGGGGTGTGATGCAGTCAGTGTGCTGCCCTTAGGCTGGCCCCTGGAGGGCATCCTGCCTCGTTGGTGATGTGCCTCCTCCTTCTCCTCCTCTCTGCTATCAGGCAACCACGTTGAGTCAGTGACCTCATCATCCCCTCCCTCCTCATCACTGGAGCAAACCTGGCAGTATGCTGCAGCAGGGGGAGCTTTACTGCCAGATTGCTGTCCTTCTTGGGCACCCCCTTTGTCCATGCTCACGTTACTGCCTTCATCTAGCTCAGTATCATCATCAGAGCCTTCTAAACGCTGGGCATCCTCCTGGAGCATGTACCCAACATTGTGGTCAAACAGTTCGAGGGACTCCTCAGGAGGACATGGTGGAGCTAGGGAAGGAGTGACTGATGCCATTGAGCCGAGGAAAGAGGCCGCATTGCCAGCTGCTTTGCCAGACAAAGTACCCTGAGCATGGGTGAGAGAGGATGAGAAGGATGAGGACGGCTTGGTCATCCACTCGACCAAGTCTTCCGCATGTTGCGGCTCAACACGGCCAGCTGCCGAAAAAAAGGCCAAGCGTGTCCTACGGCCACGTGTTGATTAGGATGCACTGTCTCCACGACCAGCACTGTTGCCTCTAGACACAGAGCCTGCTTGCCCTCTTTTATTGGCTTGTGACTGTCTGCCTCTCCTTGTTGGCCTTCCAGACATACTAATGGCCTGTAGCTGCACTAAGCTGGGATATATATATATATATATATATATATATATATATATATATATACTGATACTGCAGCGAGCAAAATCAACTGCCTGCCTGTAGTATGAGAATACCACCAACCTTCTACAGGTAGCTTTAGCTGAATACTGTGCAGAGCTCGCAAAAAAACTAACTTGTAGCTTATTTAGCTGCCTGCGGTAGTGATAGGATCAGGAAAACAACACAAACCTTCTACAGGTAGCTTTAGCTGAACACTGTGCAGAGCTCGCACTACACTAACTGTAGTTTTAGCTGAACACTGTGCAGAGCTCACAAAAAACTAACTTGTAGCTTATTTAGCTGCCTACGGTAGTGATAGGCTCAGGTAAACACCACCAACCTTCTACAGGTAGCTTTAGGTGAACACTGTGCAGAGCTCGCAAAAAACCAACTTGTAGCTTATTTAGCTGCCTGCGGTAGTGATAGGATCAGGAAAACACCACCAACCTTCTACAGGTAGCTTTAGCTGAACACTGTGCAGAGCTCGCACTACACTAACTTGTAGTTTTAGCTGAACACTGTGCAGAGTTCTCAAAAAAAATAACTTGTAGCTTATTTAGCTGTACGTGGTAGTGATAGGATCAGGAAAACACCACCAACCTTCTAAAGGTAGCTTTAGCTGAACACTGTGCAGAGCTCGCACTACACTAACTTGTAGCTTTAGCTGAACTCTGTGAGGAGGACGCACTACACTAACTTGTAGCTTTAGCTGAACACTGTGCAGAGTTCGCAAAAAACTGACTTGTAGCTTATTTAGCTGCCTGCGGTAGTGATGGGATCAGGAAAACACCACCAACCTTCCACAGGTAGCTTTAGGTGAACACTGTGCAGAGCTTGCAAAAAACTAACTTGTAGCTTATTTAGCTGCCTGCGGTAGTGATAGGATCGGGAAAACACCACCAACCTTCTACAGGTAGCTTTAGCTGAACACTGTGCAGAGCTCGCACTACACTAACTTGTAGTTTTATCTGAACACTGTGAGGAGGACGCACTACACTAACTTGTAGCTTTAGCTGAACACTGTTCAGAGGACACACTACACTAACTTGTAGCTTTAGCTGAACACTGTGCAGAGCTCGCAATACACTAACTTGTAGTTTTAGCTGAACACTGTGCAGAGCTCACAAAAAACTAACTTGTAGCTTATGTAGCTGCCTGCGGTAGTGATAGGATCAGGAAAACAACACCAACCTTCTACAGGTAGCTTTAGGTGAACACTGTGCAGAGCTCGCAAAAAACTAACTTGTAGCTTATTTAGCTGCCTGCGGTAGTGATAGGATCAGGAGAACACCACCAACCTTCTACAGGTAGCTTTAGCTAAACACTGTGCAGAGCTTGCAAAAAAATAACTTGTAGCTTATTTAGCTGCCTGCGGTAGTGATAAGATCAGGAAAACACCACCAACCTTCTACAGGTAGCTTTAGCTGAACACTGCGCAGAGCTTGCAAAAAACTAACTTGTAGCTTATTTAGCTGCCTGCGGTAGTGATAGGATCAGGAAAACAACACAAACCTTCTACAGGTAGCTTTAGCTGAACACTGTGCAGAGCTCGCACTACACTAACTTGTAGTTTTAGCTGAACACTGTGCAGAGCTCACAAAAAACTAACTTGTAGCTTATTTAGCTGCCTGCGGCAGTGATAGGATCAGGAAAACACCACCAACCTTCTACAGGTAGCTTTAGGTGAACACTGTGCAGAGCTCGCAAAAAACTAACTTGTAGCTTATTTAGCTGCCTGCGGTAGTGATAGGATCAGGAAAACACCACCAACCTTCTACAGGTAGCTTTAGCTGAACACTGTGCAGAGCTCGCACTACACTAACTTGTAGTTTTATCTGAACACTGTGAGGAGAACGCACTATACTAACTTGTAGCTTTAGCTGAACACTGTTCAGAGGACGCACTACACTAACTTGTAGCTTTAGCTGAACACTGTACAGAGGTCGCACTACACTAACTTGTAGTTTTAGCTGAACACTGTGCATAGCTCACAAAAAACTAACTTGTAGCTTATTTAGCTGCCTGCGGTAGTGATAGGATCAGGAAAACAACACAAACCTTCTACAGGTAGCTTTAGCTGAACACTGTGCAGAGCTCACACTACACTAACTTGTAGTTTTAGCTGAACACTGTGCAGAGCTCACAAAAAACTAACTTGTAGCTTATTTAGCTGCCTGCAGTAGTGATAGGATCAGGAAAACACCACCAACCTTCTACAGGTAGCTTTAGGTGAACACTGTGCAGAGCTCGCAAAAAACTAACTTGTAGCTTATTTAGCTGCCTGCAGTAGTGATAGGATCAGGAAAACACCACCAACCTTCTACGGGTAGCTTTAGCTGAACACTGTGCAGAGCTCACAAAAAACTAACTTGTAGCTTATTTAGCAGCCTGCGGCAGTGATAGGATCAGGAAAACACCACCAACCTTCTACAGGTAGCTTTAGGTGAACACTGTGCAGAGCTCGCAAAAAACTAACTTGTAGCTTATTTAGCTGCCTGCGGTAGTGATAGGATCAGGAAAACACCACCGACCTTCTACAGGTAGCTTTAGCTGAACACTGTGCAGAGCTCGCACTACACTAACTTGTAGTTTTATCTGAACACTGTGAGGAGGACGCACTATACTAACTTGTAGCTTTAGCTGAACACTGTTCAGAGGACGCACTACACTAACTTGTAGCTTTAGCTGAACACTGTACAGAGGTCGTACTACACTAACTTGTAGTTTTAGCTGAACACTGTGCATAGCTCACAAAAAACTAACTTGTAGCTTATTTAGCTGCCTGCGGTAGTGATAGGATCAGGAAAACAACACAAACCTTCTACAGGTAGCTTTAGCTGAACACTGTGCAGAGCTCGCACTACACTAACTTGTAGTTTTAGCTGAACACTGTGCAGAGCTCACAAAAAATGAACTTGTAGCTTATTTAGCTGCCTGCAGTAGTGATAGGATCAGGAAAACACCACCAACCTTCTACAGGTAGCTTTAGCTAAACACTGTGCAAAGCTTGCAAAAAAATAACTTGTAGCTTATTTAGCTGCCTGCGGTAGTGATAGGATCAGGAAAACACCACCAACCTTCTACAGGTAGCTTTAGCTGAACACTGCGCAGAGCTTGCAAAAAACTAACTTGTAGCTTATTTAGCTGCCTGCGGTAGTGATAGGATCAGGAAAACAACACAAACCTTCTACAGGTAGCTTTAGCTGAACACTGTGCAGAGCTCGCACTACACTAACTTGTAGTTTTAGCTGAACACAGTGCAGAGCTCACAAAAAACTAACTTGTAGCTTATTTAGCTGCCTGCGGTAGTGATAGGATCAGGAAAACACCACCGACCTTCTACAGGTAGCTTTAGCTGAACACTGTGCAGAGCTCGCACTACACTAACTTGTAGTTTTATCTGAACACTGTGAGGAGGACGCACTATACTAACTTGTAGCTTTAGCTGAACACTGTTCAGAGGATGCACTACACTAACTTGTAGCTTTAGCTGAACACTGTACAGAGGTCGTACTACACTAACTTGTAGTTTTAGCTGAACACTGTGCATAGCTCACAAAAAACTAACTTGTAGCTTATTTAGCTGCCTGCGGTAGTGATAGGATCAGGAAAACAACACAAACCTTCTACAGGTAGCTTTAGCTGAACACTGTGCAGAGCTCGCACTACACTAACTTGTAGTTTTAGCTGAACACTGTGCAGAGCTCACAAAAAATGAACTTGTAGCTTATTTAGCTGCCTGCAGTAGTGATTGGATCAGGAAAACACCACCAACCTTCTACAGGTAGCTTTAGGTGAACACTGTGCAGAGCTCGCAAAAAACTAACTTGTAGCTTATTTAGCTGCCTGCAGTAGTGATAGGATCAGGAAAACACCACCAACCTTCTACAGGTAGCTTTAGGTGAACACTGTGCAGAGCTCGCAAAAAAATAACTTGTAGCTTATTTAGCTACCTGCGGTAGTGATAGGATCAGGAAAACACCACCAACCTTCTACAAGTAGCTTTAGGTGAACACTGTGCAGAGCTCGCAAAAAACTAACTTGTAGCTTATTTAGCTGCCTGCAGTAGTGATAGGATCAGGAAAACAGCACCAACCTTCTACAGGTAGCTTTAGCTGAACACTGTGCAGAGCTCGCACTACACTAACTTGTAGTTTTAGCTGAACACTGTGCAGAGCTCACAAAAAACTAACTTGTAGCTTATTTAGCTGCCTGCGGCAGTGATAGGATCAGGAAAACACCACCAACCTTCTACAGGTAGCTTTAGGTGAACACTGTGCAGAGCTCGCAAAAAACGAACTTGTAGCTTATTTAGCTGCCTGCGGTAGTGATAGGATCAGGAAAACACCACCAACTTTCTACAGGTAGCTGATGAAGACACGTGACCCCCTGTGTCGAACACGCGTAGGGCAGGGGCCAGGACGGACGAGAAGCATACAGCTGAGCTAGGAGGAAAAACATTCCCTGCGGCGCATTAATTAGCGATTTTACACGGCGCTTTATTGTCTGGTGCACAGCAGCACCAGGAGAATGTGAGTACCCCTTTTGGGGGAAGCGATTTTTATATTTTAATAAAATAGTGGTTGATAGTATTACACTATGTAGTCTCTCTTCATTCTATATATGGATGTCTATGGAGCCTTGTCAACCTAGAGTGAGTGGAGATCGTATCTATATGACCTTGCAGAGCCCAAAGAGGGGCTACCAAGCGTGATTTGACATAGTTGGCCACTGTGTCACACGCTTTGAGGTGAGCACAATCACTTTGGGGGGGTTTCCAGGATTCATCACAGTTGATTGCAGCACTTGGATTTATTTGCACCTGATGTGTTGGATTTCGCTGAACACAGATGCACTTTTAATTTGGACATTTTATGGACACTTTATTATAAAGAGATCACCAAGCTCAAATTATTTTGACTGCGTTTAAAAAGCACCAAGCACTTTTATGTTATTTCATGTTCATGTGATTTGATTCTGTGCATGCTACACTAGATGTGAGATATTGCATGTTATCTGATATATCACTTGATTAAGTTTGCTTTGGCGTGAGTGTACATGCACATTGCACTCTTATTGTTTGATATGTAAGCATAATATAGAGGTTAAGATACACACCACATATAGAAATTTGTAAGTCTTATTTGATATTTATACACCAGGGATCTTTGATACCACTTTATTTAATTTTTTGATATCAAGCGCAGCGCAAATAATTTTTTCTATACTTGTGCACGGATATGAATACGTGAACTGCGTGTGCGGCTAGATATTCACAGTTATTTATATATATTTTTTTTGTTTTGGAGTTTCACATTTATGCACATTGAGCACTGGATCATTGTGGCTCGCAAGATTTCCCTCTTTTTGTTTTAACCTTCTACAAGTAGCTTTAGCTGAACACTGTGCAGAGCTTGCACTACACTAACTTGTAGTTTTAGCTGAACACTGTGCAGAGCTCACAAAAAACTAACTTGTAGCTTATTTAGCTGCCTGCGGCAGTGATAGGATCAGGAAAACAACACAAACCTTCTACAGGTAGCTTTAGGTGAACACTGTGCAGAGCTCGCACTACAATAACTTGTAGCTTATTTAGCTGCCTGCGGAAGTGATAGGATCAGGAAAACACCTCCAACCTTCTACAGGTAGCTTTAGCATTAATACTGTGTAGAGCTCGCACTACACTAACTTGTAGTTTTAGCTGAACACTGTGCAGAGCTCGCAAAAAACTAACTTGTATCTTACTTAGCTGCCTGCAGTAGTGATAGGATCAGGAAAACTCCACCAACCTTCTACATGTAGCTTTAGGTGAACACTGTGCAGAGCTCTCAAAAAACTAACTTGGAGCTTATTTAGCTGCCTGCGGTAGTGATAGGATCAGGAAAACACCACCAACCTTCTACAGGTAGCTTTAGCTGAACACTGTACAGAGCTCGCACTACACTAACTTGTAGTTTTAGCTGAACTCTGTGAGGAGGACGCACTACACTAACTTGTAGCTTTAGCTGAACACTGTTCAGAGGACGCACTACACTAACTTGTAGCTTGAGCTGAATACTGTGCAGAGCTCTCAAAAAACTAACTTGTAGCTTATTTAGCTGCCTGCGATAGTGATAGGATCAGGAAAACACCACCAACCTTCTACAGGTAGCTTTAGCTGAACACTGTGCAGAGCTCGCACTACACTAACTTGTAGTTTTTCTGAACACTGTGAGGAGGACGCACTACACTAACTTGTAGCTTTAGCTGAACACTGTTCAGAGGATGCACTACACTAACTTGTAGCTTTAGCTGAACACTGTGCAGAGCTCACAAAAAACTAACTTGTAGCTTATTTAGCTGCCTGCGGTAGTGATAGGATCAGGAAAACAACACCAACCTTCTACAGGTAGCTTTAGCTGAACACTGTGCAGAGCTCCCACTACACTAACTTGTAGTTTTAGCTGAACACTGTGCAGAGCTCGCAAAAAACTAACTTGTAGCTTATTTAGCTGCCTGCAGTAGTGATAGGATCAGGAAAACTCCACCAACCCTCTACAGGTAGCTTTAGGTGAAAACTGTTCAGAGCTCGCAAAAAACTAACTTGTAGCTTATTTAGCTGCCTGCGGTAGTTATAGGATCAGGAAAACACCACCAACCTTCTACAGGTAGCTTTAGGTGAACACTGTGCAGAGCTTGCAAAAAACTAACTTGTAGCTTATTTAGCTGCCTGCGGTAGTGATAGGATCAGGAAAACACCACCAACCTTCTACAGGTAGCTTTAGCTGAACACTGTGCAGAGCTCGCACTACACTAACTTGTAATTTTATCTGAACACTGTGAGGAGGACGCACTACACTAACTTGTAGCTTTAGCTGAACACTGTGCAGAGGTCGCACTACACTAACTTGTAGTTTTAGCTGAACACTGTCAGGATGACGCACTACAGTAACTTGTAGCTTTAGCTGAACACTGTGAGGAGGACGCACTAGCCTAACTTGTAGCTTTAGCTGAACACTGTGCACTACACTAACTTGTAGTTTTAGTTGAACACTGTGAGGAGGACGCACTACACTAACTTGTAGCTTATTTAGCTGCCTGCGGTAGTGATAGGATCAGAAAAACACCACCATCCTTCTACCAGGTAGCTTTAGGTGAACACTGTGCAGAGCTTGCAAAAAACTAACTTGTAGCTTATTTAGCTGCCTGCGGTAGTGATAGGATCAGGAAAACACCACCAACCTTCTACAGGTAGCTTTAGGTGAACAATGTGCAGAGCTCGCAAAAAAATAACTTGTAGCTTATTTAGCTGCCTGCGGTAGTGATAGAATCATGAAAACACCACCAACCTTCTACAGGTAGCTTTAGCTGAACACTGTGCAGAGCTCGCACTACACTAACTTGTAGTTTTAGCTGAACACTGTGAGGAGGACGCACTACACTAACTTGTACCTTTAGCTGAACACTGTTCAGAGGACACACTACACTAACTTGTAGCTTTAGCTGAACACTGTGCAGAGGTCGCACTATACTAACTTGTAGTTTTAGCTGAACACTGTTCAGAGGACGCACTACACTAACTTGTAGCTTTAGCTGAACACTGTGCAGAGGTCGCACTACACTAACTTGTAGTTTTAGCTGAACACTGTGAGGAGGACACACTACACTATCTTGTATCTTTAGCTGAACACTGTGAGGAGGATGTACTACCCTAACTTGTAGCTTTAGCTGAACACTGTGCAGAGGTCACACTAAACTAACTTGTAGCTTTAGCTGAACACTGTCAGGAGGACGCACTACACTAACTTGTAGTTTTAGCTGAACATCGTGCAGAGGTCACACTAAACTAACTTGTAGCTTTAACTGAACACTGTGAGGAGGATGCACTACACTAATGCCCCGTACACACGGTCGGACTTTGTTCGGACATTCCCACAACAAAATCCTAGGATTTTTTCCGACGGATGTTGGCTCAAACTTGTTTTGCCTACACACGGTCGCACAAAGTTGTCGGAATTTCCGATCGCCAACAACTCGGTGACGTACACCACGTACGACGAGACTAGAAAAGGCCGGTTCAGAACCAAGCGCGGCACCCTTTGGGCTCCTTTTGCTAATCTCATGTTAGTAAAAGTTTGGTGAGAGACGATTCGTGCTTTTTCAGACTCGTGGCTTTCAGATCGTTTTCTGACGTTCAGTTTGTGCTTGTGGGTTTGTATCTGCTCTTCAGTGCGTGCAGTCAGTTCGTATCGGAGTTTTCTGTGTGATCTTGCCTGCTCGTTGCTGTTTTTCAGGTCGCTCTTCACAGGCCTTGCTGTTCTTCAGTGCGTTCTGTTACTTCGTTCTGAGCAGCTGACCGTTTTCTAGCCATGTTTCGTATGCGTACTCCTCGTACAGTTCGTGCTGTGCGGGGGCTTGGTGTTGGGGTCCTGACCTTGACACAAGTCCAGTCCATGAACAGGGTGGGGAGGAGTTCATGGACCAAGAATTGGTTGCTTCAGCGTGACCAGTTCTCTCATATGCCTTTGCTCCGTGAGAATTATCCTGATGATTTCAGGAACTTTCTCAGGATGACGGACCCCGTATTTCACCATTTGTTGGCTTCGCTGACCCCCTATATCAGCAGGCAGGATACCTGCATGAGGCAAGCCATCACTCCGGAGCAGAGGCTGGTCGCTATCTTGCGGTATTTGGCCACAGGGAGAAGCCTGCAGGACCTCAAGTTCTCGACAGGCATCTCCCCCCAGGCTCTTCTTTGTGGACATTTACTGCTTGTGTTTGTTTTAGCTGACCCTGACAGAAATGTGTGGAGTGCAGAAAATGTCGTGATTGTGTAACCTTATACAAAGCACTGTTGGCTGTTATTTACTAAATGCAAAGACACTTTTCACTACAAGTGCACTTGCAACTGCACTGAAACAGCACTTGTAGTGCAAAGTGGATTTCCCCTTAGGAAATAACCCCCATTTTCTCATAAA
The DNA here is from genome assembly GCF_042186555.1 of Aquarana catesbeiana. Taxonomy (NCBI): domain Eukaryota; kingdom Metazoa; phylum Chordata; class Amphibia; order Anura; family Ranidae; genus Aquarana; species Aquarana catesbeiana. The sequence goes on along the minus strand of NC_133326.1, from coordinate 396,013,221 downwards.
ACAACAATTACATCACCCCAAAAGTGTTGTAGTGTTGAGACAATAATCCACACATTCTTGATGAACAATCTTTTTAATACCTGCACAATCACATGTGCATTTACCAAAGGTTTTTCTGACAAACCAACATGTTTGTTGTATACCAATTTTTGTGGTGTCATTATCCAAAATCAAAATGTGCATTTTATAGAAAACAGGCCTGTGTAAAACCAACAAGAAAGACACAAATCTTGATCTTACAAAGTTCACATTTGGTAGAACTGGAAGGCAATATCAGACATGAGTATTTAGGAACTGTGTTTGATATAGCGTTCAGATGGGGGGAAATCACCCCTGGAAAAGCCAAATTTGGAAGATGCACACAAATTTCCCAATGTCAACATGTGCTAGCTGCCATCACGGGGATCAAGGGATGTGTTTTGGGGGAGAAAGCCCTTCCTCACCGCTACTTTATTATTGAGGAAGGGGTTGCACTCCCAAAACACGTCAATTGATCTCCCGTGATGGCAGATAGCACATGTTGACACACTGTGTGCATCCTCCAAATTTGGCTTTGGGAAAAATCACAAAAACATTTCGCACATTGTAGCAGACAAAAGAAGAAAGTGATTTGGAGGTGCTTTAAACTCGCCCCAAAACATCAATGATGTTTTTATATTTTGGAATAACATCATTGATGTTTTGCTTGATGTTTTCCAATTTTAAATTACACCCCATGATCTCCCCGATCAGGATCTGGGCACTTTCGGATGTGAAAGGATCTGGATCCACAACCTCACGATCACCTAAAAAGAGAGGAAACCCAAAATAAATTAGTTTTCAAAAAAATGCCGCCATCCATCTCTTATCTGAGCCTGTGGTCGCAGACACTCACCTGTTGTGGTAACTACTTCCACCACGTCTTCTTCCTCCTGCTCAGCTTGTGTTGGGTGGATTTCCCCTTCTTCCAGAGGGGGGGGTCTCTGGTCTCCTCGGATGAGGGGTGTCCTCCGAGTCTTTTCTCCCCTATGTAAAACAAAAATGGTATAATTAGCACACAGATATTTGAGGTCAGAACTATAAAGATGAAACATTGCTTGGAAGTGGGGTACAATTGTCTATTTTAGCCGAGTTCCAAGATGTAGCTTTTTTAGTGTCCTTTGTCAAGCTGCAATACTTTACCTGTTTGGTAAAAGCTTCACAGATGTAGCCCCCCCTATAGTATACACTGGGGCACCTGTGTGGCCCCCCTAATAAAAATGGTGTTCTTGTGTCCCACACTAGTGCTCCAGTGTCAAGATGTGAAAACAGCTGCTGAGTGTCCTCTCCTTACACACAATCTAGTTTGCATTTCATTCTAGTAACAAAGCCATCTACACAACCCAATTCTTTGAAGACAAGTATAGGGCGTCAAAATGGTGGCCAAATGCATATGGCCTAAACAATGGTATTTTATCGTCCGAAATAACAATGTGTGATCCGAACGAATAATGTGCCCATGAACATGAAAGTTGCCATTTTAAACTGTACAATAGTTCCTAAAAGCACATGGAGCAGCACGAACGTAATAAACACAAAAAGAATAGGAACACAGGACAACTACTTACTTTTTTGCAGCACTCTCCGGATCTTTCTGTACTGCTCATGTTCTCGTAATTTCAGGTCCGACCACCGCTTCCTGAGCTGATCTTTCGATCGTCGTACCCCGAATTTCCAGTGCAGACTCCTGACCACTTTAGCCATGATCTTGGCCTTTCTGACATTGGGGTTGGGGTAAGGCCCATACTTTCCATCATAGTCGGCCTTCTTCAGGATGTCCACCATCTCCAACATCTCCCCAAAGGACATATTTGAGTCCTTTAATCTCCTTCTGGATCGGGACGTTTCAGGCTCCAGCCTTTCCTCCTCCTCCTCCTCCTCGTTGCTGTACTTAGCACTATCCTGCTGTCTCTCTGCCATGTGCTCTTCCTCCACTGCGCCGAACGAAAAGGGGCAGGGACTAGACTAGAAAGAACGTCAGGGGCGGGCGGAGTTATACGCATGCGCAGTGTGTATAAATTGTAACGCGCGCGTCTTACGTACGATCTGTGAGCGGAGGAAGGAGCATCGGAGACGCCGATCGTGCTAACGAAGGTAGGATCTAAACTTGGGCCTATACTGCTTCGAAATGGAAGCCTATATTGTAACAAGATTAGGGGAGTTTGGCCTGACATTAGGGTTTGTCTTGTGTTGTGTCTTGCAGAGAAAATGGATGGGTTCAACGACCACAATTTCCTGCCCCTGTTCATAGACAAGTACAGGGAGCTGCCCTGTCTGTGGCAAGTGAGACACCCCCACTATAATCACAAACAGAAGAGGCAGGCAGCGCTGGAGAAACTGCTGGAGTTGGTGGTCCCCACAGCAACCATCCCTTATTTAAAAGCTAAAATTGGTGGCCTGAGAAGCACTTATCTTAGGGAGCGCAAGAAGGTCACGGATTCCCAGAGGTCCAGAGCTGCAGCAGATGACATTTATGTCCCCAGGCTGTGGTACTATGAGAGACTGCGATTTCTGTCAGACCACACTGAAGTCAGGGAATCCCTCTCCACTCTTCCTTCAACTCTTCCTTCCACCCCAGCCGAGGCTTCCGATGTCCAACCTGGGCCTTCCAGCCAGGAAGAAGTGGAGGAGCCCAGCTGAAGTCAGGTATAGCATTCTTCTACAGATTTCTGGTCAATAAATAAATGATGTTTATTAGATGTTATTATTGATCACTAATTGCTGATTAAAAAAAGTGCTTTACATATCAATAGACAGTAGTGGGCACCCAAAATTGGGACAAGAATGAAAACTGCTGGGCTCAGAAGGATAGTCTGTTATATTTGTTAACATTCAATTTGCAGCAGTCAGGAGGTGAAAATTGTGTGTGATTGATGAATAAAAAACTAAAACTATGTCCCTTTTTCATACACAGGAAGACCTCAGCCAGGAGGAGGCTGTGGAATGTGGCAGCCAGGAGGAGGCGGGGATTATTAGTGTCAGCCAGGAGGAGGCGGGGATTAGTGGCAGCCAGGAGGAGGCGGGGCTAAGTGTCAGCCAAGAGAAGCCTGGGACAAGTCGCAGCCTGACTGAGTCTCAGGTCCCTCCCCTCCGCCTTCCATATAAACGAGCCAGGAAGGCCACTCCGAGTCCCGTGCAGGATTCAGCATACAGGCTGATCCAGGAGGCTTCGGCATCCCTCAGAGCCTTCCCCAGTCCTGAAGAGGCCTTTGCCTGCATGGCTGCCACAAAATTGCAGGGCATGCAGGAGGGCCAACGCAAGATCTCTGAGGACCTGATTTATAAAGTCCTTCGTAAGGGGTTGAGTGGGGAACTGACACACAAGACGGATGTCATTGAGAGGGACGATCCTCCTCCTCCTCCTCCTCCTGCTGCCACAACTCCACCACCACAGCCAAAGCCTGTAAGGAAGCGTGGAAAGAAGACCAAAGAGTGATGACCCTGGGTTCAGTCTGGTCTGACAGAAGATGCAGTCTCTTGTATGACCACAGCCTGGGGACACAGATGTCATCTGCTGCTTTCCGGATCTCTGGGACTTCTGGACCACACTGCCCTCCCTTAGATAAGGACTCCTCAGGCCACCAATTTTGCTTTTAAATAATTGATGTGTGCCCTGGGGGTCCAAGGCTTCACCCACTTCTGCAGTTTCTCCAGCGTTGCCTCCCTCTTTGTTTAGTTGTGAGCCCTTAATAAAATTTTTTTAGGGAAATTCTACTCTCCTGTGTGTGTTTTCATCCAAAAAGGACAGTTTGTTGGTGACGATTCAGGTACATTTCTAAAGTACAATGTGAAATTAACAAGTGACAACAACACCAAATAATCTCCTACAGATTAAATAGAACAACATATTAGTGGAGTTGTGGGAACTTGTCACCAAAAACACACACAAACATTTTCGGGAGTACAAATCAAAATCACCAAAAAAAATAAAAATAAAAAAGAGAAACACAAAAAAAGAATCTACATTAAAGTCCAAAAATAACAAAAAATTTTGTTGTCAGATGTGAGAAATCTAAATATATTGAGGGAATCCCGATAAATAGTAACAAAATAAGTTTGTGAGAAGTGTGTGTGAATATGAGCATCAAAACTACTTAATTCTGGTCACATTATAAAGAAGAAGAGAGTGCGCTGTATTAAACCATTTTGAACATTGCAGCGTGACGAAAGTGCTGTATCCATTCCAAACGCTACGTTTACCAGAACGAGCTGTCCCGTGTCGGAATTTCTTCTGAGCATGCGTGGCACTTTGTGCGTCGGAACAGGCCACACACGGTCGGAATTGACGCGATCGGATTTTGTTGTCGGAAAATTTTATCTCCTGCTGTCCAACTTTGTGTGTCGGAAAATCCGATGGAAAATGTCCAATGGAGCCCACACACGGTCGGAATTTCCGACAACACGCTCCGATCGGACAATGTCCATCGGAAAATCCGACCGTGTGTACGGGGCATAACTGTAAATAGTCTAGCTGCCTGACTGTGGTACTAATAGGATCAAAAGAACACCAGCAATTTTCTTCAGGTAGCTGTAAATACTGTAACAAGACATGCCTGCCTGTCAGTAGGAAGATAACAGGAACGGATCTAGCTAAACTGAATACAGTGTATATATATTATTATTATTATTATTCAGGATTTATATAGCGCCAACAGTTTACGCAGCGCTTTACAATATAAAAGGGAGACAATACAGTTATAATATAATACAATAGGATTAAGAGGGCCCTGCTCAGAAGAGCTTACAATCTAATAGGGTGGGGCAGGTGGTACAAAAGGTTGTAACTGTGGGGAATGAGCTGGTGGAAGTGGTAGGAGATTAGTTGGAGACTGGGATGCACCTGGGATGCATATATATACACAATACACTGTAAGTGCAGCTAACTCACTGACCGTCCTGCCTAATCTATCTAACTTAAATCAAATGACACTGTCTCTCTGTTTATCTCTTTCAACGCCGGAACACACACTACACAGGGCCGCTGTGCAGGCGGCCTTAAATAGTGTGGGGCATGTACTAAATCCTCTGAGCCATAATTGGCCAAAGCCTCTTTGGCTTTGGCCAATTACGGCTCTCAACTCAGACGGCGCTGTGATTGGCCAAGCATGCGGGTCATAGAGCATGCTTGGCCAATCATCAGCCAGCAATTCACTGCGATGCCGCAGTGAATTATGGGCCGTGACGCACCACACGAATTTGGCACGAACGGCCCACATCGTTCGCAATTCGGCGAACGATTGAACAGACGATGTTCGAGTCGAACATGGGTTCGACTCGAACACGAAGCTCATCCCTAATTCCAGCTATGCATGGTAGCCAACCAGCTTCTAATTTCAGCTTGTTCAATTAAGCTTTGACAAAAAAAAATGGAATCTATTTGGTTTCTATGTGGATCTCCACCAAACTGTGCACTATTCACTTTTAGACTCATCCGAGTCTAGTAGGAATTTTATTTTAAAGGGGCACCTCAAGAAAAAAATGCATGAGGTCCCCCAGGAAATCCATATATGATACTTTGAGTCAGGTACAGATTTTATTAAGGATTACCATGCAAAAATAATGAAAAAAAAAATACAGCTTGGTTGGCCAGGAAAAAGGGGGTGAGCATGAACCCCCAGCTACTGAACGATTTCAGGCCACATGCCCTCAGCATGGTGGTCCTCCTGGTAAAGAACAAAAAACCCCTGTCCCCATGTTGATGAGGAAAAGAGCCTCTTCCCATGACCCTAGACCAGTGGTAGTGGGGATCTGTGGGCAAGGGCTTATCAGAATCCGAAAGCCCCTTTTTAATTTAGGGCCCCCTAATATAGCTCCCCAATGTAAATGAATAGGGGTACATAGTACCCCTGGTCACTCACAATAAAAGTTTTATCTAGAAACAGACACCAAAGCTCTTGACAAGTTCTTTAATAAAAAATGTAAACCACCCAAAAACTCCCTCATTAATCCATAGTCAATCACAATGCCTTCCAACTCGCCGAAAATTTGATGACCCAGTGCACATGACTTTTCTCAGCACTACTCATATTGGAATAACAGCTCCCACAGCTGTTATCAGCTATATAATGGGGTTGCTAAGAACGTGGTGGATTCAAGCAACTTATGTTCAGAATGAACACTGAACTCATCCATTAACCATTTTATATGTTTCCCGCAATCTAGTGGAGTCAAAATTTGAGAAGGATTTCTGCTTGTTGGTCATAGATTGCACTTACATTACCTCTCACCATTTTGTTGCAGAGGAGATATGTACCAAACTAGGAAACATCTTTGTTATCCCAATGTACTGATTGTCTATGATTGCCACTTGTGCATTTTGGGTGCAAACTTGACTTTTCTTGGAGGTTCCCAAAATCCTTTTATTCTATTTAGCTCTCAGATAATAAAAGATCAAATACTAAAACATCTTTGCCTACTGTGAGTCAGTGGCGGCCCATCCATTAAGGGCACCCGGGCTCCGCCCCCTCTCTTCATGCCACCCCCCATATGATAATGGATAGAGTCATGCATAGCATATGCATCTACGGCCGCCGCGACCACCCACTATTCAGGCATCTGGCCCCTTTCTGGACACCGGGCACCTGAATTACAGCAGTGGGGTGTTTTTTTTGAAGCAGCTGATCAGAGCCATAGGCTCTAATAGGCTTCAAAATAAGGTGGACTTGTGGCGCAGAACATTGCGCTACGAGCCCACCCAGGTGTTACAACAGCGAATTAATTTTTGCTGTTGTAACACTGATCCTCAATCTGGCCAATCAGAAACAGGTCTGAGACCTGTTTTCTGATTGGCCTAAAAGAGAAGACCTTTCGATTGGCCACTGAAAAGGAGGGAGGAGCCTTCGCCGTCGAGCAGGTGAACTGGAGAGCCGCCGCCGCAAGCCCGGGAGAAGCACTGCCTAAATAGGGTAAGTGCATTAGACCTGGCTGACCGATGGACGGACGGAACGACCGGGGTTGGTACTGTTTGCTGCTGCCGTCCCCCCCCCCCCGAAGAAAATAACCTCTGGCCGCCACAGAGTTATTGTAATATGTGAAAACCCTGCGCTGTCCATGCCTAATATAATGACATAAAAACATAAACAAGACTTCTTACAATACCATCAATAAATTTATATGCATGAAAGTTTTAGAGTGGTGAAAAAATTTTTTTGCAAAATAAAAATTTGTATAAAAAAACTGCAGTTCATAAAGTGCTGTAAGTCTTCAGTGACACAATTGTTTCTTTACAAGTGCAATCCGTGCAGTGACATACGACAAGGTGATGAAAGTGCTGTGCTCCCCTTCCTATGTGACTCAATAGGCAAATCCTTGGCTCTTCCTCGCGTTTCCACTAGTTAAACGTGATCAAAGGGGAGAATAGGACATTAATAGCATGATAACATCTTTGATAAAAAGCATGTAAAACAACCGTGCAATCCGCGGTTTGCGTTCCAAATCCAGGATGTGAAATCACCGGAAGTCTCCGTACCTAATGCAATTCACACCACCCTGGAAGTGTCATCAGACATCAGATCTCTGATGATGCTTCTGGGGTAGAGCAAAATGCATTAGGTATGGAGACTTCCGGTGACGTCACATTGTGGGTTTGAAACGCAAACCGCGGATTACACGGTTGTTTTACATGCTTTTTAAGAAAGATGTACCATGTGAGTGTAAATTGTTTTACTTTAATGAAAGTTTTTTGTAAACTGTATCACGCTATGAATGTCCTATTCTCCTCTTATGATCACATTTAACTGATGGAAACGCGAGGAAGAGACAAGATTTGCCTATTGAGATGCATATGATTCTCACTACAGGCGATAATTTTATGGAAAGCTGCTGAGTGAGGACACGAGAGGAAGGGGAGCACAGCACTTTCACCACCTTGTCACTGCATGGATTGCACTTTTAAAGAAACAATTGTGACACTAAAGAATTACAGCACTTACAGAACTTATAAACTGCAGTTTTTTTGTACAATTTTTTTATTCATGATTTTTTTGTTGGTATTGTTGGAAGCTTTGTTTATGGTTTTTTTACGTCATTATATTAAGCACAGACAGTGCAGGGTTTTCACATATTACAATTCTTAAAGGAACATGCACACTTTTCACCCAGCAGCAGTCCAACTATTAATCACAACAATAATACACCACAGCGTGGGGATACTCACATTTACTGTGAGTTATTGCTTACTGCACATTTTCTGCTTAGTAAACATCGGTCAGCATTATATCAATGGCTTTATAAACAGACAGAATAACAGCAAATGTCATCAAATGGGCAAAAGGGTCCAGGTCAGCCAATATGCCTTCATTCACTAGCAGGCCTGTACTGGCCATAGGGACTACAGGGAGATTCCCGGTGGGCTGATGGCTCAGTGGGCCAGTCAGGTGCAGTCCTGGAGCCGCTCCTCTCTGACAGTGAGTGATCGCAATTTCACTCCTGTCAGGAGGAGAAGATTCCTTCCATTAGGCGTTATGCTCCCTCCAGCCTGCAGGGGGAGATAGATCAATGGCAGACTTTCCTTCCTCCCTCCCCTATCCCTTTTTATCACATAACTGGAGAGAGGAACGAGAAGCTGCCTTCAAAACGGTGAGTACATGTGGGAGGGGGAGGAGAGGGAGGACACTGATGTGAAGGGCTGCTGATGGGGGCTCTCTGATGGGGACTGTGATGTGAAGTGGGCTGCTGGTGGGGACTGTGATGTGAAGTGGGCTGCTGGTGGGAACTCTGATGTGAAGTGAGCTGCTGGTGGGGACTCTGATGTGAAGTGAGCTGCTGGTGGGGACTCTGATGTGAAGTGGGCTGCTGGTGGGGACTCTGATGTAAAGTGGGCTGCTGGTGGGGACTGTGATGTGAAGTGAGCTGCTGGTGGGGACTCTGATGTGAAGTGAGCTGCTGGTGGGGACTGCTATGTGAAGTGGGCTGCTGGTGGGGACTGTGATGTGAAGTGGGCTGCTGGTGGGGACACTCTGATGTAAGGGGGATGCTGTTGGGGACACTCTGATGTAAGGGGGACGCTGTTGGGGACACTCTGATGTAAGGGGGATGCTGTTGGGGACACTCTGATGTAAGGGGGATGCTGTTGAGGACACTCTGATGTAAGGGGGACGCTGTTGAGGACACTCTGATGTAAGGGGGACGCTGTTGAGGACACTCTGATGTAAGGGGGACGCTGTTGGGGACACTCTGATGTAAGGGGGATGCTGTTGGGGACACTCTGATGTAAGGGGGATGCTGTTGGGGACACTCTGATGTAAAGGGGACACTCTGACATTTTTTAAATATTTACCTTTCAGAATATAGTCACACATTTTCTCATATTCCTTTCAAACAATGTATTTGTTGGGGACACTCTGATGTAAAGGGGATGCTGTTGGGGACACTCTGATGTAAGGGGGACGCTGTTGAGGACACTCTGATGTAAGGGGGACGCTTTTGGGGACACTCTGATGTAAGGGGGACGCTGTTGGGGACACTCTGATGTAAGGGGGATGCTGTTGGGGACACTCTGATGTAAGGGGGACTCTGTTGGGGACACTCTGATGTAAGGGGGATGCTGATGGGGACACTCTGATGTAAGGGGGACGCTGTTGGGGACACTCTGATGTAAGGGGGGCGCTGTTGGGCACACTCTGATGTAAGGGGGGCGCTGTTGGGGACACTCTGTAAGGGGGGTGCTGTTGGGGTCACTCAAAATTAAAGTGGGCCAGTCATGAGGAAGTCCAGGGCCAAATTTTTGTCCCAGTCCAGCCCTGTTCACTAGAGTTTTATAAATCCACCCCCCCCCCCATGTTAATGATTGTTACAGATGAAAAACTGACATTTTTAAAATATTTACCTTTCAGAATATAGTCACACATTTTCTCATATTCCTTTCAAACAATGTATTTATTTTCTTGCCACTTATTTATTTTGTGTTGAAATACTTGATAAATATATAATTATGTATTTAAAGAAAAGGAAAAGATTACTTAACCAGCAGGAATTTCTCACATTAGTATGGTGTGTCTCAACTTTATTAAAATATGTACCTCTTTATGAAACCACTGTTTACCAAGAAATCCTGCTGTGAATCACTGAATCTAAAATACTGAGTGGGTGCATATATTACTGTACCTCTTAAATGTCTACAACTATTTAAAAACAAAATGGAGAGCTATGAAAACAACTAAATGTACATACTTATATAATTTTTATACACAGTATGATTTCTTATTTTCAAAATGCTAAACTGCTGTTATTATCTTCCAATAAGACACAACTGTACCACCTGGGGTATACCTAACATAGGCTGAGAACCAGTGTAGTAGCATGTTTAAGGCTTAGAACGCTTCTAATATATTAAGACATCTATTATTGGCTTCTACAATAATTATTACTATATTTTGTACTGAAAAAATAGACACATGGCAATCTTTGAAGAGTTAGTTTTAAAGATATAAGTAGAGATAAATCTTACAAAAGTAAATATAGATAATTATACGGCACATGGAATATAGTGATTTGGGTGAATTTTTTATTTAACTGGTTATTATGCCCATTTTCATCTATGAATATGCCTAGCAATAATTTTGTAACTTGCACACCTAAAAGGCTCTTCATAATTAATCCCAATGGTGTCTCCACTGCTTGTCTACCAGGATGTTGTTTATAATACTAATATACATTTGCAGGAAATAAAGCACATTTCTCCTGTTCTTTTGGTGATCGTGCTCTTCTCCTGGACCAAGAATGCACATTTAGGATTGTGTAAGATCAGAAGCCAAGGGGTTCTCGGGTAGAAGTATCTGCTGTAATGTAGTCAGCATTGAAAGCTGCCACTGTAGATTTAGATACACTAACAAATTGAAGCCAAACTCCAGCTAATACGTTATAAGCATTTACAGCAAGCAGTTTTTTTTCTTTCGGGATAAAAATTTTATATAAGTAAATAAAAGCTAATCATTGTAAGCACCCATGTCAGTCATAAATGGTTTCTCTCATATATGTAACTGATAAATTCTGCTGGAGAGCTTGTTCTTTGGAAAAACAACAGACTTACTAGCGAGATCATCAGATGAAAATAAAGGAAAGAATGACTAAAAATGAAATTACATGCAGCCATCACATATAAGAAATTGTAATTGGTAGTGGTAATATAATTGTTACTTTTAGGTTTAATACCACTTTAAGCACAAATACATGTAGCCGGCACTACAAGAACCCTTACTTATAAAAAACGTATTGAACAAAACAAAAAGAAAATGCATATACCAAGCTCCTCTTTACAACAACTTAGCAGATATAAAATAATTATACAAAAACATTACACTCCTATTGTATGATTATTATTTTGTATCGGCTATAAGGTGTTGTGAAGAGGAGCTTGGTATATGTTCTTCTTTTGGTATGATATGAGAATCCATTCATATAGGTGCTGAGAATTTGCTGGCTGTTTGTTGATCAAGCACGTGGAGACATGTTATTTTAACTTTAAACAAATACTTGTAGAGTATATGACCTACACCCCTAAATCCTAACAAACTACTCACCCTAAGGTTTCATATACACTGGCCTATATTTACAGCGGCCGCAGGAAAATGTGAAACGCGGCAAAATCATGGCACCGTTTTGCCACGGTTTTGCCACATTTCATGTTTTCCCACGGCTGGTGGTCAAAATGTTACTATCCTGAATGCAATTCTTCTGCGTTAAGGGAGAGGGAATTTGAAGTTCACCTAAATGTGGCAGCTCCTAAACTCTGCTTAAAGCCTATTGTATGTGTACATTGACACATAGGCTTAAATGTAAGTTTGACTCGAACATCGGGTGTTCGTTTGCTCGCAAACAAACCAAACATAAGTGGCATTCGCGGCAAATTCGAGTGCCGCGGAACGCCCCATAAAGCACTGCGAGAACACAGTGCTTTGATGTCTGATAATTGGACAAAGCATGCACCTGACCTGCATGCTTTGGCCAATCACAGCACACTCTGCTGCAAGAGCCATAATTGGCCAACAGCAGGGTGCCTTTTGCCAATCATGGCTCAGGGGGATAAAGTCCACTTTCCAGAGTAAACAGTCTTTTAAAAACTTTTTTTTGCATTGATACATGTCCCCTGGGGCAGTGCCCGGGTCCCCATACACTTTTTATGGCAATATCTTGCATATAAGCCTTTAAAATGAGCACTTTTGATTTTTCATGCTTGTGTCCAATAGACTTTAACAGTGTTCACATGCGCACACAAATTTTTTGCCTGTTCACATGTTCTATTGCAAACCGAACCAGAACAATGATTCCTTGAGATTGTTCACTTGCACATAAGGGAACAATCTCAAGGAATCACAGGTAAGGTCACCAAATAGAATCCAGGTCACTGCTGACATCCATTCATTAGTAGATGAGACTGTACTTAAACTCCAATGATACCACATGACAGAAGAGGGAGAGGGCTCTCATAGTGTAGTAATTAAAATTGTTTATTTAAAAAACAATTATATTGCACTTACATCCGAGAAGAACAAAAATCTGCATGTGTAATATAGGAAACGCTGGTTTGCGCTCAACCTGCATTTCAGTTGACCGGAAGTGGCGTATCCTGAGAACACCACCCAACGCTGTTTCGTCAGTCCACATCTGAAGTCATCAGATTACAATCAGATTTCATGGGTTGCTATGTATGCCAAATATACACCCAGTACTGCCAACCTCCTGTTGAGCCAATGGGAAGAAAAAATAATATTCGGAAGAAATTTGCCAGAGCTAGTTCTTTTCAAGCGTTTTATAGATGACATTGTGATCCTATGGAGAGGAAGTGGGGATACTTTGAAAGATGTTCTGGAATACATCAACACAAATGAATATGGGTTAGTATATCCTGGTAATTGGGACATTATTTTTTTAGATCTGGTTCTCTTCAAACAGGATGGCTATGTTTACACTTTCTTCAAGGAAACCAATCAAAACAGTTATATCGCCACAGCAGGCTGTCACCATCTGAAGTGGCTAGGGGGTATCCTTAAGGGACAATTAATGCACATTAGGCATAATTGTAATAAAACAGAGGATTATTCATAACAATCAGATGCCTTAATGGAAAAGTCCTGCCTGAGCTTTTTAGGTTGGGCTTCTCCTCCTTTTCAGAGGTCTGAAGTTCCCTCTCCGCTGGCATTACTGCCATCAGTTGAGGCAGCGCTTCATCCCGACTTCCCAAGTCTGCATCCAGCAGCTGCCTTGATTGATGGCAGTCCCAGCGTCTCAGCGAGCCACTGAGATGTTGAGATGGTTGCTCTCCACCCCTCCAAAGCTCCAATGAGAGTGGAGGATTAGAGCAGGAAAGATGCTGACTGACAGGCAGCATCTCTCTCCTCGGGGAGAAGTGAGACCCGAGCCATCGGCGATGTTCGGGGGCTCGATTCTCAGTGCAGAGATGCCGGGGGACAGCTGCAGAAGCGGTCTGATGCTCCATCCACCGAGGTAAGTATATATCTAAAAAAAAATGAAAACCTATACTTCTCTTTTAGTTGAAAGGTTTGGGTATAATAAGAAAATATTAAAATCAACACAAAGGCAGGTTAAAGAAATTAATAGGGAATCATTATTAGAGGATACATTAAAAGATTAAAAAATGGATATGAGACTACCTTTATAACAGATTTCACTAGAGACTATAAATCAATTGAAAGTATAATAAATAAATATTGGCCCATTTTGCTGAGAGATAGAACTTTAAGTGGTATTCTTCCTAAAAAACTAAATTTTTTTTGTTTCAAAATGTTTATTGAAGTTTTCATTATAACAAAGATAGTACATTGCAGCAGTGAAATGTTACAAGTATGGCATGGTTTGTATGTTTACAGTATAAATACAGTACAACATAAAGTAAACCGTAATCAATAGACTACACAGCTGAGATGAATAATCAAACCAAAGGAAGAAATAAATAGGAAAGTCAATAAGTATTGTAAGACAATATTGTCATTGGTTGTTGTTTGAGTAAGGTACGACATCTTACTTGTATAACTTGGGGAGGGTTAAGAACAGGTATACTCAGGTATGCTCCCACGACATCCAAACACCCCTGTCGGGTTCTTAACTGTGCCTGAATGGGGGAGCTATAGATCCCAGTTGGTGGTATCAATAAAGGAGTATTTTACCTGTACAATAGATTGATATGTGTTATGCCAGTGGGACAAAAATAAAGTTGTGCAGTTAGTTCAAAAGAAGGTATAACCGGGTATACCTCTGTGGTATTAAATGGCACTATATTGAAAGGAATAGTAGTTCTTATGGGCTATATGTCATCAAGACAAACAGAGATTATAGCAGGTAGGGTGGTATGTGAAAGTGGGTAGGTGTATACGGGATCTTGTATCATTCTGATGTATGGTAAAGGCAGGTAGCAGTTTATGGAATAACCCGGATGAAATAAAGGTGTGTCATTAAAGAGAGTTGCGATAATCGGTAGATTCTTTAAAGTGTGTCCAGCATGTCCATGTTTGTTGAAATTTTGTTGGGTTCTCTCTAGCCTGATGAATGAGGGCCTCCATTTCCGCTATGTTTTCTATACAGCGAAACCAATAAGCAGTGGTAGGGGGATTTGTCTGCCTCCAAAGCATAGGTATGCATTGTTTGGCGGTGTTGATGAGATGTAGGGCAAGGGATTTTTTATATGCTGAGTAGGGTATAGATGTGTGGTGGAGCAAATATTGTGCGCGGGTAAAGTCTGGCATGTAAGTAGTAATTTGGGTAATGAGGCAGTGTACTTCCTTCCATTTCATTGTTTTTTATTAAGATTTTCATGTTAACAACAATAAATCAGTACATCCGTATACAGTTACAAGTATTATTCCTTAGTTCTTTCTGTAAATGCATCCAACACGTAATTTTGCATATCACGGTGTACACTTTATATTAACTTTTAACTGAGTTAAATTGAGTATTTCAAACTTTTTTCTTATAATAACAAGGATAGGACGGGAACTAGGAGACTCCCCCCCCGACACCCCACTTGGGAGCAAACTGTGTCCGGGGAGGTACTCCCCCCCCCTATATTCAGTAGTATATTCAAGTTGATAGAACATTTGTTTCTTGGGATTCCCATTTTACTTCATATTTTTTGTATTATAAATACTTATGTGTATGGGTGTGAGTTAACATAGAATTGCTGAAGATGCTCAACATCAAAAAAAATGAAACCAAATATACGGATAGGTGTTTAAGCTTTCACTTAACGAACAAATAAAAAAAAAAAAAAATGGAAAAAGAAAAAAAAAAACTATAGAAATTATAAAATAAAAAAACACAAAACCAAACATAAAACTGCAGTGACAACATCTTACCACCAAATGATAGTATAGCTAGTATGTCTATACCAGATTATCAAATGGAACTCCTGCGCACCATGGAGCCCATTCTGTAATTTTGCCATTGAATTGACTGAATATGCGAAAAAATTTTCATAAAGGTAGTGAGTATTCACTCTGTGTATTACGTCACTTATATTTGGTGTAATATCTGATTTCCATTTAGAAGTGATAGATAAATGTGCTGCTATCAATATATGAATAGTTATACATCTATACTTTATAGGTATATTATCTATTCCTAAGTTAAGAAGGGCTAATGCAGGAGTGGGGGAAAGGACAATTCCAATGATTTTTGCTAGTAAAGAGAAAACCGAATTCCAGAAGCTTCTCACGGATTTACATTTCCACAATATGTGGAATATCATTCCCTTAATGCCACATTTCCGCCAACATAGTATATCGGAACTATTAAAGATTTGTGAGATTCTCATTGGTGTTAGGTAGCTTCTATATAACAATTTAAGGGACATGTCCCAGTGATTAGTACAGTGGGAATATAAATGGTTAGCTTGAATAGCTTTGTTCCATTCAGTTAAAGCAAATTTACTCTTAAAGTCTCTTTCCCAGTTTAGCATGCCAACAGTTTTAGTTTGACTGTGCGTGTTTTGCAAATTTTTGTAGAACCATGAAAGGCCTTTAGTTTTGTTGAAAGAGGTAGTTAGATATGTTCACACTTCAGGACTATGGCTAAGAAAGGAGTTTGGGTATTTGATATGGTAGTGGTGCAGCTGGATAGTTGCATATGTAGGTGTTGCTGGACTTTGAACTTTGAATTGTGTATATGTCATATTTTTCAAAAAGCTTTTTTCATTTATTCTTAAGGAAGGGATAAGGTATTCGTACATGCCTAAGGTAATTACTCTCTTTTGTACGGCTTTGCTGCTATCAGCTTGTGCATTAAATGTTTTCCATGCTTTGACCGTTGCATTTATAGAGGGAAAGTTGGGATAGAATAATGGTCTGTTTGTTAATGTGGATAATAGCAGTGATGGTAGGTCTCTGTGTTGTACTATTGCTCTTTCTATTTGCACCCACAATTTGTCTGTTGTCTGGTTGAACCAAGATTTAGCCTGGTCCAGTAGCGCTGCTACATAGTAGTTGCGTAGGTTGGGGAAACCCGTTCCACCTTTCTGTCTTTGTTTTTGTAGCGTAGAATATGAAAGTCTTGCTATTTTACCAGCCCATACAAATTTCCTTAGTAGTCTATCAGTCGTAATAAAAAAGTGATCAGGCAAGATGATAGGGATAGTCCAGAAATAGTACAATATTTTTGGTAGGACAGTCATTTTAAAAGCGGCTATTCTCCCTATCCGTGAGAGTTTGTGTGATGAGATATGTTCAAGGTCATTTTTTTATTGTATTTAACAAAGAAGGGTAGTTATGGTCATACACAGAGCTAGAAGGGTAGAAAAGATTTATCCCTAAATACTTCAAATATTTATGAGCCCACAAAAAAGGGAATTCAGATTTTAACTTTTTAAGATTAGGGTTATTAATATGTATAGGGAGAATCGAAGATTTGCTGATATTAAGTTTATAATATGAGATTTTCCCAAAATCACAAAGAATTTGTTGAGTTCTGTCAAGAGATGTGGCTGGTGAGGTTAGCGTCAATACCACGTCATCAGCAAATAATCCTATCCTGTGATCTATACTTTAATGCCCTTGATGTGGATGTCCTGTCTGATGGCCTCCACCAGGGGTTCCATCACCAGAGAAAAAATCAGTGGCGATAGGGGACAGCCCTGGTGGGTCCCATTTGTTATATGAAATTTGTCAGACATGGCATTAGAGGTATAAACTTGTGCAGTTGGGACTGTATAGAGTGCTGAGATAGATGAAGAGATAGGACCTTTAAGACCGAACTTAGCGAGTGTCGCTAATAGATACCCCCAGTGGACCCGATCGAACACCTTTTCGGCATCTAATGTCAGGAACACTGTGGGTACCTTTCGCGTTTCTGCTATTTTGAGGAGGTTGTACATCCTACGAGTTCCATCCGGGGCTTGTCTCCCTTTCCCAAAGCCTACTTGATCCGCTTTGATTAGGTAAGGGGTTACTTCCGCTAAGCGGTTAGCTAGAATTTTTGAATATATTTTTAAATCTGTATTGAGTAGGGATATGGGTCTAAAGTTTTGTGGGGCATCTGTTTTTTTCCCCGGTTTGGGGAGGGCTACTATAATGGCTTGGAGCATTTCTTCCGGAAATAAGCTGTCAGTGGTGGCTTTTTGGAAAAGCTTATTCATATATGGCACTAAAATACTGGAGAAGGCTTTATAATACTCCGCTGAGAAGCCGTCGGCACCTGGTGATTTGTTGTGGGGTAGGGATTGAACAGCTTTAGCAATTTCTTTATCTGATATTGCAGAATTTAAATAACTTAATTGGTCACTATTTAGGTAAGGAAGATTAACTGATTGGAGAAAAGCATTAATCCCTATGTTAGTGGGTTGTGTCGTTGAGGGATCTTCTTTTAAATTGTATAGTTGTTTATAGTATCTACAGAATGCGTTTGCTATATCCTTGGGATGGTATACTGCTTGTGACGTAATAGGATCTATAATATGGGAAAGTTTAGATTTCTGTTGTTTTTTGCAGATATAGGCCGCTAAAAATTTGCCAGCTTTGTTTCCTTGGGTATAGTGGGTAGCTTTAAATTTTTTTGCAAATGTAGCTGATGTTCTAAAATTAAATAAGCTCTAACCTCTTGTCTAGTTTGAGTTAACTCTGCGTTTATCTGGGAGGAAGGGTTTGCTTTGTGCTGTTGTTCGAGAGATGTGAGTTTAGCCATTAATGTGGTGAATGTTTTTAATTTCCTCTTTTTTTCCCGTGATGCTGTTTGCAAGAGTAAGCCTCTACTGAATGCTTTGTGCACACACCACAATGTGAAAATATTTGTGTCCGGAGTGTCATTAAAATGAAAGAACTCTTTAATCCGATCACACAAACCGTCCCTGTGTTTAGGATTATTCAGAATTGATATGTTATTATGCCACAGATGTATAGGTGACGCTGCATTTTTTTCTTTAATCGAAAGGGAAACGGGAGCGTGATCAGACCAAGTAATTGGGTGGATTTTAGCGGATAGTGCATTGTTAAGACAAGCTAGGTCAGCTACAAATAAATTGATTCTTGAATAAGACTTATGAGGAGCTGAGTAGTAAGTAAAATCTCTTTCTCCTGAATTGACGCAGCGCCATACGTCATACAGGTTAGAAGAGTGTAAAAAGGATTGGAGTTCAGTACGCATAGATTTTTGTGGGGATGAACAGTCTAGTTGTTTGTTAGGAACACAGTTGAAATCCACACAATACAATACTAAGCCTTTTTTGATATTCTCAACCTTTTTTTTGACGGCATTCAAAAAAGATAATTGTCTGCAATTCGGAGCATATATATTAATGATAGTACACATGGTATTGTTTAATTCGCAAACTAGTATAATATATCTTCCTGCGTTATCACTTACTATATCTTGCAATTTAAATGCTACATTCTGGATAATAGCGATCAGCACTCCTCCTTTTTTCTTTGGGCCTGAAGCCGTGAAAATATGAGGACATTTTTTGTCCGTGCATATAGGGTGTTTCTGCTGGACAAAATGAGTTTCTTGTATGCATAACACATCACTCTTTAAAGATTTCGCTTGCTGCCACATAGCCCTCCTTTTGAAGGGACTGTTGAGACCATGAGCATTTATAGTCACAAAGTTAAGAACCATTGGTCTGTAGGGAGAAATTCTTATGTGTAGATGCGTTCAAAGCTTGAGTTGTGAAGTAGTACATGAAGGTACCTGTGATTAAAGTTGTCGTGACCTTGAGTGAGGGATGCTCGTTCAAAAGAAGTGGCTGCACAGAAGAATTAGACTCCAGATGATTGTCATCAGATTTGCCGTGGGCGGTTGTCGGTGGTAGAATAAAAAAGAAAAAATGAAAAACGTCAACATTCAAACAAAAAACAAAACATAAAAAAGTGAGGAAATCTTCCTTGGAGTGCGAGTAAAATCGCATAGGAGCACCTGGGTGTACAGGCTCCCAATAGCCAGCTTCGACCCTTGATCTAGGTGAGCAAACATGTATGTTGTATGTTGTTAAATTCTGATGTATGAGAATACTGTCAAGTGTCGTTGCCTGATTTCCATTCTGGGGATATACCTCTAGGGGTTTTGGTAGCGAGGATATCATCTTCTTCAGATGGGAGAAGCCCCCATTTTCTTGTAAGTTGGAGACCCTCTTCCAGAGATCTAATGGCATATGTGCGATCATCTTTAGTTACAAGGAGTTTCGTGGGGAAGCCCCAAGAGTATGGAAGTTTGTTATTACATAGTAACTTAGTTAGCGTTACTAGCTTTTTTCTTGCCAGCATTGTGTGCTGGGAAAGATCAGCATAAATAGCAATACCCGAGTACGGATTGGGTAATGGGGAGTTTTGTCTTGCAAAGCGCATCAAGTCGGAAAAAGTGTATGCGAGCTATGATGTTGCAAGGTATTTTTTCTGGTAGATATTGCGGCTTAGGTAGTCTATGGGCCCGATCTACAGTGATTTCCCCGTTTGGCGTGTCTGGGAGTAGGTCTTGAATTAGTTGCTGAACATAGTTCCGGAGTTCAGAGGGGGGTACAGATTCCGCTACCCCTCGCAGTTTTATATTATTTCTGCGGGACCTGTCCTCTAAATACACCATTTTGTTTTTTAGGGCTTCCAACTCCTCATCTTTTTCATTATGGGCGTCCACTAATTCGTTGTGTGCTGTTGTAAATTCTGCCATCCTGTCCTCTACGTGGCTAACTCTCTCCCCAATTTCAGTAATATCGTTTTTTAATTGTGATATGCAGTCCATAAGATCCCTATGCATGGACCCCCGCAATGAGACCAACATCTCTTTCATTGTAGTGTCACTTAGGGGTTGTCCCGACGTTGGGAACTCCTGAATCTGATCAATAAACTCAGTAGTGCTGTTTTGGGATGTATAGTCCTCCTCTTTTCTTTCCCCTGCATAGGTAAGGGCAGAGGAACGCTTAGGGGCTGCTTTTTGTGGGCTCTGAGTTGGGGTATTGCAGGTGGATGAGTGGCTGCTATGGCCTGGAGAGAAAGACGGGGGTCTGCTATTGTCTCTCCTATTCCCTCTGGAGTCAGTCTGCCTGGCATGCTGCTGCCTGTGAGCGGCAGCGCCATCTTGGATATCCAGCGTGCTAGCCGAGGGATAAAGGTCCGTCGGTTTACGGGGTCCCCCTGGGGGTTTTCTCTTACCCATCGCTGGATCGATACTGCGGGGGTTCTCTAGCGCTTTCGGTATGTGTCTGCCGGCTTTGATAGTCGCTATGTACGGGCCGGTGCAGCTGGCTATCACGGAGCTCTCTCCTTATGCGGCCATCTCCTTCGGCTGCTGGCCACGCCCCCCCTACTTCCTTCCAAAAGGGTTGTATGAGCGGGCACTCCCACCATATGTGGAGTATGGAACCTGGAGTCAAATTGCATCTCCAGCAAAGCGGGGAGATGTTAGGGTGGTATTTATGTATTCTGATTGGGGTTCTGTACCATCTAGAGTATAGCTTATATCCATTTTCTTGTGCTGAGACATTGATGGAACCTTTATGAATGTGTTCATAGATCCGTTCCCAGTCAGCGTTAGATAAGTCTAATGAGAGGTCAAGTTCCCAGCGTTGGCTAATTGCGTTAGACTTAGGGCTGCAGTCTGAAAACAAGAGCGAGTACATTGTAGATATCAGATGTTTTTGGGGTTCAGTGGCAATGCATATAGTTTCGAAGGGAGTGTGTTCCCTATGCCAATTAAGCAGAGGTTTACAACTTTGGATGAAGTGCCTAACCTGTAAATATTTAAAGAAGGGATTAGTTTGGTTGGGAAAACGGGAAGATAGCGCTTCAAATGTTGTGAACTCATCGTTGTGGAAGAAGCGTTCAGCTCTAAGAGACAGTAGCTGTCGTTGGGTCTCAGCATTGGATTCCCAGAGGCCAGGGAGGAAGTCTGGATTTTAATTGATGGGTGTCAGAGGCCTGGGTGAGGATGCTATGTTACATTTTTTACACGCCATCCAAAAGTGGAGGAGGGTGGAGTGTATTAGTGGGTGATTCATACATTCTTTGGGTGTCGCTTTCTGTGAGATCCATAGTAGATGTGAGATCGGAATTCCTGCAAACGTTTCTTCACGTTTAACCCAATCTTTAGTGTCTGCGTGGATTTGCCAGTCGACTACTCTGGTCAAGAGGCAGGCCCAGTGGTATTTGTAAACGTCCGGGAGTCCAATTCCGCCTTTCAATTTAGGAACAGTTAATCTTTCCCAACTTAATCTGGGTGTTTTGAATGCCCAAATAAAATTTCTGCAGATTCGTTTGCAGGTTGTGAAGAATGTTAGGGGGAGATGGATAGGAAGGGTTTGAAAGAGATATAGGAGTCTGGGTAGGACATTCATTTTTATGATTGATGCTCTTCCGAACCATGAAAACATACCTGCATGCCATTTTTGGAGGTCTTGTTGAACAGATTGGAGAATAGGCGAAAAGTTTTTGGAGTATAAGTTGGATAGATTTTTGGGGATTTGAATACCTAGATACGTGATAGCGTGGGGCTCCCATTCAAAGGGAAAGTTTGCTTGGCATTGCCATACCATGTTGGCAGGTAGGGAAATGTTTAATGCCATAGATTTAGATAAATTGATTTGGAGGTTAGACAGTGATTTGAACATACTGAGGTCTTTTAGCAGATTGGGTATAGAGATGAGCGGGTTGGTAAGGAAAAGTAAAACATTGTCTGCATAAGCTGCTAATTTATAATGTCTGTGGTTGTCGTTGACACCCTTGATGTCAGGGTTGGCTTGTATTTTACGAAGGAGTGGCTCCATAGTAAGAATGAAGATGAGGGGTGATAAGGGGCATCCCTGGTGTGTGCCATTCGACACGGAGAAGGCGTCCGACAGATAGCCATTGACTTGAATGCTAGCAGAGGGCTTGGAATATAGTGCGAAAATTAGTTGGAGTAGGTGTTCTGGGAATCCCATAACCTTTAGTGTTGCCATCATGTAGTCCCATGCCACTCTGTCGAATGCCTTCTCCGCATCAAGGGATAGTAGAAAGCCCGGTTTTGATGAATGTGTTAACCAATGATGTATGTTGAGGGTCTTTATGGTGTTGTCCCTAGCTTCTCGTCCAGGGACAAAACCTACTTGATCTAATGATACCAGCCTGGGGATTAACGGGAGAATACGATTCGCAAGGACTTTCGCGTAAAGTTTCACGTCTACATTTAAGAGGGATACTGGTCTATAATTTGATACTAAAGTGGGGTCTTTCCCGGGTTTCGGTATAAGAGTTATGTGGGCAGCTAGAATATCATTGCTGGTTTGAGACGAGGAGGGTAAAGAGTTGAACGCTTTTACGAATCTAGGGATTAAAATGTCAGTGAAGGATTTGTAGTAACTTACGGAGAGGCCGTCAGGGCCTGGGCTCTTGCCTGTTTTCAATTGTTTCAGTGCTAGCATCGTTTCTCCAGTGGTAATCGGGTGATTTATCGTAGCCGCATCATTTGGGGTAATAGGTGTGGGGCCATATTTAGTTAGAAAGCTTTCAATTGCTTGTGTTCGATCAGGGGTCTGGCTAGTCGTGTTGGTCGATGGTAGATTATAAAGTTTGGTGAAGTATTTTACGAATTGGTCTGCTATTCCGTCTGACATAACAATTGAGTTCCCTGAGGGATCTTTGATGGTGTGAATGGTGGATGACGCTTTTTTAAGTTGAAGGGCTCTAGCCAGCATTTTCCCGGATTTATTTCCGAATTCGTAGAATAATCGTTTGGTTAGTGCAAATTTGCATTTCAGCGTTCTTCCCTAGTTCTTCTAATAGATCCTCTCTGGCCTTTTGTAGGTCTTCAAGGGATTTAGTGGCCAGAGTTTGTTTGTGGATTTTTTCAAAAGAATGAATGCGCTTAGATAAATCTTCACAATGTGCTATTCTGGCCTTTCGTCTGTTCGCGGCCATAGAAATGAGTGCACCTCGAATGACACATTTGTGTGCCGCCCAAATAGTGGTAGAAGAGAT
The DNA here is from genome assembly GCF_042186555.1 of Aquarana catesbeiana. Classification (NCBI taxonomy): domain Eukaryota; kingdom Metazoa; phylum Chordata; class Amphibia; order Anura; family Ranidae; genus Aquarana; species Aquarana catesbeiana. The sequence goes on along the minus strand of NC_133326.1, from coordinate 395,989,819 downwards.
GTCTGTAGATTCACTCTCCTGAAAATAATGTGTAAAGTTTGCAATGATCTTTTGTGTATTTTCAGGGTCTGTTAGCAGTGAATTATCAAAGCGCCAGATGGACGAGTTTGTCAATGTAGTCGGAAAAGTCAGGGTCATAAAAATGGGATTGTGGTTGGACAGGAGCATGGGGTCAATGGTAGCTGTAGAGAGGAGTGTTAGGTCATTCTGTGAAATGAAGAAGTAGTCCAGTCTGGAATATTTATTGTGAGGTGAGGAGAAGAAGGTATAGTCCTTCTCTTTGGGATGAAGGGTACGCCATGTGTCGTGTAGGGTCAAGTCACTTAGTTGAGTCTTGATTGCTCGTAAGGCTCTGTATGTCAGAGAAGAGGATCCTGCTGAGGTGTCTTGGGATGGTGAAAGTGCTACATTGAAGTCACCCCCCACTATCAATATACCAGTCTGGAAGGAGGTGAGCTGGGTTAGAGTTTTGCGGAAGAAGGGTACTTGACGTATATTGGGTGCATATAAATTGGCTAATGTAATTTGTTTGTTTGTTGTGTAAGGAACCCTTGAGGAATAAGAATCTACCCTGTTCATCTCAAACAACATCTTGTATTTGGATGGGACAGCGTTTATATATTAAAATTGATACGCCTTTGGTTTTTGAATCCTTGTTGGAGGCATGGTATGCAGTCGGATAAGAATTGCTGTGTAACTTTGGGATATTATCAGATCTAAAATGGGTCTCTTGCAAAAAAACTATGTGGGCTTTAGTCTTTCGAAGGTGTAGCATCAGTTGAGATCTTTTTTCCGGGGTATTAAGTCCATGGGTATTCAGTGAGAGAAATTTAACATTTAGTGTGGGTTGTGCTGCATTGTGTTGTGCCATGATAGGGCTGATGATCTGCAATCGGGGAAGGGGGGGGGATAAGTATAAGAGCCTCGGATAGAGGAGATGAGGTCACAGAACGTAATCGTAGGATAAAAGGGTATGAGATACTCTTATTTAAGTCACCGAAGAGAGGGAGTACCAGCCCACCCGTCTCACAATTGGGGAGTTTCGGTGAATTACGGCGTCCAGGCAGTGTGTACTGGCCAAGTGCGGTCTACACTGTGCTACGATGCCGTGTGGGGGTTGGCAAAGATCTGACGGAGAAGTGTACGAAGTGAGTGTCTACCCACTGTTTTAGGGTGTTGAGATGAATAAGTGGAGGCTAGCATTGTGAGTGATGGGTACAAAACAACTGGGTAAAAACCAAACAGGTGTGTAAAGAACCATATAATTAACGATCTAATAATGATAACAAGATAGAACATTTCATTATCTAGAGATTGACCATCTGAGGAGGTAACCAGTTGTATGAGCTATAAGTGTGTAAATCCTGAGCTAGTTGCCACCCTATTGTCCCGAGTGATGAAGTATAGCATGTTACGGAAAGAGCTTAGCAGTGTGGAAAGTATATACTGGATTAAACCTCAGTAACATATAAGGTAGTAACTGCGGAGACATATGGGGTAGTATGTACGATCTAAAGTATTATAAAATTATCAGTTTATGGACCTCCACATTAGTGATTGGAATCGTTGGTAACTTACATACAAAGTAAGAATGTAATATGGCCAGGTTCGTGCCAGGTGTACTAATATGCCTTTTTAAGGGCTGATCTGAGCTAGGGACGATTCCAACCATATATATCAGCACAGGATGTTCATTTGGCCAAAACAAAAAAATTGCAGCATAGACCATATTTTTATGGACTAGGTGTCACAAAGTAGTTTTGTTTATTGGACCATTGGAGTGTATTAATTGGATCCATAACATCTTACTGTGAAATTATTGTGGGTGCGGTTTATGAGCCTGGAGCGTACGTGGGGCCTATGTCAGTGTAAGCATTATTGGGGTATGTTATAGCCCAGGCAATATTAATTGTTAGATCATCCTCTGATCTTGCCCCATTGCTTGTTTAGTATTTAGGAAGAAACCCTCAGGATCTTTCGCCTTCAGTAATTGCAACATACATGGGGTCGGTTGGTTCAATGTCCTAACTACCCCTGCAATATGGAAAATCTCATTACCAAGAGGATTACAGCAGGACTGTATGAAATCTGTACATTTCTTTCCTGTTAGGGTTTTTTTTTTTCCCCTTTCACTATGTGGTTCAATAATTGGCCGTAGGTCCCGAGGGTTCCATCCTCCTATAAAACAACCTAGTCACATTTTAACACAGGTGTATACAGCATTATTAAAACAAAAAAAGGATACGACTCTCAGCTTTTCATGAAAGCGGGCAGTGCACCTCTGAAGGACAGTCATCACCGCCAGTTAGGGAGGATTTTGTAGTCGGGTGAATGAGTTTAGTTGATCAGAGCCATTAGGGTGACAGCCAGCCTCTCTCAATTGACCTCCATTGTCCCAGGATAGCCTTATTACCTTAGGTGAGCAATATGTGAATAAGTACGATGGAGATGAGCTCAATACATCTCAGCCTGTGGTAATGGTATATAACAGAGAAAACAAAATTAACAACTTAACTTATAAAAGAAAAACGCGTAGTGTTCCATCGGAGGATCCATCTATTTAGCGATCCCTTCTGGCTCTGCGTGTGTGCGGAGGTTTAGTCGGGCTATAGAGTGAGGCTGGACATGATTCTGGATGATGTGTTCTATCTTCTGATGGGGATCGACGTCTGCGGTAGCGAATCTCCTGTGTCTCCATTGGTTCGGATCCGGAGAGATGAGTGTGAAGCATAGGGGAGCGGAACTCCGCGTACCACTCTGGGACATCAGTGAGGTGAATTTCCAGCGTCTCACAGAAATGATGTAGGTGAGGAGAGCAGAGTAGCCATGAGAGGAAGCTGCTAGACCGAAGGGGAACTTCTAGCGATAGGTGATCCCCTTCGTACGAAGAACCTCCAGCAGGGGGCGCAGTTTCTCCTACGTTGAAGCGTAATGGAGGAGAGATCCTGGAATAAATAAATCTCTATTCTGTTGTGCTGTAATGGCGCCAAAACACGGGCTTTCCTCAGCAGCTCCTCTTTGAGGCTGTAATCCACTATGTGGCATATCACATCCTGTGGTGGATCTTCCTCCCTCCCCTTCAGCCGCAAAGCACGGTGTATTCGTTCCATGTTGATTGGAGTGTCTTTGGGTCTCTCTAGTATAGTATTGAACAGGCTGTTGACTTCTTCTTGCAGGTGATCTGCATCAATGGTTTCTGATAAACCTTTCAATCGGAGATTATAGCGCCTGCCACGGTTGTCTAAATCTTCCAAATGACGGTTCATACCCCTCAGTTGCTTGGTGTGGGTATCCAAAATCAGATGGTTTCTTCTGATCGCTGCGGTGTGTAAAGTTGTTGTTTTCTCCACAGCCTGTACTCTGCCAGTGATTGCCTGTATGTCAATCCGCAGCTCTGTGATGGCCGCCGTCAAAGTGTCTTTTATGTCGGCAGCCACAGAACGAAGATCATTTAGACTGGGTTGTTGATGAATGGAGAGGGTAATTCCCCCATTAGAATCCGCTATCTGTGAGGTGGCTGCGGTCCCATTATCGCCTGTTGCTTGTCTCTGTGGTCCTTCTGCAGAGGGAGCCGGCACCATGTTGCTTGTATGGTATCTGAACATGTCAGGTATATTTTGGTTCGGTCTGCCCGGTAATTCATGAGGCGAATGGGACCGAGAGGCAGAGGACTTTCTAGAAGCCGTACCCATGGTTTTTGGAAGGTAAGTGTGTCAGAAACCTCCGTTGCGAGAAGATATCAATCCCTGTCAGCGGGAGCTTTGAAGTTAAGCAGCCATCACCTCTGAGGTCAAGCCACGCCCCTCCTAAAAAAACTAAATTTATTTATCGGAGAGCCCAAAATTTGAGGAATATCCTAACCCCTAATGTCCTGGACACACCCAAGAAACTGGTCACATTCTTGGACCAGACTGGTTTCTTCAATTATGGTAGATGTGTGGGGTGTAGAACCATAAAAAAGAGAAAAAGCAAATGAAATATGTTTAAAATAAATAAGTCTAGTTAGAGAGTTTAAAATTAAGACATGTATAACCTGTCAGACCACCCATGTGACCTATCTTGCAGCCTGTCCATGCGGGTTGCAATATGCAGGTCATACAACGAGAAAATTGGGAGTAAGGATCAATGAACATATTAGGAAACATCAAAAAATGATAGACCAAACAGAGACAGTTCTATCGTGCAAAACTACATACCTGTACGTCATTTCGTGCAATAGACACTGGGGGACAGAGGGGGAGTCAATCAGTGGGTCCAGCAGACCTGATGTCCACCGGCCACCCGCAATCATTCCCGAGAGAGGCAGAATGGTGGTCTGCCTATGTAAACAAGGCAGATCGCCGTTCTGACAGGGGAGAAGATAGACATCTTGTGTTTGATTTACAAAACCTGGAGAGTGCAAAATCTGGTGCAGCTGCATGGTAGTTAATCAGCTTATAACATCAGTTTGTTCATTTAAGCTTTGACATAAAAAACCTGGCAGCTGATTGGTTTCTATGCAGAGCTGTACCAGATTTTGCATGCTCCAGTTTTAGTAAATCAACCCCCTTGTGTTCCTGCTAAACAGGAATATCGATCTCTGCCTTCACAAAGTCAGAGCAAGCCCCACACAGTTAGCAAGCACCAGCTAGGCACACAGTTAACCCTTTGATCGCCTCTGATGTTAACCCCTTCCCTGCCAGTGTCATTAGTACAGTAACAGTGTATACATATTTTTAGCACTGATCACTGTAATAATGTCACTGGTTCCCAAAAAAGCATCAGTTATGTGATCGATTTGTCTGCCACAATGGCATAGTCCTGCTAAAAATCGCTGATCACTGTCATTACTAGGGATGAGCCGAACACCCCCCAATTCGGTTCACAGCAGAACTTGCGAACAGGCAAAAAATTTGTTCAAACACACGAACACCATTAAAGTCTATGGGACACGAACATTAATAATCAAAAGTGCTCATTTTAAAGGCTTATATACAAGTTATTGTCATAAAAAGTGTTTGGGGACCTTGGTCCTGCCCCAGGGGACATGTATCAATGCAAAAAGAATTTTTAAAAACAGCCGTTTTTTCAGGAGCAGTGATTTTAATAATGCTTAAAGTGAAACAATAAAAGTGTAATATTCCTTTAAATTTCATACCTGGGGGGTGTCTACAGTATGCCTGTAAAGGGGCGCATGTTTCCCGTGTTTAGAACAGTCTGACAGCAAAATGACATTTCAAAGGAAAAAAGTCATTTAAAACTACTCGCGGCTATTAATGAATTGTCAGTCCGATAATACACATAAAAATTCATTGATAAAAACTGTGTGGGATTTCCCCACAGGGGAACCCCGAACCAAAATTTTTAAAAAATGGCGTGGGGGTCCCCCTAAATTCCATACCAGGCCCTTCAGGTCTGGTATGGATATTAAGGGGAACCCTGCGCCAAATCTTTTTAAAAAAATGGTGTGGGGGTCCCCCTCAAAATCCATACCAGACCCTTATCTGAGCACGCAACCTGGCAGGCCGCAGGAAAAGAGGGGGGATGAGAGAGCACCCCCCCTCCTGAACCGTACCAGGCCACATGCCCTCAGCATTGGGAGGGTACTTTGAGGTAGCCCCCAAAGCACCTTGTCCCATGTTGATGAGGACAAGGGCCTTATCCCCACAACCCTTGGCCGGTGGTTGTGGGGGTCTGTGGGCAGGGGGCTTATCAGAATCTGGAAGCCCCTTTTACAAGGGGACCCCCAGATCCCGGTCCTCCCTGTGTGACACAAGAGACGGTTTTTGACAAGTGCTTTATTAATTCCTTCTTCTTTACGCATCTTCTTTCTTCTGGCGTTCCTCTTCTTCCTCCATCTTCTTCTTCCTCCGCTCTTCTCGTCCCACATCTTCCTTCAGGCTTCTTCACTCTGTCTGCACGATCCGCCTCAGTGGGAGTCTTATGCTGTGTGACGCTTGGCTTCTTCTGACATTTCTTATATAGCAGAGGGAGGGGCCACCCGGTGACCCTGCCCTCCTCTGATGCACGGGGAATTCACGGGACTTCCCTGTGGCTTTGCCCGTGTTGTCAGAGAGGGGCGGGTTCACCCGCCGGTTGGCCCCGCCCTCCGTTATATAAGAAATGTCAGAAGAAGCCAAGATGCGGGACGAGAAGAGCGGAGGAAGAAGAAGATGAAGAAGAAGAAAATGAAGAAGAAGAAGATGGAGGAAGAAGAAGAACACCGAAGGAAGACCAGAAGAAAGAAGATGGAAGAAGTGGAAAGAAGAAGAAATTAATAAAGGACTTGTCAAAAACTGTCTCTTGTGTCTTTTAACCATTTTGACACTTTTTTGTGAAATGGTAGGGGTACATTTGTACCCCATTACCAATTCACATGGGAGGGGCCGGGATCTGGGGGTCCCCCGCCCCCCGCCTGCGGACCCCTACAACCACCGGCCAAGGGTTGTGAGGATGAGGCCATTTTTTCATTTTGGTTTGGGGTTCCCCTTAATATCCATACCAGACCCGAAGGGCCTCGTATGGAATTTAGGGGGACCCCCACACCATTTTTTTAAAAATTTTGGTTCGGGGTTCCCCTGTGGGGAAATCCCATGCCGTTTTTATAAATGAACTTTTATGTGTATTGTCGGACCGACAATTCATTTTAGCCGCAAGTAGTTTTAAATGACTTTTTTTCCTTTGAAATGTCATTTTGCTGTCAGACTGTTCTAAACACGGGAAACGTGCGCCCCTTTACAGGCATACTATAGACACCCCCCCAGGTACGAAATTTAAAGGAATATTACACTTTTATTGTTTCACTTTAAGCTTTATTAAAATCACTGCTCCTGAAAAAGCGGCCGTTTTTAAAAATTCTTTTTGCATTGATACATGTCCCCTGGGGCAGATCTCCAAACACTTTTTATGACAATACCATGCATATAAGCCTTTAAAATTAGCATTTTTGATTTCTCCCACTTTTAAAGGGTGTTCCGCGGCTTTTGAATTTGCTGCGAACACCCCAAATTGTTCGCTGTTCTGCGAACTGGCGAACAGCAGATGTTCGAGTCGAACATGAGCTCGACTCGAACTCGAAGCTCATCCCTAGTCATTACTAGTAAAAAATAAATAAATAAATAAATAAAAAGGCCAAAAAATATCCCATAGTTTGTAGACACAATAACTTTTGCGCAAATCAATCAAAATACGCTTATTGGGATTTTTTTTTACCAAAAATATGTAGCAGAATTCATAATGGTCTAAATTGATGAAGAAATTAGATTTTTTTACATTTTTTTTTATTGGATGTGTTTTATAGCAGAAAGTAAATTGTCAATCTTTTTTTTTTTATAGCACAAAAAATAACCGCAGAGGTGATCAAATACCACCAAAAGAAAGCTCTATTTGTGGGAAAAAAAGGACATACATTTTATTTGGGTACAGCGTTGCATGACTGCGCAATTGTCAGTTAATGTAACACAAAAAAAACCCGCAAAAAATGGCCTAGTCATTAAAGAGGTTTTGAACCTCCGCCAAAAAAAAAAAAAGACCCTGCAAGACAAAGGCATAATGAGCTAATATCATGAAATCCTTACCTTAGAATGAAGCTGTTGCAGCGGTCCTGACACACTGCTGTCATGACCGACATCTCTCCTAGAGCTTCTTCCAGGTTTGCGGGCTCCGGCGCTGTGATTGGCACGCATGTGTGCGGGAGCCGCCGTTCTCGGCACCAGCTCAGAAGGAACGGCTCCCATGGGCCGTTCCTTCAGAGCGCATGCGCCAGTGATATCACTGGCTGCACGCACTGGAATTTTCTCCTAAACTGTACAGGTTTATGAAATATGCTCACTACCTATAGGTAAGCCTTATGAAGGCTTATGAATAAAAGCAAACATGAATCCAGTTTACTTAGTGATGAGACAACTCAGCCACTATAAGGGGGGTTACCAATGATGTAGGTAGCCCCAGACCATTCCCAAACTCTACCATGCGTCCCAGCTAATGTGCGCGGTGTACCACCATCTTTCCTTGGTCTGCTCTGATAAGCCTGCCCTGTATTGACTTATGAACCACTGTAGTCAACCTCCTGGACAGCTGATCAGAAACCTCTGTGCACAGACGAGATATATCGGAGTGCGATCGCACTGCACCGAGTAGACACTCCCTAGGCCTAATCAATCCGGCAATATCTATATCCACTTCAGTGCCACTCTTGGGGAAATACGGATTGGATAGAATTACGGGGGTTCAAGCTATTACTATGGAGTGGTGAGAGCCTTCGGGCTGTGTTATAAATATACTGTCTCTCTCCCTACCCACTCCCCCTCATATATGAAGTGAATACTGAGTCTACCTACATGATCTGTGCATTGTCAGCTATGTCAATGAGGTTAAATGATAATTGAAGTCTGACATTGCATGAATAACTGTGCCTAAACAATCCATTAACTCTATCCTGATCAGCTTACACTTAAATCTGAGACGCCTGTCTATGGATGACAGTACTAGACTAGTCTACTACCATTGTGCTCAGTGACATCATTATTAAAGCCGAGTTCCACCCAAAAATAGAACTTCCGCTTTTCGGAATCCTACCCCCCTCCGGTGTCACATTTGTGTCAACCATGAACTAGACCGAGACAGAAGTACAGTAAAATCACACTTGTTTATTAATAAAAATAAAAAGGTAAATAGAGTAAGTGTAGTCAAAGCATAGCCAGAGTCCAGTAACTGGATCGGGTAGTCAGCCAAGCCAGAGTTTAGTAACCAGATCAGGTAATCAGCCAGGCCAGAAGTCAGGGATCCACGTAGAGGAACAGCAAGCAGGATAAGGAGCCAGAAGGGATGTCAGCAATGCCATTCTTTAAATAGGAACACAGGAGATGGTTTCTGGTGATGTGACCAAGGCGAAGGCAGAGATCAAGTGAGCTGGACCACCGGGCTTAAGGGGAAAAAGTCTATGGAAATCATGGAGGAGGACAGCGTATCAAACCCAAGAGCATTCTTCCGGACCGTACCCCTTCCAATGCACCAGGTACTGTGTGTGCCCACAGAACCTACGGGAGTCAACAATGGATTGTACTTCATACTCCTCATGGTTCTCAGCCTGTATAGAGTGAGGATGTGGCACCGAGGTGGTAAAGTGGTTGCAGACCAAAGGTTTCAATAAGGAGACATGAAACACATTTGAGATGCGCATACTAGGAGGAAGGTCCAATGCGTAAGCCACTGGGTTAATTCTGTGAAGGATACAGAAAGGCCCAATAAACCAAGGTGCGAACTTCAGTGAGGGAACACAAAGTCAGAGGTTGCGAGATGACAGCCAAACCCTGTCCCCAACCTGGTAGGAAGGCGCAGGCAGGCGTCTGCGGTCAGCGTGGAGTCTGTACCTATCATTAGCATGACGCAAAGCCTACTGGACTTGTGCCCAAGTGGAACGGAGACCACAGTGATGCTCCTCTAGTGCAGGAATACTGTGTGGAACAAACGAGTCAGGCAACATGGAAGGTTGGAAACCTTAATTCGCCATAAACAGAGACAATCGCGAAGCAGAATTCAAGGCACTGTTGTGAGCAAACTCTGCCCATGGTAATAGGTCTGACCAGTTGTTGTGATGGTCAGAAATATAGCAACGTAGGAATTTCTTTCAAGGACTGATTGGCTCGTTCTGCTGCCCTATTAGACTGCGGGTGATACGCAGAGGAGAAAGCAAGCTGAATTCCCAGCTGTGCACAAAAGGCTTGCCAGAACCAGGACACAAACTGACTACCCCTGTCTAAGACAATTACCTTGGGTAGCCCATGTAAGCGAAGGATCTCCCGAGCAAAAATGGAAGCCAGTTCCTTAGAAGTGGGCAACTTCTTAAGTGGAATACAATGACACATCTTTGAGAACCGGTCAACCACCATAAGGATAACTGTGTTGCCTTTGGAGTTGGGCAACTCCATAATGAAATCCATAGACAGGTGGGTCCAGGGCCTCTCTCCATTGGGTATGGGTTGTAGGAGGCCCACTGGAAGGTGTCGTGGAGTCTTACTCTGAGCACACACGGAACAGGCAACTACGAAGGCAGTTACATCAGCACGTAGACTAGGCCACCAGAATTGTTGGGAAATGGCCCAAACGAGTTGATTCTTACCAGGGTGGCCAGCTGCCTTGGGAGAATGGTAAATCTGGAGCACGCAGTACAGAGACACTCTGGGACAAAGCAGCGGTCACAAGGTTTCTCAGGGGGAGCATCGACCTAAGCAGCAAGAATTTTGTCACCCAAAGGAGAAGTAAGACTGGTGCGAACCGTAGCCAGAATACTATCAGGAGGAATCATAGGAACCGGAACTGACTCCAAATTGGAAGTGGAGGAAAATTGTTGTGACAAGGCGTCAAACCTTACATTCTTAGTACCAGGTAAGAATGACACAATGTAATTGAAACTTGACAAGAAAAGAGCCCATCGCGCCCTTCTGGGAGAGAGGTGTTTAGCCTCAGAGAAGAATGTGAGATTCTTATGGTCAGTAAAAATGAGAACCAGCACAGTGGTACCTTCGAGGAGATGTCTCCATCCTTTCAGGGTTAAAATGATTGCCAACAGCTCTCTGTCACCAATCTCGTAATTGCACTCAGCAGGTGACAATTTCTTGGGAAAGTAGCCACAAGGATGCATAGCACTCTCAGAGGTAGGACGTTGAGATAGAAGGGCGCCAACACCAGTCTCAGCAGCATCAACCTCAAGGATAAAAGGTAACATAGGATCAGGATGTGCCAACACAGGAGCAGAAACAAAGGCAGCCTTGAGACTTTCAAAGGCCTTAATGGACTCCGGAGACCAACTCTGTGGGTTACCGTTCTTTCTGCTCATATCAGTCAGGGGCTTGACCAGAGGCGAGAAGTTACAAATAAACTTCCGATAATAGTTGGCAAAACCCAGGAAACGCTGCCAAGGACGTAACCCCACGGGTCGAGGCCACTGTAATGCCCCGTACACACGGTCGGACTTTGTTCGGACATTCCGACAACAAAATCCTAGGATTTTTTCCGACGGATGTTGGCTCAAACTTGTCTTGCATACACACGGTCACACAAAGTTGTCGGAAAATCCGATCGTTCTGAACGCGGTGACGTAAAACACGTACGTCGGGACTATAAACGGGGCAGTGGCCAATAGCTTTCATCTCTTTATTTATTCTGAGCATGCGTGGCACTTTGTCCGTCGAATTTGTGTACACACGATCGGAATTTCCGACAACAGATTTTGTTGTCGGAAAATTTTATATCCTGCTCTCAAACTTTGTGTGGCAGAAAATCCGATGGAAAATGTGTGATGGAGCCCACACATGGTCGGAATTTCCGACAACAAGGTCCTATCACACATTTTCCGTCGGAAAATCCGACCGTGTGTACGGGGCATAAGACTGCCGAAAGTTTCACTGGGTCGATCGAAAAACCAGCAGTGGAAATTACATAGTCCAGGAATTTAACCTGTTCCCGATGGAATGCACACTTCTCCAGTTTACAATAGAGATTGTTCTCTCTTAATTTCTGAAGCACATGACAGACATCTGTGTGGTGGCTCTCCAGGGACTTGGAAAATATGAGGATATCATCAAGATAAACCACCACACATAACTGGAACAAATCTCAGAGGACATTGTTAATAAATTCCTGGAAAACTGCCGGGGCCTGCAAAGGCCAAAAGGCATTACGAGATACTCCTAATGGCTTGTTCTGGTATTAAATACAATTTTCCACTCGTCACCCTCCTTAATCCTCACGAGATTGTAAGCCCCTCTCAGATCAAGCTTAGTGAAAACCGTTGCTCCCTTGAGGCCGTCAAATAACTCTAATCAACGGGATCTGGTAGGCATTCTTAATCGTGAAACGATTGAGACCCCTATAATTAATACAAGGTCTCAATTCACAGCTCTTCTTCTTCACAAAGAAGGAATAAGCACCAGCAAGAGATGAGGATTTGCGGATGAAACCCTGAGAAAGTGCGTCTGCAACATACTCCTCCATGACTTTATCCTCCAAGACCGACAAAGGGTAAACCCGGCCATAAGGGGGAGTGGCACCAGGTTGAAGGTCAATTGCGCAATCATACAGCCGGTGTGGAGGCAAACTACTGGCTTGACCTTTGTCAAAGACATCGCTAAAATCATGGTACTCCTCTGGCAGGAAGGAGAGTGAAGAAGTACACACGACCTTGGCTACCTTCCAGAAGCATGTTTTACTGCATTGTGGTGACCAGGAGAGAACCTCAGCACGGAGCCAATCAAAAGAGGGGTTGTGCCTCTGTAACCAAGGATAACCAATAACCAGCAGAAACTTAGGGAAACTTAGAGGAAATCACTTAGAATTAGATTATCTCATGGTGAAGAGCCCCTACGGCCATGGACAACGGAACCGTCTCACGAGTCACTTGGGCAGGCTGTAGAGGTCTCCCATCAAGAGCCTCAATGACAAGTGGAGTATCACACAGCTGCAGTGGAATATAGTACTTTGATACAAAGGCAGCATCAATGAACAGGCCTGCAGCCCCAGAGTCGATCAGAGCCTGTATCTCGATAGACGACTCAAGAAAGGGTGACCGAAACCAGGGGCTTATCCTTCTGGATAACTGGGGATGACACAACACCACCTAAGGTCTGTCCATGACAGGACCTCAAAGTTCGGGTGTTTCCAGGATGGGTAGGACAAGATTTCAAAAAGTGACCTGCCTGGCCACAATATCATCCACAGGGAGACGCATGAAGCCAAAGGGCATGGGTTCATCTTCACTGACCGACTCGGTACCAGGAGGCATGGGAGGTGAGGGAGGCAGGGGTGGGACTGCAAAGCTCTGAGGCAAACGTCCAGGAGGCTTCCGCAAGCACTCCTTAAAAGAAAGGCTTTCTCTGAGTCTAGAGTCAATGAGGATGACAAACGAGATCAAGCTGTCCAACTCTGTGGGTATATCTCGGGCTGCTATCTCATACTTGATGGAATCTGAGAGACCATGAGAAAAAGCAGCCACAAGGGCCTCATTGTTCCAAGCAACCTCTGCTGCCATAGTACAGGAACTCAATGGTGTAGTCAGCAATAGTTCTTGTACTCTGTTTGATGGACATGAGTCACTTGGCAGCAGAAGTGGAGCATGCTGGAACATCCAATACCCCTTTAAAGGAGGCCACAAACTCAGGTTAACTCAAGAGAACAGGTTTTTGCGTCTCCCATAGAGGGTTAGCCCAGGCCAAGGCTCTATCAGAAAGCAAAGATATCACAAACCCTACTTTGCTTCTGTCCATGGGAAACGCCTGGGGCAGCATCTCAAAGTATATCTCAACTTGGTCGAGAAACCCTCTGCATTGAACTGGATCGCCCCGAAATCGCTGGGGAAGCGGGGCGGAACCAGACATACCTCTTATAGAGGTAATGCTAAAGGCGGGTGCCTTCACAGAGACTGGCACAGCAGCAGGGACGGCCTGCAACTCAGGTTGTACTGGAGCAGCCACAGGTGAGCCGTGCGACATTTGTAACGCCATGGCAAACTGATCCATGCGTGGATTGACTGTATCTTCTGAATTCATGTCCTTCGCCTATTGTCAGAAACCATTAACCAGACCGAGACAGAAGTACAGTAAAATCACGCTCGTTTATTAATAAAAATAAAAAGGTAAATAGAGTAAGCATAGTCAAAGCATAGCCAGAGTCCAGTAACCGTATCGGGTAGTCAGCCAAGCCAGCGTTTGGTAACCAGATCGGGTAATCAAACAAGTCAGAGTTCAGTAACCAGATCGGGTAATCAGCCAGGCCAGAAGTCAGGGATTAAAGTAGAGGAAAAGCAAGCAGGATAAGGAGCCAGAAGGGATGTCAGCAAATCCAGTCTTTAAACAGGAATGCAGGAGATGGTTTCTGATGATGTGACCAAGGTGAAGGCAGAGATCAAGTGAGCTGGATGGCTTTAAGTAGGCAGGACTGATGAGCAGAATCAACAACAGCTGGGTAACTGTGGAGAGAGATGGGAGCTGGCAATTAGCCGACAGCTGAGCAGCCAGCTCAGAGAAGGAAGGGCTGAGCCCAGCCCTGACAATTTGGCACTTTTCAGGGGGAGGGGGGAGCAGATTCCTGTTTAATCGAGCGCAACACATGCATGCGCAGTAAGGAACCAGGCTGTGAAGCCGCAAGGCTTCACTTCCTGATTCCCTTACCAAAGATGGTGGTGCGTCCCGACCCATTTGCAGTAGCTGACTTAGTGGCAGAGCCGGAACTCCTGGCCACTACTGACAATGTGGGTTCAGGGGACTCCTCTCAGGGCTCCCCGGGTTTTCTTTTCTCAGTTATGGCAGGAGAGCTGGAAGAGCCTGAGGAAGTCCTCACAACCAGTGGAGCTGGACAACCGTCTGATGAATCTGAGCCTACGTTGGAGTTTGCTCACCTTAATGTGCACAAGGAAAATTTTGGTACCGAGCAGAGAAAAGACCCTACCCTTGCCAGAGCCTGGGAAAATGTAATAGTGATTAATGCTCGAACCAGGGGACAGGCCCTGTTTTCCTTATTTCAGCAGCAATGAGGATTTACTGTATCGTGTATGTAAAAAGAATGATGAAGTGGTTGAACAGTTGGTGGTCTCTAAGCCATACAGACGGGTGGTGTTGGAACTTGCCCATAGGCACTTGCTAGGAGGCCATTTAGGGGTTGAGAAAACTACTGAAAGGGTGGTGCACAGGTTTTGCTGGCCCAAGATACAGAAAGATATTGAGAATTATTGTCAATCTTGTCCTGTGTGTCAGATGTCAGCCCCACTACCCCACTTCCGGAGTGCTTTAGTGCCCTTGCCCATTATTGAAGTGCCTTTTGAGAGGATTGCCATGGACCTTGTGGGTCCACTCCCCAAGTCTGCCCAGGGTCATCAGCATATCCTTGTAATCATGGATTATGCTACAGGTTGGTAAAAAACTGTTAAGCAGTTTATCTGGAAACTGACAAGCGGTGCTTGCACAGCCTGGTAGTTAGGGCCTGCATAGTGTGCAGTGTGTAGTTAGACCCGAGACATGACTAGGGTTTTGTTTGGCTATTTTGTTCTGTTTGTTTTTTTCTGAACACTGTACAGCACTTCTATAGACTTGTAAATATCACCATTAAAAATTTCACTGTTTGTCACTACTTCACTTGTTCTGGTATCTGTGCCTGAAAGCCTGCTTATCCCAGGAAGCTTTTGTACCTGCTACCTGTCCCCCAGGTTACATAGGGTATGTTGGGGAATAATTCCTTATCAATGTCACTGTTTTACATTTATTGATTTTTTAACCTATTTTTCACACATTGATAAAGCTAATTACAATTCTATATATGGTATACCATGGCTGATCCTCCTGATTGCTTTCTTGGGGCATCTCTTTGCCCCACTCCTCACATTTTCCTTATTATAGGCTTACCTGTAGGTAAAAGTCTGCAGAGGAAGTTTACTTCCTCTTTAAGGGGGTAAAATATTTTTTAGTGGTAATATATAGAATGGCCACTAGAGGTCACTGTTGATTTTTAGCCATTAGAGGTTAGTGTATTGAAGTTACATTTTTATACTTTATTATTTTATAATTTCTTAAATTATATATAAGTATAAAATAAAATCATCTTATGGTGGACGATTGATTTTTTTTTTAATAATATATGTGAATGAGTTTGTATAATAATTAAGGATGACTGAGGATTCAATTGACCCAGGCTGGTTCGTGAATTGTATAAAAGCAGCGGATGTATCCTAGCACGTGACCCCTGATGACGTCAGACATGGGCTGAAGAAACGGCGTTGGTTGGTATTCTCGGGATATGTCACTGACAGTCGACTGGGACGCAGATGGAGCGCAAAACGGCGTTTCCTACATTACACATTCTGATTGTTGTTCTTCTCGGATTTAAGTGCAATATAATTGTTTTTTAAATAAACTATTTAATTACTACACTATGAGATCCCTCTTTCCTCTCCCTCTTGACTCCCATATGATATCATTGGTGTTTTAGTACAGTCTCATCTACTAATCAATGGATGTCAGCAGTGACCTGGATTCTATTTGGTGACCTTACCTGTAATGTGATTGTTCCCTTATGCGCATCTTAACTCCCTGTAATAGGGGTTAATTGAGTCTGGTGAGTGTGTAGTATGTCTGCATGCTGGTGGACTTCTTTATACTCACTACAGACATTATTCACATTTGGGACTTATTTTGGATTCACTATGGACTGTATAATACACATTCACTTTTTATAATTTTAAGTTATTTATATGTATTTGTTTGTTCATAGTGGTGATGTTTAATTATTTATACATTATTAGGAGTATGGTTATTTTGATTAACATATATTGCAGGTGTTAACATACTTTACTTGCAGCTCCCTACCACAAAAGATTGAGATTTTTTTAACCAGAAGCACTTCCATTCATGTGGGTTAGGAACCTTTATTGTTTTTTTTTTAATATGTTTTAAGCTCTCTAACCTGAAAATATACTACTCTTATGCCCTGTACACACGTTCGGACATTGATCTGACATTCCGACAACAAAATCCATGGATTTTTTCTGACGGATGTTGGCTCAAACTTGTCTTGCATACACACGGTCATACAAAGTTGTCGGAAAATCTGATCATTCTAAACACGGTGACATAAAACACGTACATCGGGACTATAAACGGGGCAGTAGCCAATAGCTTTCGTCTCTTAATTTATTCTGAGCATGCGTGGCACTTTGTGCGTCGGATTTGTGTACACACGATCGGGATTTCCGACAACAGATTTTGTTGTCGGAAAATTTTATAGCCTGCTCTCAAACTTTGTGTCGGAAATTCCGATGGAAAATGTGTGATGGAGCCCACACACGGTCAGAATTTCCAACAACAAGGTCCTATCACACATTTTGCATCGAAAAATCCGACTGTGTGTACAGGGCATAAGTCTTGCACCCTCAATATATCACTCTACTCTGAACAAGTTTGTAAACAAACAAATTTGTAAACCCAAATTTCCCTTTCAGCGGGCATCCGATGCTATAATAACCTTGGGTATACAAGCACCTACTAAGATATCTGTTCTGTACCCAAAGAAATTAGCAATGGGCTAATTTAAAGGTCTTGTGGTTAGGTAGAGTGGTCCTTGCTAAAATGTTTGTACTTCCAATTCACCTTCCCTTACCTTTTTTGGTGCATTTAGACATATCTGTTTGTCATTTATTTGGCAGGGTAAGC